>NC_140934.1:53048019-53648019 GCF_014529385.1 Adiantum capillus-veneris | reverse complement strand
AACAAATCCACTCCTCTCCTCTTGGACTCTGGAAATAATAGCCAGGGAGAAATCCTCCCTTAAATAAAAGATGCTTTGCACATCATGTAAGAAGATATAGGTCCTGTCTCCAATCCTGAAGTCAGGCATAGCAGGCAACATCATCTGAGCATGCTTCTCAGTGAAGTTACTGACATCCAATGGAAGTTTGATTTCTGTGGTTTTCACAGAGAGCATCTTACTTCTTTGTACTTCAATTGCCTTAACCTCAAGGTCGACTGTATCTTCAACCTCCTCGACTTCTTGTATATGAGTTGTCTCCTCGCATTCTTCATTTGGTGCTGCATCCTGCTCCTCTAACACCTCATCAGGATTTTGCATGAGGAATCCAAATAGGCTGTTCATGTAAATCATAAAGCCAAAGGCTTCCTGAATGAGTTTGCATTCTTTTTGGTGCAAAGGGCAGGCTGAATGTCGGCAAGAAGGTGTTAATTACCTATACTTCTTCAGTCCCTGTCCCTTTCCACCACAGTCATTTAAATGCACAAGAGTCATAGTGGGCAGAACAACCCTCCCTACCTGCACCATCACTTCAAACTTATCTCTGTAGGACTGCAAGAAATTACTGTGCTGAGCTAACAGGTCTTCAATGTCAAAGTTTGGATTAAACATAGAATGAACTAGATCAAACTTATCCCCAGCACCACAAGATGCTGCAAAATCAAACAGCCTCTCATCAGTTGCAGCTGGGTCTTCTAGAGAAGACACATCTTCTTTGGCTTTACATTTAGTTGCACAGGGACTACTTTCTTGCACATCTGCATCATCTGAGAAGTATATATTCCTCTTTCTTGTATTTTTCTTAACAAGTATTGTACAGGGTGAGGGAGCCTTGTAGGGTGAGGGATCCTCTTGGCCTAGTGACCTCTCTGATTGATCTTCACCAATTGACTCTTCTTCAGATATGTCCTGACAAAAGTCAACAGTTCTTTTGGCAGAAACATTAAGCAACTGAGCCTGCAAAGGTTGAAATCCTGGCACAAGCTCTGGGTCTGGTTTCAGCCTCTTCTACCTACTGGACCTTAATCCTATTCATCAGGAAACATGACAAGTCTCACTCTCTCTCTCTCTCTCCATATATATATATATATCTGTCTCTCTCCAAAGCACAAACAAAAACACACATAGTCTCTCTCTCTCTCTCTCTCTCTCTCTCTCTCTCTCTCTCTCTCTGTGTGTGTGTGTGTGTGTGTGTGTGTGTGTGTGTATGTGTCTCTTTGTACTAAAGGCGCGCAAGGACGACAACATACTTTTTGCAACTCTCTACGCGCGCCTTAAGTACAATTGAGAGAGAGAGAGAGAGAGAGAGAGAAAGAGAGAGTCATAACTATACTATAGGCGCGCGGAGAGAGCTGCAGCCAGTGTTTGGTTGGCTCTGCGCACCGTTAGTAACGGGGACACAGAGGGGAGGGAGAGAGAGAGTGTGTATGTCTCTGTGTGTGTGTGTGTGTGTCTCTGTCTATGGAAGTATGTGTTGAGGTGTGTGTGTGTTGAACAACAATATGGGTTTTTCTTTGTTTACACACACACACACACACACACACACACACACACACACAATTTGTACCAACTGTTGGAAATACAGAGAGAAAGAGTGAGAGATCACCTTTTGTTGGTGGGGTTTGCAGAAACTCCAAGGGAGGTGTCTCCTCCATTGCTTTTTGTCTGTCAAACTGACTCTATCTCTCTCCCTCTCTCTCTCTGAGAGTAAGGAGTCCCTCTCTCTATCTCTCTCTCAATCTGTCTCTTTCTCTCTCCTTCTCTCTTTCTATGGTTCTCTCTCTCTCTCTCTCTCTCTCTCTCTGTCTCTCTATCACTCTCTCTCTCTATCACTCTCTGGCAGTAATGAGGCTCTCTCTCTCTCTCTCTCTCTCTCTCTCTCTCTCTCTCTCTCTCTCTCTCTCTCTCTCTCTCTCTCTCTCTCTTTCTATTGTTCTTTCTCTTCCTCTCTCTCAAAATCACACTTATAACGGATACACACGGCGGCGCCCCACGTGTTACTATAAAATAGAGTATAATTGCATGTTGTCGCACGTGCGGTCATTATTGAGACCGTATACTTTTGTACGTCATATATAGAGGTCATGAGAGAGAAAAACCACACCTCGTGAAAGAGAGTGAGTGAAAGAGAGAGAGAGAGAGAGAGAGCGAGAGAGAGAGAGAGAGAGAGAGAGAGAGAGAGAGAGAGAGAGAGAGAGAGAGAGAGAGCCGTCGTCTGCGTCTCCGACAGCAAGCCGACCCATCTTAGACATAACGAAGGTCTGCATCCTCAGGAGGTTTGGCCCTCTCTCTCTCTCTCTCCCTCTGCTTCTGAAATTTCCCTCCGCCTTTGCCTCTATCTCTCTCTCTGTTTCTGTCACAGTATATTGCATATCTAGCTCTGTCTTAACAAACAACACACACATACAGTCACAAACACAACACACACACACACACACACACACAGACACACACAGACACACACACACACACTCACAAACACATAGACACACAAATAAAACATACACACACACACACACAGATAGACACACACACACACACACACACACACACACACACACACACACACAGAAACAGACAAATATAACAAACACACAGACAGAAATATAACATACACACCAAAGACACACACACTCACAAACCCAGAGACACAAAAATCTAACATACACACACAAACACACACAGATACAGACAAATATAACATACACACAAACACACAGAGACACAAATATAACATACACACACATAGACACACACACACACATACAGAGACACACACACACACTCACAAACACACACACACACAAATATAACTTACACACACACACACACACACACAGAGCCTCTCTCTCTCTCTCTCTCTCTCTCTCTCTCTCTCTCTCTCTCTCTCTCTCTCTCTCTCTCTCTCTCTCTCTCTCTATACTAAAGGCGCGCGTAGAGAGGCATAACCGGTGTGCATGTCTCTATGTGCGCCGTTAGTACTGTGCATCGACCAGTGTATGTGTGAGTGTTATAGAGAGAGGATGTAAGGCGGGGGAAAGAGAGAGAGAGAGCGAGTCTTTCTTTTACCTTATACTAATGGCGCGCGGAGGTGTTTTTTGAGGTCAAAACATGCTCCACGCGCGCCTTTAGTAATGGGAGTCTCTCACTCTCTCTCTATTTAAATATGCTAAGCTATAGAAAGGAGAGTGAGAGGGAGAAAAAGAGAGAGAGAGAGAGAGAGAGAGAGTCCTCTTTTTGTATACAGTGAAATGGGTAGAACAAAAGCCACTGCAAGGAAGGCAGGCAAGGGACCAGGATTAGCAGCTAAGGCAAGTAGCAGATCTGCAACCCCAAAGAAAAGACCTGGAAAACCCAATAAAATTCTGAAAGGTCCAAGGGTGAAGAAGTTACAAACCTGCATGGGACTTTTCAGAGAAATCAGAAAGGCACAGAAATGTGTAGATTTATGCATACCAAAGCTGCCCTTTCAGAGGATGGTGAGGTCCATATGTGAAGAAGCTACCTGGGGCACCAAAAGGTGGAAGGTGGTGGCATTAATAGCTCTACAAGAAGCAACAGAGGACTTACTACTGGAGTACTTCAGTGACATCACCATTGTTGCAGCCCATGCCCACAGGGTTACTATAATGGACAAAGATAGTGAGACACTGAAAAGAATAAGGTGGAGGTATGACAAACTACTGGTCCCCAATGTCTGCAAGGATAAGAAAATGAGGGAAATTTTGTTATACCCCCCTGAGCTAGTGCCACAACTCACAGTTGTAGATGTCACACATGATGTGAATACAAGGGCAAGGGCAGAGACTATTGCTCGCCAAACAGAGGACATGAGGGAAGTAGAGCTTAAGGAGAAAGCAAAAGTAGCAGTGGAGTCCCAGAGGCAAACAGAATGCAATGTGACCCTGTCCATAGAGGCAAGCAATCAAGAAACTCTACTTTCAATGAAGGATGGTTTGCTTGTAGAGATACCATTTGTAGATGGAGCCAGAAAGCTAGCTTTGGAAAAAGTGGACATTAATTTATTGCAGAATCCAGATGCTCAGATTTCAGACACAATTATCTATGCTTGTCTTAAGTAAGTGTTACTATCTTGCTATCTTTGAAAACTCAGATAATAGGTTTGCTAACTCAGGTAAACTCTCTACAGCCTGATCAAAAGTCAACTCCCAGTGCACACCCACACAGAGGTGTTTCTTCTTGATCCACAAATGTCAGTGATTATTAGACAAAAGAACAGTCCATCTGGGACCTTTGAGAGTTGGTTTCTCCACTGTGCTATGCTGGAAGTTACTGTCATCATCTTTCCATATGAGAACAACCATCACTGGAGTCTCATATGCCTTGATGTTGACCAACCAGCAGTGTGGGTGTTCAATTCAATAAAAGGAACCCACCCTGAAATTAGGCTGTAAGTGTTTTGTATTAGAAAGTGTTTCTTATAGATATCCATGTAAATTTGAAGCCTCATGCTAACATCTTGATGCTGCTTTGTGCAGTTGTATAAAGAGGTTGTTGCTTGCCTATGGCAAGCTATGTGGAATGTATGAACTATACAAGGCCCCAATCAAAGATGTACCTGTCCCAAATCAAACCGATGGAAATTCTTGCGGCTGGAGATGTCTTCTCCATGCAGAATATGTCCTGCAAAGCTACTTTGCATTAAAACCTTTCATGACTAAGGTAACCATTTGGCAATGCATTCAGTCAGTTTTGGTTTAGTTTATAAAAGAATTCTCACCATGTGGTCTTTCAATTTTACAGAGTGCTTTAAAAAACTACACATATGATTATTTGCAAAGATATCGGGTAAGTTTAATACAACACCTGCTTACTATGTCTAGCCCCAGAGAGCTTGAAGATAGCGGCTTGGATGACCGCACTATTGATCTAACAATACATGACGTGCCACCATGACAAACCCCTGCATCCGATACAGTGGAATCACAACGGGCCGAGGGGGTCATATCAGCAGAAGATGAAAGAGCCGAGGATGAGGAAAGGTCAAATGAGCATATGGAAGGTGCTAGTGTACAACCAGAGGAGACAATGAAAGAGCCAAGTCAGCCAGTGGAGGAGCCAAAAGAGCCTATGGATGAAACCCAAGATGAGGAAAGCAGGCCTATAGATGAGCAAAAGGATATGGATGAGGAAAGCAGGCCTAGGGATGAGCAAACTGATATGGATCAGGCAAGGATGTATGAGTCAAGCTGGTCAACCGAGGGAGAGGAAAAGACCTTGGAGGAAACCTTGAATGAGGCAGAAAGAGCCATGGGGGAGACCCCTGATGAAGATGTGAATGATGACTATGAAGATTTGAATGATGAAGCTAAAGCAGAGGAGAGCAACAATGACATCAACACTACAGAGACCGAGTATGGACCCTTGCTACCTGTAGATACGGTTTTTCCGGTAATGTCTATTCAAGTATGGAAAAATATGTTCAGCTTCTAACTACTTATATGTACTTGTCAACTTTTACAGAGGTTGATTATCTTGGATGTCAATGGATTGCTGCTGATGCGCGTGCCTCTCGGTGACACAGAACCCTTTGAGAATTTTCAAACGTTTCAGATGGGAACTTGTCGAGTCGTGGTTTGTCCAAGAACCAAGGAATTTATTCAGTTTCTTCTTTCGCGCTTCAGAGTTGCCATATGGTCTTCAATGCAAAGGCAAAACTTGTCGCCACTAGTTACAATAGTTTGCAGTGTATGCGGCGCTCACACGTCAGATTTTGCCTTTTTGTATGATCAAAGAAAATGCGTTACCGTTGAGGGCCACTACCACCCTAAAAAACCACACTTACCTCTTTTGTAAAAACCGTTTAGCCAAATCGGTGTACCCTTTGATGCAACTAATACACTACTGATTGATGATACTCCTGAAAAGGGAGAACTAAATCCGCCGGGAACAACTACCTCTCCACCTTCTTTCGAGGGGCATTCCTTCGATTTTTACCTTGAAGACATTCTGATTCCATACTTACAGAAATTGTATCTCAGTCCATTGTTCACGAACGAGTTTGTACTTTCTAATGAATTAAGATGACTCTTCTATCATGTCTTTGTCTTGTCTAACATTGAGAGAGAGAGAGAGAGAGAGAGAGAGAGAGAGAGAGAGAGAGAGAGAGAGAGAGAGAGAGAGAGAGAGAGAGAGATTTGACATGGTAAAGAAATGTATTTCAAGCACACTTTTTCACAGGGCACAATTGACAAATGAGCTCAATAAACTTCATGTATTGAAAGTCATTTGTATACACTTGGGTTCACAAGAATATCTGTTACATTGACACTACTTCAACCCGACCATCCAACTCTTTGCACAAAATATCTTTTTCCCTTCGCCGCATCACCTTACAGCCAGCTAGGAAAAAGGAAAAATCTGATAGGCCCCTGTCCATTGACTCTTCAATTATGTCATGCCGCAAATGCTGAAGACTGCATAGCTCCCTTATTGTAACCACCAACAGTAGGCCATGCTCTTTATCAATCACTTCCACATCCACAACAGGATTATCTTCCAAACCTGCAGAAACCTGGTCCATAGGAATGTACTTACCATTGAGAATTTGTGATCGCATATACCAAAACGAGAGTAACAGTGATTGGCTTGCAATCATGTACTTGACAACTAGAGTATCAAGCGCGACCTTGCACCGTAAACCAATATCTTCCTTTACATACCATCCTCTGTCAAGAAGTTTGTCACAGGATGACTGTTGAAATGACTTGCACATGAACATAGTTTTCGTAACACGGATATTGTAGCTATGAAACAACTCTATGAAGATTGCAACAGGACAAAAGTTTGCAATTCTAACCAGTTTGGTGGGAATAGAGCTACGTAGAGACCTCTGTATATCCTTGTAGAGCTTACTTCGCATTGCCTCCACCATTGTTTCCTCGGGAACTGGCCAGTCCACAGTGTTCCAATCGGTTGGTAGAGGCACTTTCACCAACATGCCATTCTTATTCCCTGAGCTGAGTTGGTAGAAGTGGTCATAAAAAAATATTCCCTCATCAGCCAGGCTTTTGCTGCTCCTCCCTGAATACTGTAGAGAACCAATGTGGGCATGAACAACATGGAAGAGGCCTATTATGCACTCCACAGGCTCCCATTGCTCATAAGAAGAGGGATAAACATCTGCAATATATATAAGAAGAGTTAAACTAAGAGTATCAATAAGTAAAAATGAAAAATCTAATGTAATTGAGCTGTGAAGAATGGAGACATTGCTCATAAGAAGCGGGAGAAACATTGAAAAATATATAAGAAAAGTTATAATGAGAGTATCAGTAAGTTCACATGTCAAGAGTACTTACAATTGCAACGTGGTTGATGTATATCTGATACATTTCCACCATTTGCTATCACCTCTGGATGGGTAAACACATGCTGAATAAGAACTTCCTTTACAGATCTTTTGCTGATTTCAACTTTGAAATCCAACACTCTGGCCTTCCATGCTGAGCGGTAAACGTTGATACCACTAGACTTCTTGGGTCTTCTTGGTTGCATGAGGACCCATGAACCTTTTTTAATCCTTTGTCCAACCCATTGGTTCTCTGCACTTATTGAAGTTGATATTGTAATTGAGGATATGCTACTACTTGGCCTTCTAGGCAAAGTGCAGTTGTTGGTTGTTGGTGTGAGAGACAATAAACACCTGGAGCTTCTTGGGCGAGAAGACGTGGAAGCCATAGCTCTTAGAGAAAAGCTTTAGTGGAGGGAGATTCACTTTGAAAGCATTCTAATGGAGGGAAAGTGTTTTAGAATTCCAATATCTTGTGCGGGCTTAATGGTCACCCTCCAGTACGTTAATGACCATAAGAGAATATCAGAAGTGGGACCACATGCAAGCACCTAAAAGCTCGATAAAAGGAAGGAAATTACGATGCTACAATCCTAGATTCGTGAAAGTTTTATGTTATTTTCCTATTTTTTGAGTCTTTCCACGTACTTTCCTACGTAACGTAGCCTTTGTGCTCATTGGACGCGCTCTATTTTTCTCTCTATTCATATGGCCCTCCAAATGACCTCTGAAATTTCCTAATGTAGGTCCACTCCCTTTAGGAAGTGTCTTACCCCCAATAGACATGTGAGCCTGATAAGTTTGTATTTGGATGCCAACCCATGGGGCATCTTCATCCGTTTGCGTCTCTTCGGAGCCTTTTGACGGTTGCTTTTGGCTGTTTGTTTCTTTGCCTTGGTTGCTCGCATCCTCCCTGTTGCCATCAGAATCGTTGGAGTCCGATGAATAGACAACAAGGCGATGCTTCCATCTCTCTTTTGCTGCTGTAGAGGACTGGCCATGCTGATTTGAAGCTCCAGCTTCTTCTGTGTGGACTTCACCTTGAGCTTGTGAAGTTCCAGCTTCTGTTGCTGTACCTTTGAGTCGTTGGCCATTCATTGGCCATCCGGCCCCTCTGGATATGCAATCCTAGCCGTTTGTTTTGTTCTTGCCATGGTAGCACCTAGTAGGGAAAATGACAAAATGAGCGCCTTCAACCTTTAAATAGGTTTTTTTGAGATTTTGGGCCTTTCACACTATGCGGCCAATTGAGTGAAACTCAAATAAACCAATTGAATTTAACAACTAAACCTGGATCATGCGGACGGCTGACGCAACGCCCAAACGCTGCCTTTTTGATACTTAGTTGCACACCAAGATTCATGGCCCAGGGACGCTCGCGAGGGTTTCCACTTCTTGGATGCTGCAGTACGGGAGGCGTTACGTAACTGCTTTGCTAACATCGACTCTCTTGCTTTCTCAATAGTACGAGTTCTCCACCAAAGGTGTGCCTAAAAAACCAGTTAAACATCTCTTGGAGGTAGTTGGAGTGTGAACTGCCACCACCATGCCGAGTATTCTTGAAGTAGACTCCTTTTGCTCGATAGTGGGACTTCTCCATGCCTTGTGTACTCCATATATCAAGCGAACCATAGCGGTCCATGAAGTATGCACCATGCGCATAGAGAATGTGCTACAACAACCAGAGATAAGCTAATAGAAAAGTTTCATTTTCAAACATTGCATATGTATTAAGTCCGTTAAAACAAACCATGTAGTGTGTAATCTTGCTTTCAGACCATCCGTCCTTAGCGGCCTTTGTGAATTCATAAAGCACCTTCTTGAATTCCTCTCGCTGCTCAACGGTGGTGCTTGAAAGATTCATCAATTGCACAACCTTTTGAAAGGATGACCATACTAGCTTGCGTTGGTTAGCAACCTCCACATTGGGATCTTTGTCCGTCGTGCATGAACACAAATCTTTCCATAACTCCCACCGCTTCTCACTTGCTAGATCGACACTTGCCTTGGATACCTGCATTGGAGACTTTGACATCTTCTTGAAAAATTGATGTGCCTTGGCTCCATTCATGGAAACCTTCTGTGCCACCTCATATGTCTTCTCCCTACAAGTCTCTGCTACAATGTTCACCCTTGATCGGTGACATCCAATCTCATTAAGGAGCGTCTCCACCCCCTGCAAGGAGTCTTTTGACCGTTGAAGGGGATTCATTGTGAAAGCATAATCAATGTGATGCTTTAGGATCCTATCAAATATTCGCATAAACGCATGCAATGTACAAAAGTGAACATTGTTGAGGGAGAAGGGAATTATGGGGTTCCACCCAGGATCTTTGCTATCCCTATTGGGCACCTGCAGCATATCACATGAAAGAACCGAAGTTTGCCACTCCCTATTTATATGGTCATCATTATCTTCGTCCTGACCTTCGTCTTGAGTTGCTCGACATGTCTTGTGCCCTTTCGTACAGAATGGAGAGGGAAGTAAAGAATTTGTACCTTGTTTGCATCCAAGCATGCACTTTACGGTCTTTAGATCACCACCTAAATGCCATTCAACATCAAACTCCCCACGTCCTGGAACCATGAGCTTCTCACCATTTATTTGAGCTTTAATGACCTCTGTGACCCATGGGATTCTACTGAAAATCCATGCAAGGACTTCATGTGTCTCTTTCGGAACTTCAATTGCACCAAGCCACCATATATCCTTCTCTGATTGCACACTAAAAGAGGGCTTTGTCGCTTCACTCGAACTGCAAGATTGCTTGGCATAAGCTAGGGCTTCATTCATAAGCGTGATGTTCATTCTCTCCAACTTTCTTCCTTTAACAATTACACACTCGTCCAACTTCAGCACGAACACAAGCTTGCCTTCAAGAATTGCCAACAATATAAAGCCTCAGAATGCATGTTATGACACATCATAGAGCATGTAGGAAACTCTAAACTAACCTGCATCACTCAAATTGTAGAAAACAGCCATGGACTGCTGCAATCGTATCAAGTCCACAAAGATATTGTTGAATTTTGTGTAAACAAATCTTCGGTCCGCAACACACTGTTAGAAACAACACCGCTTCCCTTCCCGCGGCCCTTCCTTCCTTCTGATTTGCTACGGAGTGGCTGAAGAGGCATCGTGTCTTCAATATACAAGTAGTCCCCTAATCGGTGAACAACATCTTCATTTGACACCTTCTTGGCAATCGCCACTCTGTGAGGAAGTGGAAATAGGTTTTCCGTGACTCCTCGACTTCTTAATACATCTTTTAACACTTGATGTATTGCTTGATAGCCCTTGGTACTAATCCCAACAGCATCACAAATATCCTGAACATCTAGATCAGTGACAATATTAGAAAATCACTAAGAACTCTCTTGGTGATTGCGTCTTTCAAGTGTTTTGCCTCTGGAGCATCGAGAATCCCAATAAAATTCTCTTTGTTGAAACAAGAACAAAGTAAAGTAGCCCTAGCTGACGCATTCTCGGCGCCGCACGTTTCTTGGACAAAGTTCCTATTGCCCAAAACAACAATGATGAGCGGTATTAGACTTAAACAACATGAGGGACAGAACATGTTACCTCATAGCTGTCACCCTTCATTTTCTTGCACCTCCACGTGGTGCAAGAGTCTGAATTTCGGACAACTCTCGTTTCCTCACCCTACCTCCCATGGCAGTACTCTTCATGTGTGAAAGAGTATCCTCAAGATTTTTAATTACATTTTCCTTGGTTGTGATGGTTCTCTTTGACTCCTCAAGCGCACTAGTAGCTGTTTGCATCTGATCTTGAAGATTGTGGAAACTCCCATTGAGCAACTGCCAATGACGCAAGTAGATCTCGGACCGTGCAATCTCGTGTTTGTTGAGTCTCTTGCAGTAGCCCAACAAACCTTGCTCTCCATTTTCAACGTATTGCAACAGTGATGGAATGTTTGTAAAAGACGGATGAACATTGAGAGAAGGATCCTTTGGATACAAGCATACGTCTGTCCAGAGATCCATATTCTTCTCCCCTTGAGCGCGGCGTTCGTTGGCTGAAGGTAATTTACCCAAGCATGTTTTCTTTGTCGGAACATACTTTTGAGGTAGGCGTAGGAAAAGCCCTAGAGACCTACCGCGTGAAGAGCTTGCTGGGACATTGGTCACGTCGTCAAGAGGCATTGTAGGATGGAGAGATGGAGCTTGAAGGATGGAGAGATGGGTGTGTATGTGCAGCAGCAGGTGCAGGTGCAAGGGGGATGGGTGTAGGAGAGGAGCTTAGATTAGGAGGGAAAGTTTTCAATTTTGGGGGGAATTTTCTAAAAGTTTTGGAGGGAGTAAAAAAATGTTGAATTATGAGTGATTTAACTTAAAAATATTTTTTTTATTATGTGTATATGTTGGGGGTACTTTTTAGGGGGGAATAGAGTTTTTTTGAAAGTTTTTGAGGTGGCATGGGAGAGTTAAGAGGCCACTTACAAGTTGGCCAAAAAGCTAGAGAGAGAAGACCCCCTACCCCCCTACTTTTCAAATGGTTTACCCCCCCCTTCCCTACTTTTTAAATGGTTACCCCCCCCCTTCCCCCTACCTTTTTAGGGGTCAAAGGTGGAGGAGACCCTACCAAAATAGCCCCATTCAAAGCCTTTGTCCCCCTTAATCTTGGCAGGCTTCCTTTAAATTAGGGATTCTTACAAGGCCCATGGAGAGTCCATTTTTTTCCTAATGGAGGTTTCTCCGGTGAAGGACCAATGCTAGGAGGAAGTACCTCCCAAAACCCTTTGAACGATGCCAAGTTCACTATAATCTTCTTAGAAGGAACAAACTCTAGGGGAGCCCTAGTTTATCTGACTATTGAGGACGCAAGTGTATTTGTATAGAAGAAAGACCTTCTCAGAGACTGGAGATAATTCGAGTCTATGATGATGAAGATAGATTCCAAGACAAAAAGGGGAACCACTATCTGATAGTTAGTAACCCTGAGGATTACAAAAGATATGGAGATAATGTGGCAAAAGGAAAAATGGTCTCAGAGGCTCAAGAGCCGCCTCCGAAAATTGATCGACCTGGAGCTCTTTTTATGTATGATAAAAAAACAACCAGGGTCTCTACTTATAATAAGAATGTTGGAATTTACAAGCATGAGAGTGAGGGAGTAGTCTCTTATTTTCGATGCAAAGAACCCTACTCAAATGAATTAAGCAAAGACAAGGTTCTTTACTTATTCTCTTATGAAATTGCTATGGGGAAGGATATCATTTTTGTTGACACGTACAAGTGAGAATACAAACGAATTCTTCCAGAGGAGGCCGAAAAGGCAACAGTTTCAGAAACATCAACATATGCCCCTGAAGAAGTACCAAGGTCCATCTATACCCCTAGCAAGTCAACAAACCCATTTCCAAAAGAGTACGAGACAACATCACATTCTAACTGACAACAGACGTTCAACTACCATAACCAACAAGCAAGCCAACCATCATTGCAAGCATGGATTCAACAAAGTGCAACATTAGAACAAGACTGAAACAGAGATGGTTATCTAGTTGCACAAGGGCTAAGAGATTTACAAGAACCACAACTCTATTCATAGTATCAAGGTGAGAGTAAGCCAAAAACTCCAGAGTCGGCACAGCCTGGAAGACAACCCATAGAACGAGTTCGAAGAGATGAACCACCTCTTGCAAGAACCATCAGAAATTATGGCTTAGGGACACGTCTGGGAGAGGAACCCTCCCACTAACGAAGTCCAGAGGAGGTATATTGAGTAGGATGAGGAGAACCAATGATGAGATTTGTAGACCATTGTGGAATTAGACCTTCCCAGGTGCAAAAATGGGTAAACAAGAAATACACGGGAAACATAGATCCTAGGGATCATGTAGCAGCCTTTGTGCGTGTAATTAGAGCTGAAGAAGTTTTGCGAAAGGTAGCCCTACAACTAAAAAGATATGTGAAGTTCTGCCCTGTGGAAGAACTACCAACTCAGTCGAGACTTATGCTTATATTTATTCAAGGACTAAGGAACACAGATCTCCAGAAGGACTTACATATGAAGAGGAGCACAACGTTAAATGAGTTAACTAAGGAGGCTCTTTACCTTGTAGACAATTGTGCGGTCTACAAGGAGGGTGAATTCAAGGATCTTGATGACGATTCATCCTCACAACAAAGTGGAAGCAAGTCTGCCAAGACAACAGCGAAAGGAGAAGTAGCTGTAAGCCAGGAGCATCTTGTGGAGGAAGTGCTAAAAAAAATTAATATGTATGCCAAGCCTTAGGCTAAGCAGCCAAAATGGTGTGCTATTGAACAAAAATGGACAAACCATGTGGCCAAGGAATGTTATTATAACAAGGGATATGTGAGAGAGTGACCTTATGCTCCCCAAGCTCAGGTAGCATCTCCTCAACTTCCACCGATGCCTAGGTATCAAGCAGGCAACCTACCAGGACCTGTAGGTGTTGAAAGACCACAACCAGTATTGGGGCAACAACTACCCCTACCAGGATTACGATCGGTCGGCATAAGATACACACCAATGGTAAACGAACCAGAAGAGAAGGCTTTGGTACCTATGCATGCATATTACGAAGATTCCAATGGATATACAACAAATCTTGTCTATTATCCATCGAAAGAACCCCCAACGCCAGAACCTTGGAGCATGATTGGAAGTACATGACCACCAATAGCTGGATAGGCAGTAGGAGAAGGAAGATACAGCTTGGATGAACGAACAATGTTGTTCATAGCCAACGGAGGCATGCGCGGGCAGAGACATATGTACCAACAGAGAGGAGCTCAACGAGCACCTCAATAGCCTAAGGGACCCTGCTACAAGTGTGGAGGAGATCATTGGCTAAGAGATTGTCCTCACAATGAAATCATTAGAGTCAATGTGTTATGCACCGAGTGTGGAATTACTCACTTGATTCTTGATTGCCCTAAGAACCCAAGCAAAGGAGCAAAAACTACTTTGAACATGTTGGAAGTAGTGCCTTCTAGTGGAGGGTCAGAAAACGAGATAGTAATACCTATTTAGGCAGTGACATGAGCACAATCTCAACGAATGAAAAACGAACCCATAATTGAAGAGCCAAAGAACGATGCCCCAAGTGCAGAAATGAAAAATCAGAGAAGCACTTGGAAAGCTAGAAAGGCGCGTATGAAAGCCAGGAGAGAACGAGAGCAAACGGCTCTATCTGAGAAGTTAAAACACACAAAGGATAGATTGGAGCGGTTAGAGGATCTAACTAGTTTAAGTTTACACGCTGCTACAACCAAAGGAGCCAGGAAAATAGTAGAACCCAAAAGTGCAGGATCAGGAGGATCAGTGCTGGTAGAAAAAGTAAAAGAGCAGTTGGACGCACTTTTAAAAGCATACGAAGCCAGACTCAAAAACAACCAAACCAAAGAGCAAAGATGGATGACTTATCCATATGTAGAAATAGAAAAACAGAGGTTGGAAATGTGTTGAAAGATGATAGAAACAGCCCAATCCTTGATAGAAAATCCGCTTGGTAAACCTACAAGTTGGCACGAGGTACTAGCTCCAACCCCTATCAAACCAACTCTAGAGAAAAAAGTAGAGACGAAGGAGAAACTCACGACTGCCTCTGAGTCTAGTAGAGAACCTATCATAGTGCCAAATACAACAGATGAGACAATTGATGGTTTCCAGCCTAAAACATTGGTAGAAATGGGTAAGGATTGTAACAGTCTAGATGACCTGTGGAAGCAAATCGGGAAGCAAATGAAGCTAACAGGGTGAACCACCAAATAAATAGCACGAGAAAGGAGGAAAATGAGATCTTATCTCCCATTGAAGAGTTTGAGGCAAGATCACAAATGAACTTTGATATGCATTCACAAGCAGGAGACCAGGG
Source organism: Adiantum capillus-veneris (assembly GCF_014529385.1). Classification (NCBI taxonomy): domain Eukaryota; kingdom Viridiplantae; phylum Streptophyta; class Polypodiopsida; order Polypodiales; family Pteridaceae; genus Adiantum; species Adiantum capillus-veneris. The sequence continues at coordinate 53,632,803 of NC_140934.1, read as the reverse complement.
TTCAATTAGTTCGGGGCACAACCAACCAGAGTCGCTAAAAACTCTACCCTCTTACCTAGGGGTGTATGAAGCTAAGTCTGAGGTGAGAGCAATCCCATCTCAAAGACTTTCTTCCAACAGAGTGATGGATTCACAAGGGTTGATTGAGTTATTGTCCACCCCTGTGGCATGCACAATCATGTTAGTCAAACTCTTGAGGTTACGACCAAACATGTGGACCACCGTAGGCAAATGCTTAGAAAAAATTGGAGTAAAAGACCCTACCTCGAAGCTTCAAGAAGGGATCAGATAATTGGACAAGCCTCAACTAAACACTAGGCTAGTACCTTTAAACAAGGTTGGAGAATATTGCGAGAGAGAAGATGAAAATACCACACTACCAGTAGAATTCCAGGGAGTAGTTTCCAAAGCTATTCTTGACAGTGGAGTGGGAGTCGCTATCGCCACCAAAGAAATCTGGAAAAAATGGCAAAAACCGGCTTTGAGAGCTACCAGAATGAAATTGCAACTGGTAGATGGGTTCATAGAAAAGCCTCTAGGACTTTTAGAAAAAGTAATTGTCACCTCTTGCGGAATCGAGTATGAGCATACATTTGCAATAGTTGATTTCGACAAAAAGAAAAATTACGAGATCATCTTGGGAAGATCATTCATGAGACAATTAAAGATGGTCCAGGATTGGGGTTACGACCACATATACCTCAGACGTGGGGAGACTACAACCAAAATATACCTAAAAGACCATAGTTACAAGAATGTGAACCAGACACCAGTGGAAGAGTTTGATTCAGCTACATTGGCAGGGTCCGAACTCCCAGCATGGTTAGGGCTGAAAAAAGAGCTATGGATGTGCGGAGCTTCACATTGTGGGAGCTTAAAAAGAGAGGAATGCATCTTAGAAAGAGCTATTGAAGACAAGGATTACATTCCGGAACCTTTTCCTGAAGATGCCTTAGAACCTATGGAATGGGAACACACACGGATAGACCTCGCTGAGCCAGGCGAAGAGCCTCAGCCTGTCTATATAGCAACGGATTTAGAGCTTGAAGAAGAAGAAAAGATAACACAACTTCTCAAGAAGTATAAATATGTGTTTGCATGGTCCTACAAAGACCTCAAAGGAGTTGATTCCTCGATATGCCAACATACAATTCCTTTGAAATCAGATGCCAAACCTAGCAAACAACATCCTTACACATATAATGATACATTCGCTAAACGAATCAAAGAGGAGATTGACAAGCTGATGGATGCTGAATTCATCTATGAAATTGAGCATACAGATTGGGTGTCACCCATTGTGGTTGTCCCCAAAAAGAACGGAAAGCTGCATGTGTGTGTGAACCTCAAAAAAGTGAACGTAGCCACAATAAGGGATAATTATCCCTTGCCGATCACAGAACATGTGCTTGAGAGGGTGGTTGGAAAACGGTCTTATTCCTTTTTAGATGGGTTTTCAGGGTATAACCAGTTGGCTATTGCAATAGAGGATCAACACAAAATAGCATTTTCCACAAAGTGGGGAATATATGCGTATAGAGTTATGCCTTTTGAACTAACCAATTCCCCAGCTACCTTCCAAAGGTTATGACTCATGCGCTCAAAGAATACCTAAGAATATTCTTAGAAATATATATGGATGATCTTTGTGTCCACTCTCTTATATGAGAAGAACATATTGACCATTTACAAAAGATATTTGAGAAGTGCAGAACATATCGAATCTGTCTTAACCCAAAAAAGTGCATTTTCATGGTAAGGCAAGGCTGCATCTTAGGAAATATTGTCTCAAGAAATGGCATAACCACTGACCTAGACAAAATTAGAGTCATAGTAGACTTGCCCAGGCCTACTAATGCCAAACAAGTATAATCTTTCATGGGACACTGCGGATATTATCGAAGATTCATATATATGTATGCGGTTATTGCACAACCTCTATATCGCTTATTAGTCAGTTTCGACTGGACTGAGGAGTGTGAAACTTCATTCCAAAAGCTTAAGAAAAACCTTGTATCAGCACCTGTACTAAAAGCACCAGATTAGGAAAAGATATTCCATGTTCACATTGATGCATCTGCATAAGCAATTGGGAGTATTCTGGCTCAACTTGGAGACGGAACAAAGGATTTCCTAGTTTGTTATGTGAGTCGACAGCTAAATAGTGCAGAAAAGAACTACACCACCACTGAAAGAGAGGGATTAGGAATGATTTATGCTGTAAAGAAATTTCGGCATTACTTGCTTGCAAACAAATCATCAAGCTCTTTTGTATCTAGTAAATAAACCATGCAATACTGGGAGGATTGTATGTTTATTATATTGCTAGAGTTTGACTTCACAGTGGTAGTAAAAAAGGGTAAAACTAATCTACAGGCGGATCATCTTTCAAGGCTACAAAACGGGGAAGCTCCTGAAGGAGTAGATGATGACATACTTGATGATTTTCTTTTCACTATTGAAATGATACCCAAATGGTCTCAGAAAATTGTTAGCATTCTTTCCTTTGGAGGTAGATTTGATAACAAGGAAGACAGATCCAAACAACAAACATTTTGAAAAACAAAAAAATTTCAGTTGATTGCAGGATGACTGTACCATCTAGGCTCGGACCAAATTCTACGATTATGTATAGATCCAGAGGAATTCGAGTGTTATCTTGAAGAAGCACACATCCAAGATTTTGCATTTCATTGTTCAACAATGAAAACACACCAAATATTGAAACACTTAGGAGTTTATTGGCCAACTATGTATGCTGACACACATGCTTATGTTAACAATTGTACTATATGTAGTGCCAAACGACTGATGGATCACGTGACATTGTTTCAGGTAACCATTGCACCTGCATGGAGTCAATATATCATTGATTTCTTAACAACAAGGACATTTCTTGAAAACATAACAAAAGCGCGAAAAGGGAAATAGAGTTGGAGGCTCGAGACTTTAATTTAATTGGAAAGCAACTCTACAAGAGAGGAAAGGACAATCAACTTAGAATCTGTACAAGTGAAAGTGAATACCTGCTGATTATAGAACACGCACATGGAGGAATAAGTGGAGGCCATTTTTCCGGCGATAAGATGGCAAAAATTGTCTTAACAGCAGGAATATGGTGGGCTACATTGCACATGGATGCCGAGGAGCGCACTAAGGTGCCGATAAAGAGAGATGAGATGCCACTTTGGCCAATGATGGGAGCACGGGAACTTTCAAAATGGGAAATTGATTTTATGGGGCCTATTTCACCCCCTACATATTGCACCCATACCCAATATATCATTGTGGCTACGGACTATCTCACAAAATGGGCTAAAGCCAAAGCAACACAAAAAGAAGACGCAAGAACCACTGCACAATTTTTGTACGAGAATGTCTTTGTACGATACAAATTACCAATAGAAATTGTCAGTGATCGAGCAACACATATTCTTAATGAAGTCATTGAACACCTATTAGAGGAATTCATGGTCATACATAGAAAATTTGCTTCATATCTGTCATAATAATCAATATCTAATTCTCCTAAATGATTTTCTCATATTAAACTGATCATTTAATGTGGGGAAGGCCAGGGGAGAAAAAGCTAGAATATTGGTTAAGCTAGAAGACCGGCCACAGTAGGGATCCTGTCATAATAATCAATATCTAATTCTCCTAAATGATTTTCTCATATTAAACTGATCATTTAATGTGGGGAAGTGCCAAGGGAGAAAAAAGCTAGAATATTGGTTAAGTTAGCAGACCGGCCACAGTAGGGATCCAAAGGAGGGAAAATAGGGATCCAAAGGGGGGGCCATCTGCAAAAGAGCCATGTGAAACAATGGGCCAAAAAGACCCTAAGGTTCAGCCCATTAAGACTTCCAAAATGCTAAGGTTCCAAAATTCAAAGGTTGTGTCCAAAGGTCAACCCTAGGGAAAATTGGATGCTTTGTGTGTGCCCAAAAAGTCTTTCTACATCCCTACATGGGAGGGGGCGAGCCCCAAAGCTAGGGGATGAGAGAGAAAGCCACACACACACACACACAGGCTCCCTTTACCCAAAGGGAATGAGGGACACATGTCAGCTCCCTAGGCCAGATGCCCACAAGGGGTGCCCAATTCCTATTGGAAGACCCTTGAAGTGGACCAATGAGAATTAAGCTAGAGTAAATCTAGTTTAATTAATTTAAAAACATTTAATAAAAGAAACCAATGAGAATTAAGTCTCCTAGAAGACTATTGGGCAGTCTCCCAAGGGGTCCAATGAGCATTCAGGAGCCCCATGGCTTGCCTGATTCCTATTGGCCAGGAGGCAAAGGGGTCCAATGAGAGTTTAGTTTAATTATTTAATTACCTAAAGCTCTCACAAAAGGGGAAAGGGGGACACATGTCTAAAGGCTATCACTTATGCTGCTTAATTCCTATTGGCTTGACCTGGGGAGGTCCAATGAGGCAAAGGCCAGACTTATTTAGCAGCTAGGGCTCGCCCAAGAGAAAGGGGGGGCTGATTTTTGCTTGGCACGGACACACACACTCTCACACTTGACCATGTGTGAAGGGAAAATACTCTATCTCCTCCCAAGCTTTAATGGAGAGCTCATCACCTACTCCAAGCTTGTGAGATAGATGCCTACATCAACACTCTCTTGGCATGTGGATGCAAATCCAACCAAGAGCCAAGCTTCAATGCATGCTCATCTTCTCTACCAAGCTAATTACTAAGCTAAGCTATGCTAATATGAGTGATTATGTGAGGAGATGTACTTCTTTCTCGTAAGATACTTCTTTTTCCTCTCAATCTACTCTCATACCCTGCTAGCTCTCACCATCTTCGAAGGTGTGTGAGGTCTTGGGTCTGAGAACGGGGATAATTCAAGTTGTGTTTGATTAAGTGTTTTGCTTGGTGTATGAAGCTTCCATCTTCATTGCACTAGCTAGTCTTGAAGGAACACAAAGAATTGTATTGTACAATGTCTCTCTTGATGGGAGAAACCATAATACAAAGCCTTTTGGAGGGGGGACCGGCTCCATGCAAATCTGGTCCTCAACTGTTGTCAATAGCTTAATTGCTCTCTCTCTCTCTCTTTTGAAAGTATTGTCGATGCTATCTAACTAGGTGTTATGCTTTTTGTTGCTCTCTCCACCCAAGCACTCTTGTAATTCTCATTAGGAATCTATTCTAATGAAATGCCCACTAGGTTCATGCTAATTTCCGCTACACATAAGATCTTAGGCCATTAAATGTTACATTGGTATCAGAGCTCAAGGTTTCTCTTTTCTTGCTCAAGAAGGGAGGTCCTCAAGCTAGCTACAAATGGTTGGTATTATTAATTGCCTCTGAGTAAGTAGAATAGGGATTTTTCAGCCTTGCAGTGCGCCTGCCTTTGTGCAGTTAACGGGGCATCACCGTCGAGAGCTATGGTCTTAATAGTGGAGTCCTACGGGGCTTGCCTACGGCTTAACCACTATTGAGCTATTAGAAGCTTGACAGGAGCCGGTGCTGTTTTGGTGTCGAAAGACCCTCTCTTCTATTCCTTGCAATTAATGGTATTCGAGCCGCGGGTACAATAGCTTGAGTGCTTTTTCTAAAGGGGTAAAGAGGAGTAGCAACTAGGGCTTGAAGTGCCAAAGTACACCTAAAGAGTTTACACCTAAAAGTTGTTAGAATGGCTGACAATAGTAAAGAGAGTGAAATTAATGTTGATAACTTTGATTTTGCTCATGAGCAAGCTACTAATGATGCTTCAATGCTTGTTAACTATCTTGTTTCTAGGCTTCAACAAGCCATGGGCAATCCATCTCTCCAAAGTGAAGTGCAACGGCAGCTCCGTGCTCACGGGATTCTCCAAGCTTATCACCATGACGAGAGAACACCTAGGAAGCCTCCTTGTGAGACTACCAAAAGAGGTCTCTCTCCGATTCGGGAAGAAGAAGAGAATCCATATGAAGGGCTCAAGAACTTACTTCTGGATGATGCATCTCCTTCCCAAAGGAGAATTCAAGAGCCTCCACCGAAGGAACGAGAAAGAAGCGAGTCTCCCGCCACCTCGGCGGAGATGGCTCCACGAAGACGGCGGGCTAAACGCTCTCCATCACCACCAAAGCGGAGAAGACCATCACACTCTTCTCCACGCCATAATTCAAAGAGGGATGATAAAAAGCAAGAGAAGAAAAAGGCGAGAAAGAGGACACCCTCTTCTCCATCTTCTTCATCCTCTTCCTCTTATAAGAGCTACGGTGAAGACGACAAAGATCAAGACAAGAAAAAGGCGAGAAAGAGGTCACCCTCTTCTCCACCTTCTTCAAATTCTTCATCTTCTGAAGAAAGTGATGGTGCAACTTTTGAACCATCAAAAAGAAGAGGCCATAGGAAATCCTATGCCGCATGGAAGAGGTCGTCCAAGTTGAAGAAATTCAAAGAGGGAGGGAAGAGCATCTCTTTCCTTACCTATGATGGCACCTTCGGTGCTACAGACAAAGTTTTGGCCTTTATCCAGCAATTCGATGCGGCATTTGGAGATGAGGGGTTCACGGAGTCCTCTAAGCTACGCCATGTAGCTATGCACTTTCAAAAGTCTGCCAGACAATGGTGGTCTAGCCTACGAGCCAACGGTGAAGCTCCACGAACATGGAAGGCTTTAAGAGCTTCCATTATGAAGCAGCTTTTGGCCACCGATGCCAAAGACAAAGTACTCACCGAATGGCGAAGCTTAAAGCTCTCTCCCAATGAATCCATCCACAAATATGTAGACAAGTTTTGGGACCTACAACTCAAGGCCACTGTCTTCAAAAAATTGGATTTTGGAGAGCAAAAGCAATAATTTTGTGCGGGCTTAACCGAAGAAATGGCGGAGTATGTCAACTCCCAAAGGCCACGTACCATATCGGCGGTAATACACCATACTATGGTGGCCTCGCGAATCAATTTCCAAACAGGGGGTAAAAGAAATAATAAGCCCCCGGAAAACAAGGGTTCCAATGAGCCTAAGGGGAAGGACAATGTCCAAAAGTCTCCTAAGGGCAATTCCAACAAAGCTAAAGAGAAGGGAGTTTACAAAGGAAAGAATAAACTCTCTCCTGAAGAGCTTGAGCGTTATCGTAAAGATAACCGGTGTTTCAAGTGCGGCGAACAAGGGCATGCGTACCGCGCTTGTCCCCAAAAGAACAACCGCCAAGATCCTCCTAGAGCTTCTTTGGTTGAAATCCAAGAGGAGGAGATTCACCAAACTCACCACAAAGGATCTCCTCTATGCCATGCTTGGGGAAAGGTAAGAGAACATGATGCTTTTATTCTCTTTGACCCTGGTTCTACTCACAATTTCATATCTATGGAGTTAGCCACCAAGCTAGGCATACAATCCTACGAGATGGGAGACATCCTACCCGCAGACAGTGCCTTCAAGGGGCAAGAAGCTTCAGTCACTCCCTTAATCGGGAAATTGAGGCTTCATGTCCAAGGCTATGTAGACAAAGAGGACTTCTTTATCTCTCCTCTCAAGCATGAGGATGTAATCCTAGGGGCACCATGGTTTGACCGTCTGGCTGCCCATGTTAAATTTCCTGAAAGGAGAATCTCCTTTAAGTTCAGGGAAAAGGACATGTATATAGATGCTAAGGAGATGGGTAACACCATCCCCATTGTACATACACCAGCTTTCAACAAGTCAATAAAGAGCTCTATTTCCGTGTACATGATTTTTGTTAAAGATTCTCAAAATGAACCTAATGCTTTAGCAAAAGAAAATAAAAGCAACCAAAAGGAATTAGAGTTATCCAATTTTCTCAAGGGGTTTCAAGATGTCTTTATTGACGACATCCCTTGTGAGCTACCTCCTAAACGAGGTAATGACGACCATGCAATTGAACTTCTTCCAGGAAGTTCACCGCCTAACAAACCTCCTTATAGAGTTTCTCAAGCTCAACAAGAGGAGATTATGCGGCAATTGCATGAGTTAATTGAGAAGGGCATGGTTAGGCCTAGATCATCTCCATTTTGCTCACCTGTGCTATTAGTGCAAAAGAAAGACGGCACATATCGTATGTGTGTCGACTATAGAGCACTAAATAGGATCACTATCAAGAATAGGTTTCCCGTTCCACGGGTAGAAGACCTATTTGATAAGCTACAAGGATCGACCTACTTCAGTAGGATTGACCTAAAAAGTGGCTATCATCAAATAAGGATAGTTGATCAAGACATTGTAAAGACCGCATTTCGTACTACATTTGGTCTTTACGAATACATTGTCATGCCTTTTGGCTTAACTAATGCACCAGCCACATTTAACCGCTTGATGGAGAAGCTGTTCAGGCCTCATCGAACCTTCCTTGGAGTGTTCTTTGATGATATTATCATCTACTCTAATTCATTGGAGGAACACAAGCAACACCTCCAGGTAATATTTCAAGTTTTAAGAGAGAATAAACTTTATGTTAATCGAAAGAAAAGTGAATTTTTCTTGCAAGAGATTCAATATTTAGGTCACATTATCTCTCAAGATGGAATCCAAATGGATCCATCCAAGTTAGAGGTAATAAAAGGATGGCCTAAACCAAGGAATCTTCATGAACTAAGAAGCTTTATAGGTATGTGTGCATACTATAGACGCTTCATAGAAAAGTTCTCACAAATTGCGGGACCATTACATGACCTAACAAAGAAAAATGTTAGGTATACGTGGTCTGCTAAGGAGAACAATGCTTTCGAAAAGCTTATCTCTCAACCTGTGCTTACACTACCGGATCTCTCAAAACCATTTGAGGTCCAATGTGATGCTTGTGGTGATTGCCTTGGGGCTGTTTTGCTCCAAGAAGGGCACGCCATAGGCTATGAGAGTCGAAGGCTCGACCCTGTCGAGCAAGCTCTAGGCATATACGAAAAAGAACTCCTTGCAGTTCTACATGCCTTAGACTCATGGAAACACTATTTATTGGGGACTCCTTTCATTCTGCGAACGGATCACCAAAGTCTTAAGTACTTCATGACGCAGACCAAGCTCTCCGACAAACAAATGAGGTGGGCAAATTTCCTTTCGCAATTTCATTTTCATATTGCTCACATTGCTGGCAAGCATAATCAAGTAGCTGATGCACTCTCAAGACGCCCGAGAGTGAATGCGGTTTCCATAGCAACTCACAATGATCTATCTTCAATGATAGATGAGTATGCTATTGATCCCGATTTTAGAGATGTGATTTCAGCCCTTGCATTAGGGAAGAAAGAAGAACCATTTACTTTACAAGATGGTTATCTTCTCTATGGCAATAGACTATGCGTTACTAACTCACTACGTGAGAAAATAATGTATGAATCTCATGCTCCCCCATATGCAGGGCATAGAGGGATTCAGTCTACCCTAAAGGGAATTGAAACATATTTCTATTGGCCTACCATGAAAGTGAACATACAAGAGTATGTTTCCAAAAGTGTGGTATGTCAAAAGACAAAATTTGATAGAGGGAAGCAACTTGGATTGCTTCAACCCTTGCCAATCCCTAATTCACGGTGGGAGAGCATATCCATGGATTTTATCTTTGGATTGCCTAAGTCTATCCATGGGAATACAGGAATATGGACGATAGTAGACAGGTTCAGTAAACAAGCTCATTTTATACCTGTCAAAAAGACTATCAAAGCCCATCAAATGGCAACCCTCTTCATTTCACAAATTTTCAAGTACCATGGCTTGCCAATGTCCATAGTGTCGGATAGAGATCCTAGAATGACCAGTAATTTCTGGAAGGGTCTCTTTGAGAATTTAGGAACAAGGCTAAACTTCTCTTCGGCCTATCATCCACAAACTGATGGCCAAAGTGAAATAGCTAACCTAACCATTCTCGATCTACTAAAAGCCTATGTAACGGAAGTAGATCAAAGATCCCAATGGGAGAAGTACTTACCCTTAGTAGAGTATGCTTACAATAACACTGTACATACTTCTACAGGAAAAGCACCTTTCGAGGTAATTGAGGGAAGATCAAAAAGTCCCTTGCTACTTAAGGTACATGGGAAGATCTTCGCTGTAGATGAGTATAGCCGAGACCTACAAGAATCTTTCCAAAAGATTAAGGATGCTATCTCTATCTCACAGCAAAGGCAAAAGGCTGTTGCTGACAAGCACAGAAGAGCCCAAGCCTTTAAAGAAAATGATTGGGTCTTGTTAAAGTTTCCCAAGGCTCGATTAAGGCACACGACGGGCAAGAATCCTACGGGCCACCAAAAGTACTATGCTAAACTAGCAAAAAGGTATTATGGTCCCTTCCAGATTCTTAGGCCAATCAATGAGATGGCCTATCAACTTAAGTTGCCCAATCATTGGCTCATACACAATGCTTTTCATGTGAGCCTCTTAAAGCCTTACAAAGGAGAGCCACCTCAAGAACCAACTATTGAAGACCCACCGGAGATCGAGGACCACGAGGAGGTGCTGCAGCCCGAGTCCATTCTCCGACATGAAGACAAGGTATTAAGAGGCGGTAAGACTATCCGACGATATCTTATTAAGTTTAAGAATTATCCTTTTGAAGATGCTAGATGGATGCAAGGCATACAATTAAAGGATAACCTAAACCTTGTCAATGCTTACAATGCTTCCCAAGAGTAAGCAAATGTACAAAATGTTAAAAATGAACAAAATTTTTTGTCTTATAAGACTCTCTTTTTCTTGATTTGTGCACAAAAATGAAGTAGTATGCATGCTTAGATCAAGTTTGTGGAGACGACGTCTCCCAAACACCAAGTAGAGCTTGTCACTCTACTATGGAAGACTGATAGGACTAATGTACAGACATGCTTGCGGCAGCCTCAGGCTCTCAAGCGCCAAATGGACTAGTCATCCATTATGGAATGATGTCATAGGGTAACCAAGGGATCCTCTACCCGCTAAGAAAAGGACTCATGTATATGCTTTATCTTCTCTACACCATAGTCGAGGACGACTATGATTTCAAGAGAGAGGTAATGTCATAATAATCAATATCTAATTCTCCTAAATGATTTTCTCATATTAAATTGATCATTTAATGTGGGGAAGTGCCAAGGGAGAAAAAAGCTAGAATATTGGTTAAGTTAGCAGACCGGCCACAGTAGGGATCCAAAGGAGGGAAAATAGGGATCCAAAGGGGGGGCCATCTGCAAAAGAGCCATGTTAAACAATGGGCCAAAAAGACCCTAAGGTTCAGCCCATTAAGACTTCCAAAATGTTAAGGTTCCAAAATTCAAAGGTTGTGTCCAAAAGTCAACCCTAGGGAAAATTGGATGCTTAGTGTGTGCCCCAAAAGTCTTTCTACATCCCTACATGGGAGGGGGCGAGCCCCAAAGCTAGGGGATGAGAGAGAAAGCCACACACACACACACAGGCTCCCTTTACCCAAAGGGAATGAGGGACACATGTCAGCTCCCTAGGCCAGATGCCCACAAGGGGTGCCCAATTCCTATTGGAAGACCCTTGAAGTGGACCAATGAGAATTAAGCTAGAGTAAATCTAGTTTAATTAATTTAAAAACATTTAATAAAAGAAACCAATGAGAATTAAGTCTCCTAGAAGACTATTGGGCAGTCTCCCAAGGGGTCCAATGAGCATTCAGGAGCCCCATGGCTTGCCTGATTCCTATTGGCCAGGAGGCAAAGGGGTCCAATGAGAGTTTAGTTTAATTATCTAATTACCTAAAGCTCTCACAAAAGGGGAAAGGGGGACACATGTCTAAAGGCTATCACTTATGCTGCTTAATTCCTATTGGCTTGACTTGGGGAGGTCCAATGAGGCAAAGGCCAGACTTATTTAGCAGCTAGGGCTCGCCCAAGAGAGAGGGGGGGCTGATTTTTGCTTGGCATGGACACACACACTCTCACACTTGACCATGTGTGAAGGGAAAATACTCTATCTCCTCCCAAGCTTTAATGGAGAGCTCATCACCTACTCCAAGCTTGTGAGATAGAAGCCTACATCAACACTCTCTTGGCATGTGGATGCAAATCCAACCAAGAGCCAAGCTTCAATACATGCTCATCTTCTCTACCAAGCTAATTACTAAGCTAAGCTATGCTAATATGAGTGATTATGTGAGGAGATGTACTTCTTTCTCGTAAGATACTTCTTTTTCCTCTCAATCTACTCTCATACCCTGCTAGCGCTCACCATCTTCGAAGGTGTGTGAGGTCTTGGGTCTGAGAACGAGGATAATTCAAGTTGTGTTTGATTAAGTGTTTTGCTTGGTGTATGAAGCTTCCATCTTCATTGCACTAGCTAGTCTTGAAGGAACACAAAGAATTGTATTGTACAATGTCTCTCTTGATGGGAGAAACCATAATACAAAGCCTTTTGGAGGGGGGACCGGCTCCATGCAAATCCGGTCCTCAACTGTTGTCAATAGCTTAATTGCTCTCTCTCTCTCTTTTGAAAGTATTGTCGATGCTATCTAACTAGGTGTTATGCTTTTTGTTGCTCTCTCCACCCAAGCACTCTTGTAATTCTCATTAGGAATCTATTCTAATGAAATGCCCACTAGGTTCATGCTAATTTCCGCTACACATAAGATCTTAGGCCATTAAATGTTACAGATCCAAAGGAGGGAAAATAGGGATCCAAAGAGGGGGCCATCTGCAAAAGAGCCATGTACAACAATGGGCTAAAAAGACCCTAAGGTTCAGCCCATTAAGACTTCCAAAATGCTAAGGTTCCAAAATTCAAAGGTTGTGTCCAAAGGTCAACCCTAGGGAAAATTGGATGCTTTGTGTGTGCCCTAAAAGTCTTTGCACATCCCTACATGGGAGGGGGCGAGCCCTAAAGGTAGGGGATGAGAGAGAAAGCCACACACACACACAGGCTCCCTTTACACAAAGGGAATGAGGGACACATGTCAGCTCCCTAGGCCAGATGCCCACAAGGTATGCCCAATTTCTATTGGATGACCCTTGAAGTGGACCAATGAGAATTAAGCTAGAGTAAATCTAGTTTAATTAATTTAAAAACATTTAATAAAAGAAACCAATGAGAATTAAGTCTCCTAGAAGACTATTGGGCAGTCTCCCAAGGGGTCCAATGAGCTTTCAGGAGCCCCATGGCTTGCCTGATTCCTATTGGCCAGGAGGCAAAGGGATCCAATGAGAGTTTAGTTTAATTGTTTAATTACCTAAAGCTCTCACAAAAGGGGAAAGGGGGACACATGTCAGAATGCTATCACTTATGCTACTTAATTGTAATTGGCTTGACTTGGGGAGGGCCAATGAGGCTTCAGCAAGAGCAATTAGCAAGAGGGCTCGCCCAAGAGAGAGAGGGGGCTGATTTTTGCAAGGCATTACCACACACACACTCACACAAGCTCATGTGTAAAGAAAGAGAAGACTATGTCTTCCCAAGCTTTAATGGAGAACTCATCACCTACTCCAAGCTTGTGAGATAGAAGCCTACATCAACACTCTGTTGGCATGTGGATGCAAATCCAACCAAGAGCCAAGCTTCAAAGCATGCTCATCTCCTCTACCAAGCTAATTACTAAGCTAAGCTATGCTACATATGAGTGATTATGTGAGGAGATGTACATCTTTCTCGTAAGATACTCCTTCTTCTTCTCAATCTACTCTCATACCCTTCTAGCTCTCACCATCTTCGAAGGTGTGTGAGGTCTTGGGTCTGAGAACGGGGATAATTCAAGTTGTGTTTGTTAAGTGTTTTGCTTAGTGCATGTAGTTTTCATCTTCATTGCACTAGCTAGTCTTGAAGGAACACAAAGAATTGTATTGTACAATGTCTCTCTTGATGGGAGAAACCATAATACAAAGCCTTTTGAAGGGGGCACCGGCTCCATGAAAATCCGGTCCTCAACTGTTGTCAATAGCTTAATTTCTCTCTCTTTTGAAAGTATTGTCGATGCTATCTAACTAGGTGTTATGCTTTTTGTTGCTCTCTCCACCCAAGCACTCTTGTAATTCTCATTAGGAATCTATTCTAATGAAATGCCCACTATGTTCATGCTAATTTCCGCTACACATAAGTTATTAGGCCATTAAATGTTACATTGGTATCAGAGCTCAAGGTTTCTCTTTTCTTGCTCAAGAAGGGAGGTCCTCAAGCTAGCTACAAATGGTTGGTATTATTAATTGCCTGTGAGTAAGTAGAATAGGGATTTTTCAGCCTTGCAGTGCACCTGCCTTCGTGCAGTTAACGGGGCATCACCGTCGAGAGCTATGGTCTTAATATTGGAGTCCTACGGGGCTTGCCTACGGCTTAACCACTATTGAGCTATTAGAAGCTTGACAGGAGCCGGTGCTGTTTTGGTGTCGAAAGACCCTCTCTTCTATTCCTTGCAATTAATGGTATTCGAGCCGTGGGTACAGTAGCTTGAGTGATTTTTCTAAAGGGGTAAAGAGGAGTAGCAACTAGGGCTTGAAGTGCCAAAGTACACCTAAAAGTTGTTAGAATGGCTGACAATAGTAAAGAGAGTGAAATTAATGTTGATAACTTTGATTTTGCTCATGAGCAAGCTACTAATGATGCTTCAATGCTTGTTAACTATCTTGTTTCTAGGCTTCAACAAGCCATGGGCAATCCATCTCTCCAAAGTGAAGTGCAACGGCAGCTTTGTGCTCACAGGATTCTCCAAGCTCATCACCATGACGAGAGAAAACCTAGGAAGCCTCCTTGTGAGACTACCAAAAGAGGTCTCTCTCCGATTCGGGAAGAAGAAGAGAATCCATATGAAGGGCTCAAGAATTTACTTCTTGATGATGCATCTCCTTCCCAAAGGAGAACTCAAGAGCCTCCACCGAAGGAACGAGAAAGAAGCGAGTCTCCCGTCACCTCGGCGGAGATGGCTCCACGAAGACGGCGGGCTAAACGCTCTCCATCACCACCAAAGCGGAGAAGACCATCACACTCTTCTCCATGCCATAATTCAAAGAGGGATGATAAAAAGCAAGAGAAGAAAAAGGCGAGAAAGAGGACACCCTCTTCTCCATCTTCTTCATCCTCTTCCTCTTATGAAAGCTATGGTGAAGACGACAAAGATCAAGACAAAAAAAAGGCGAGAAAGAGGTCACCCTCTTCTCCACCTTCTTCAAATTCTTCACCTTCTGAAGAAAGTGATGGTGCAACCTTGGAACCATCAAAAAGAAGAGGCCATAAGAAGTCCTATGCCGCATGGAAGAGGTCGTCCAAGTTGAAGAAATTCAAAGAGGGAGGGAAGAGCATCTCTTTCCTTACCTATGATGGTACCTTTGGTGCTACGGACAAAGTCTTGGCCTTTATCCAACAATTCGATGCGGCGTTTGGAGATGAGGGCTTCACGGAGTCCTCTAAGCTACGCCATGTAGCTATGCACTTTCACAAGTCCGCCAGACAATGGTGGTCTAGCCTACGAGCCAACAGTGAAGCTCCACGAACATGGAAAGCTTTAAGAGCTTCCATTATGAAGCAGTTTTTGGCCACCGATGCCAAAGACAAAATACTCACCGAATGGCGAAGCTTAAAGCTCTCTCCCAATGAATCTATCCACAAATATGTAGACAAGTTTTGGGACCTACAACTCAAAGCCACTGTCTTCAAAAAGTTGGATTTTGGAGAGCAAAAGCAACAATTTTGTGCGGGCTTAACCGAAGAAATGGCGGAGTATGTCAACTCCCAAGGACCGCTTACCATATCGGCGGTAATACACCACACTATGGTCGCCTCTCGAATCAATTTCCAAACGGGGGCAAAAAGAAATAATAAGCCCCCGGAAAACAAGGGTTCCAATGAGCCTAAGGGGAAGGACAATGTCCAAAAGTCTCCTAAGGGCAACTCCAACAAAGCTAAAGAGAAGGGAGTTTACAAAGGTAAGAATAAACTCTCTCCTGAAGAGCTTGAGCGTTATCGTAAGGATAACCCGTGTTTCAAGTGCGGTGAACAAGGGTATGCGTACCGCGCTTGTCCCAAAAAGAACAACCGCCAAGATCCTCCTAGAGCTTCCTTGGTTCAAATCCAAGAGGAGGAGACTCACCAAACTCACCACAAAGGATCTTCTCTATGCCATGCTTGGGGAAAGGTAAGAGAACATGATGCTTTTATTCTCTTTGACCCTGGTTCTACTCACAATTTTATATCTATAGAGTTGGCCACCAAGCTAGGAATACAATCCTACGAGATGGGAGATGTCCTACCCGCAGACAGTGCCTTCAAGGGGCAAGAAGCTTCAGTCACTCCCTTAATCGGGAAATTGAGGCTTCATGTCCAAGGCTATGTGGACAAAGAGGACTTCTTTATCTCTCCTCTCAAGCATGAGGATGTAATCCTAGGGGCACCATGGTTTGACCGCCTGGCTGCCGATGTTAAATTTCCTGAAAGGAGAATCTCCTTTAAGTTCAGGGAAAAAGACATGTATATAGATGCCAAGGAAATGGGTAACACCATCCCCATTCTACATACACTAGCTTTCAACAAGTCAATAAAGAGCTCTATTTCCGTGTACATGATTTTTGTTAAAGACTCTCAAAATGAACCTAATGCTTTAGCAAAAGAAAATAAAAGCAACCAAAAGGAATTAGAGTTATCCAATTTTCTCAAGGGGTTTCAAGATGTTTTTATTGACGACATCCCTTTTGAGCTACCTCCTAAACGAGGTAATGATGACACCATGCAATTGAACTTCTTCCAGGAAGTTCACCGCCTAATAAACCTCCTTATAGAGTTTCGCAAGCTCAACAAGAAGAGATTATGCGGCAAGTGCATGAGTTAGTTGAGAAGGGTATGGTTAGGCCAAGCTCATCTCCATTTTGCTCACATGTGCTATTAGTGCAAAAGAAATACGGCACATATCGTATGTGTGTCGACTATAGAGCACTAAATAGGATCACTATCAAGAATAGGTTTCCCGTTCCACGGGTAGAAGCCTATTTGATAAGCTACAAGGATCGACCTACTTCAGTAGGGTTGACCTAAAAAGTGGCTATCATCAAATAAGGATAGTTGATTAAGACATTGTAAAGACCGCATTTCGTACTACATTTGGTCTTTACGAATACATTGTCATGCCTTTTGGCTTGACCAATGCACCAGCCACATTCAACCGCTTGATGGAGACGCTGTTTAGGCCTCATCGAACCTTCACTGGAGTGTTCTTTGATGATATTATCATCTACTCTAATTCATTGGAGGAACACAAGCAACACCTCCAGGTAATATTTCAAGTTTTAAGAGAGAATAAACTTTATGTTAATCGAAAGAAAAGTGAATTTTTCTTGCAAGAGATTCAGTATTTAGGTCACATTATCTCTCAAGATGGCATCCAAATGGATCCATCCAAGTTAGAGGTAATAAAAGGATGGCCTAAACCAAGGAATCTTCATAAACTAAGAAGCTTCATAGGTATGTGTGCATACTATAGACTCTTCATAGAAAAGTTCTCACAAATTGCGGGACCATTACATGAACTAACAAAGAAAAGTGTTAGGTATACATGGTCTGCTAAGGAGAACAATGCTTTCGAAAAGCTTAAAGAAAAGCTTATCTCTCAACTTGTGCTTACACTACCGGATCTCTCAAAACCATTTGAGGTCCAATGCGATGCTTGTGGTGATTGCCTTGGAGTTGTTTTGCTCCAAGAAGGGCACGCCATAGGCTATGAGAGTCGAAGGCTCGACCCTGTTGAGCAAGTTCTAGGCATATACAAAAAGGAACTCCTTGTAGTTCTACATGCCTTAGATTCATGGAAGCACTATTTATTGGGGACTCCTTTCATTCTGCGAACGGATCACCAAAGTCTTAAGTACTTCATGACGCAGACCAAGCTCTCCGACAAACAAATGAGGTGGGCAAATTTCCTTTCGCAATTTCATTTTCATATTGCTCACATTGCTGGCAAGCATAATCAAGTAGCTGATGCACTCTCAAGACGGCCGAGAGTGAATGCGGTTTCCATAGCAACTCACAATGATAGATGAGTATGCTATTGATCCCGATTTTAGAAATGTGATTTCAGCCCTTGCATTAGGGAAGAAAGAAGAACCATTTACTTTACAAGATGGTTATCTTCTCTATGGCAATAGACTATGTGTTACTAACTCACTACGTGAGAAAGTAATGTATGAATCTCATGCTCCACCTTATGCGGGGCATAGAGGGATTCAGTCTACCTTAAAGGGAACTGAAACATATTTCTATTGGCCTACCATGAAAGTGAACATACAAGAGTATGTTTCCAAATGTGTGGTATGCCAAAAGACAAAATTTGATAGAGGGAAGCAACTTGGATTGCTTCAACCCTTGCCAATCCCTAATTCACCATGGGAGAGCATATCCATGGATTTTATCTTTGGATTGCCTAAGTCTATCCATGGGAATACGGGAATATGTACGATAGTAGACAGGTTTAGTAAACAAGCTCATTTTATACCTGTCAAAAAGACTATCAAAGCCCATCAAATGGCAACCCTCTTTATTTCACAAATTTTCAAGTACCATGGCTTGCCCATGTCCATAGTGTCGGATAGAGATCCTAGAATGACCAGTAATTTCTGGAAGGGTCTCTTTGAGAATTTAGGAACAAGGCTAAACTTCTCTTCGGCCTATCATCCACAAACTGATGGCCAAAGTGAAATAGCTAACCTAACCATTCTCGATCTACTAAAAGCCTATGTAACGGAAGTAGATGAAAGATCCCAATGGGAGAAGTACTTACCCTTAGTGGAGTATGCTTACAATAACACTGTACATACTTCCACGGGAAAAGCACATTCCGAGGTAATTGAGGGAAGATCAAAAAGTCCCTTGCTACTTAAGGTACATGGGAAGATCTTCGTTGCAGATGAGTATAGCCGAGACCTACAAGAATCTTTCCAAAAGATTAAGGATGCTATCTCTATCTCACAGCAAAGGCAAAAGGCTGTTGCTGACAAGCACAGAAGAGCCCAAGCCTTTGAAGAAAATGATTGGGTCTTGTTAAAGTTTCCCAAGGCTCGATTAAGGCACACAACGGGCAAGAATCCTATGGGTCACCAAAAGTACTATGCTAAACTAGCAAAATAGTTTCTTGGATGGGTCCTCAGGCTACAACCAGCTGACGATTAAGGCGGAAAATCAGCATAAGACAGCCTTTGTGACAGAGTGGGGTATATTTTCATATAGGGTAATGCCCTTCGGCTTGACCAATGCCCCGGCCACATTTCAAAGACTAATGACCCACGCATTCAAAGAATATCTCAGACGATTTCTGGAGATCTACATGGATGATCTTTGTGTTCATTCCCACCAACGAAGTGACCACATCACTCATCTGGGTAAAGTCTTTGAAAAATGCATAACGTATTGTATTTGCTTAAACTTGGAAAAATGTGTCTTCATGGTGAGACAGGGTAGAATTCTGGGCCACATAGTGTCAAAAAACGGCGTTTCAACTGACCAAGAAAAGGTGAAGACAATAGCTGCACTACCGAGACCAACGAAGATAAAAGGGGTGCAAACATTTATGGGGCATTGCGGATATTATCGGTGATTCATATATATGTATGCTGTAATAGCCAAGCCATTGTACGCCCTCATAACTAAGTTTGAATGGATAGAGGAATGTGAGAAGGCTTTCCAAAAATTGAAGAAACATTTGATTTCAGCTCCAATTTTGCAAGCCCTTGACTGGAGAAAAATATTCCATGTCCATGTGGATGCGTTAGCCTATGCCATTGGGTGCATATTAGCCCAGCCAGGGGAGAAGAAAATGGATTTTCCCATTTGCTACTCCAGTCGAAAACTAAACAACGCAGAGCAAAATTATACAAGTATGGAAAGAGAGGGCCTGGGAATGATCTATGCATTTAGACACTACCTTCTAGAAAATAAGTTTGTCTTCTTCGTCGATCACCAAGCACTGCTATATCAAGTGAATAAACCTTGCAACACTAGAAGAATTGTTCGCTGGTTTATACTATTGCTTGAGTTTGACTTCACGGTGGTTGTAAAAAAGGGGACCACACACTAGAGAGCAGATCATCTTTCATGACTATTTCATGGGGAAGCACCTGCGGGTGTCGATGATGAACTTCCTGATTCATATCTGTTCAACATAGAAATGGTGCCGCGATGGAGTGAATAGGTCATGCCACTACTCACAATCAGCTCTTTGCAGATAGAAAGACAACCCTCAATGATACACAAAACACGGAATCTCATCCTTTTAGCACGACGGCTGTACAAACACGGTAAGGATGGAATACTAAGACTATGTGTACAACCTGAAGATATCACCTACTACCTCAAACAAGCTCATATACAAAACACGGGGTTTCACGCTGGTGAAATACAGACAGGCCAACGGTTAGAAAGACTGGGCGTCTACTGGCCAAACATGGAATACAGTGTCCATCAATATGTCAAATCCTGTGATAAATGTAAAATACAGCCACAATGTTTCGAGTAGTGCAAGCACCGAAATGGAGTGCTCACATCATTGAGTACTTGAACAACAAAACCTTTCCAGAGGAATGGGACAAATCAAGAAGGAAGACTGTTGAGGAAGAGGCCAAACACTATCTTCTCATTGCCAACCATCTGTATAGGAAGGGAAAAGACGAAGAATTACGGCTATGTGCTACAGAAAGCGAATATTACGTCATCCTAGATCACGCACACGCGGGACAACCCGGAGGACACTTCTTCGCTGATAAAACGGCAAAGCTAGTGCTAAAATCAGGTATATGGTGGCCGACCCTATTCATGGATGCAACAACATACATCAAACGATGTGACGAATGTCAACGCATGAAACCACCCCTACAAAGAGATGACATGCCACTGAGGCCAATGATGGGAGTTCGCACTTTTGCCAAATGGGGCATTGACTTCATTGGTCCCATTAACCCTCCAGGATACAGGACACATGCACAATACATTATTGTAGCAACAGATTACATAACGAAGTGGGCGGAAGCCAAAGCAACCCAAAAAAATGATGCAAGGACTACAACTCAGTTCCTTTTTGAAAACGTCTTTACGCGCTATGGACTTCCAATCAAAATAGTAAGTGATAGAGGGACACACTTTGTGTACGACGTTGTCAAGAGTTTTTTGGAGCAAGGGATTGCGCATATGTACATACACATGCATGGTGCATCAAATAAAGGATTGCCCATTTTCCTTAGCCAGGTGGTTATGTGGGGCCCACATGTGTACAGGTAGGACAGCATGTACATAGTGCATCGATTTTCACTATCACCAGTACCAGTATGTTTTTTCTACAATAATGAGGAGTTTATAGCGCGTAAAACTTCTTGAGGAAGCTATCCGCGGGTCGACGACGTGAGGTCAGCAGGTGCGTTAGATGGCATCTAGTGGCGTCAGGAGGGCGAACGAGGTCAATATTTGCACACGGATGAGGACGGACACAACGTGGGTGTTTTCTTGTGAGAGTTATGCAGAAAGGTCATCATTAGGACCACTTTTTGGGGCCACTTCACGTGGTGGCGAGATGCATTATTGGAAAAAAGCTGAGTGCCAGGTGTGCAAATGATGCAAAAAGGTGACAACTATGCACTGTGAGGTCAGTTTTTGGCCTGTTCGGGGTCCGTTTGAGGTCATCTAAAAGGCCAAGGGTGCCCAACTAAAAAAGCTAAGTGTGGGAACTGAAAAAACAGAGAGAAGACCAGAAAAAACGTGGAGAAGAGAGGAGGAACAGCCGCAGGTGTGTTTTTGCTCATTTTGGAGCCTGTTTTGGCCGTAAACTGCTCATCCGATGTCGGATTTGAGCACTTTGACATTATAGACTGGGGTTTTGGGCCGTTCCGGACGCGATGGCGCTGTCCATTTTTCCAAATTCCTCACTCTTTTCCTGCTGTTTTTCTGTGTAGGTTTCTCCTATGAGCGAAGTTTCTGCTCTAGTTTGTGATTGTATCTGGCTTATTTTACCCATATTGTGTGAGCTATTTGCCCCATTGGTGTTGGCCCAAGCTCAATTGTATCTAAACATCAGAAATTCTCCTCTTTTGAGCTGAGTTTTTTGGGTGTGTGTGTGTGTGTGTTTGTGTGGAGTGGGCAAGTGGATAGTTTCTCTCCTCTCACTCCAGAGGTGTGTTCCCTGTCTCGGCCAGGTGTGTTGTCTAAGCCGAGTGGTGCCCCATAGTGTGTGTGTGTATCATTCCAAGAGTGTGTGTCGGGTCGTTATAGAGGCGCTGTGTGTGTTTTCATCCCGCTCACATTCTTTTGGTGCCCCCACTGAGGATCTTCTTCGAGTACCTTCTGCTTCGAGCTTCGAGCTTCGAGCTTCGGGATTATAGGTTGCAGGTTGCAGATTACAGGTTACAGGTTACAGGTTACAGGGACAGGTACAGGTACAGGTGATTCACACAGGTACAGGTAGCTGGAGTACAGTGATATACTAGCAGTGATGTCACTTGCAGTTGTTGTGGGTATGCATCACTTGGCGCCTATTTGAGCGCATTGTCTGCTGGATTGTACGTTACTTGTGGAAACTGCCATTGTACGCCTTTGTGGAGCCATATATGTTTTTATTTGGCAGTCCCAGCCATTTCTGAGACTTGGTCTGGAAGATAGTCATTTCTGAGACTTGACTATACGCGATTTGCATTAGCCTTCGTGTGAGGGTCGATAGCGTGAGGTTTTTATTGAGCTGGGGGATTCTCAAATGTGGAGATCCTTTCGGTGATACAGGTAGCTGGAGCACCCTTTTTGTGACCTCACCATAGGCTATGTACTAGTGAGTCCTACTTGATGCTCGGGTTCTATTGTTGGCAGTTTATGCATACAGATACAGTCTATATTTTGGGTTCTCATTGCTCTACTTCTAGGGAAACTCTGTCAAAATTTTTCCAAGTTATGATGGCTAGTCTTTTGGTCTTTTGAGCCATTTACGCTGTTATGCTGCTGAAATTTTGGCAAAATCAGAGGTTGAGTCAGGTGTGCCTTCTTGGGAGCTTCATGGTTGGCTTTAATGGATGATCAAAATGGCCCTCAGTTCACTCCTTTTCATTTAACTCAAAGAATTCAGATTAATGTTCATGTGTCCAGGAAGATCTTTTTCCAGCAGCGCATAGTCTTTATGTTTGGCCAAAGAAGATTGAGAGAGATCATGGAATGTCCTTTGCCTGTTGTCATTCCGATGATTAACTATGAAAACTCATTTGATGTCCATGTGTTTGTCCTTATCTAAAGTTGAGCTCCATTGAAGTTTCTGGGGATTGGGTAGTGAAAAGTTTTGGGTTCTTGCACGTGCGTTTGAAGGGGTTCTCTAGCCATGGCTTTCTCTTATCCGGAGTTTCAAGGAAGAAGTGATGAAGATGTGGAAGAATTTTTGGAAAAGATGGAGGCTGCCTGCATTAGCAACCAGATTCATGACCCTACGCAAATGTTACGCCTTCTCCAAATTTGTTTGAAGAGTGATGCATGAGTTTGGTCTAAGGCATTTGAAGAGGAGTTGCGTGTGGCTGATCCACCTGTAAGGTTGAGTTGGGACAATCTACGACATGGGTTGGAAGTGGAGTTTGTGAGATAGAAGATCCTGACAAAGTGTGGCAAGAAGTACAGGCTTTGGTGCAAAAGGAAGGTGAGCCAGTAGATACGTACATACGTAAGTTTTCATTGGCATGGGAGCGAATGTGCAAGGCTTTAGCACCACAGGTACCCCCGCCTGACATGATGAAGAAGGACAGGTTCTTGGCTAGTCTTTGGGAGAATATACGTTGGAGGGTGGTGCTAAAGAAGCCTAGGACATATGAAGATGCACTAGAGGTATCAAGGAACAAAGAGTGGAAGTTGAGGAAAATGAGCCAGTTAGGGGTGGAGTCTTTGCCCATGAGGTCTGAATTTCAGCCTATAGAGTCTTTACAAGGTCGCATGTCAGGGGTTCATCATGAACCAGTGGTTCCTGTTACTACTCAGGTTATGCCAGCAGTGGTCACTACAGCAGCGCAAGATGATGGGCTAAGGCAAGACATGAGTCAAATGGTAGATTTGATGAAGAATCTCAGCCTAAACATGCTAGGTCAAGTGGGAAATAATCGAGGTCGAGGGAGGTTTGCAAATCAGCAAGGAGGTGAAGAAAGGCCTAGGAATGGTGTTGGACAAAGCAATGGTAGGTTTTGGAGGCAGACGCCCACATGTTATAATTGTGGAGAGTTGGGTCACATCAGCCCGCAATGTGATAAGCCACCAAGGATGGGGGGAGACATGTATCCATTGCCAAGACAGGTGCTAACTAGGTCAAA
The DNA here is from genome assembly GCF_014529385.1 of Adiantum capillus-veneris. NCBI lineage: Eukaryota > Viridiplantae > Streptophyta > Polypodiopsida > Polypodiales > Pteridaceae > Adiantum > Adiantum capillus-veneris. The sequence continues at coordinate 53,608,637 of NC_140934.1, read as the reverse complement.
TGATTATGGCATCGAAATTAAGGGAGACGAAGGAACCAGTGGACTGACCCAGGAGGAAAAGGGAAAGACAAAAGTGCTAAGTGTAGTCACCTTGGAGAAGGCATCAAAGCTAGAGGATACATTAGTGATGCCTATTGGGAAGAGGACCACAGAGGAAAAGGAAGGAAGAAGTGCCCCAGGTCCTAGTAAGAAGAAAGGAAAGAGCCATGAAGGCGAGGATGTCAAGGCCAAGAGGAAAAGGAGAGCTCGTCGAAAGTTTCATGTTTCAGATTTTCCACTAGGGGATGGGCAATTAAGCTATGACTTGAAGGAGGATCTAATGAGCAGGAAGGCAGATGTTACTTTTGGGCAGCTTATAGAGATAGTGCCTAAGCTAAAGCGATAGTGGAAGAGGATGGTTAACCCAATGGAGAAAGAGCCAGAGAGAGATTCAGTGAAGGTGTTGGCAATGGACGAGCTACCAGACATTTGTCCAATAGTAGATGTGTGGCATAAAAGGAAAAATTTGGGACAAGGTTATGTGGATGGCGGAGCCCAAATATGCGTCATAACACACTCATGCGTTGAGAAGATGGGTCTCACAGTGGCTGAGGTGTCAGGTTTTCGGATCAGATTGGCAAACCATCAAAAAGTAAAGTGCTTGGGTGTTGTAAAGAGCTTAGAAGTGGAGGCATATGATGCAAAGGCAGTGGTTGATTTTCATGTGATGCCAGCAGGGTTGGGAGCATATCCTATTATACTGGGCAGACCATGGTTACGTGCAGTGGGAGCTGTTCAAGATTGGCGACATGGTACGATTAGCCTCTATGGAAAGACAGGTACCAAGAAGCTTTATAATATGGACACAAGGAAACAATTAGAGGAGCTTTATGAAGATGAGGATGAGTCTAGTGATGAAGGCTCTTCCACGGTGACAGATGAGGACAGTGATAGCACTACCAGCAGTGATGAGGATGCTGATGTTGCATTTCTTTTGATGGATAAAGAAATCCAGGAGATTGGTTTAGTTGCATTTGCAAATGAGGTTGAAGATGAAAGTGAAGGGCCTTATGAAGTGATTGAAGGGCTGATGCAAACCAAGGTTGAGTTGTCAAAGAAGCAGGAATTGATGACACAAATGATCAGTGGAGACCTCTCAGCTATAGAGAAGGAGATATATTTGCATATGCAGGTTAATGCCAAAGTAATTGATGGTTTTCTTGATGCAAAGTTGATATATGGCATGTCTACAGGTTTTCCTTGGGAACCAGATGGAACCTTGATTAAGCTTTTGATGCAAGGAAGGCAAAGTGTTTTTGTGTGAGATCCAGGTGGAATGAGCTTCTACTAGTGTTGCTTCTCCTGATCATGAATGATCTAGCAGGCTAGGGGGTGGGCAAATTATGTCAGGAGTTTTTTCGAGCAAGGGATTGCGCATATGTACATACACATGCATGGTGCATCAAATAAAGGATTGCCCATTTTCCTTAGCCAGGTGGTTATGTGGGGCCCACATGTGTACAGGTAGGACAGCATGTACATAGTGCATCGATTTTCACTATCACCAGTACCAGTATGTTTTTTCTACAATAATGAGGAGTTTATAGCGCGTAAAACTTCTCGAGGAAGCTATCTGCGGGTCGACGATGTGAGGTCAGCAGGTGCGTCAGATGGCATCTAGTGGCGTCAGGAGGGCGAACGAGGTCAATATTTGCACACGGATGAGGACGGACACAACGTGGGTGTTTTCTTGTGAGAGTTATGCAGAAAGGTCATCATTAGGACCACTTTTTGGGGCCACTTCACGTGGTGGCGAGATGCATTATTGGAAAAAAGCTGAGTGCCAGGTGTGCAAATGATGCAAAAAGGTGACAACTATGCACTGTGAGGTCAGTTTTTGGCCTGTTCGGGGTCCGTTTGAGGTCATCTAAAAGGCCAAGGGTGCCCAACTAAAAAAGCTAAGTGTGGGAACTGAAAAAACAGAGAGAAGACCAAAAAAAACGTGGAGAAGAGAGGAGGAGCAGCCGCAGGTGTGTTTTTGCTCATTTTGGAGCCTGTTTTGGCCGTAAACTGCTCATCCGATGTCGGATTTGAGCACTTTGACATTGTAGACTGGGGTTTTGGGCCGTTCCGGACGCGATGGCGCTGTCCATTTTTCCAAATTCCTCACTCTTTTCCTGCTGTTTTTCTGTGTAGGTTTCTCCTATGAGCGAAGTTTCTGCTCTAGTTTGTGATTGTATCTGGCTTATTTTACCCATATTGTGTGAGCTATTTGCCCCATTGGTGTTGGCCCAAGCTCAATTGTATCTAAACATCAGAAATTCTCCTCTTTTGAGCTGAGTTTTTTGGGTGTGTGTGTGTGTGTGTGTCTGTGTGGAGTGGGCAAGTGGATAGTTTCTCTCCTCTCACTCCAGAGGTGTGTTCCCTGTCTCGGCCAGGTGTGTTGTCTAAGCCGAGTGGTGCCCCATAGTGTGTGTGTGTGTATCATTCCAAGAGTGTGTGTCGAGTCGTTATAGAGGCGCTGTGTGTGTTTCATCCCGCTCACAACGTCATTGAGACTCTCCTTGACGAATTCATGGTGGTCCACCGAAAGTCAACACCCTATCATCCGAAAGCCAACGGACAGGCAGAGAGTACTAACAAAATCCTATGCACCGTGCTCACCAAAATAGTCAGTGACTCAAGAAATAGTCAGTGACCAAAATAGTCAGTGACTCAAGAAATGATTAGGATCAGAAATTACACATCGCTTTATGGGATTACCATTAAGCTTTTAAAACTTCCATTGGCACGACTCCATTTAACATGGTCTTCGGAATTAATGCGATACTACCATTGGAATTCCTAGTAAAATCCCTCAGGGTGGCAACACAATTAGGATGGACGGGCCATGAACTATCGAAGATACTAGACAACCTAGAACAATTAGGATGGACGGGCCATGAACTATCGAAGTTACTAGACAACTTAGAACAATTAGATGAAACTAGACTCAAAGCGATAGCTGGGATATATGCTCAAAAAAAGCAAATGAAAGCTTTTCATGATCGACACGTGATTGGTAAGGAGTTTCAGAAAGGGGATTATGTTCTCATGTACACCCCCTGAAACAACACTCCAAGAAACTCAAAAAGCGAGGAATGGGGCCTTTTGTGATCCATGATATATCGCAGAGTGGTGTTGTTATACTTGCAACATTGGCAGGAGAGGAGATGCCTAATTGGACGAGTGGTTGCAGGTTAAAGAAATATCTTCTTTCGCTGACACCAGACGAACTCGCAACACTCCATGCGGTAGCTCAATGCAGATGTCAAGCACAAGAAATTCGGGAATAAGCACAGCATGAGATCTAACTCAAAATATTGAAACGCAAGGAACAATCAAACTTTCAGAGGAAAGAACAACCGGCAATGGCTAATCAGCATGCTCCGATAGCATCCATACAAACGGTGACTACATGGTTAGGGGGAATGGATCTACGTATCCAGTTGCGGCTTGCTGATGGCACCACCGAACCAGCGTTAGTGGATACAGGATCCAGAGCTAATGTGGTTAACTACTCCACTTTCAAAAAAATCACACAGGAGGGTGAAAGCATGTTAACCTGTCGCGCTTTTTGTGCTAGTTAGCAATTTCAAGTTAGCACATCTTCGAAAAGTTGGACGTCCGGTAAATTTTTTTACAAAAAATATCAAAATTTGTCGGAGGTTGTACATTTTGATTCCTTGTTTCAAGTGCTTTCTATTGATATATCATATGTCATAGATCTTGGAGATGTAGCTCAAGTTATTGTACTAGTTAGCATATGTCAAAATTGTGCTAGTTAGCATTGTCCGGGACATGAAAAAGCATGACATGTTAACATGCTTTCACCCAGGAACCTCTAATGCCAAACACTATGGGATTCAAGATCGCCAAACAGAGGTACTATGGACAGTCTAGGCCACATAAATTTGCCAATCAACATTGATAGAACAGTGTATCCACATCAATTTCATGTGGTCAAAGATCATCATCTCAACGAAGCAGTTATTCTAGGCGTGCCGTGGATGCGCACTTATCATGCAACACCAAACTGGCAGGACAACACATTACGCATCGATTATGAGGGCCAATCTTTAGCCACGCCATTCGTACAAACGGACTATGAATGGGCACCATTCCCTTCACCACAAGCGACAGCTCAGCAATCATCCATCAGCAAGGTTACGAAAATATGGGTCAAGAAATCAATCATGGAAACCAAGCCCAGGCAATTGTGGATACTGAAGCGCCAAATCAATACCCGTAAACCTACATTGCCTACAAAAAAATTTAAACCATCACGAATTTCCCATAGCTGTTGTCAAACGGCCTAAACCGATGGACCACTCTCTTCGACATCCAACAACACTAAAATGGGTATGGCAACCGAAACAACATCGCCTTCACAATGCCTCTTGTAGTGGTATCCCCACCTCGGGAATTTTGATGGCAACCCAAAAAATGCCAACAACTGCCACCATCGGCAACATCAAAACTTTTGCAGTGCACAGTGAATTACAGAGCATGCCTTCTACAATTACTATTGTTCGGGCCACGCAGCTTCCAAAGAACCTCGCCCCCAACAACCATTGAAAATATTGTTGAGCACCTATCTCTTGCACAACAATTTGTTTTCCCATGCATTTCCTCCATAAGCATCATAGAGCCACCCTATAAAGCTATGCATAGACACGTGCTTTATTCCCATGCACTCTAACACATGCTCATCGCAGAAGACTCACTTTAGGAAGGGGGGGAAAGTGGTTGGAGTACCACTTGTATATACCATTACTATCATCCTATTTCTTTTCTTTTCGTTCCCTTAAAAAACACAAGTTTTTGGAGCCTGACAGACTCTTAGTGGCATAATCATGAGCCATACCGTCATGATCTAATACTGGAATAAGAGTATGTATATAAGGGAGGTGACACTAATTTTGGCTAATTTTGGCCGACTAATAATCATTGTAATTAATTTTCTTTTACAAAAACGCAAAAAATGACAGGTGATCAACAAAAAATTGATAAGTCGAGCAGAGAAAGTCAGAATTGACTTTTGAAAGAAAATGCCAAAACTTCAAAGCAAGGACTACAAACATGGCAAATATGGAAAAATTCAGCACAAAATGAATTTTGGACTAACTTCTAAAGGATCAAAACTGCAGATCGGACGCCATTTGTAAATCGCGTGTCAGAATGACGAACGGTTCGAAATGCACGTGATGTGCCCAGCAAGATATGAGCAATGAAGGTAAGTATAAATGGGGCATTCCAGGTAGACTCGGATCATATAGTCAAAAAAGGGCAGCAAGAGCTCATTTGCATTCAGAGAGAGAGAGAGAGAGAGAAAGAGATCCACAAGAGCATAGTGTTTTTGGAACTACTTTCACTTGCTACGACCACATTGGTGGCCCATCGGTGGATCTCACGACACCAGATTTGACAGGCATGATCATTAACCTTGCAAGACCTCCCTAGCCATAGTGGTTTGAGCAACTCATTAAAAACAAGAAAAACTTCATCAGTATACCCCAACTACCTGGCAAAATCAGCCAAACAAAGAAGATTGGAAAAGGTGCTGGAACATGGATCGCGATCCATGTTCCCAAAACCCTAAAATCAAGGAAACTCCTACAGGAGCAACTATAGAGGCCTAGGAACAAAACCCTATGACTGCTTTTGCAAAATGCTTCCCAACATGGATCGCGATCCATGTACCTTTTTGCCAAAATCAGGATCAAAGAGGTTCACTAGCTGGACAATGTACCAATAGTCCTAGGGTTGCAAAATGATCACAAACAATGCTCTAAAGATCATCAGGTCCACCTGGATTGCTACAGTCATTTTGTAAATGGTTTTTTGGTCAAAAGTACTGCTAAAGTAATTTGAAAAACTTCAAACTTTCCTCGAAGTCTATCAACAAGGAATGGTAACCTAAGAAGGGTGATGGGATCAAAACCAAGAAAAAGTATACTTGCAAAATGGTGAAACTTGCAAGATTCAGTCTACCTTCCCAAAAGACTTCAAAGTCTGGGGAAACTTGCCAGGGAACCAAGCAAAGCTATGAACTACAGACCTGAACCATCAAAAATCAATGCAAGGAGAGATTTCAAGAAAAGCATGACTCCAAAAGTGGTGGCCAAAAAGATTTGGTCAAAACGGAAAAAAGATGGCCATAAACTAAGAAATGGGGGCAAACTATGGAAAAACATGTCCAAAGTTGAAAAAATTTCACCAGTGTACTCGGAAAACCTATAAGAACCAACGTGCACAAAAATTGTGTTCAAATGCTTCCCAAGATGGATTGCGATCCATGTACCTTTTGAGCCAAACTAAGTAAAATCCATGCCATTTGATTCAGGATGATCAAGAAAGCCAAGCCATGAAGTGTCAAGACATTTGACACTTAAAAATCCACTTCCAAAAGCCAAAATCTCTGAATCTATACCCGATTTTCAAAATTTCGCAATCCATGTACCTTTAGCTCTAAATCTAGAGAAAATTGCTCAGTAGCATCCCTTTATGCCCAGGGACAACTTCCCAAAGTTAGAATTTCAAAATTTTTCCCAACATGGATCGCGATCCATGTTCCTTTTTGCCAAAATCTATCTGTTTCATTACAGTTTTGTGCCTATAGTAATCCTAGGTGCACTAGTGAAATTTGGTCAAATTTGGAGTAGTTTTGATAGAGTTAAGCTCACTTTGTTATTTTATGGCCAAGTTTACACTTTTCGACAACTTTGATCAATGGCTAAAATTTGATTTCACTGGAAAATTGGCAACAGGATGCCTCGAAGGAAAGCACAGAAGGAGTGGCATGTGGCACCCTATGAGATAGCCGACATCTCATCAAATGAGAAAGCTCACCTCACAAAACAAGTACTTGAAGCAATTCCGGCAAATATTTTCATTGGAAGGTTCCAGAGAAATTGTAAAGGCCACCATCTTTCCCCAGGAAATGTGGACTTTGCACCAGAATCCAGAAGTGCAAGCAAGGGTCAGGTGTCTTGAGACTGCCTCCTTGGGGAACGGATTTCAGACGGGCTCACGAGCTCATAATCACAATTCAATACAATGGGGAAGCAACACTGACAGACAAGGACGGGGCAGCCATTAAAATAAAAATTACAGCGGAAATCATAAATGAAGCCCTCCATCTACCGCAAGGGACGCACAACCTCTTGCAAAAGACAAAGGCAATCGACAATGATGGCCTTTTTGAAGCAACGGGGTCACAAGCTGACATATCAGGACCTCGTCTACTCAGAAATGGAACTGCCGTTGCGTCTTATATTCCAACATTTCAAGGTACAAAAGCCATCCAGATACACTGAACCCTTGTTGCATATGGCAGTGGTGATGGCAATGGGATTGGCTGAAGGCAGGGTGGTCAGTTGCGACTTTGGCAACTACATCCTTGACACGGTTGTGGAAGCAAACTTAAAGGGTGGCCAACAAAGTAAAGCTTACATGAACGGAGGACCCATCTCACACGAATAGCCTATCAAGCATTGGGAATGATTGATAATCTACCACCTGCCCAAGTGCAAATTGACCTAATCCACAAATCCAAAAGAGCCGTGAGACCAGTGGGGTAGGGCCTTCTACAAGACCAAATCTTGGAGTCAAACAAACCAGGCAAAGTGCACCTTTAAGGGATTCAGATAGTGAGAAAACAGATTCGGATGCTCACAGCAGCCAAGGGGAGGGATCCAACCCACGGGATACTCCTTCAAAATACCAGTCTTTGGAGGAAGAGAAGGATACCCCTTACACCCTGGGATACACTCGATTAAAGAAAAAGGCTACACATTTGGTAGAAGCTATCCCCATCACTCATGCAAGAAGAACAATGGAAGAGGCACAGGCATTGAGGGAGAAGCTTCACCAACAAAAGAAAGATCATCAGCAAACCCAAGAGACGAAAGTGGATGACGAGAAAGAAGATGATGAAGTCGAGGATGTTCCTCTAATACGCAGGTAGACAGAGGCCTTGGAAAGAATCAAGCAACAAAAGAGAAAGGAAGCTGAAGAGAAACGAGAAATTGCCAGTGCCATGCGGCAAAGAATTCACAATGAGCTCAAATGAAAGATGGAACACAGACAGCAAGAAGAATCAAAGAAGCAACGCGTCGATGATTTGGAATCATCTGACGAATCTACAAAAAGAAAAGGGAGAAACGTCTCTCGCAAGGTGAGGAGAAACATGAGAGACAAGAAGAACAAGACCAAGACCTCAGTTCATCCAAAGGATGCTGAGACAGTTTCGGAGAGGTCAGAATAAGAAAAAAATGAAAGTGCAAGACAGTCGAAGCAAAAAGCCGACAAAAAGCAGATGGAACAGCAAGGCAATCAACAAACAGAGTCACGAACGCAACCCTCCACGACCTCTGACGCAAGAGAGGGTTTCAAACAAGAGGAAAATCAAACCAAGGTAATCGAGGATTCAGAACAGCAGGGGCCAAGAACGCAATGCACTCAAGCGGCCATAAAAGAAGGAGCTGAGATGGTTAGATCCTTTGATATTGACAGTCACCTAGAGCAGATCAAGCTTCAATGTCAAAGTCAAAGAGCTCTTTATAACCTCAAGGAGTTGGAATTGGAAGATAACAAAAAGGAGGTAGCTAGAACAGTAGCATAATCCGAGCAATTGACGCAACAAATAGAGGCACTAAAGAACGCGCAAGTCCAGGTGAAATCACAGCTACAAAGAGAAAGAGAAAATGCAAGCTACTATTATAAAGAAGTGCAACAATTCAATGAGGTGAACTCGGCACTACAGATCGAACAACAACGCCTCGAGGAGGAGCTAGCCAAGGAAAAGGAACAAAATGAGAAGCTACAAGGCTCGTACGCCGTGGTTAGCAGGTCTCTCACTCAACTCTTGGAAATACAGGAGACACCCTCCTCTTTGACTATGCCGGCAAGCTCTACTTCCTTGAGCCAGGAGATCAAGGAGTTAAAATAAGCCCTAAAACAAGAAAAATATGATAGACAGATCATGACAGCAGGTCATAAGGCCCTGCAAGGCAAAAGATGAGGAAATTGAAGACTTGAAAAAGCAGCTGGCTGAGGCAATAAAGGAAGTAGACGATTTGAAAGCCAATCAGAGAAAAGATCAGCCAAAAATCGGAGAATTTGAGCAGGAAGAAAGTTCAAATCACGTCCATTTTGAAACTCAACAAACAGAGATAGAAACTACAAGCACTGGAAAAGGCACACAAGAGTCTGCAGGTCCAACCACGACATCCACCTTGGAGTCGGCCAAAGATGAAATTCAATGTTGGATCTCAGAAGTCAAAGACCCGTCGCACAAGGCATATCTGGAATATGAGTTGAAAGTGCTGGAATCAGCTGCCCTCCTCATGATCACTCTAGATGAGATTGTGAAAAATTTTGGGCCCGAAATGATCGCTCTACCGTTGATGTGGCAAGAAAAAGATGCTCCCAGAAATTCAACCAAACAGCAGAGGGAATTACAGAGAAGTCTCAATTACAGCTCTTCAGATTGAAACAGTCCTTGACAATCAACCCCTCTGGAGAAAGAAATGGTTCGATCAGCGACCAATTCACGAAACATATTACAGGAATGCACCCCAACATCTCAAGATCGACCCCACTTACTGTCCAATCAACATGCGGTGATCCTAGGATAGTTTTTACAGTTGGCAAAGCAAAAGACCGGCAGTGTTGAACTACCCTATCATAGCCAAGCTTATCAATAACAACCCCCCATCAGAGAATTACATGGTTCAAACTCTGAAAGGAGTCATCAACATGATGAAGGAGATCCTAGATCTCGCTTGTGAGATGCTAGTAAAGATTGCCAAAATGCTCATTACATGCATTATAGCCTTCAGAGACATTGTCGAGGGCACACGGGGTATCTGTTGGAACATGGAGACAGAAATCCCCAGCAGAAATATTATCATGGGATTATATGCAAGAGTCATGTTTTTGCCATCTCAATACATGCAGACCTTCAAAGAAGATTTCATGATAGGTTTCTTCGAAGTGGACTCTTCCATATTCAATCCAATGACAAAAGATCTGACAACTCGTCACATTCCCTATCACAGCACCATTGCAAATAATCCTTTCAGAGAACTGGCAACCAAAGTCGAGAACGAAGCTAGAGTGCAAAAGTTCAGAAATCTCATTGCAACACTAGAAAGAAGGCACTAAAGTGACTCCCTCAGATGCAGCTTGCACAAGGGCATGCAAATGAATAGAAAGGGGGGAATGTTTGGTGGATACGAGCGAGCAGGCAAATGCACACCAAACCCGGCGGATACTCTATTTTTTTTGGCAAAAACCCTATAACTCTGTCTGAATTGAGTTGTAATCACAAGAAGATTAGACCATATTCTCTTTATGCTCTCTGATTCTACCCCTTGTATGAGGCCGGTTGGCCATGGGAAATCCCCCTAACTTTTAAAGTCAAAACCCTTAGTTTTGAAAGAATAATCATCATTAGCTTGGAGAAGAAAACGTACGCTGCTAAAGCTTCTTGTGACTACAATTTGTAATCATTATTTCTCCTGAATTGGTAATCAGAATTCTGTTCCGAATAGTACATTGTGTTTCTTGTCTCTTGCTCTTCAATCTAAGTGTAATCATTTCCAATTCTGTTGTGGTTCACGATGAGTCGTTTGTGAGATAAATGCATTGATTTGGGAGTTAAAATGGTTGTTTTTTGATATTTTGACCTTGGATAAGTGTTTCTATCCTTAAGGAGGATCTTTCCAAGTACTTTTGTTTCAGTTTTCTGCACATTTTTTGTGATGGATCGTGATTTATGTACCTTCCTAGATGGTGACAGAACTTGGTAGGATTGAGCCCATAAGTGTTGTGACACCTCTCCTTAAGTTTTGTGACATTCCGGATTCGTTTGGATACCGAAATGGCGTGATTGTATTGAGTGTTGAGAATGGACGCATATTGATTGTCTAACTAGGAGGTGGTTGATTTGCTTTTGTTGTAAGAACGAGTAGTCTTTGAGTTCACTTTGGTGAGATTGACACTCTCATTAAGTCTCTGTGCCCCACCCCGAGTCGCTTCCTTGTATATTGACATTATGTTAGTGCAAAAGAGCTATGCTACAGACGTCCGTCGCGGCGACCCGCTAACAAATTCCTTGCAAGCGATGCAAAGGACAAAGTGCTCACCGAATGGCGGAGTGAGAGGCTTCTCTCTCATGAGTCTATTCACAAATATGTGGACAAGTTTTGGGATTTACATCTCAAGGCTACTGTCTTTCAAAAGATAGACTTTGCCGAGAAAAAGCAACAATTCTGTGCGGGATTACCTGAAGAGATGGCCGAGTATGTCAACTCTCAACGGCCTAGTTCTTTCACCAAAGTAATCCACCATACCATGGTTGCTTCGCACATCAATTTCCACCAAGGGGCTAGACGGAATGTCAAGCCCATGGAAAATAAAGACAAAAGTGATGCAAAGGGAAAAATTAATGCCCAAAATTCTTCCCAAGGCCATTCCAACAACAACAACAACAATCGGTCCAAGGAGAAAGGAGTTTACAAAGGTAAAAATAAACTCTCTCCCGAAGAGCTTGAAATTTTTTGCAAGGATCACAAATGTTTACGTGTGGGGAGCAAGGACATGGTTATCCTTCTTGCCCCAAAAGAAATGCTCGCAATGACTCCTAGAGCTTCCACTATCGAAGCTCCAAAAGAGGATGCTCATTGCAAAGGATCACCTCTCTCCTATGCTTGGGGACAGGTAAGCGAGCATGATGCCTTCATCTTGTTTGACCCTGGCTCTACTCACAACTTCATATCAATGGAGTTGGACACCAAGTTGGGCATTCAAGATTTTGAGATGGGAGACATTGTAACGGTTGACACAGCTTTCAAGGGAAAGCTAGCCTCTGTTACTCCCTTGATTGGGATGTTGAGGCTTCACATCCAAAGCTATGTCGACAAAGAAGACTTTTTCTTCATCTCTCCTCTCCAACATGAGGATGCTATCCTAGGGGTGCCATGGTTTGATCGCATGGCTGCCAACATGAAGTTCCCTGAAAGGACAATCTACTTCACCTACAGGGGAAAGAATATGTATATATATGCTAATGAGTCTGGTCATACTATACCACTTGTAAATCGAACAGCTTTTGATAAGTCAATGAAAAGCTCCATTTTTGCATACATGATTTTTGTCAAAGAATCCACTAATGATGCTAATGGTTTATCAAGTGAAAATGGTAGGAATCAAGAAGAGTTAGACTTGTCTAATTTTCTAAAAGGATTCCAATATGTGTTCATCGATGATATCCCTATGGACTTACCTCCAAAAAAAGGGGATGATGACCATTGAATTGAGCTCCTATTAGGAAGCTCACCGCCTAACAAGCCTCCTTATGGAGTTTCCCAAACTTAACAAGAGGAGATTATGAGGCAAGTCCAAGAATTGGTAGAAAAACGTATGGTGAGGCCTAGCTCCTCTCCCTTTTGTTCTCCAGTCCTTTTAGTGCAAAAGAAAGATTGTACATACCGAATGTGTGTGGACTATCGCGCACTAAACCATATCACTATCAAAAACAGATTTCCTATACCTCGGGTAGAAAGATCTGTTTGATAAGCTACAAGGCTCTATCTACATCAGTAGGTTGACCTTAAAAGTGGCTATCATCAAATAAGGATAGTGGAGGAAGATATCCTAAAGACCGTGTTTCGTACAACGTTTGGTCTTTATGAATATCTAGTCATGCATTTTGGCTTGACCAATGCACCTGCCACATTCAATCGTTTGATAGAGAAAATATTTAGACCCTATAGCAAGTTCACTGGAGTGTTATTTGATGATATCATCATCTACTCCAAGTCCTTGGAGGAACACAAGCAACATCTCCAAGTGATTTTTCAAGCATTGAGGGAGAACAAGCTTTTCCTCAACCAAAAGAAAAGAAACTTTTTCCTTCAAGAGATTCAATTCTTAGGTCATATTATCTCTCAAGATGGTGTCCATATGATTTATAAAAGCTAGAGGTAATGAAAGCATGGCCTCATCCAAGGAATCTACATGAGCTAAGAAGATTTATTGGTATGTGTGCATACTATAGACGCTTCATAGAAAAATTTTCTCAAATAGCAGGACCATTACATGACTTAACAAAGAAGAACGTTAAGTATTCATGGACTGCTAAGGAGAAAAAATCTTTTGGCAAGCTCAAAGAGAAGCTTACCTCTCAACCAGTCCTCATGCTTTCGGATCTCTCAAATCTATTTGAGGTCCAATGTGATGCTTATGGTGATCACCTTGGAGCAGTCTTTCTTCAAGAAGGGCATGTAATAGCATATGAGAGCTGAAGGCTCAATACAGATGAACAGGTCTTGGGCATTTATGATAAAGAGATTTTAGTTGTTCTACATGCCCTAGACACATGGAAGCACTATTTATTGGGGACTCCATTCATTTTACGAACAAACCATCAAAATCTCAAGTACTTCATGACGCAAACAAAGCTTTTTGACAAACAAATGAGGTGGGTAAATTTTCTTTTGCAATTTAATTTCCACATTGCTCACATTGCTGGTAAGCACAATCAAGTGGCTGATGCACTTTCACGATGATCAAAAGTTAACGATGTGTCTATAGCAACTCACAATGATATATCTTCTATGATAGATGAGTATGCTATTGACCCTGGCTTTAAAGACATAATGTCAGCCCTTGCGTAGGGGAAGAAAGAGGAACCATTCACCTTGCAGGATGTTTATCTTCTCCATGGCAATAGGCTATATGTTGCCCACTCCCTTCGTAAGAAAGTCATGTATGAATCCCATGCTCCTCCCTATGCGGGGCATAGAGGAATTCAACCTACTCATTGAGAAGTACAGACATACTTTTATTGTCCTACCATGAAAGTGGACATACAAGAGTATGTTTCAAGCAAGCATACTTTATCCCTGTCAAGAAGACTATTAAGGCACACCAAATGGCAACTCTCTTCATAACCCATATTTTCAAACACCATGGATTGAGAACATCCATCATGTCAGATAGAGATCCTAGAATGACCAGTAATTTTTGGAAAGGTCTCTTTGAAAATCTAGGTACAAGATTGAATTTCTCTTCGGCCTATCACCCACAAAGAGATGGCCAAATTGAGATAGCCAATCTTACGATTTTTGACTTACTAAAGACCTATGTTACAGAAGTAGATCAACACTCACAATGGGAAAATTCCTTGCCTCTTGTAGAGTATGCGTATAATAATACTATCCATACTTCTACGGGAAAAGCAACTTTTGAAATCATAGAGGGAAGACCTAAAAGTCCCTTGCTACTTAAAGTACATGGGAAGATCTTCGTTGCCGGTGAGTATAGTTGTGACCTACAAGCATCTGTTCAAAAGATTAAGGAGGCTATATCCATCTCTCAACTAAGGAAAAAAGCTACTGCTGACAAGCATAGAAGGGCCATAACGTTCAAAGAAAATGATTGGGTCCTACTTAAGTTTCCTAAGGCTCGATTGAGGCAAACAACGGGCAAAAATCCTACGGGCCATCAAAAGTATTATGCTAAACTAGAAAAAAGATACTATGGTCCTTTTCAAATTTTGAAGCCAATCAATGAGGTGGCTTATTAGCTCAACTTGTCTAACCATTGGCTCATACACAATGCTTTTCATGTGAGCCTACTTAAGCCTACAAAGGAGAGCCTCCAGATGAACCAATTATTGAAGACCCTCCCCAAATCAAAGACCAAGAAGAGGTGCTACAACCGAAGCTATCCTTTGGCATGAAGACAAGGTACTACAAGATGGTAAGATTATCCAACGGTATCTTATTAAGTTCAAAATTATCCTTTTGAAGATGCTAGATGGATGCAAGGAATCCATCTTAAGAATAGTATGAACCTTGTCAACACTTACAATACTATATTAGAGTAAGAAAATGTAGATGTTTCTTTTAAATGATCAATGTTTTTGTCTTATAAGACTAATTCTCTCTTTATTGTGCACAATTTTTGTAGTATGCATACTAAGAATCATGTTTGTGATGATGACGTCTCTCAAACACCATGTAGAATTTGTCACTTTACTTGGGAGGTTGAAAAGGACTAAAGAGAAGACATGCTTCCAGCAGCTATGTCTCCCAAGCAACAAATGGATTAGTCATTTATCTTGGAATGATGTCATAGGGTAAAAAGGGATCCTCTACCCACTAAGACAAATTGACTAATGAATATGGCTTTATCTCTTTTACCTCATAGTCGAGGACGACTATGATTTCAAGAGAGAGGTAATGTCATAAAATCTAATATCTAACCAACCCAAATGATTTTCTCATATTAAATTGATAATTTAATGTGGGATAATAAATGGAAACAAGGGTTAGAATATAGACATGTGCTTACGGATCTATCTCAACACGAGGCCAATGGTAAAGGGATCCAAATGAGAGATGGTATGTCAAAGAGCAATGCTACCTAATGGAGCTTAAATACTGTAGAGTTAGCTTCATTAAGGACCTCCAAAAGTTAGTGTTCAAAAGTCCTTTGAACTTAGGCAAGATGGGGTTGACCTTGAGGTGGGAATCCTACCCAAGCATAAGGTGCTTGTTGGCTTGCTAAGTTTTAGTGGAAACTTTACCCAAAAGCTTGAGGTGTTTCTCACATGATTAAATGATTAAAGTTCTTGAAGCATTCAATTCAAAGATAACTCTCAAGAGACATGAATGTGTCATGCTTGATTGAATAAGTCCTTGTAGTATTCCATTCAACCAAATGACTTAATAAGCATAAAAGACACATGTTCAAATGATTCTCCACATGTGGCCTTCATGATGTGTTTGAATGCTATTGGATAGGTTTTAAAGGGGTCCAATGAGAATTTAATTACATAAAAATAAATACTTAAGTTATTTCTCTCAAAGAGAAAAAAGAGGACACATGTCCAAAGGAAATAATAAAATAATACGAGAGAGAGAGAGAGATGTGGACCAAGCATGAGAGAGGGGGTATACTCTCCCACACACACACACACACACACACATTCTCTCATTGTGTGGAGTGCAAAATGCAAGAGCTCCATCACCTTCTCCAAGTGGAGGGCCTACACCAACACTCTTGGCTATGGAATGCAAATCAAACCAAGGGCCATGCTTCAATGCTTAAGCTTGCCATCTTCTTCATCTTCATTACTATGCTATTATGCTATGCTAAGCAAGAAGATTGATGATAACTGAGGAACTATTTCTTTCTCCTATGGAATGTTTCTTCTTCCTCTTCCCTACCCTCATTACCCGATAGCTCTCTCCACCTTTGAAGGTGTTTGAGGCCTTGGGAGGATTGAGGCTTGGGATAGTTAATGCTTTTTGCAAAGTTTATGTTAAGCTCGTGATGCATGAAGCTTTCCATCTTCTTAGCATCACCAAGGTCACAAGGAGCACAAAGATTGTATTGTAACAAAGTCTCTCTTGATGGGACAATCTATAATATAAACGCCTTTTGGAGGGGGGACCGGCTCCATGTAAATCCGGTCCTCATCTATTGTCATGTTCTCTAATACTCTCTCTCTTGCAAAAGTATTGTTCATGCCAAGTTAATTATGTACTATTTTTATGTTTCTACCATCAATAAGTTCACTCTCCATATTCTCAAAGTAATCTCACGAAAATGCTCACTCTAATTCTCTTAATTCCGCTATTCTCAAAGTTCATAGCCCATTTCCATTACAGGTGTTAAAACAATTGCTATACTAGATATCAAAGCTAGAATGTCCATTGCTAGAAAAGAAATATGAGAGAAATGGGGGAGTTCAGCTCTCATGAAAATAGGAATGAAAGTGCAACTTACGGATGGATACATAGAAAGACCAGCGGGTATGCTGGAACAAATCATAGTATCCTCATGCAGAATAGAGTACAAGCATACCTTTTCCATAGTGGATTTTGGCAAGAGCAACAACTTTGATGTCATTTTGGGAAGACCAATCATGCGTCAACTTAAGATGTTGCAAGATTGGGGCTATGACCATACCTACTTGTGGCACAAGGACATTACCACAAGGATTAATGTTAAGGATCATAGGTATAGAGATGTTAGTCAAACTCTTGTAGAGGAATTCGACTCAACACTAGTCAACAAAAAAGAAATACATGCATGGACACAAGCCAAAGCATATGGTTGGATGTGTGAAGCGTCTGAATGTAAGAGCCTAATTAAAGAGGATTGCATTTTAGAGAGACCAGTGGAGGACAAAGAATACATTCTAGAGCCATTTCTAGAAGATTCATTTGAACCTTTTGGCTAGGATCAGATACTAGCTACTCTAGATGTATGCATGAACAAAACAATCCCAACAAAATTATGTGACAAAGAGGGCTTTGACATAACACCCTTCCATATGGTGAGTGTTATCTTGGAATAAGGGTCAGAGACCGAGGATCTAGGCACTCAAGAAAATAATTGAGTGCCAACGCATAGTTGACAAAGTCTCCATAAGAGATATAAGCGAAAAAAGCAATGAAGAATTTCAAGATTCATGAGATGATGTTCTTGAGATAGATTTCAAGGATGAGCTATCAAGTACCTCTGAAAATGAAACAAAACCAAATGAGAAAGAGGCGATCTTCTATGATTTTCCTTACCAAAAATATAGACAACAAGAAAGATACTGAGCAAAACAAGTGAGAAAGCAAAAGCATACACAAGGAAAACTTATGCCTCTTTTATAGAGAAAAACACAGTATTTGATGCTCGTAGGAGAAAACAATTATGTTAGGGATAAAATTACAGAGGGATATGCAAAATCCGCTTCAACAAAGAACAACCTAAGAAGCAAAGCAAGGTAAAATTTAGAGACACAACTGAGACATCATTTAGGATGACAAAAATTGAGCGCAAATGAGGACATCAAAAATTGAATCAAACCTTGAAAAAGATCTCATCGACTAAAATGGAGAGTGAAGAGGGCTCAAACACAGATCAATTTGACGCACCCTCTCACTACAAAAGGTATACGATCCAAGATTGAAAGATCCTGGTTCAACAATTGATGTGAGAACTGAAAGCACCAATAACATCTTATGATGGACCTAAAAAGGCCAAGCGCATTGACTTAGTTGAACCTAGAGAGGAATCAATGCCGGCATACATTGCCACTAACCTCACAAAGGAGGAAGAGCAGCAAGTAATAACTACACTCAAATAATATAGAGATGTGTTTGCTTAGTCATACAAGGACTTGAAGGGGGTAGATCACATTTTTCAATATACCACACCCCTTAAGAGTGATGCAAAGCCTCGCAAACAACATACCTATATATACAATTAAATATTTACCAAAAAGATCAAAGAGGAGATAGATAAGATTAAGAAAGTGGAGTTTATCCATGAGATCAAGTAATAGATTAAGTGTCACCGATTGTGGTAGTGCCCAAGAAGAATTAGAAAATGTGTGTATGTGTGAACCTCAAACATGTAAATGTGGCTACTATTCGATAAAAATATCCCCTATTGATTACTAATCATGTGATTGAGCGAGTTGCAAGCAAGGAAACTTATAGATTTCTTGATGGATTTTTAGGCTACATCTAGCTTGCTATAAAGCTACAACATTAGCATATGATAGCCTTTGCCATAGAATGGGGCATATTCACTTACAGAGTGATGCCATTTGGCTTAACCAATGCACCTGTCACATTCCAAAGGCTGATGAGTCATGTATTCAAAGAGTATCTAAGGAAATTCTTAGAGATTTTTATGGACAACTTATGCATGCTACCCTCTTTAGGATAAAGCACATAGATAATTTCAAGAAAACCTTTGATAAATGTAGAACCTATCGCATCCACTTGAATCCAGAGAAATGTGTCTTCATGGTAAGACAAGGAAAAATTCTAGGGCATGCCATTGTGTCCAAGAATGACATTTCCATGGAACTTGAGAAGATCAAGTAATTGTTTCTCTACCAAGATCAACAAAACTTAGGGAGGTACAAGACTTCATGGGCCATTGCAGCTACTATAGAAGATTTATTTATATGTATGAAATCATTACTAAACCTCTCTACACTCTTATCACAAAATTTTAGTGGACGGAATGTGAAGAAGAATTCTAGTTATTAAAGCAGAGATTTATTTTTGCTCCAGTTTTGAAAGCTCTTGATTGGACAAAGATCTTCCATGTCCACGTCGATGCATCAGCGTGTGCTATCACAGATGCATTTTAGCACAACCTGGAGAGAACGACATAGATTTTTCCATCTATTACTTCAGTTAAGTAGCTTAATAGTACAAAGATGAACAACACAACCATGGAGAGAGAAGGGCTAGGAATAGTCTATGCTGTAAAGAAGTTTAGACACTACCTTCTCACAAAAAAATTTGTGTTCTTTGTGGATCATCAAGCAGTATTATACTTGGTAAATAAACCCTGCAATATAGAATGTATTGTTCAATGATTGATTATATTGATTGAGTTTGATTTCAATGTGGTAGTGACAAAAGGAATACCACACGAGAGAGTTGACCATTTGTTAAGATTGACTCATGGAGAAGCACCCAAGGGAGTTGATGATGATGACCTGGTAGATTCTTATCTTTTCAACATTGAAATGGTGCCAAGGTGGAGTGAATATGTCATACCTTTGCTCACCATCGGTTCACTACAAATTAAAAGATAGCCACCAATCATTGAGCAAACCAAAATACTCATGGTAATAGCTGGAAGTCTATACAAACAAGGAAATGATGACATATTGAGGCCATGTATAGTGCCAATAGAGAACAACAAATAAAGCAAAGCTCATGTGAAAAACATGGGAATTCACAATGGGAAATTGCAAACATTTTAAAGATTAATGAGACTCCGTGTGTACTGTTTGAGAATGCAAATAACTATTCATTACTACATTAGTTCATGTGCCATTTGTGTGACTCAGGAACCTATCAAACATGAAACACTATTCAGAGTAATGGTAGTACCCAAGTTGAGCGCGTACATTGTGGATTACCTGATCAAAGGGATCCTACCAGAGAGGTTGAGTAAAGTGAGAATGAAATCCATTCAGACCAAAGCCAAAAGCTATATGTTGATTGAGGATCACATCTACAAGAGAGCAAAGGACAATGAATTGCAAATGTATACCACAAAAGATGAACACATTCCAATTCTTGAGCAAGCTCATGTTGGACAAGCAAGCAAACATTTTTCTACTGATAAAACCACAAAAGCAATTCTTGTTGCAAGAATTTGGTGGCCAACTTTGTTCATGGATGCAAAATGCGACAAATATCAACGAACAAAAGTACCTATGCGGAGAGACAAAATGTCTCTACAACCAATGATGGAAGCAAGGGCTTTTGCAAAGTGGGGCATAGATTTTGTAGGATCCATAGAACCTCCTACATGTTGTACACATGTTCAATACACCATTGTGGCCACAGATTATCTAAGAAAATGGGTTGAAGCCAAAGCAACACAAAAAAGTGATGCAAAAATGACAATGTAATTCTTGTATGAGAATGTCTTTACAAGATATGGTCTACCAATTGAAATTGTTGAGTGACATAGGGATTCACTTCCTAAACAAAATGATTAAAGAAGGACTTCATGGTCATTCATCCAAATCAACACCTTATCACCCTCAAGCTAATGGCAAGCAGAAAGCACGAACAAAATCCTATGCATTGTGCTTACAAAGATAGTGTGTGAGTCAAGCGCAGACTACGACCAAGAGCTACATTCAACTCTTTGAGCATATCGAGTTGCTTACAAAACAACAATTGGAATGACACCTTTTAATATGGTGTTTGGGATTAATGTCGTACTATCCATGTAATTCTTGATTCCAACACTTTGAGTAGCCGCGAACTTAGAGTGGAATATTAGAAAGGATAGATGAACTCAAGAATCTAGACAAAATATGCTTTCGCGTTGTTGCAAGCATCTATGCACAAAAATGATGTATGAAGGAGTTCCATGATCAACATGGAGTTTAAAAAGGATGACTATATATTAGTCCATACTGTAAGGGTGCACGCCGTACTGGCTGAGTGCCGAGTATTGCCCATCTAACTTTAACCTTATTCTTTAACATCTAAAGTAATAAGGAGAAGTGGTGTATAATACACTATAGCTCCACCCACACAAAGCGTACACTCTCCTGCACATGCACTCTTGCACCCACACTCCCACGCATTCGCTCACCTCACAAGTTGTATCACAGCATGACGGCTCTCTTGGGTCTGACGACGGTGTGTGCATGAGCATTGTTTTGAGCTAAGGCTCAAAGCTTTATAACATGTGATTTTTCACAAAGTTATGGATTGAGGAGCTTGATAATGTGCAGGAAAAAAGCTTCTTGGAGATTCTGCAACTCTATCAACATTACAAAGAGCTGATTTTTCAAAATGCTATGAGAGCAGACATCAAAGCGTTTTAATTTTTTCAACACTGGCAGCTTGATAGGAAAGTGCTACAACAGCATTGCGCTCACTTCTCAACGTTAGCAGGTTGCACTACAAGAAAGAAGGTAAGAGTGTTAAATTTCACAATGTTAAAATTCTCAACAAATAGTGCTACAGGAAAAGTGTGCTGCGTTTTGAGATTTTTTGGCTCTCTTGTGATGGTAGCGCTACAGTAGAAGCATTTTTAGCATTAGTTTTTTTCTAGAGTGCTACAATGTAGCAAAACACACACACACACACACACACACACACACACACACACACACACACACACACACACACACACACACACACACACACACACACACACACATAGTCTCTTTGTCTACAGAGCCACACACACACACACACACACAGAGAGGAGAGAGAGAGAGAGAGAGAGAGAGAGAGAGAGATAGAGAGAGAGAGAGAGAGAGAGAGAGAGAGAGAGAGAGGGAGAGAGAGAGTGTGAGGTTCCCAACCCCGTGAAGGTTGGGGCGACTTTGATAGATGGCCTTCCTTTATTCTCCTTTTCCATTGATGACACCCTACTCTATTTCCACAAAGTAGAGATACGAGCAAGAAGAGAGGAAGTCCTCTATCCATCATTTACGTGGTTATAAGGGTCATACGCCACAAGCCAGGTTGATAATCTAGGATTCTAATGAAACTGTTTCCTAACATAAAGATGAAATCCCATTGACATATTTAGAATCTATAAACAATGCCTTTTTTCCCACGTTTAAGAGGCACGGCCGTTATCCATAAACCATAAATATGATATGAGACTTAGTCTAAACTAAATAGTAATTTTATGTCACGGAGATTTGGGTCATCTCGACTCTTGGCACAATGAGTCTCTAATTTCACTTGTCTTAATAAAAAGGAGTTGAGAGTTTCTCGACTAATCGAGACCACCCATCCTTGACTGGCAACCTGAGCCAGCCCCCACTTTTCACCCCACACTCACACTTTTTACCACATTGTTTAACATATACAAACAATGTTTCTTAATTAATTCCAAACACATGTTCTTTTATACAGCCCTTCAAACAATACCAAAACAATTCAAACAAGGCCTAATGAAGACAGTCCTATAATTCAACAAAAATAACTTTTCTAATTTCTCTTGAGTTTGCCGCTACCCGCGGACTTCCTTTGTCTAACCAACAGAGCCTTTGCAAAGGATTTATTTGC
Organism: Adiantum capillus-veneris; assembly: GCF_014529385.1. Taxonomy (NCBI): domain Eukaryota; kingdom Viridiplantae; phylum Streptophyta; class Polypodiopsida; order Polypodiales; family Pteridaceae; genus Adiantum; species Adiantum capillus-veneris. Next base: position 53,586,021 of record NC_140934.1, on the reverse strand, counting down.
TAACCTCGAATTGTGCAACCTTCCCATCTTGCTAACCGCGAGGCATCCCGCTACCCGCGAGGCATCTTGCTAGCCTCAAGGCATCTTGGTAACCACCAGGAATCCTGCTACCCGCGAGGCATCCCGCTAACCGCAAGGAACAAAAGACAGCCAAAAATCTCAACTTAATCTCCGCTAACCGCAAGATGATGATCTAACCTCCATCTCTGCTAACCGCGGAATCATCTCGCTACCCGAGAGAACAAAATATATTCTTTCAACAATTCTTCTCATTAAATGATTCATCAAACATGATCAACCAAATCTTCATATCAATCAGAACCCACTTATCAAACAATAACAATTTATTAAGCAAGAACAATTCAACAAACAGTAATAATTTATCAAACAGTTCTTTCACTAATCTATGAAAATATATGCTTGTTTCTTGTGATAGAATCACGTTTCTCTGACAGTTTAAGGGGTTCCCTATGCTTAGCTTCCCAAGTCAAACATGAATAGAAATGCAAAATTATAGGTTTGTCTTACCGGATTTAGTACACGTGCGGCTAAATCCTATGCTGGAGGTTGGACGGCTTCGACTTCTTCTTTGGTTGATGCTTCTGCATGAGATACGTTCTGAGTAGACACCTTTCTTTCCACCTTCCTTGGTGGTGCACGGCAAGAGCATCCTTAGAACTTCCTGTTACATGCTTCGGAATAAAGAAAAGAAAGCGCGTTGTTGGAGAGAGAGAGTGTGTGCTCACAAACCGGGAGACGGCACGCCGACGATTGGAGATGGAGATGGCTTGAAGGTGAGAGGTTAAGGAAGAGAGGCTCCCTTCGGTGCGTCGTTGCAAGAGAGCTTCCGCTTCTGTAGATATGTGTGTTCAAAGTGAGAGGAGAAGGGTCCTTTATATAGGCCCTAGGGAGGTGCTAAGAATACTGAGAAGGTTTCAAAAATAGGAGAAGGAAAATCTCACGCGTCGTCGCGGCTCTATTTTTTTTTTTTTTATTAACGTTTGCGAATCTTATGCGTGATTTTTAAAAAGCTCTATACTTACAAGTTCTCATTCTATCTTGAGAGAGAGAGAGAGAGAGAGAGAGAGAGAGAGAGAGAGAGAGAGAGAGAGAGAGAGAGAGAAATATCCTAATTTTGACTCACCTCTCTTTCTTTCCTAAAAATACTATCTCTAAGATTTTTCTTCACACATAGATTAGGTTGCCACATAAACCTATTGTTCCACATAAAGAAAGATCATAAATAAATAGATTCTGAACCCGATTTCAATCCGATTTCTCTGATAAACTCATGATGACTCACAAAATTGAGAATCTCAATTACTTTTGAAATGACTTATATGGATAAATGTTGGGTACATTACACACACACACATAGACATTACCATGCATAGATTGTGTGGGCTTCTCTGACATTGGCATCCCATCTCCGGCTCCGGACTCTTTGACATCGAGTCTAACTTCTCGTCATCTTGAGCTCCAACATTGACACACATAGAGTGTGTGTGCACATCTGGCTTTCAACATCGACTCTATCTCAAATACTGTTGATTTTTGACATCGACTCTACTAGATCTCAGTTTTTTGGCATCAACCCTACTCAATCTCAGTGTTTGGCATCGACTCTCACCGACATTGATTTCAGCATTGACTCTTCTTGACATCTCTGACATTGGCTTTTATGGCGTCAACATCACTCTCAGACACACATAGAGTTTGGATATATGCCTTTTGTGGTTTCTTGATGCATACACTTGTGGATTTCACCTGAGTCCACAATTCCCACCGCAAGTCAAGACTTTTCCTGGATTAGTGGGACATGGAGAGTAGATACTCTCTGTGCTAGTGGTCTCTCAAGAGACACAATTTCCTGAGTACATTGCTTAGAGGCATAGATTTGACATTGAAATTACAGGTGGTGTTAGCGTTGGAGATTCAACCGTAGATCTCTTTTTGATCAAGAAGTAACGTTCTACATTGACATTACAGATGGAGTTTTATAGGATTATAGGTTTCAAATACACACAAATACAACACCTTTTAGGCATCCTTGGTAGCCATTTTGAAAGAAATTTCTTTGCGGCCGGTGATGTGTTGATAGATGCATACTTTTTGAGCACACATTTGAGAGCTCAGATAGCCCTGCATGGATTTTTCCACTGCATGCAATAGATTTTTGGTGCTTGTTTGTGCGTGATTTCTCATGTACATTGAGCCGTTTTTTAACAATTTTGATAATTTTCCCGGCCATTTCTGAGACTTGGACAGGAAGATCCCTCTTTGAAACTGTGGCTAGTCTTGAGTCTGCTTAGCCTATGGAGGGTCATTTGTGTGAGGTTTTCTTGAGCTGGGGTGTTCTTGAATATTGAGACACTTTCTGCGGTACAGGTTACTAGAGTACCCCTCTTTCAACATCCTTGTCATAGGCTATGTATCTGGATGGACATTTTCGCTTTTGACGCCGAGTTAGCGATCACTTGACAATTTTTATGTCAGATTAATACCAGTCTTACGCCCAATGGTTTCTTTTGTCAGTTTATGTGTTGATTTTGTCGTGTAGGGTTTGAGATTTTGCTCCCTGTACAGAGGAGAGTCTGCTAGATTTTTTTCACAAGTCACCATATGCATTCTTGGTAATTTTGACTACTGGCAGCCAGTGATTTTGTCGCATTTTGTCTTGAGTTTTTGCTCCTACTCTAGGGGAAACTCTGTCAAAATTCTCCTAGCAATTTTTGGTCATTTTCCCTTGAATTATGGCTGCCAATAGTGCTTCAAAAAGGGAAGACTAGTACATAAAAAAGTTTGATGGCACAAATTTTACGATTTGGAAGCAGCATATCCTTGATGTGTTTGTTAAGTATGGAGCCTGATTTACCCTTGTAATTTTTTGTGGTAAAAGCGCACATTTGTAAGGCCCCCATTATGAGGAGAAGCCATCGTGCGTGAAGGAAAATCACTCACCGGAAACCAAAATTTTCACGGACAAGAATCAGGGGAAACTTTAAAGGCCTTGGGGGCAGAGGCCCCCGAGACATTTTTTTCCGCCGGAATATTCTTTTTCTCTGGAATATTATGGCCGGACGGTGGCCGGAAAGTGGTCGGAAAACAACCGGTCGGTTGGCCGGTGGCCGGTAGTCAATGGCCGATGGCCGGTGGTCGGAAGTCAATGGCCGGTGGCCGGTGGCCGAATTCAAAAGCGGACTTGTCTTCTCAAGGGCGGCCACACATGGGCGGATTGGAGGGTCCGATTTGGACTTATTCGCACAAGGGCGGCTACACATGGCTGTCTCTCATAAGATAGGGCAGCCCTTTTGGCCTATAAAAGGAGGCCATTTCTACACACATTGCATAGTGTGAAGTTGATGCAACAAGGTGAGTGTGAGGTGGTGAGAGTGAAGCAAGGCGGGAGCTCCATTAAGGGTATAATCCCTTTGTAAACTACTTCTTGTTTTGAAGTACTAAAGCCATTGAGTGGCTGCTTTCCCGTGGACGTAGCCCACATTGGGTGAACCACGTATATCGTGTGTACTCTCTCTCTCTCTCTCTCTCTCTCTCTCTAATCTATAATCTCGTGTATATAAATCTGTCTCTCTCCATTAAGTAATCTACTCAATTATCTATTTAGCTATGTCTTATTTCCTAACAGTCTTGGTCAACAAGGTCCTGTAAACTCCACTAAAAGAGCATACAAAGAATGCTTACAGTGATGAAGAGTGGGAAGAGTTGATGCCCGTGATATGGCCACAATAAGATTACATCTTGGCGAGACCATATTCTTCACAATTATGGACAAGACTATAGCACGAGATCTTTCGGAGTCTCTATGCACAACTTGGGAAGGAAAGAGTGCTTCTAACAAAGTCTTCTTGATGAAGAAACTTATGTGTTTAAATATGAAGAAAGGTATCAACAATTTGCACACTTGAATGAGTTCAATAGCACATTTTCTCCGCTGATATCAAAAAGGTTGGATTTTGATGATGAAATGAAGGCCATTTTTTTGTTATGCTCTTTGCCTTTTTCTTGGGATACATTCAATACTGTGATTAGTAACTCCACATTAGGTGGTACACTGAAGTTCAATGATGTGACTAGTGCATTGCTCACTCGATCGCTATCACTCAAGAGATTAGACGTCATTCTCTTGATAGTGATGGGCATGGAGATGCCCACCATGGAGATACATATATGGCAAGTGGCCATAATTGCCATAGGTAAAGAGGTGGATGTATTTGCAGTCGCAATCATTCATAAGATTATAAGGATCACCACAATCATAGCAAGAGCCAAGGCCGTGATTTGATAAATGTAGAATGCTATCATTGCAATAAGAAAGGCCATTTCAAGAAATATTTCTGTCTTTTGTAGCATGAAAAAGGCAAAGCTATTGTGAAGCCTGATGCTCCAAAGAGAAGTGTGACGATAGAGGAGATCAATGTTGTTGAACTCCCGCCTCTAGAGGTTGTTCTTGATGTGCAACAGCCATCAAAATGTGCTTGTTTTCATTTTGAATTTGATTCCAGATGCATTATTGGCTCATGATGAGTGTTATGTGCAAAATTGGATCATTGATTCATGTGCTAGTTTCCATGTTACTCCCCATAGAGAATGGTTCTCCACCTATACTGATATGCATGGTTCAATCAAGCTTGGATATTCCTATCAACTTGATACCACATGTATCAACTTGATATATGCGGTATGGGATATGTCAAATTATGCATAATGAATGGCACTAAATTTATGATTCGTGGAGTCAGACATGTTCCTAAACTAAGAGTTTGGTGTCAATTGGTCAGCTTGATGCTCTAGGCTATACTATTGTTTTTGGCAATGGTTCTTGGATGGTGCATAAGAAAAATCTAGTTTTCATAAAAGGTCACAAATGTAGTTCATTGTACTCTTTATATGTGTCTTCAATCAAAGAGAGTTCTATCTATGTAGCTGAGCAACCTTCTACTGAGTTGTGGCATAGCCAGCTAAGCCATATGAGCTAGAAAGGAATGAAAATCCTTCAACATTTGGGCTAGTTACCTACATTAAACTATCTTTATTTCAATTTATATGCGCATTGTATCTATGGCAAGATAACTAGGAAAACTTACTCTTTATCACGTTGAGAGTTGGGAAACCCTCTAGATTTGGTTCATAGCGATTTATGTGGGCCTCGTCCACACAAATGTCTAGGGGGAGCATTGTATTTCCTGACATTCATACATGACTCTAGTGAGAAGGTGTGGGTCTACCTTTTGAAGGGGAAAGACGAAGTGCTACGTCATTCAAAAATTCTTAGTCATCATTGAGAAACAATATGGTAGAAAGCTCAAATCTTTTCAAACACACAATGGTGGAGAGAATATCTCCATAGAGTTCAAGAATTTCGGTAGAAAACACGGAATTTAGCTCGGATTTAGCAATATTTTACTGCACCGTACACACCGATTTAGAATGGCGTTGTTGAGCATATGAATTTCACAATTCAAGAAAGAGTCACAACCATGTTATCTATGGAAACTTTACCTCTTGAGTTTTGGGGAGAGGCTGTTATGACAATTGTACATATCATAAATAGATCTCCTAGTACTCCATTGAAATTCAAGATTCCACAGGAGATGTGGACTGGCAAGAAGACAACTTATGATAGATTATGTGTGTTTGGATGTGAAGCATTCTCACACATTCGCAAATAAAGAACTTTGTAAGAAGCTAGATCCCAAGTCACACAAGTGCATCTTCATTGGTTATGGTGCCGATGGAGAGATTTGATAGTGTCTCTCGGACTCAGAATATAGAAAGGTTATTCGTAGCTCAAAAGTGATACTCAATGAGTCTAAAATGCATAAACAACCTCTTAAAGAGGCCGAATATCAGAAGTCATATTTGAGGATGTAGCCTCCACAAATTTAGGAACACCAACTTACTTTATTGATGACGTTCCTACCACTAGTATTGTTCCAGAGAGAGTGGAATCTAGTAGTCACGTAGTGAGGAGATCTAAATGTGTATGTCATGTCCCTGAGCGTTTGAGCTAGGATCGGACTATGTGTTAGTCACTGACTGCAATGAGGCCACTTGTTACAAAGAGCCTATTCAAAGGGAAGATATCGTGAACTGGGAGCATGCTGTGCAATCTAAGTATAACTTGATTTTAGCCAGTGAAACTTGGAAAATTGACGGAGTTACTAGAGGGTAAACATGTATTGCCTTGCAAATGGGTGTACAAGAAGAAGTACACAACAGAAAACTGCGAGCCTAAGTATAAGGCTAAACTGGTTTCTAAAGGCTTAAAGCAGAAGAAAGACATCAATTTTGATGAGATTTTTTCTTAAGTAGTCAAGATGACTACAATATGTCTTGTGCTTGGTTTACTAGCCAATGAGGACATGGAATTGGTCCAAATGGATGTAAAGATGACATTTTTTCACGAGGATCTTGAAGAAGATGTCTACATGAAGCAGCCAGAAGCTTTTGAGATAAAGCCTAAGAAGCCAACAAGGGAAAAACTAGTGTGTAGATTCAAGAAAGTTTTGTATGGACTAAAGCAAGGCTCAAGGTAGTGGTACATCAATTTTGATAAGTACATTCAATCCCAAGGTTATGTACATAGCGAAAAGGATCACTGCTTATACATGAGGAGGTTGAACGATGGTTCCATCATCATTCTGATCTTGTACGTGGATGACATGCTTATGGTCAAGAAGTCTAAAGATGAGATTTTTATTCTCAAGGATGCCTTAAGCAAGTAGTTTTCCATGAAAGATTTGGGTGATCATTTTTTTGGTACGCATATCAAGAGAGATTGTGAGTGTGGAATAATTGAACTATCACAAGGAGAGTATATTCACAAGGTCTTGCCATGTTTTAACATGCAAGGGGGGAAAGCATTGAGTACCCCAATGACTGCATATGTAAAACTTAGCGAGAATGATTGTCCCAAATTGGATGCTGAAAAGGCAGAGATGGAAAAGGTGCCATATTCTTTGGCAATTGGCAGTCTCATGTTTGCCACAGTTAGCACGCAACCAGATATTGAGATACATCAAGGGTTCAACCGGCAAGTGCTTACGCTTTGGGAACAATGATGCATCCATAGTTGGATACATTGATTCGGATTATGTAGGTTGTGTGGACACTAGGAGTTCCACATCTGGCTACGTTTTCTTGTTTCCTAGAGTGGCAGTATCTTGGAGATCATGTCTCCAAATTGCACTTCATCTTCCACTACTGAGGTTGATTATTTTGTAGTTTCTATTGCTAGCAAGGAAGCTGTATGGTTATCTTGTCTAGTGGGAGACCTCAATATACACCAGACTCCATTGTTACATTGTGACAACCAGAGTGCAATTGCGTTAGCAAAGAACCCCATGTTTCATTCCAAGTCAAAACACATCGACGTCAAGTATCATGTGATATGAATATTTTGGCTAGCAAATGCATTGAGCTAGCCAAAGTTCACATGGATGACAACCCTACAGATTCCCTTACGAAGAGATTAGCCATATAGCGGTTTGCACATTCCATTGAGATGATGGGCGTAGGTTGAAGCCTCTTGATGCTTTGAATTTTATAGGCTTGTACTAACATAGGCCGCTTGGGCCACTATGGCCTTCAAGTGGGAGATTGTAAGGGCGCAGGCCATACTCACTGGGCATCGCCTATCTAACTTTTATCTTATTCTTAAATATATAAATCAATAAGGAGTAGTGGTATATAATCTACTATAACTCCACCCACACAGAGCATACACTCTCTTGCACATGCACTCGCATGCATTCACTCACCTCAAACTCCAAGAATTTGAAAAAGCGAGTAAATGGCATGTTCATGATTAATGACATATTATCAAGTGGATCGATAAAACTTGTGACATTAGAGGGAGAAGATATGTCCAATTGGATTAGTGGCTACAAGTTGAAGAAATATCATCTACCTCTAACCACGAAAATATTGGAGATGGATCACCATGTAGCACACAAAAGAAGCAAGTTCAAGCTAATCAAGCACATGCTTAGGAGGAAGCGTAAGAAAAGACAAACCAGTGTACCATTTCAACAACTTGCAACAACACCTCCTCCCATCGAAGAAATTTAGATAGAGCCAAGTTGGCTTGGAGGTATGTACGTACGCATCAGATTCCAACTTCCAAATGGATTGACACAGTGCGCACTAAAACACACTCGAGCTTGAGTCAATGCCATCAAATTGAAGGAGTACGAGCGGAAGTGCGACACAAGAGAGAGTGCGAGAAGAAGAGCACGACGATATGGTGAACTCGCTCTACTGTAATGTGTAGAGCATAGTGAGTTCTTATTAGGTTTTTACAAAAGAATATGTGTACATACCTGGAGGCCCGCCCACTTACCTGGGCGACCACATTGGGCTTTATACCCCAACAACCTCCCACTTAAAGTCCAATGTGGTACTTTAAGTGTGAGAGAAGCTACTATACAAGCTAATATACAAGAGATGTAGAGAAGTGATGTACTACCCTACACCTAACTGCTTGCAAAAATGTGCAAAGCTCTCTGAGGGAAGTCCTTTTGTAATTAGATCAGCATGATTTTCTGTGGTGTGAACTTTGACAAGCTGAAGTTGCTTATCCTCGAGCATTTCCCTGATGAAATGATACTTCAAATCCACATGATTTGTATTTGAGTGATAAACTAGATTGCGAGCCAATTGTATAGCACTTTGACTATCACAATTTAACACATGCATCTCTTATTTGATTCCCAAATCTGTTACTAGTCGATTAAGCCAAATTGATTCTTTGCATGCCTCTGATGCTGCAACATATTCAGCCTCTGTAGTAGACTGAGTAACACAATCTTGTAATCTAGAACGCCATGATACTGCTCCACCAGTCAATGTAAAGACATACCCTGACGTAGACCTTCTGTTGTCTAAGTCACCTGCATAATCTGAGTCTGTAAAACCCTTTACACTTAGCTCCTGACTCCCATAGCATATACGCATACTCTTTGTAGCTTTCAGGTATCTCAATATTCCTTTCACTGCCTCCCAATGTTTCTTGCCTGGGTTTGACATGTATCGACTTACTACTCCCACTGCAAATGCAATGTCTGGGCGAGTAGCAATCATTGCATACATCAAACTACCCACTGCAGACGCATATGGAATCTTATCCATTTCAGCCTTTTCTTCCTCAGACACAGGACAATCTTGTTTGCTAAGTTTCACATATGGTGGCAATGGAACACTCAATGCCTTTCCCTTCTCCATATTGAAACGTCGCAAAACCTTATCAATATACTATGTTTGAGATAACCAAATCAACTTCTTTGATCTGTCTCTCTCAATGCTCATACCAAGTATATGACTTGCCTCACCCATGTCTTTCATGTCAAACGATTTTGCCATCTTTGACTTCAAAGCTGAAATTTCTTCCAAGTGCTTGCCAGCAATCAACATGTCATCCACATACAAAATAAGGATCAGCCAACTACCATCCTTAGCCTTCTTTGTATATAGACAGTGATCGAACTCACTACGTTTGTAGCCTTGAGAAAGCATAAAATTGTGGAATTTATGGTACCATGCCCTCGGTGATTGTTTTAAGCCATAAAGACTCTTTAACAACTGGCATAGCCAATCTTCCTTGCCTTTCTCAACAAACCCTTCTGGCTGCTGCATGTAAATTTCCACATCTAAATCACCATGCAAGAACGCTGTCTTGAAATCCATTTGGTGCAACACCAAATCTAATATGGCAACAAATGCAAGAAAGCATCTCAATGTAGTCATCTTGACCACCGGAGAGAAGACTTCATCAAAGTCAATGCCTTGTTCTTTCTTAAAGCCCTTGGCAACAAGCCTTGCTTTGTACTTTGGCTGACTATCATGAGCGGTGATCTTATACCTGTAAACCCATTTACAAGGTAGAGCCTTTTTGCCCTATGGTAATTTAACCAGCTTCCATGTCTTGTTTTTATGCAGAGCTGTCATCTCTGACTGCATGGACAATTGCCAATTCCCGGAGTCCTTCATTTGCACTGCTTCCTTGTAACATGAAGGCTCATTGCAATCAGTCAACATGACATAGTTCATAGATGAAACAAACCTATCAGAAGGTCGTGTGACATGTCCAGATCTACGCACAATAGGTGGCTCAGCCTCAGCCACAACCTGTGGTTCCACTCTATCCTGTCCTTGATCCTCTTGAGCCATGACATTTTGTCTTGCACGTGCAGGTCCATCTTCTTGGAAGACAACTCTTCTAATCTCCTCAAACCTCTCTGGTTTAGAATGATATTTGGATTCATTAAAGTGAACATCATTGCTGCGGACAACCTTTCTGGATTTGGGATCCCAAAGTCTGTACCCCATCTCACCAGAATTACCATAGCCTAGAAAGATGCACTTTCTACTCTTTGGCTCAAGTTTGTTCCTAAATTCCTTTGGAACGTGAGTATATGCCTCACAGCCAAAGACTCTGAGATGCTTGTATGAGGGCATTTTGCCTGACCATACCATCTCTGGCACTGAATCCTTCTGCAAAACCTTGCTAGGAGATCTATTTACAAGATGAACAACTGTTGATACAGCTTCAGCTGAAAACCCATTTGGCAGCTGTGCATTAGACAACATACTTCTGACCTTCTCTTGTATGGTCCTATTCATCCTCTCAGCAACACCATTTTGAGGAGGATTGTAAGGAGCAGTAAGTTCACGTTTTATACCTTTTGACTCACAAAAGTCCTGAAAGGCCTTTGAAACATACTCTCCACCATTGTCAGTGCGTAAGCATTTAAGCTTCTTGCCACTCTGATTCTCCACAAGTGTCACAAACGTTTTGAAAACACTAAATGCTTCATCCTTGTGCTTGAGAAAGTTAACCCATACTTTCCTCGAGTAATCATCTATAAATGTCATAAAGTAAGAAGCTCCCCCTAGAGATAGGTTAGGCATAGGTCCACACAAATCACTATGAACAAGTGCCAACTGTGTATCTCTTCTACTGCTTCTATGCTTATGTGGCTGCTGTGTTTGCTTACCAAATAGACAATGTTCACAGAATTCAAAATCATTAAATGAAAATCCAGGCAAATAACCAGAACGAGACAAGATTTCCATTCCCTTCTTGGACATATGTCCTAACCGGCTATGCCAGAAAGAAACGTTCGGCTGCTCGGTTACATTGATTACATTTTTAGAGACATTTGATACATAAATCATGTAAAGTCCTCTAGACTTTACTCCATGTGCTACTGTCATAGAACCCTTGGATATCTTCCACATGTTCTGTCCAAAAGTGGTGACGTAGCCAGCATCATCAAGTAAACCTGTGTTGATCAAGCTCTTTGTAATTGCGGGAACATGTCTCACATTCTTCAGCGTGAAAGAAGAGCCATTCTGAAACTTCGATTGAACATCTCCAACACCTAAGATCTCACATGTGTGCCCATTGCCTAGCCGAACATGATCTTTAGTGGTGACATAAGAAGTAAACCACTCCTTGTTTGGAGACACACGAAGTGATGCTCCTGAGTCTATAATCCAGTCACTCAGTGCATTTCCATCAGATGCTGTAAGAAGAGCTGAGTCCATTGTATTCTTCAAGAAGTAGATGTCTCCTGACACTAGGCTGTCATCCTCTGCAACAGTGTTTGTCACATTTATTTCTTGAATCTTCACTGAGGACTTGTTCTTCTCACCATGGTCTTCAGCTTTCTCTTTGCCTTTTTCTGCTTTCCATTCTCTGCAGTCTCTTTTCATGTGACCCTTCTTGCCACAATGGTAGCATTCTATGTCACTCTTGCCTTTAGCACTGCGGGACTTGCTACGACATTGATTCCTCTTTCCACCTTTGTACTTTTCTTTGGTCCTTCCCCTGAAAACTAAGGCTGTTCCTTTGCCTTTGTCCATTGTCTTTCTATTGGTTTCTTCAGTAAGCAGACTTCCTTCTACATCTGCTATGTTCAAACCATCTGGAGGTGCAGAATTACTCAAAGCTGTGCAAAAAGTGTCCCAACTTTCCGGCAATGTGATCAACAGGAACATAGCTCTAACAGGTTCATCAAACTTGACACCTTGAGCTAACAAATGACTATAGACTGTGTTGAATTCATTCAGATGATTGGACATAGGTGTCCCTTGTTTCATCTTCAAGTCAACAAGATTCTTAAGCCAGTATACCTGTGAAGCTGCACTCTGCTTCTCATAAAGATCACTCAGTTTTAACCATGCTTGATAAGCCGACATCTCGTCTGCTACATTGAAGTAAACGCTTTCTGCCAAAGTCAGCATAATGGTAGAAAGTGTCAATTCATCCATTTCGCTCCATTTATCTTCTTCCATATCTTCTGGTTTTATCCCCTTGAGCTTTATAGGTTTTATCTGCTTCTTTTGTACCAACACATGCCAAATCTGCTTCTTCCACAATGGGAAATTGGTTCCATCCATCTTCTTGATATTGTAAAGAGCAGTGTCCTATGATCCAGCCATAGCTACGCTTCACAGTGGTTTACTTTCCTGGGAAAAATTCGGCAGAGTTTCCCCTGTAAACTGACCTCTGAACCAATATCAACCTGTCAAATGAACCAAGAAAGCTTCAGATTCTGCATAAATTTTGGCAGAGTCTCCTTTGTAAAATGTCTCTAGTGTACTCAAAAACAGACCAAAAAACACTTTCCTGGGAAAAATTCGGCAGAGTTTCCCCTGTAAACTGACCTCTGAACCAATATCAACCTGTCAAATGAACCAAGAAAGCTTCAGATTCTGCATAAATTTTGGCAGAGTCTCCTTTGTAAAATGGCTCTGGTGTACTCAAAAACAGACCAAAAAACAGCTCAAAAAACACTGTCTCTCTGACACTATAAGCTGCGGGTAAACCTGTCCTGCACTTGTACTGTCTCTCACTGTCCTGTCACTGTACTGTAAGCATAGACTGTGACAATGCCTCAACGGCAGTAAAGCAAAGATGCAATCCCAAATGTCTAACTCACAGTCAGTACATCCTAGCTGCCTATCTAAGGGTGCTCGAGGGATCGCTCCAAGACCTGTATCACCGAAAGGATCTCAATATTCGAGAATCCCCCAGCTCAATAAAACCTCACTCGACCTTCAAAAAGGCTGCAGTAAATCTGACAGTACATAGACTTCCCACAAAGTCATACATCCACAAATTTCCCACTGTATGCTGTAACCGCTGCGGCGGTTGTTTGCTGCGTGACTCACAGCCAGCAAACCCTCAACAGACATACATCATCTCTGACAATACATCCCATGTGGAAGTACCTGCAATGTCAGGATGAAATCTGGAATATCAAGCAGAAAACACAAGCTACCTGATGAACTAGTGGATGTCGCCTACAGTCTGTGTGTAGATGCGCCCATGTCGTATGTGACACGCCTCCAAGAACTGTGAGCCGTCCTTCGATGTGTAGACAGCCACAAATCAACACTCTAGGAGTGTCGATATCCTCAGCACCTGCAGTCGTAGGCCGAAAAACCCCAAATTTGCAGAGTTGGATATGCACCCGCGGAGACCACGTAGTCGAAAATGGCATGCGCACACCTTTGCCAAAGCCGAACGGTGGCCGAGATGACCTCAGAATGAAATTCTGACAACACCAAGCCCTTCGACCTCTCCCACAAGATTTGGGGCCGTGTCTTTGCCTGTCGAATTTCACTCCAATCTGAGTTGGTGACTCTAGCCTCCTGCAGTGCTGCTCCGAGCCTCGATCTGAGCTCTGATACCAGTTGAAGGAGTACGAGCGGAAGTGCGACGCGAGAGAGAGTGTGAGAAGAAGAGCACGACGATATGGTGAACTCTCTCTATTGTAATGTGTAGAGCATAGTGAGTTCTTATTAGGTTTTTAGAAAAGAATATGTGTACATACCTGGCGGCCCGCCCACTTACCTGGGCGACCACATTGGGCTTTATACCCCAACACAAATAACATAACATGAAGATGTCAAATGTACCATAAATGACAAATTTTTAACATCAAAAAGAATTTCTACCTAAGTTTTTATTAACAACAACATGCATTTTGGTTTATATAGCCAGTGTCTTCCTTATGGTTTTCTAAGCTCCACTAGGTCATGCTTATCTATGATGCATAAAACTTAAAATTATTGATACCTGGTTCGGATTTACAAAAATGTCATGCTATGGTGGTTGATTCGCCTCGTCTACTGGAGCATGGCTTGGACCAGCTCCGTTATGGTTCTTCTTTGCGACTTTGGGGGGCATTACGCAGCTCAAAAATAGAATTAGTGAGAAAAAGAAGTTCCTAGTGCTAAGCGTGATTCCGAGGCTAATTTTAGTCAAAACATCCAATAATTTAACACTAGTTTGGTACCAAAACAGGACACTTTAAGTGTCCTTTTTTAACAAATTTAAACTAAATGCTACTTGCATTAGACGGTTTATTTAAGAAACCCTCTTGATATGCTTAAATATGTCAGGTAGAGGGTCTTTTAAAAATATAACCTTGCATTTTAGAATGTATCATGATCAAGAACTATACTCATCAAGTTGACCCTCGTAAGACTGCAATAGACGATTTGAAGAAATCGCCTTTATAAGCTCAAGAAAAAATGAAGCGACCTTGTAGAAAATTTTAGGTGACTCTTCCACAATTTTGCTATAGATACTTGAAAGTTTCATGTGCAAAAAAATTGACTTTGGAGTATATAAAATAATGGAAAGTTCCATGTGTTTGATAAGGTCATTTCAAGCATATCGTTGTATACAAAGAAAAATATGTTTTGATGTATCTTTGAGTTTTAGAAAGTGATACATTGCTTGCCCTTTCCATTGAGCACTCAAGGTGGCAAGTAGGACTCTGGTATGCAAAAAGCATTGGATCATTTTAAATATTCAAAATTGCATAAGAGAAAACTTTCATATTTTCATTCTTGAGACATAAGCATTCAAAACTTCAAATAATATCAAAATTTCGATGTGGATCAACTAAATGTATCAAAGTACATGGTACATACACAATTGGGGTGCCTAAAACCTTGGTTTCAATGTAATTATGGAGAACTCAAGATTTTCAAGAGTTTTTGCATGATAAAAATTTCAAGATAGAGTTCAAGAAACGAGATTTAATTGAGTCATTTGTAGTTGTCAAATTGCACTAGAATAGTAACAATTTCATGAGGGGACATTTGGAAGACCAAAATTATCCTCTTATTCAACACGTGCTCAAGTATGGAATTATGTCTATAGCCTGTATGTGACTTGAAAAATTATCTTTGAAGTGCATTCCATTATTTTGCAACACTAAGTGCTAACACTTGGCTTTTATAAACATAAAAAAGTCCATCTCTACAAAAAGATATAATGATTTTATGATTTTTTTTGGCAAAACAGCTTGAAATTTTACTAAAATTTATGTCTTAGAACTCACCAGAATTATCTCCATATAGATTGTATTTTGATATGGAGAAAAATCCAATGTTTTCTTTCCCTCATAACCAACCTATGGTAGAAGCAAGGAGTAAAATACGTCTTTCTAGCTTGACAAATAAATTGCCAAAACTTGGTAGAAAAACAAGACACGTTAGTGTCTCAGGACAATTAAGTGTTCAATTACAGAACTAGTGTTAATAACTTAATTTTTCTAGGATGTGGTAGACCTATTTGTCCCATAAATCAAGTAAAAAGTCTACTTTTAGAGGTAATTTAAGAAAAAATTATTTATTAAAAATTATATATGCATATAAAAATCACAAATAAAATTGTAGAGATGAAAAAAGTCTCAAAAATCTTTGTAAAAATCTCAAAAAAAAGTCCAAATGGTATTTGCTAATTTTTCCCTAATTTTACTAGGGTGAAATTACTTATTTCTACTATAGTTTCTATTTATTTCTGCCTAAAAGTATTACTTTAGGCTAAAAATATCTTTTAAAATCGAAGAAAAAATCACAATGAGTTTTTCTAATGCACTAAGTAATTTTTAAAAATATAAAATTAGTGATATAAAAACTTTGATCAGATACATATTTAACTATTAATTAATTAATAATTAACTACCGTTAGTAAATTCTGTAATATTATATAATTTCATAGTATCTAATCACTAATTTACTAAATCTAATGACCTATGGACAATTATGTGTAAATCATTTGATGATACTTGCTCATCTAGGCCCATGCATGCACAAATAAGGTAGGTATGGGTGCGTAATGAGCATGCATGTGAGATTTCTATGAAATCAGAGATGCATGTCATTCCTAAAGGCTTCATGAATGTGATAATCATACATGAAAGAGATGCATGCTACCTAGTATCAAGGAACACAAGAATTTATAGAGAGAGAAAGTTTACGGATTATGAAGAGAGAGAGAGAGAGAGAGAGAGAGAGAGAGAGTTTTCCTAAGCATACAAGAGTATGTGTAGATGTTGAATTTAAGATTCTATTACCTTTGGTATCCCGCTTCACAAGTTTCACGATGTCGATCGCAGTTCGTTACTTCGTCCCCTCGTGTCACCTTGCGTGAACCTTCTCTAACTCCACTAGTGAGTATGAGCGAGTGTGTGTGTGTGTGTATGTGCACAAATGCGTGAGTGAATTTCACTAGAGTTTCCTCCTCTTGAAGAGCTCTCTGAGCATACAATCTGTGTTGTGAGGGGACTGGGGGTCTTTATATAGGCTAGGGAAGGCTCCATGCAGATTGGAGTGAACTCCAGGTGGTGGGAGGCAGGTCTGCAAAAGGATGGAGCTCTCTCAAAATACTAAATTTGAATTTAGTTAATTGGGCCTATCCTGACACTTGTTAGGTGAGTGACTGGCCCTTTAACCCTTCAATTTTACCATAATAATTAAAAAATAATTGCTAGCTTAAATGTGAGCTAAAGTGCACATCCTAACTCTATTTTGGATGCCATTAGGTGCGTTGGAAAGCTCGTCTTGGGGACTACAATGGACACACATTGCCACACACATATATTGCATATGATTGAATCCAAAAATTCACAAAAATGGACACTTTAAGTTCAATGAAATTGCAATGTTTTCAATTTATCAGTGGGTACAGTTGTTGTCGGGGTCAGGCACATTACATTCTCCCCAAATTGAGAAATCAAAATGTCCTCATTTTGGGAGAAAATCTAAGTAATCCTTCATAAGAGATCTTTCATCTTCCCAAGTAGCATCTTCTTCAGGGTAGTCCTTCAATTGGATCAAATGCTCTCTAAAGGATCTATTTCTAAGGTTCCGTTCCCTCGATTCTAAGATTCTATCAGGTTGAAGCTCAAGAATTCCTTGCGTGGGCATTACAACATCAAGAACATGATTTGTGTTGGGGATGTATGTTTTCAATTTGCTAGCATGGAATACATTATGAAACTTGAGATGAGAGGGTAGCTTGAGTTTGTAGGTTTGATTTCCTATGTTCTTTTCTATTAGATAGGGTCCACAATATCTATAGCTAAGCTTCTTAAAGATAAATTAATTTTCTTTGGCTTTACTTTCAAGAAAACTTGATTTCCATGCTTGAAGGTTCTTTCTGAGATGCTTTAGTCTGCATACTTCTTTTGTCGATCCTTAGCAGCGCGAATGTCTTTACGTATTGCCTTAGTTTGGGCCTCCATATCTTCTAGCATTTTCTTGGAATCTTCGACTCTTATAGTTGGATCTGAGAAATTAAAAGGTGGTAAACAATCCTGACCATAAAGTGCGTAGAAAGGTGTCTTTCTAATACTTTGATGGTGGGATGCATTATATGAAAATTCCACTAGGGGCAAGTATTGGATCCACTTGTTAGGTTCTCTTCCACAATATGCTCTTAGGATGTCTTCAATGACTTGATTCACACAATCACTTTGACAATTGATTTGAGGATAATATGTTGTACTAAAATCCAACTGGGTACCAATGGTTGTAAATAGTGAAGTCCAAAAGTTGGAAGTGAATTTAGTATCTCGGCCGCTTACTATCCCTTTTGAAAGTCCATGAAGTCAAAAATCTCCTTGACAAAAAGTCGGGCTACATCTGAGGAAGTATAGGTAGTCTTTATCGTGTTGATGTGGACAACTTTAGTCATCATATCCACGACTACCATTACGGAGTCATATCCTCACTAAACTTTGGGTAAGCTGGATACAAAGTCCACAATGATACACTCCCACTTCATTTGAGGTATATCCAGAGGTTGAAGTTTATGTGGGGGTTTTACCCTTTAGCTTTAACTCTTTGGCAGATTAAGCATAGGTGAACATATTGTAGTACATCTCCTTTCATTCCTTGCCAATAGAATCTCTTCCTTACTACATTGAGAGTTTTGGCATAGCTCAGATGTCCAAATGTTGGGCTATCATGAGCTTCAGAAAGGCATTTTTCTTAAGGTTGTATTCTTCGTCACACACAATCTATGTCTGTAATATAAGCACCCATCTTCAACATCATAGTGTTGTAATGATGCTTCATTGTGGGGTGTCTTATCCTTCACAATAGTAAGTTGCTCCTGATAATCGAGGTCCATTTGAGAAGCTTCCCTTACCTTGACCAAAACTGGGTTACTAGGCATAGAGATTAAGCTTATAAAGGCTTTACGGCTCAAGGCATCCGCTACTGAATTCTCCTTGCCTGGCCTATAGACAATTGCAAAGTCAAAATCTTGAATTAATTCAACCCACCGTCGTTGTTGCATATTGAGTAGAGGTTGAGTAAAAATCCGCTTCAAGCTTTTGTGATCAATCACTAAAGTAAATCTTCGGCCCAATAGATAATGCCTCCATAGCTTTAAGGCATAAATGACTGCTATTAATTCAAGATCATGAGTTGGATAATTCCATTCATGAATCTTCAGCTTTTGAGAGGTAAAAGCAATGGGTCTTCCTTCTTGCGTAAGCACTCCACTGATTGCTATACCATTGTCATCTGTAACCACTTCAAAAGGCTTTGAGAAATCACGTAACTTTAAGCATGGAGTTGAGGTTACCTTCCATTTTAGAGTTTCAAAACTCTCATGGTGTTGAGCATTCCATTGAATTTTTGCTCCCTTGTTTAAAAGATTAGTCAAAGGGATAGCAATTGCAGCATAATCTTTGATGAAGATGCGATACCAGCCTGTTATACCAAGAAATACTCTGATTTCACTAACATTTTGGGGTCGTGGCCAATCCACAATATCTTTAACCTTGGTTGGATCCACTGAAATCCGATCAGTTGATACTATAAATCCAAGGTATTCAATCTTTGGGGATGAAAAGATACACTTGCTCTCCTTAGCATACTTGACTTATGCTGGCATAGAATCTCCAAAACTTTTCGTACATGACCCTCATGTTGTTCTTTGTCCTTTGAGTAAACTAGAATAACATCAAAAAATACGAGGAAAAAATTATCTAGGTGTTCTTTGAATATATATTTCATAAGACGATTGAAAGTTGTTGGGGAATTCATCAATCCAAAAGACATAACAGTGAACTTGTAATGTCCATAGCGAGTGTTAAATGTTGTCTTTAGAATGTCTTCTTCCCTAACACGAGTCTGATAGTAACCTAACCTTAGGTCTACTTTGTAAAGACTTTAGCTCCGTGGAGTCGATCTAGTAATTTGTTGATGTAAGGGATCGGGTACCTATTCTTTACCATAACCTAGTTCAATCCTTTGTAGTCAATACATAGTCGAAGAGTTTCATCCTTCTTCTTCTGAAATAGAACAGGTGCTCCCCAACTGGAATTGATGGGTCGAGTATATCCTTGTTCCAATAACTCAAGAAGCTATTCTTTTAGCTCAATCACTTCAGGTAAGGACATTTTATAGGGTCTATTTGACACAGGTGCACTTCTTGGAAGAACTTCAATTTCATGAACTATATCCCTTTTTGGTGGTAGCTCGGTGAGTTCCTCAAGAAATACAACGGAAAACTCACTTAACTATGGGTTTTCAATTTCTGCTTTCTTAGGGTCCACTTTGTTAAGCTTTACTACATAGATTTGTTGTCTTGATTTTCTATTGGCTTTTAGAAGTCAACTAGCTTTAACTAACTGAACCTTTGGAGTTCCCCTATTTCCTTGAATTAAAGCTTCTTCACCAATTTTATCCCTAAAAATTACTTTTCCTTCTGAACACAAGATGTTGTCTTTGTTTGATACTAACCAATCCATTCCCAATATTCAATCATATATCCCAACTGGTAAGTTTCTAAACAATGCAGAAGTGGATCTTCCCCCTAATACAAAATCTAGGATTCCCACCGTATGTCTAGATATAACTGATTTCCCATTTTCCATTTTAACTATCATAGGATTGGTTGAATTCTGGGATATCCTTAACTTTCATAGGCATTTAGGAGACAAAAATGAATGCGTGCTTCCACAATCGATGAGCAATGAGAAATATTCACCTTGGCAGTTGGCCGATGTTTGAATAACTGCAAACTGTTCTTGAGCTCGAGGATTGTCAATAGCAGCATGGAGGGTCGCTCTATCCATTTCTTCCTCTAGTATATTCTCTATTCTTACCGCATGAGCATGCCCTTGAACAGGTCTTCCTCTACCATAAGCTCTAGCAAATCGACCACGGCCTCTTCCACATCCGTATGCACGTCCTCCAGTTCTTCCTCTCTGGTGATTCCCACTAGGTCTAGCTTCCGCTGTTGCATTAAATGCCAGGCAAGGACACTATCACGTGTAATGCCCTAGTTAATTGCACTCAAAAAATTGGAGCTCTCTTTGTCCTTGTTTTATGGCAGGTACTACATAACCTTGGGGTCTTCTTCCTTGGAATCTGGATGGATTAATTCTTCTTTGAGTCTCACTAAAATTGGTTGGCTGAAATCTCCTCTTCTTGGCCAAAGGCTTAGCACGCAACATTGCATCCTCCAATGATGTGGTTTGCATGGCTTCAAGCTGAGCATCCAAAGGTGCATTTAACCCTTGGCAAAATCAGGCCACTTGTTGCTCGTTTGTCAAAACCGGTCCATATCTCCTCAATGTAACAAAATTTGGAAAAATACTCCTCCAAGGTCAACTCATTTTGCTTTAAATCAAAGAACTCATTCATCTTTAAAGATTGGTGACCACGGGACAAATATCTTCCTTTGACTGCCTGTTTGATTTCATCCCAAGACTGGGAATCTTCCACAACACCCTTGTCACGACAGTATTGTTTCCACCATAACTTTGCTTCTCCAATCAACCGAAAAATTCCCAGCATGGATCAATTTTCTTGCGCCGTCTTAGCGGTAGTAAAATAGTCATTCATGGATTCTATCCATGCCTCAGCATCCTTTTCAACATTAGCCCCTTCACCCTTGAAAAGTTGTATCTACTTCAAGAGCAACTTCTTCCCTTGTACTTCCGTGTAGAGAGCCGCTTGGGCTTCCATTTGTCCTTGGTTCTGTTACACAGGATAGAAGTCAAGTCTACCTTCAATGGGTTATCCATTAATCACTTTTGAAAATTGACCATCAGTGACGTAAAGTTTTTACTAAAGCTTGATTCATCATTTCACATGCATCAACAGGCTTTGAGCCCATAGCATTAGTCTCACCAGTGACTATCTTAAAACATACATGGATCACCAAATCCCAACAATCTCATAAGTAAACCATTTATCACCACTCAAGAGACAATTTATGAGCAAAATCGGTGTCTTTTATTTATGTAAGAACCTTTTACAACGATGGGGTCCATGACCTTATTACAAAATTATGATAATAAGTTTAATTTTTTGGTGTATAATCATAGCCATGATATTCTTGTGCACTCTTTAGATAGAAACACAGGGGTTCTCTAGCAGGGGCTAGGAATCGATAAGAGGCAAGAAGTTGCGGTAATCCGATCGTCCATCCCTTGCCCGAGAAGTGGCTATTTCTCCCCATAACAACCACTCTATCTTTTGGAACAACTGCAATGACCTTTTCATAGACCCATCGGTTGAGGTTAACGCTTCCGTCTCCAATCATTGTCCTAAAGTTGGTTGGCCAAAAGATATAGTGATGGACCAGCTTCAACTCCTCACACCATATGAGGCGGAAAAGATCATTCCTCAAATTGCCTAGGCTTCCGGCCCTGATGGTGAAAGTGCCTCCATGAACCCACCAAGTTCTGTACCACCCTCGCTGGATCCTGGTAAAATGCAGAGTGGTCAATACTTCCAGAATCCTCATGAATGTATCCTGAAATTAGTAGTCATTTGACCGGCACGCAGTCAGACACATGATGTTGAATATTTGAAATTGCATGTATGCCTCCTACTGAACCTGAAACGTGTTATATATATATATATATATATATATATATATATATATATATATATATATATATATATATATATATATATATATATATAAATAAATAAATATATATATATGTAAGAATATGAAATCAGTTCAGTAGAGTAATTTAGAAATCATAAGCAGACAATAATGGATATTAAAATAATGCCTTTCTATCTACATGCTATCGTTAACCTAGGTTTAACCTAGGCTTTGATACCACCTGTAATGTCCCCGACCGTCTAAGTCGGTGATTGGGAGAGCTCAACAAATCTGCTCCGACTCTAAAATGGAAAGCAGAGGAATGATCAAGTGAGCTGCCCTAACTCTACATATCCTTTAGCGAGGTCACCCTAAAGGGGTTGCTTATTCGTTTTGGAATCGCAAATAACTAGAACCCTTGGTTCATAGACTGACACTTTTTTCCTCATCAAGTGTGAGGCACATCCATCAGTCAATCCCCTAAGGTTAGGACTTGGTTCTACGTTATCTATAGTCATTTAAGTGCACATTCATGGAAAGCACCCGACTTAGCGGGTCCACTGTAAAGAATGAGGATGCAAGAGAGCTACACAAGACAAGCACAAAGCACACAGAGATGGAAAGCTTCTTCTTCTTCTTCACAGAAAAGAGAGTACAAAATGACTAAGTGCTAAAGCTGAAAAGTAGCACATATGTACATGCGGTCACTAAGTGTGAACACACTAGAAGCGTACTAGGCTGGCACTATAAGTGTAGTCCAGCTGTAGAATCACTGGCAGAGATCCTCTGTGTCAGTCACCTAACGCGCCAATGAGTAAATGCCGTAAGCGGCCAAGACCCGTAGTGGATGCCAGCTCAAGGTGTAGAGCTCGACATCTCAACACTCCCCCTCGAGCTCTGCATGTCGCAAAGTACAAGCATAGTCCGGAAACGTCGAAGCTTCTCAGCTCCGAGGGCCTTGGTAAAGATATCCGCTATCTGCTCCTTTGTGCTGACGTAGACCAAGTCGATGTCGCCCGCCAACTGCATGGAACACTGGGTTCCTAGCCAACTGCATGCTGCTGAGGTTGTCACAATGGATGAAAATTTGCTGGTCCACCTGCACTCCCAAGTCCTCAAGTAATGTGCATAGCCAAGCTACCTCGCACGCCGCAACTGCTGCACCTCTGTACTCGGCCTCTGTGCTCGATAAAGCAACCGTAGGCTGATTTTTGCTGCTCCAAGTAACAGCAACACTTCCAAAAGAGAACATGAAGCCACTCGTAGATCTCTTATCAACAATGCTACCCGCCCAATCTGCATCTGTATACCCATATAATGCTAATGGTGCATCTGCTGCATAGAACAATGCATAGTCAAGAGTACCTTGCACATACCTAAGTGTGCATCGTACTCCATCCAAATGTGGCTTCCTCGGAAGCTGCATGAACTGACTCTCCAAGCCTACTGTGTAGCTCAAGTCTGGCCTCGTGATAGTCAAGTAGATTAGACTACCCACAATCTTCCTATACATGTTGACATCCTCAACAACATCACCCTTCTCTGCACTCAGCTTTGCATTCACATCCAAGGGAATAGAAATTGGCTTACAATCAGTCATACCATACTTTGACAACATGTCCAAAGCATACTGTCTCTGTGATAGCCATACACCCTCTGGAGTCCTGATCACCTCAATGCCAAGAAAGTAGCGCAACTCACCTAAATCTTTCATTTCAAACTCCTGTTTGAGAAGACCCTTCACATGGTCAATCTCCATAGCAGTGTCACCAACAATAATAAGGTCATCTACATATATGGTAATGACCACAATCCCCACATCACTCTCACATACATAGAGTGAATGATCAGCATGAGCTCTCCTAAAACCAATACTGACAAGATACTTGGCAATCCTGTCATACCATGCTCTAGAGCCCTGCTTCAAACCATACAAAGCTTTGAGAAGTCTGCATACATAATCTAGGTAACCTGGATCGACATAACCAGGTGGCTGATCCATATACACTTTCTTTTGCAACTCACCATTCAAGAAGGCATTCTTTACATCCATTTGATGCATAATCCATCCTCTAGATGCAGCCACTTCTATGACAGCTCTCACAGTCTTTATCTTTGCCACTGGAGCAAAGGTCTCCTCATAGTCTATGCCATACGTTTGTGCATAACCCTTTGCAACCAGCCTTGCCTTGTGACGCTCAATGTTACCATCAGCCTTATGCTTGGTTTTATACACCCATTTACAGCCAATAGCTTTCTTGCCACTTGGCAATGGCACCAACTCCCATGTGTTGTTTGCTTCCAATGCAGCCATCTCTTCATTCATTGCATCATCCCAATGCACATTTCCAACTGCATCCTCAAAACATGTGGGCTCCACATCCTGTATCACCTTAGCCATGTAGGCTTGGTGATGCGCTAGATACCCATCATAAGTCAATTTTTGAACTGGATTTCTGTCTCTGTTAGATCTTCGCGGTCCTGGGTCACTCCTTTGCCCTCTAGCATCTTCTTGTACTTTCCTTAGACCAGGTGTCCTGACAGCCGGGATTCCAAATTCCTCATCAAGACTTTGTTCAGAACCATCTGAATCCATGTCTACATGTGAAAAACCTGATGATGCATCAGCCATAAAGGGAGGTTCATCAACCTTTTCCTTTCCTTTTCGTGATACATTCCCTGTACCTGTTGGTGGAGTAACCTGCGTACGTAGTCTACCATTCCATGGCTTCTCAACAGAGCCACGAGAAGAGGACTCTTGTGGTCCACTCAAAACCTGTGACTGTGACCTCACATTTTGTACAACCACATCATCTTTTACATCAGCCCCAATAGTGCCATGTGCATTACTGTACCAGCTACTCATCTCATCAAAGACTACATCTCTGCTCACTCGTAATTCTCGTGTAGTAGGATTGTAGCACCTGTACCCCTTTTGTTCAAGGGAATATCCCACAAGAATACATTTCTCTGCTTTAGGATCCAATTTCCTACGCAACTCATCTGGTACATGCACGTACGCTATGCAGCCAAACACTTTCAAGTGTGCCAAATCAGGCTTTGTACCTGTAAGCTTTTCCTCAGGTGTTACATCATGCACCGCAGCTGTAGGTGTCCTGTTCATAATGTACACAACTGTATTTACGGCTTCAGCCCAGAAATGATGAGGCATGTTCTTCTCATTCATCAATGCACGTGCAACCTCTGCAATGTGCCTGTTTTTCCTTTCTGCAACCCCATTCTGTTGTGGAGTATATCTGCATGTAAACTGCTTGCGTATACCATGCATTCACAGAAAATCTGAAAAATCATTGGAGAAGTACTCTCCCCCTCCATCTGACCTCAATGAAGACCATATTAGGTAAAGTGGGAAAATCCCAATTCCCAGGTTGGACAACTTTCAATATATCATGTACAAAATATAGAGATTTTGTCAAAAATTTGAGTTTTCTTAAGGTCTCATTCCACTTTATGCACATACAATACACAATGAAAACAACTAAAATACCATAGTTTCAATCAATTGGATTATTAGGAGACGAGTATATTGCATCCATTATCGTTGTCTATGTTCTACTGTCCTACCTACAACTTATCTCAACATGGAGAGCTTGGTTTCTAGGTCCACCACTTGTCCAAGTTAATGTAAAAGTGACTCAAGGTTCACAACTTGTGAAAGCAAGGATCCATTGAGGAATACAATCCACTTGGCTATTTTTCCTTAATTTATTGCATGTGACATTCAAGCAAGGTCCACTTCTAATCTATAACTTCTTAATTTGAGGCATGGGGCATACATAAAATATGTAGCATATGCTCTATTGCCTCATAGGAAGGTTGGTTTCAAGGTGCACTTATCCATGCTAGCCTATCTTGGAGAAATGATGGAGCTTTCTTCTCTCCTTGTTTTAATGGAGACTAGCTTGGACAAGTGGTGGACCTTTGCTTCTCTCTATGTTTCAATAGAGTTAGCTTGGACAAGTGGTGATCTTGAAACAAAACCCCCATGTAAAACATATCATGGGTATTCCAAGTGATTAGAAAGATTACCATTTAAGATATAACCTTATAGGTTGGACAAATGGAGCTTGGCTTGGAGAAATGGTGGACCTTTGATTCTCTCCATGTTTCAATGGAGCCTATCTTGGAGAAATGGTGGAGCTTGCTTCTGTCCATGTTTCGATGGAGCCTAGCTTGAACAGTTGGTGGACCTTTGCTTCTCTCTATGTTTCAATAGAGTTAGCTTAGACACGTGGTGGATCTTCAAACTAAGCCAACTACTATCAATGTTTCCTAGCTTGGACAAGTGGTGGAGTGTTTCTCTACTCCATGTTTCAATGGATCTTAGCTTGGACAAGTGTTGGACCTTAAAACAAAAACCCCATGTACAACATAGAATGGATTTTCTAGATTTCAATGGAGTCTAGATTTAACAAATGGTGGAGCTTGTCTTCATCCATGTTTCAATGAAACTAGCTTGGAAAAGTGGTGGACCTTGTAACAAACCCCCCATGTACAACATATCATTGGTTTTCTAAGTGATGGGAAGGAATACCATTCAAGATATAAACTTATAGCTTGGATAAGTAGTTGACTTTAAAACCAAATTCATCATAATACAATGAAATACAGGTTAGCCAATTCCTAAATCTTGAGACCAAACCTCCCATGATATTAGAGATAATATATTGGATAAGTGGTGGACCTTCTATTATTTTCCCATGCCTAGTTTAGACTACCGGTACACTTTGCAGCTATAAAGGTTGGACGAGTTGTGGAGCCTTGTTTCTATCCATGTTTTAATGGATCCTAGCTTGGACAAGTGGTGGACCTTGGAAAAAAGCTTCCATGTACAACATATATGAGGTTTTCCATGTTTTAATGGAACCTATCTTGGACAAATGGTGAAGCTTGCTTCTCTCCATGTTGATTTTGGAACTACCTTAGACAAGTGGTGGAGCTTTGCTTTTCTACTCTTCATAATACAATGAAGTATAGGTTGGTTACATGGTGAATCTTAAGGCCAAACCTCCCATTTTACTAGAGATGATAGGTTGGACAAGTGGATCAACCTTCTATCATTTCTCCATTTTACTAGAGATAAGCTTGGACAAGTGATGGACCCTGCTTCTCTCTTCCCTTGGTTTACTAGTTTGAAGATTCAGTATATATACTTTCTTAGATCTAGCTTGAACAAGTGGTGGACCTTGTATCCACAATCTTAATTCATTACAAAAAAGTATATGAAAAAATAACATAGGAATCTTGGTTTGAAGGTCAAGCAATTAGGTTCCAAATGCACATAATAATATATTTTCCACCCATAATAAAAGAAAGTTAAATATGTTATTACCAAATTGACAAAGGTAACGTACTCCAAGAATTCTAGCTTTGCATCTTGTCAGATCTAAATCTTCATCAAGGCGACATGCATGTATACATCAACTTTCAAGCCATTCAAGAATACATGCACTTAGATTCCATAGTTTTGTTTTCAAAGTCTTTTAGGTTCTAAAACTCTTTCACGTAAAGTATGTAATGACAAAATTCTTGAAGCAAATATTTGTGCCCAAGAAAAAGATCCCTCTCACATATTTAAAGTCCATGAATTCTTTGATCCATACTTACAAGTTTTATTTTGACATCAAACATCAATTCTCTCATAGTTACAAATAAATGCAACCTCGATATGAATTGACAAAAAATGAATTTCTTTTACTATATGACCCAACATAGGCCCCAATCAAATAAAAAATGAGTCTCCAAAAATTTGGGTGCACTCTAGCAATACATCAGAGTCCCCTTACAATAGGATGCAATCCAATAGTACATTGAAGTCCCCTTAGAGTAGGGTGCACTCTATTCAAGTGTTCATAAAATTGACACACCTTTGTTTTTTTATAAAAAAGACTATATCAAATTATACAAATGTTGAAAGATACACACTAGAATAAAAAAAGCATCTTATGGCCATATTTATTCAATTCTTTCGTGTTGACAAGTACACACCAAGGACATAATTTGTCTCAGAATCACTATACTGATTTACAATTGTGTTGTATGTATAGACTCTCTTATCTCTTGCATACAACCATCCTACCAACCATGGAATTATGGTTCTCTGCAAGAAGTTTTGAAGTTGCTCGGAAGTTTGCCTCCACATCTTTGGAAATATAAGATATGTCCCTGGCATGTTCCACATCACCCTATATGGAGTGTCATCAAAAATTAAGGTATTGTTTGCATCCAAATCCTCAAATATCTTCCAAATATCACTCAAATTTTTGTGATAAACCCTTGTAAATCCTAACATAATATTTGGATTTTGGCAATTTTTGTTACTCATAAACACCTTGAACTTGGTATACTGCTCAGGAAAACATTTTTGTGTGATGCGTTGCACCCTTGTTAAGTTATAGCAACTCCATATCCATAGCTCAAAGTATCCAGCACAAAAATCCAAAAAACTTTGTGCGTCTGGTCGCACCACATGATAAACTTCATCTTTATCCTCCACAAGTCGCATGTGTTGAGCCCAAGATGGCATAGAATCTCCATGTTTCATTTCAATTGTCTTGAGAAGTAACCCCTCTAGATCCAAGATAAGTACTCTTTTGATGTCCTTGAAAGAAAGTGGTAGGTGATAAGGAGGTGATTCATTCCTTGGACAAGGTCTTGGAGGAGGTTGGATGGGTAATTCAATAGTTTTCTTCAATTTATGCCAGCATATAGCCAATCCATTTTTCTGTAATGGTTCTGAAATTAAAGAACAGGAACACTTAATGCAAACACAACAATAGACATGAGTTTTACATTGTCTACCCTAAGGTTTTATTAGATACCAAAATCCATCTATGATCTACTCATTAATAGAAAGAAAGTCAAATTAAAATCCTGACTCTTTTTTATGCTACACTCTCTCTTAGTCTCGATACCATGGAGGTCAACTAGACTTAAGTCAACTAATAACTACTACTTGTTGTTAAAGGTATGCTTGAAGTGCATAAGGCTTAACCAATGCTCTAGTGTAGAATGGGTATTTAGGTCTCAAGGTCTACCACTTATCCAAGCAAAGATCCATTTAGATATGGAAACCCAATTTTTCTTAATATAATGATATAGAGTGGACAAGTGGTGAATCCTGAGACCAAACCACTCATCCTATTAGGGATAATAGGTTGGACAAGTGGTGGACCTTGAATGTAAACCCCCCATGTACAAAGTATCAGGGGTTTTGGGTATTTCAATCGACTCTAGCATCTTCGAGACATGGTGGAGCTTACTTCTCTCCATGTTTCAATGGAGTCTATCTTGGATAAATGGTGGAGCATCATTCTCTCCATGTTTCAATGGAGCCTAGCTTGGACAAGTGGTGGACGTTTGTTTCTCTCTATGTTTGAACAGATTTAGCTTGGACAAGTGGTGGACCTTGGAACAAAATCCCCATGTAAAACATATCATGGACATTACAAGTGGTGAGAAAAAATACCATTCAATATATAACCTTATAGGTTGGACAAGTGGTGGACCTTAACACCCAATTATTATTAATATAATGACATAGAGTGGACAAGTGGTGAATCTTGCGACCAAACCTACTAGGAAAAGTAGGTTGGACAAGTGGTGGACCTTGAATGCAAACCCCCCATGTACAAAATATCACTCATGCTACTAGGAATAATTTGGTATTAAGGTCCATGTTTCAATGGAGCCTAGCTTGGAAAAGTGGTGGACCTTTGTTTCTCTCTATGTTTCAATAGAATTAGCTTGGACAAGTGGTGAACCTTGGAACAAAACCCCCATGTAAAGCATGTCATGGGCATTACAAGTGGTGAGAAAAAATACCATTCAAGGTATAACCTTATAGGCTGGACAAGTGGTGGACCTTAGCACCCAATTCCTCTTATTATAATGACATAGAGTGGAAAAGTGGTGAATTGTGAGACCAAACCTACTAAGGATAATAGGGTGGACAAATGGTTGACCTTGAATGTAAATCACCCATGTACAAAATATCATGGGTTTTGCGTATTTCAATGGAGCCTAGCATCTAGGAGACATGGTGGAACTTACTTATGTCCATGTTTTAATGGAGCCTATCTAGGAGAAATGGTGGAGGTTCCTTCTCTCCATGTTTCAATGGAGCCTAGCTTGGACAAGTCGTGGACCTTTGTTTCTCTCTATGTTTAAATATGGTTAGCTTGGACAAGTGGTGGATCTTGGAATGAAACTCCCATGTAAAACATATCATGGGCATTTCAAGTGGTGAGAAAGGATACCATTTAATATATAACCTTATAGGTTGGACAAGTGGTAGACCTTAACACAATATAATGACATAGAGTGTACAAGTGGTGAATCTTGAAACCAAACCACTCATGCTACTAGGGATAATAGGTTAAACAAGTGGTGGGCCTTGAAATAAAACCCCCTAGAGTGTTTCAATGGAGCCTAGCTTGGAAACATGGTAAAGCTTGCTTCTCTCCATGTTTCAATGCCGCTTATCTTGGATAAATGGTGGAGCATCATTCTCTCCATGTTTCAATGGAGCCTAGCTTGGACAACTGGTGGACCTTTATTTCTCTCTATGTTTGAATAGAGTTATCTTGGAAAAGTGGTGGACCTTGGAACAAAACCCCCATGTAAAACATATCATGGGCATTACAAGTGGTGAGAAAAAATACCATTTAATATATAACCTTATAGGTTGGACAAGTGGTGGACCTTAACACCCAATTATTCTTAATATAATGACATAGAGTGGATAAGTGGTGAACTTGGCACCAAACCTACTAGGGAAATATGTTCGACAAGTGGTGGACCTTGAATGTAAACCCCCCATGTACAAAATATCACTCATGCTACTAGAAATAATTCGGTATTAAGGTCCATGTTTCAATGCAGCCTAGCTTGGAAAAGTGGTGGACCTTTGTTTCTCTCTATGTTTCAATAGATTTAGCTTGGACAAGTGGTGGACCTTGGAACAAAACCCCCATGTAAATCATGTCATGGGCATTACAAGTGGTGAGAAAAAATACCATTCAAGCTATAACATTATAGTTTGGACAAGTGGTGGACCTTAACACCCACTTCCTCTTAATATAATGACATAGAGTGGACAAGTGGTGAATCATGAGACCAAACCTACTAGGGATAATAGGTTGGACAAGTGGTGAACCTCGAATGTAAACCCCCCATGTACAAAATATTATGGGTATTGGGTATTTCAATGGAGCCTAGCAACTTGGAGACATGGTGGAGCTTATTTCTCTCCATGTTTCAATGGAGCCTATCTAGGAGAAACAGTGGAGGTTCCTTCTCTCCATGTTTCAATGAGCCTAGCTTGGACAAGTGGTGGACCTTTCTTTCTCTATATGTTTTAATAGAGTTAGCTTGGACAAGTGGTGGACCTTGGAATGAAACCCCCATGTAAAATATATCATGGGCATTTCAAGTGGTGAGAAAGGATACCATTTAAAATATAACCTTATAGGTTGGACAAGTGGTGGACCTTGAATGTAAACCCCTCATGTACAAATTATGGGTTTAGGGTATTTCAATGGAGCCTAGCTTGGAGACATGGTGGAGATTGCTTCTCTCAATGTTTCAATGGAACCTATCTTGGAGAAATGGTGGATCATCCTTCTCTCCATGTTTCAATGGAGCCTACCTTGGACAAGTGGTGGACCTTTGCTTCTCTCTATGTTTCAATAGAGTTATCTTGGACAAGTGGTGGGTCTTGGAACAAAACCCCTTTGTAAAACATAGCATGGACATTACAAGTGATAAGGAAAAATATCATTCAAGATATAAACTTACAGGTTGGAAAAGTGGTGATGGACCTTAACTTGATAAGTGGTGAAGGATACCATTTAAGATATACCCTTATAGGTTGGACAAGTGGTGGACCTTAACACCCAGTTATTCTTAATATAATGACATAGAGTGGATAAGTGGTGAATCTTAAGACCAAACCACTCATGCTACTAGGTAAAATACGTTAGAGAAGTGGTAGACCTTGAATGTAAACACCCCATGTACAAAATATCATGGTTTTAGGGTGTTTCAATGGAGCCTAGAATCTTGGAGACATGGTAGATCTTGATTCTTTCCATGTTTGAATGGCACCTATCTTGGAAAAATGATGGAGGTTACTTCTCTCCATGCTTCAATGGAGCCTAGCTTTGACAAGTGGTGAACCTTTGCTTCTCTCTATGTTTGAATAGAGTTAGCTTGGACAAGTGGTGGACCTTTGCTTCTCTCTATGTTTGAATAGAGTTAGCTTGGACAAGTGGTGGACCTTGGAATGAAACCCCCATGTAAAACATATCATGGGCATTTCAAGTGGTGAGAAAGGATACCATTTTAAATATAACCTTATAGGTTGGACAAGTGGTGGACCTTAATACATAGTTCTTCCTAATATAATGACATAGAGTGTACAAGTGGTGTATCTTGAGACCAAACCACTCGTGCTACTAGGGATAATAGGTTAGACAAGTGGTGGGCCTTGAAATAAAACCCCCCATGTACAAAATAAAATGGGTTTAGGGCATTTAAATGGATCCTAGCTTGGAGACATGGTGGAGCTTTCTTCTCTCCATGTTTCAATGAAGCCTATCTTGGAGAAATGGTGGAGCATCCTTCTCTCCATGTTTCAATATAGCTTAGCTTGGACAAGTGGTGGATCTTTGGTTCTCTCTATGTTTCAATAGAGTTAGCTTGGACAAGTGGTGGACATTGAAACAAAACTCCCATGTAAAACATATCATGGGTAGTTCAAGTTGTGAGAAAAAAAACCATTTAAAATATAACCTTATAGGTTGGACAAGTGGTGGACCTTAACACCCAATCCTTTTTAATACAATGACATAGAGTGGAAAAGTCGTGAATCTTGAGACCAAAGCTATCAAGCTACTAGGGATACTAGGTTGGACAAGTGGTGGATCTTGAATGTACATCCACTATGTACAAAATATCATGGGTTTAGGGTGTTTCAATGGAGTCTAGCATATTGGAGACATGGTGGAGCTTGCTTCGCTCCATGTTTCAAGTGGTGGACCTTCAATTATTTTCCCATACCTAGTTTAGACAACCCATACACTTTGCAACTCTAAAGGTTGGACGAGTGGTGGAGCTTTGTTTATTTCCATGTTTTAATGGATCCTAGCTTGGACAAGTGGTGGACCTTGGAAAAAAGTCCCCCCTGTACAACATAGCTGAGTTTTTTCATGTTTTAATGGAAGAGAGATTTGACAAATGGTGGAGCTTGCTTATCTCCATGTGGATTTTAGAACTAGCTTGGACAAGTGGTGGAGCTTTGCTTTTCTACTCTTCATAATACAATGATGTATAGGTTGGTTACATGGTGAATCTTAAGGCCAAACCTCCCATCTTACTAGAGATGATAGGTTGGACAAGTGTTCAACCTTCTATCATTTCTCCATGCCTATAATTAGACAATTAGTAGAACTAGCATCTTTCTATGTTGTCTAGAGCTGAGCTTGGACAAGTAGTGGACCTTGCTACTCTCTTCCCTTGGTTTATTAGTTTGAAGACTCATTATATATACTTGCTTAGATCTATATAATTACTCATTATTTAGGTTACAAGTAGGTATGTAATTTGTTAGCCTCAAGGGACTTTGAATATTGAATAGTAAGAAAGTCAAGTGCTGGTTTGAAGATCTTTTGCTTATCTAAACTAGACTCTAACTCAATAATAAGTCTCTTAAGTTCCACGAATTGTCCTATCTAGGCTCCAAAAGATTCTTAATTGGTTTGTGCTAGATTCTAACTTCCTTGATGGGGTAGAATCCTAGAAAAATGAGGCACTATAAGTTTTACCTTAGCTCAAATGGATTTTCACTTAAACTAGACTGCAATTTGGCACTCTAGTATCTTTGTCTTGATGGAGTTTAACACTAGATACATAGTAGTGATATTTAAGCTTCATGTCTCTTCACTTGATCGAGATATGAGACCATACTTTCAAGGTCACCACTTGTCTTACCTAAAGACCAATGTGAGACATGGGAGCAAGAAAGCCATCCGATATTGTTTTAAGGACTATTACATAGAAAATCAATAACTTAAGTAAAGCAAAAAGACTTGGATCTTTCACAATTAATAACTTAAGTAAAGCCAAAAACACTTGGATCTTTGACAGTTTTTTTCAAACTAAAAAAACACAATCTCATGCTAACAAAACTATAAATCACAATTGAAAGTTTTGAACGAGAAAAAGATCAGCAATCTTATAAGAAGGATACTTTTCATTTCATTTGATGATTACAAACTAAAAGAAAGTCTCTCAAGAAATTGATAAACAAAAAATGTAGGTGACTGCTTCATTATTTTGAGCAAACATATCAAAATCTCTATTGATTGAGCTCCATCTAGTAGTATCCTTTGTAAGATCCTGCAGGAAGGAATAAAAACAAAGATTTGTTAGATACCATGCACATGAGTGTTCAAGTATGTGTATCAAGAATATATGACATGTCACTAGTACCTTAGGGTTGCTTTCTATCCAGCCTTAGAAGATTGTTCTCAGCTTTCACCTTATTTATATAATCCTTTGCTGTGGTTGCCTTCAAAACTCCTTTTGTGTTACAACCCAATTGCCTAGCTAAAGTGGTCAATTGTGACGCCTTCATGCTTTCAATGGGTGTACGCTCCTTTGCTAAGATCTCTTGTATTTGGGCTCTTCTCATTTCATTGCGGTGGCTTGTGTCACTTGCATTTTCAATGATAGTTTCATCCCTGTCACCTTTTGCAGGTGGTATTCTTCTTGTAAAGAACACCTTAGCTGACCAAACATCATTTTTCTGCTTCCAATACTCCATGATTTGTTTGTATTCACTATCATTTGTCACTATAGGTTGTCCATAACGATTAGAAGCAATTAAATCACACACATCCCTTCTCTCATCAAGCTGAATCAAGTATGGCAGTAGCTCCTCCAAGAGCATATTGTCAACCATCTTCTCAGCATCAAATTGTGGTGGAAAAATGCAATTGTTTGCTGGTGAAATACATCCCTTGTAAGGAGAGTCATCAATAAGCACTGTTCTTTGTGGATCACATTCAAACCCCATGGCAATTTTGGCTAGAGGCTTGAACATTGCCTCAATGTTTGGATTGTCGGGTCTAAACAATTTTTGAGTTTGAGCGGTGTAGCAAACATCTTGTGACCAAATTGCAAAGAAAGGCAATGTATCCTCAGCTAAGTTGTTTAGTGCTTCAAGGATTTGATACACATTATTCCTAGTAGCTGTCGACCAAATTGCAACATTAAACCTCTGTAAAATAGTCTTCAAGAATTGGATGCAACGTGGCCTGAGTATAATATATCTTTTTGAATCCATTTTCACTGAGTTGTGGTGTGAGGATGGTTGAGGGGAACGTTTCAACAATAGACCATTTAAATCCAATATAATTGTAAGCATGGATTTCTCAACATCTACGCTACATGACGTAGTACCAATTGGCAATAGCTCGTGAGTGGACTTTTCAGTCTCTTTTGATGTATGTTGCATTTTTGAAGCATCGATTTCTTGGTTCTCATTATTGGAAGCTTGCTCAAGTTGCACAACACTAGACTCTAGTATAGAAATATCATCCATCTTGGGCACTTTAGAAACCATAGAATCTATGGATTCTATAGTTGTTGACTGAACCATAGGAGCATTATCCATCCCAGTTTGTGAATCTAAGAAAACACACACACAAATGGTATCTCAAAACCACTAGAATTTTATTCACCATATTTATATGTAGATCTCCTAGTAAGAAATTTATTTAAGGTAAAGTCGTTGTTAGAATCCTTGCAACCATTTTCAACATTCGTACACCAAACACCACTTGTCTAAAATACAATCTACTAACTCAACATTTTCCATCATAAACTTTATTAAAGATGAGTACTTAAAGTGAAAACTAAAAGCCACCCTTGTTGAGGAAACATGGATACAAGGTCCACCAAATGTCCAACCTAGACTACAAGCAAACAATTAGAGATTTGGCTTAGATTTGGATTCAAAGGCCACCACTTATTCAAGTAAGATAACTCCACTTGTTTAAGACAGTAATGTTTGAAGCCCCACCACTTGTCCAACCTAGACATTGATTAAATTTTGGTAAGATTTATCACAAATCTAGAGTAGAATCAAGATTCTATGGCCAAGGTAGTCAAATAAGTTAGAC
Organism: Adiantum capillus-veneris; assembly: GCF_014529385.1. Classification (NCBI taxonomy): domain Eukaryota; kingdom Viridiplantae; phylum Streptophyta; class Polypodiopsida; order Polypodiales; family Pteridaceae; genus Adiantum; species Adiantum capillus-veneris. Next base: position 53,549,628 of record NC_140934.1, on the reverse strand, counting down.
AACACACAAAGCATAAGAGCACTTTAGATTCTCGTTGAGCATAAACTAAACAATAATCAAATGTTATATTCACTTGATATTTCATCCATGAAAAATGAAAATGATGCATGTACTTGAGATTTCCATCCATGTACAATACTTTACAATGTCAAGTAAAGTTATAGTCAGCAAACAACTCTTCTCCTGCTTCAACTTGACAAATAGTTTCAATGCATACATGGCCATATTCTTCTGACTTGATGTGTGAAGAGGTGCATTTATGCCAAGGTGGAAAATTTGGATCAAATGTATAGCGTACGTTGGGACAAAAATTTGTACTGTGAGAACTATTTGTATAGCCCGACACGTTTCCTTCTACTACACAACCAATAATGTATGATTGATCTTCCTCTTCTTCTATGTTTGGATCCTCTAGAAGAGAATATTTATAAGCTCTTGGAAAAATTTTGCATATCTTTTTTCAGTCTTGAAATCTATACTTATGCCCTCCATAGTTTAGAATAGTCAAACCACTTTCCAGGGTAGTATGCACAAATAGCCCATAACCAGCTCCTTCAATACATGAAAGTCGCACTTCAAAATCCACACCGTTAATATGGAAAATTGCATCTTTGGGAATAGGAAAATTTGGTGTCCCAAAAGGATCTTCATGCCAATCATAGTGTGAAATACATCTAGTTTTTATATCACTTAACTCCTTTGTGTCTGCAAAGAGAAGAAAATATTATGCATAAAATAATGACAATATCAAAGAAAGATATCATTATTTTATAGTCCAATAGGTCTATTGTATGGAAGACTTAGAGTGCCTCTTACATGGTGCCTCCAAGGTTTTCGAAAAATAAAATCATTGGAAAAAAAAGGCCACTGTGTCTCCAATCTATTGCCCATTTGAAGCATAGAGAGAACCAAGGTCCACCACCTGTCCAAGCTAGACATAGAGCATTGACACAAGATCCAACACTTATCCAAGAACCCTATAGTATATGTGGTAACATGGGATGCATTGATGTAACAAAAGTAGTCTAGCCTCCTCATCCATCTCTTTTTTCTTGTAGCCTAGAGGGATTAGTTTCAAGGTCTATCACTAGTCAAAAACTACACATAGAACATTGATACAAGGTTCCACCACATGTGAAACCTATCATCTCTAGTAGCATGGATGGTTTGATATCAAGGTTCACTGCATGTCCTACCTATACTCTATTGTAGCATAGAGATTCTGGTTTGGTGGTACTACACTTGTCCAAACTTGGCTTGTTGTTGATATCTGGAGGTAATCAAGGGTCCTCCACTTGTCCAAGTTAGGCATATAAAACAATTGCAAGGTCCACCATGTGTACAACATATGATTGATTATAGCATGCATGGTCCTATTTCATGGGCAACCATCTTCTCTCCAACATGTGTCCAACCTCGGCTCCATTGAAGCATGGAGAGAAGCAAGGTCCACCACTTATCAAAGCTATTATTTTCTCCTAGTGCTTTCAAAACCCATAATACGTTGTACATGGGGGGGGGGATTCTTGTTTCAAGGTCCACCACTTGGCTAAGATTGGATCCATTGAAACATAAAGAGAAAGCAAGCTCTACCATTTTTCCAAGCTAGGTGCCATTGAAACATGAAAACCCCATAATATGTTGTATACGGGGGGTTTTTTCACGGTCTACCACTTGTCTAAGCTATGGTCCATTGGAACATGGAGAGAATCAAAGCTCCACCACTTTTCTAAGCTAGGATCCATTGAAACATGGAGAGAAGCAAGCTCCATTATTTGTCTAAGCTAGGCTCCATTGGAACATGGAGAAAACAAGCTCCACCACTTGCCTATTATTGCATAGAGATTCTGGTTTGAAGGTCCACCACTTGTCCAACCTTGCCTTCATGTATGGAGATAATAAAGAGTGCAATGCTTCTCTAAGCTAGGGACATAAAAGAGTTTCAAGGTCCACTACATATACGATCTATGATGGGTTGTAGCATGGGAGGTTTCATTTTAAGGTTGACCACTTCTCCAGCTCCGCTTGTCCAACCTCAGATCCATTGAAGAATGGAGAATAAAGGTGTACCAACTCTCCAAAATAGGCAAGAAAATCTCTATAAAACCCATGAATTGTTAATATATGCTATGCTGTGGAGTTTTGTTTGAAGGTCCACTCCTTATCCAAGCTACAATCCATTGAAGCATGGAAATAAGTAAGATATATCTATAGTCCAAGATAGGATCCATTGAAACATAGAGAGAATCAAGGTCCACCACTTGTCCAAGCTATGCATGGGTAATTGATATAAGGACCACTACGTTTTCACCTATACTATGCTCTATCATGGATGGTTTCATATACCACCAATTTTCCAACCTATTTAGTAGGTTGTATTATGGGGGTTTGGTTTCAAGGTACTTCACTTGTCTAAGGTGGGTTCCATTGAACCATGGAGAGAAACAACGTCTACCACTTGTCCGAAATATGCTCCTTTAAAACATAAAAGCAAGGTCCACAACTTGTCCAAGCGAATGTTTCTCTCCATTGAAGCATGGAGAGAAACAAGGTCTACCACCTATCCAAAATATGCTCCATTGAAACATAAAAGCAAGGTCCACCACTTGTCCAAGCTAATATAACAAATGGGTGTTGGTTACAAGGTGTACCACACTTGTCTAAACTAGTCTCCATGCAAGGTCCACCACATGTCCAAGCTATATGATCTTGGTTTGAAGGTCTACCACACCTCTTGAAATTAGGATCCATGTAAGGTCCACCTTTTGTCAAGCTATGCCTTTAGTGAGTACTAAAACTAAGTAAATTGCAGTACTTAAATACCTTTCCAAGCTCATTAAGATTTTGGTCTCTAAGGCCACCACCACATGTCTAATCTATGCTCTAATTGATTACTTATGCTAGTTCTCAAAGTCCAAACATAAGCTCCCTTCTAGCAAGGTTAGTTTAAATTTAGGCTCCAACACCTGTCTAAGCTAGGTTCAATTTATGAAGCATCACCATTTAACCATGCTACGATCTAATGTATCATATCAAGGGGGTATTGATAAAAGGTCCAAAACTTATTGAGTTCAAGCTCTTAAGTAATTAAGTCTTTGTGAGTATTAAATGTTATAGTTTTAGTCTAAAGATCCACCATTCAAAAACTCAAGTAATTTATTATTTACATTCAAACCTTGAATGCTTGAGATAAAAAATACAAACTCAATCAATACTATATAAAGAAAAATCTAACATTAAGAGTATCAAATCAGTAACAAGAAACACTAACATGCACAAGAAACTCAAAACATACGTGTCTCCATTTCCAAAAAGTCCTCCATTGACAGAGGATGTTGTTGTTGTTCTTCTTCTTCTCTTTGTGGAGAGCACTCCTCTGTAACAGGCACAATGTCATCTGATTGCGAAGTGGATTGTTGAATTCCAGCCCATTTTTCTATATCTTCATGAGACTTAGCAAAGTCTAGCAGCATGGTCTCCACGTTTTTTGCCTCCTCCACACTATCAATTAAGCATATAACTTCTTTTTTCTGTTGTATTCCTTCTTGTGCAACCAAGGAGCCATCACCAAAAACATCAACAAGCTTGCGGTCTTCAAAACAATATGTACGAATGTAGTGCTTGACCAAAGCTCTTTTTTTGGCCTCCAAATATTGCAAATATGACATATCGTTATCTGCTACTTGAAGAAGAGAACAATCAATTGGCATGGGATGCTCCTCTGATCTTCTTCTCAGGTCTTCAAATGCATTGCCTTGTCCCAAGAAGGCAATAACTGTTAGGAATTGAATTGCTCCTTTGCAAGGAGCTGATGGAAATTGATGCAATGCACCACAACAATGGTAGCTCAGATTATCTCCCATGGCGTAAAAGGCACATTGCAATTTTGTGAAGTTAGTGAAATCCACAAATGCAAGAAAGACAAATCGAGGATCTGTTGACCCTCCAGCAATAGCCAAGATCCCATCCAAAGCATTGTTAAATGTCTCCTCACTCCACTTCAAATTGCCTCCAACGTTTTTTGTCATATCTAAAACACATAAGCCAATAGGCACTTTATTATTGAAGTGGCGCATCAAGTAGAGATTGCCTTCCATTTGTAGGCTCACCACATAGATTGACCATGGCAAATCTCTAGGCTCAGTTTTCTCCTTTTGAAGGTGAATTGCCCATTGCATGTATTTTATTGCTCCATCTGGAAAAGCCATTTTCTTTGTTCCACGCGTCAAACTAGATTTGATCCATTCCTCGCATAGCATTAAAATTGTTTTATAAACAACATCATTGATGTTATACATTTTGACCACCTCCTCCCAGTCTTTACATGGTGAAGACTCATTCAAATTGTTGAAGCCTTCAAGAAGTGCATCTTGAATCAATTTGTCTTGCTTCAACTGCTTGATTCGATCATACATGTCAGTTGCATCACCATCCTTTGCACTCTTTGACAGTAAAATCTTCTCATCTCTAATCTCTTCTTGAATAGTCTTTACCTCTGATTCCTCAAGGCCACAAAGGTATCTAAATACAGTTGTTGGGGGTTTCTTATTCTCCTCTTCTAGATTTTCAATGATTTCTATCCAGCAATCATAAACTAAATGAGAGTACGTGACCATGTGTGCCTGTTTAGCAATCCAACTTGCTGTTGCACTCATTCTTGCCAATCGAAGAAAAGCCTAAAAAGAAATAGAGAAATAATTAAACTATTGAGCAAGATTTGTTAATTAAACACTATCAAAAAGACAAAGAAAATAACTTACATCCCATCCGGCACGACATGCATGTCCCTCTGCAATTCCACTTGCTGCCTTTGGTGGTCGTCCTGAGAAGATCCATTGACTCCGTAAATGTCTCAATATTTGGCTGTAAGGTTGCTTGACATACAATGCCTGAGCCTCCTCATTTGCAATGGCAGATATAACAGTTGCAACAAATGGAGGAGCATTCACAACAATGCGAGCCTTTCTAAATTTATACACGCTAATCAGTCTTTCAAATACCTCTTTGTTGTTTTGTTCATTGTGAAGAAAAACTTTTGCAGCATAGATTGAATACTGCCCATCAAGAATCCAATAATGATAATCTTTAATTTTTTGCTCCTCTACCTCTTCTACTGCCAAAGGAGTCCCCTTCTTTGATTTTGCATTTCGAACAGGCATCAAATATGCACATGCTGCAGGCTTGGTCGTACTCTGTGAAAATCCAAATAACACACTTTCAGCGTGTTTTTTATCCATAATACGTGCATTATAGTGATCAGGAGCAAGCCAACAATTTTGAATAGGGATATCAAATTCCCTATATTGGAAAGGAAAATAATTTATGTACTTATTCATTCCACCTGTATCTTTTTCTTGTCCTTTCATGGCCTCAGCTTCTAAAACATCTGGATCCACAATTCTCATCTTTGACATTGAACCCTCTGTTGATGAGGATGCCAAAAATGCCTTGTCTACATCCAAAATGGAACTAGTTCGCTTAGCTGCTACTTTTTGCACTTTTGCTTACTTCTTTGTGGATGGTGGTCGTGAAGCTTTCACCTTTTTTCGTTGTAGTGTGGCAATGATGGAGCTTTGAAGTTGATCTGCTCTGATGTTTGGATTTGATTCTGCAAACTTCCATCCTCGAGAAAACATTGTCTCTTCTTTGTTTCTAGACATGCGCTCCAATGCATATGCTCCTGGAGATAGTTGAAATTCTAGATTCATTGGAACTAGAATGTCAATGCATTCCACCTCCGGATGACTATCAACTATAGAGACAGATGCTTCCACAACTTGTCCAACATCTTCAAACAAGCTGTCATTCTCCTTTTTGGCAATAAATAGATGCACCTTATGAAATTGTGCACCCTCTATACCATGTATGTCCAAATACCATTTCCTAACATCATTGCAAGTATAGTCAACTGAGACAGCAACCCTTGCAACCTGTTTTTTTGGAGCCATCTTTCCTGAAACAAAAAAAACCAAATGTTATTTTAGCATATACTTTTTTGTAATGAATTAAGTTTGTGTGAATACAAGGTCCACCACTTGTTCAAGTTAGATCTAAGCAAGTATACATAGTAATCTTTTAAGCTAGTAAACTAAGGGAAGGGAGAAGTAAGGTCCACCACTTGTCCAAGCTCAACTCTAGACAACATGGAGAAATTCGGGCTGCCCCGGACCCCACCCGGAACAATATCCCAAAATCAGCCTCTCAAGCCCCTCCATCAAGAGCGCTACCCCCAAACCTCACGTGGAAGCGCTGCCTTGTCACCCCATTGTGGCATTGCCCTAAGACCCCACATCTGGAGTGCTAAATGGGAACATTCTTCATTAGTGAAATTTTGAACATAAATTATATTTAGCATATACTTAAATATAATACAAATATTAACATATTAACTATACTAATAATTTACTATAGCAGTTCTAGATTATGTCCCATACTATATTTAAGGTGCCAAAGGTTTGGCCTTACGGTCCTAGATTTAGCCAAGTGGTCAATACATATAGGACCAAGTGCACACTGTGCCACAAAACTTGGCCACCACTTCACTTGCCAAAGTTTAGGCCAATGTTCTTATTATGTCACCTTTTGCCTCGTGGAAAACCTAGGCTTCTTTTCACATACTCAGGCACTTCAAGCCATAATAAATTTTCATTACTCTTCGGCAACCCTTTTGTTCAAGTCTTTGAAAAAACGTTGCTTAAGGCCACCCTAAACCATTTTCATTTAGGGGTGTCTAAAACTAGCTTTTTGGCAATTCGAGAAGAAAATGGTCAAAGTTTTATACTTAGTTTTAACCACTTGACCAATTCAAATATTGGAAAGCAAGGTCTTGTAATACTTTTCTTTGGACATCACACATTAAAACTAGGTCCCTCACTTGTCCAAGCTATGATCTTATACAATAAAGGGCTTTTGGTTTCAAGATGCACCACTTTCCCAACCTTGATTCCATTAAAGAAGCTAGCTCTACTTAGACATTTAATAGCAAGGTCCTATAGCAGTTCACATTAATGAACATTTTCCATGGCAGCTAGGTCCACCACTTATCTAAGCTATGCTCTAATACAGTAAGGGGGTTTTGGTTTCAAGATCCACCACTTTTCCAAACTTGATTTGGGAAGCAAGGTCCTATAATAGTTTGCTTTGGACATTCACCATTACAACTAAGTCCACGACTTCTCCAAGCTATGTTCTAATACACTAAGGACGTTTTGGTTTGAAGGAGAACCACTTGTACAACTTTGTTTTTGGAAGTAAGGTCTTTACATAGTTCACCTTGGAGCTTGGACATTGGATACTACAACTAAGCCCACCACTTGTCCAAGCTATCCTCTATATATAGCCAAAGGGTTTGGGTTTCAAGATTCACCACTTTTCCAACCTTTCTTCCATTAAAGAAAGGAGGGGAATTATAACTAGGTCCACCAATTGTCCAAGATATGCTCTGATATAGAAAGGGGATTTTGGTTTCAATAATCCACCACATGTTCAACCTTGCAAGACTCAAGGGATACTTGGACATTGGAAAGCATAGTCCTATAGTAGTTGATAGGTGGCAGTGGGTATAACAACTAGGTCCAACCTATGCTCTCATATAGCAAAGAGGCTTTGGTTTCAAGGTCCACCACGTGTCCAACCTTGCTTCCATTAAAGAAATGAGGGGCTACGTAAACATTGGCAAGCAAGGTAGAAAGGTCCTAAGGTATTTCACCTTGGATATTGGGCATTATAACTAGGTCCACCACTTGTCCAAGCTATGCTCTGATATAGAAAGGGGATTTTCGTTTCAAGGTCCACCACGTGTTCAACCTTGCAAGACTCAAGGGATACTTGGACATTGGAAAGCATAGTCCTATAGTAGTTGATAGGTGGCAGTGGGTATTACAACTAGGTCCAACCTATGCTCTCATATAGCAAAGAGGCTTTAGTTTCAAGGTCCACCACTTGTCCAACCTTGCTTCCATTAAAGAAATGAGGGGCTACATAAACATTGGCAAGCAAGGTAGCAAGGTCCTAAGGTGTTTCACCTTGGATATTGGGCATTATAACTAGGTCCACCACTTGTCCAAGCTATGCTCTGATATAGAAAGGGGATTTTTGTTTCAAGGTCCACCACGTGTTCAACCTTGAAAGACTCAAGGGATACTTGGACATTGGAAAGCATAGTCCTATAGTAGTTGATAGGTGGCAGTGGGTATTACAACTAGGTCCAACCTATGCTCTCATATAGCAAAGAGGCTTTGGTTTCAAGGTCCACCACTTGTCCTACCTTACTTCCATTAAATAAATGAGGGGCTACGTAAACATTGGCAAGCAAGGTAGCAAGGTCCTAAGGTATTTCACATTGGATATTGGGCATTATAACTAGGTCCACCACTTGTCCAAGCTATGCTCTGATATAGAAAGGGGATTTTCGTTTCAAGGTCCACCACGTGTTCAACCTTGAAAGCCTCAAGGGATACTTGGACATTGGAAAGCATAGTCCTATAGTAGTTGATAGGTGGCAGTGGGTATTACAACTAGGTCCACCACTTGTCCAACCTATGCTCTAATATAGCAAGGATGCTTTGGTTTCAAGATCCACCATAATTTCCAACCTTGCTTCCATTAATATAGCAAGGAGGATTTGGTCTCAAGGTTCACCACTTGTCCAACCTATGCAAACCTTTTCCATGTTGTAGCATGATTTTTTGTTTGAAGAGTATTTTTCTATAACTATGGATTTAACAATGTAATCTTTTTCACTTACAGGATGGACTTTGAATCTGGGGAGAAAGTACATATGATACTTGACAATGAAATTGTTGGTATTGGCTGTGTGTGTAGAACAGATCCAGATTCCACTTGTGGTGGTACAAAGATAGGGCACGGAAATGTCTCCATACTAGTGGAGGAATGCTTGAAGGATGTGGTCCTACCTTTTCGTACAATGGATACTTCATCTCTCCAAGGCTCATTATGGAGTGCTGTTCGATGGTCAAAGCTTCTTTTGCAATCTTTTGTATTAAATGGGAACTTAATTGATCCACAGGAAAGCTACAATGGTGATGAAGAACATGATCATTCTGATCCTCTAGTTACAGATGCAATACCTATGACAAGCACAGAATTTGAAGCAATGATTCGAGAGTCGTGGAGAAATCAGAGGGTCCTTTTAAAAAATGACACAATGATGCAAACCATGAATGAAGGGACCTTCTTATATGTATTTCCACATGATTATGTCAACGTTCAGGAACTTGGTCCTGATTGTGTGGGTGTGGGTATTGAAAGAGAAAATGCAAGCATTGATGATGTGGTTGAAGTGGGTAGCATCACTTTGCTAAAGTGGCCCATCAAGCAGACAACAATGTTGAATGGGAGCCCATTACAACGATTTGTTCCTGTTGATGGCATGCATGCTACATATGAGGATGTATCCAACGATGACAATGTTGGAAAAAAACTTGATGGGAGTAATGTTGTCCAGTTGTCAAGGAAGAGACGATACACTTTCATGAACAGGACTCAAAAATCAAAAGCAGCACCAGCTTCGACTTTTTACCTTTCAAACAAATCAATTCAAAGGGTATCATGCATTGATTGTTGTGCACAAAAATGTTGCCAGTTTGTAGATCGTGATATGGTGACAAGGTTACGACAACAGTTTTGGGGAGAGTCTCAAAAATCACGCACTAATTATGTTTATGATGTTCTTTCTATATGTTATCAGAAAGATGAGAAGTCATGATACCAATTCAGGCTAAATGGCTCTATTGTTTGTTGTAGAGCATGGTATGAGCTACATGGAATACCAAAGACATCATTTTATCGATACAAGGAGAACTTTGAAAATGGTGTGCGCCAATATGTACATGGGAACACATGTACATTGAGAAGGGGACTTCAACATACTAGTTTAGCAAGAGCACTACTAAATGAGTTTGTGGAAAACAACTCTGAGAAGATGCCACATAGAAGTAGAACACTGCTAGATGGCTCAAGAGAGACTCAATTGGTGATTCCATCAACATACAAACAAGTGGATATTTTATGTGAAATCAACACGACACTTGACCAAATGGGCTATGAGAAGAAGCTATCCCAATCTTCTTTTGGTAGAATTTGGAACAAAGAGTACCCACATGTCACTTTAACAAAGACGAGTGACTTCTCTAAGTGCAATATTTGTAGCTCAATCAAGGCAAGGTTAGAAGTTAAACCTTCTCTTGAAGAGAGAGCTCTTCTCTTGAGGGAGAGAGAAGTTCACATGGAACAACAAAAGAGTTGCAGAAGCCTATATTATGCATGGCGCACGTATTCAGAAACTCAACCACAAAAATATGTATGCATAATCCATGATAAGATGGATCAAAAGAAAACTGCCATTCCTAGATTACGCATTGTTCCCAAGGGTGTGGATTCAGGATATAATCTGCAGGTGGCATTGATTGGCATGATCACTCATGGACATGGAGAAGGTCATTACGGACACTTTGTCTTGAATGGTTTGTGGCCAGCTGATCCAAATCTTACAATTGGCTCAATTGCTAATTGTTTACATAACCTAGAGAGGATAGATAAGCATCCTCTTGGTGATCTAGTAACAAATGGACTTCCAAGGAGCAATATTTCACTACTACATGCTTTGAACTCAAGGGATGCTTTGGACTACCATAACTTGAGTGATGGAAAAGAGCCCATTGTGCAGTCGTCAGAAATTGCAGAAGAGGAATTGGGGTCAACATTTCGCAAATTGCCAGAGAACTTGTTGCTACAATTGGATAATTGTGCAGGGGAAAACAAAAATCGATACTTATTTGCCTATTTGTCAATGCTTGTTGCAAGGGGTGTTTTCAAAACCATCCAGCTGGGATTTTTAATGGTTGGGCATACACATGAGGACATAGACACCATGTTTAGTAGGTTTTCAGAGAATCTGAGAGTTACACAAACCTATACTTTGCCACATTTTATGGATACATTACGAAACAGCTCATCTTCATCTCCAGCTCCATTTTTTCTCACAAAGATCTCCGATTTCAAGCAATATTTTGATGGCTATCTTTGTGATGGACAAGACATACTTGTTGGACATTCCAAACCGCTTCAGTTCAGGTTCTTTATGCAGGATGAGACACCAATGATGCAATATAAGGCACATGTAGGTGTATCAAGTTGGAGTGGAAGTATTCGCCTTTGGAAAACAGACACAGAAGGCAAGCCAATGTTACCACATGGAGATCCACCTCTAGTACAAATGGCGGAGTATGTCAAGGCCCACGAAGAAGTCATTTTGGGGCTAAAGAACTATATAAAATTTTGGAAAAATTTAGGGAATGGTTCAAGTATTCCGCGATATTATAGACCCGTGATAGATTATTGGAGTAAGGTAATTGAAGAGATTGGAAAAGCAATCATACCAGAGGGGGTCTTGTATGAAATGTTTTGGCCAAAAACTCAAGAATATTCTCACCTACAAAGCACTACAATGAATTTGCAACAAGGAGCAAAAAGATTCCTAGGCCTTGAAGAGTTGAACGATCATTTTTGTGGGCCTCAACGAGATAGGCCAAGGGAAGAGTTTGACCCTATGTCTGATGTGCACCAAGGTGACTTTCTTATGCTTGTTCCGAGTGACACAGAAATCTATCCAGTGTGGCTTGCAATGGCTTTATCTGACATTGATAATGAGCCTACATCACCAAAATACAGAAAACTCTTGATTCAATATTGGGCACCTTGCGCGAGAAAAAGTGGGATGACAGATACTCAAGCTTACAGCAATTGTTGGAAGGGTTATTGGGTTGTCAACTATAAGGACCCACAAGTGTGGGAAACTGTAGATGCAATTGTTTGGTCCTCGAGACCCAACAAAGAAGGACCATTTTCTAGAATAAAGATTCCAGAAAGGCATGCTCTAAAAGCCAAAGAAGCCCTCACTCGTGCACATCAACCACACTTGGATCAAAGTTCAGATATGGTATCAAATGTGGAGTAGAATTATGTGGAGCTTCTATTGCGACTATACTAGTCAGTTTGTAAACAAAATCTTTTTTGTATCTTCCTTTGTTTTATGTAATTTATAGTTATTATTCAAATCCATGTGTTGTACATCCTCTTGACTTTTGGTGTTTATCAACACCACAATCCTATGAGATTTTCACTTTATTTACTAACCACACACCTCAATTTTTCCCACTTTAAGTGGAAAATTCCCAAATTACATGAATTTAGTCGATTTGGAGATTCCCATAATGTGAGATTTTTACCAAAATACCTAATATGGTCTTAATGTCTTGATTTGCATATCTGTCTCATTCTCAATCATGACTTTGAAGTCTTGAAAGTGACCAAACACTTCACTTTTGTTACGCATGAAGTAGACCCATACTTTCCTTGTATGGTCATCAATGAAAGAGACATAATACCTGCAACCATGTATACTTGCAATATCGGTTGGACCCCAAACATCTGTGTGCACCACCTCAAGTGGCTTTTTACATACATTGCGCTCATGTGGAAATGAGCCCTTTGATTGTTTTCCAAACTGGCATGCTGCACACACTTTATGAATACCATCCACCTTGAATTTGGGCAAACCTTTTACAATCTGTTTTCATTGCATGCTGCACAATCTCTGCTCATTGACATGGCCAATGCGTTTGTGCCAAATGTCAACAACAGCCACAACATCTGTGCCCTGTGCAAATAATGCAGCTTTTACCTCAGGCATGTCTACATTGAGCGTAAGCATTCTGCCCACACATTTTCCCTCTGTGATCAGCTTACAGCCATTCTAGAAATCTTCTACATAACAGCCATTTGGATTGAAGCGAACCTGCAAACCCTGCTCAACCATTTTTCCAACAAAAACAAGATTCTTTGTAATGTTTGGGACATGAAGTACATCTACTAAGTACTTTGATTTCCCACTCTTCGTATTTAGAGGTATGTCCCCTACATGAGCAATGGGGTGAGCTATGTCATCTCTTGTCTGCCCATAGCCTGACACATCTGGTTTGCGCATATCTCTAAACCACTCTCCACGAGACGTGATGTGATTAGAGGCACCTGAATCCACATACCTAACATCATCTTGGGTGGAATTCTCTGCAGTCATTGTATTCATTACATGCTGCATAACAAACATGCGTTCGTTTTTGCTGTCATCTGCATCTCTGCTAGTAGATGCATAGTTGCCCTGTTCTCTCTTTCCACTTGCTTTTCCCTTTGGACAGTCACGTGACATGTGACCTCTTTCACCACAAGTCCAACATTATCTTCTATCTGGAGTATGTTGCTGCCTGCTTGATCCTGCACCACGACCTCTTTGACTCCCCCTGCCTTGAGACTGGTTTCCCCTGCCACCTGTATTGTTTTGATTTGATTGACCTTCCAGAAATTGGCCCCTGCAACCCCTTGGGCCTCGACCACGACCTCTACCTCCACCTCTATTGGAGTTAGAATAGAAGGCCTGTTCAGAATTAGTTCTGCCATGAGAAGAAGATGTGTCAAGGTTCTTCTCCTCAAGAATAAGCATAGAAATCAAATCTTGGAACACGGGGATGTCCTCTCTTGTATTCATGGAAGACCTAAAATGTACATACTCATCTCCTAGACCATCCAAGCATGCACGGACAATGTCATCGTCTTCCATTGCGACTTTAATAGATCCAAGAGCCTCAATGATACTCTTGATCTTCAAGGCATAATCATTGATTGAGAGGTTGTTCCTCTTAACCTGATTTAGCTCCGACTTTAGTTGAAGCTTCCTGGACTTGGTGTTCACCTCGAACACTCTGCCTAAGTTTCTCCATGCAATGGCGGGGGTTTCAGCATCCTGTAGATAGCCCATCATGCCATCTGTGATGCTCATAGAAAGCCAATACATCACTTTGCTCAGGCCTTGTTGCCAGTCCCTCAAAGCTTTCCTTTGTTCTGCTGTAGCATTTGCCTCGGGAATCTCTGGTTCCTTTTCATTGTCTCCTTCTACATAGTCCCAATAACCTTTTCCTTTTAGGAAATTTGTTATTATGAACTTCCATGCAGTGTAGTTATTTTTCTCAAGCTTCTCAGTAACAATCTGACTGAAACCGTCAGACATCTTGAAGCACTAAGACAAAATAGCTGCAATCTGCAAAAACCTGCAAATCTGCTGAACCAGCTATCGTGGTACCTATAACGCTTTCTACACTCAATGAGTGTCCACAATCAAGCGTACATACAACCACTGTACTTGTACAGTAAATCTCTGTATACTACACTTTGGAGAGCTGTTCAGAAACTTGTGCAAAAAACCCCTAAAACGAAGGGATTGCGAACGAAGGGATTGTGATGCTCTTGCTCTCTTAGCCTCTCTTGCCTGCACCATGCTCTGATACCATGTAAAGAATGAGGATGCAAGAGAGATACACAAGACAAGCACAAAGCACACAGAGATGGAAAGCTTCTTCTTCTTCTTCACAGAAAAGAGAGTACAAAATGACTAAGTGCTAAAGCTGAAAAGTAGCACATATGTACATGCGGTCACTAAGTGTGAAAATGCTAGAACCGTACTAGGCTGGCACTATAAGTGTAGTCCAGCTGTAGAATCACTGGCAGAGATCCTCCGTGTCGGTCACCTAACGCACCAGTGAGTAAATTTCGTAAGCGGCCAAGACCCGTAGTGGATGCCAGCTCAAGGTGTAGAGCTCGACATCTCAACATCCACCCGTTCGACGATTGGTTCTAGACCAATCCCCACACACACCCTTGTCTTTGTTTCCTAATTACTACCACACTGTGTAACATTTACAAGAAATTCCTTAATTAATTCCTAACACGATTTTCCTTCTCACAGTAATATTTTCAAACATCACCAAGAAAGTCTTTCTGCAAAAAATTTCTACTGAAAACAGCCTACTTATTAGACTGAACGGCTGATCACGGTCGAGATCACGGTCGACCTGCAACAACAATATTTTTCTATGCACCAACAAAGCCTTTGTATAAAGGTTTTCTCATTCATAATCCATTATTCAGCTCAGGGCAACAACTCTCTTCAGGCACCAACCCGACATCGCGCAATAACGTAGCATGGGTGGGTGAAAGCGTGTTAACCTGTCATGCTTTTTCATGTCCCGGACAATGCTAACTAGCACAATTTTGACATATGCTAACTAGTACAATAACTTGAGCTACATCTCCAAGATCTATGACATATAATATATCAATAAAAAGCACTCGAAACAAGGAATCCAAATATACAACCTCCGACAAATTTTGATATTATTTGTAAAAAATTTACCAGACACCCAACTTTTCGAAGATGTGCTAACTTGAAACTGCTAACTAGCACAAAAAGCGCGACAGGTTAACATGCTTTCACACGGGTACCATCCTACACCAACGCAGCATCGTGCAACAATGCGGCATGGACCCCAGCCTACATCCACTACAAGAGGCTATTCATATTAGCGACCCTCACACAGCGACGCTCAAAAAAAATTTCCCGGCGTCACTATGAGCGTCGCAAATTTACAAAGAAATTTGCAACGCTCATAGCGACGCCGGCTAGGCTAAAAAAATAACCGAGCGCGCCCAAAAACTCAGATCTCAGATCTGAGTTTTTCGGCGCCCTCAAGCAAGGAGCAGGTAACACTCTCCCTCACTCTCTCTCTCTCTCTCTCTCTCTCTCTCTCTCTTTTTCTTCTCCCCACACACACACACACACACACACACACGAGGAGACGAAGGAGAGCCAGGTATGCTCCTTCCCTCTTCTCATTCTCATGTTCCCTTCCCCTCTTTCTCTCTCCCTCTCTCTCTCTCTCACACACACATACACACACACATAGTGTTTTTGAGAGAGAGAGAGAGAGAGAGAGAGAGAGAGAGAGAGAGAGTACAAACAAAAACAAAAACGCACACACACATACATAAACAAAGAATGCACACACACATTGAGAGATAAAAAGAGAGAGAGAGCATGCATAAACAAAAAACGCACGCATTGAGAGAGGAAAAGAGAGAGAGAACATGCATAAACAAAAAACGCACACATTGAGAGAGGAAAAGAGAGAGAAAACATGCATACGATCCAAAAAAACGCACACACATTGAGAGAGAAAGAGAGAGAAACTAATTTAACATCGTAGGAAACTAATTAAAATTAAAAGACCTAAAGATCTAGCCGACGAGGAGTTGAACTCAAGACCTATTATTCAACAGGGAAATGGCATAATCAATCTATCATACTTGGCATGGGTGATAGAAAGGTTATACCATTTATCTCTTTTTATTGGCACACACATCCACACACAGGCACACACACAAGAAGAAGAGAGTTATAACGTCGTAGGAAACTATCTTAAAAGACGTTAAAGATTAGGTTATATGTAGACTTACATTAAATTAGATTTAGGTTTATTTTTAACTAGATTTACGTTTATTTACGCTAGATTTAGATTTACGTTATATTAGATTAGATTTAGGTCTCCATAGACTGCGATGCCTGCATGAAGCGGGTGAAGAAAGCCCTCAATCGAATATAGGGTATTGCTGCCTTCACTCATGGTGGGCTCCGTCGATCCAAAAGTACTGGTGAAATGTCTTCAGAAGATAGGGAAGAAGGTGGATCTTCAGGGCGGCAAGAGTCACTACATCCCCGACACAATGACCATCTAGACAACCTCTAGTCATTCAACAACAACTTCAAAGTTAGTAACAAGAGCAAGAACGGTCTAAAGGGCCAATTGCTGTCGTCAAATGTGGATGGAGATGAGGCAGCGTCCCCGCCGGAAGTTAACTCTCACATCTTTAGTGATGAGAATGCCAACTCTTGCCGAGTTATGTGAAAAATTATGTGTTAAATCAGTTTTAAGGTTCTTATAATCCCTGTTAGTTTAGTTCTTTGTTTTTTATATAACATAATTTACGTTAGATTTAGGTTTATGTTATATTAGATTAGACTTAGGTTTATTTAGGTTTACCCACACACACACACACACACACACACAAGAAGAAGAGAGTTTTAACGTCGTAGGAAACTATCCCAAAAGACGTTAAAGATTAGGTTAGATGTAGACTTACGTTAAATTAGATTTAGGTTTATTTTTAGTTAGATTTACGTTTATTTAGATTTATGCTTATTTACGTTAGATCGAGTCCACGCAAGAATTACTTACGGTTTAGGGTTTAGAGTTAGACGAACAGTGAAAAGATCTACTGTGAAAAGATGTTAAGATGCTGTGAAGTGCTACAGCTAGAGAAGAGGCAAAGGGGTTTTGTCCACTACATGCAGTATCATGTAGACGTGGGTGTGTAGATTTCTTGTACCCACAAATATAGGTATTGACCAATAAAGACGAGATTATAACCCGGTGGTTCTGATCTCCGTGCACCTCTAGACCAAGGTGTGCGGGGATTGGACATGACTAGAGAATGTGAGGTAAAGAGAGAGAGAGAGAGAGAGAGAGAGAGAGATAAGACGAAGAATGCCAATAGAATATTAAATTTGTTATCCAGGTTATAAGTTTTTTATCCTCATTATGAGTAGCGACGAGGATGTGGGACCATCCAACCGAAACACCTATCTCTCAACGAGGGTCTTATGTCCTTGTAATCAATGCAAGCATGCTGTGCGACGGACAAGACGTGTTTCTTTGCAGCACGTTCGCGAATTTGGCGAGTTCGATCCATCTATTATAGATCGAGTTGTTGCCAATTATAACTCGTCGGACTCTGACGCTGGCCAACAAGCAGCAATCATGCAACCCAATAGACGTGTTCGCAGGCGCTTTGGTCAAGCAGCATATGTGAGGCCACAAGATGTAGCCTCTGACAGCTCGGGGGATGATCATGCAGAGCACATTCCCAACGAGGCAATGTTTGAGCCCGAGATTGATGAAATGATCGAGACGATCATGGATTCAGAAAGGCTTACCTATGATGATATGAAAAGTGAAGCCGATACGCCATTGTATAATGGAGCACGTATGTCTAGATTGAAAGCACTCCTTGTTCTTCTCAACATGTAGGCAAAGTTTGGATGGAGTGACACTAGCGTCACAGCGCTTTTCAGGTGATCTATTACAATTAGTTTACTTTAATAAAACTCTAAATGTATAATGATCTGATAGATTTTTACACGACTGTATCATATTTTTATGTTGCGTAGATTGCTGAAAGAGCACATACTACCAGCTGACAATGTGATGCCAGATTCCCGAGATGAAGCAAGAAAGATTTTGCGAAACTTGGGGATGGATTACAATTCTATCCACGCTTGTCCTAATGACTGCATTCTTTTCAGAGGGGAATACATAGACATGGAGAAGTGTCCGAAATGTGATTCCGAAAGATATCGAGTAGATCTCCACGGGACAAAAATTCCACAAAAGGTTTTGCGACATTTCCCTCTGCTTCCTCGCATCAAGCATTTCTTCGAATGTAAGTCCATGGCCGCCCTAGCATCATGGCATGAGGAGAATAAATCTTCAGATGGTGTGCTACGAATTCGTGCAGATTGCGTAGCGTGAAAACATATAGATGGAACATGGTCGGATTTTGCCAGGGAAGCTCGAAATTTGCGCTTAGGCCTGGCTATGGATGGCGTAAATCCATTTGGTCAAAGATCAACATCTTACAGTGTATGGCCCGTTGTCATCGTCAACTACAACATTCCCCCGTGGTTGACTACGAAGAAGGGGCACCTATGGCTAAGCTTGATTGTGCCAGGGCGATATAAAGTGGGGAATATGGATGTGTATCTTCGTCCACTATTGGAAGAGCTACAACAATTGTGGATTGGCATAGAGGTGGTGGATATGAGCCGACACACAGGACGACGGAATGCTTTGATCAGAGGCATTCTAATGTGGACCATGCATGACTATCCCGGGCTAACAGAATGCTCAGGTGATCTATTGACACTCCTCACTCAGACACTGTAAATCTTGTTTTTTCCCATAGTTGATCTATTATCATGTGTATACATGCAGGGCTTCAAACAAGCGGATACAGAGCATGTGTCACATGTGGACCTAGACTGAATGCACGTAGGGCACCCTCACTGAAGAAGCAAATCTACGAAGGTCATCAAGCGTATCTTCCAGAGAATCATGTGTTACGCGACGGCTTTTTGGGAAGAGAGCCACCAAGGATGTCTGCACAAGCATGGTTAGAGCAGAAGGAGATGTGCGATGACGGATTGCCTCCAGGGATGAAGAGACTATCTCTATGGTACGAGTTACCATACTGGCCCCGACTCATGATCAATCACTTGCTCGATCCAATGCACATATTCAAGAATGTGGGTAATCTACTATGGGACCATCTGACCGGCAAGAAAGATACTTTGGGAGCCAGAGTTGACCTTAGAAATGTGGATCGTATGGAGCAATATTGGCCGCAAACAGCGTCTGATGGATCGATAAAACTCCCTAAGGCACCATGGATTTTCACAGGAGCCCAAGAACGCAAAGTAAAAGAGACCATTCGATCTTTGCGGACCCCCACTAGCGTAATGCACTCGCTCCGAACGTGTTTTACTAAAGAAGGAAAGCTTACCGGTTTGAAGTCACACGATTGGCATAAAATGTGTCAGGTACGTTCATAGTGGACTTTAATATCATTGCATAAAATGTGGACTTTAATATCATTGCTGCACATACTTTACAGTTTATTTTACCGGTTGCCATTGAGGGATGTTTGTCTCTCGACATCCGTAACACAATCTACAAACTTACATCCTACTCCATCCGCATCTCCCTCTCTTTCGGAGCATTCGGCGCGCTCCGAAGCTTCGGCGTCAACGAGACGAGCTTCACACTCGTCTAGACACCGGCGCTCTAGTGGTGGCGGTGGCGGTTGTTGTGGGGATTCCGCCACCGATGCCTCCACACCACCTCGTGTTCGACGAGGCTCTTTACCCTCCCCTTCTTTGCCCGCCCCCACACCAGCCACAACATCACCATCTACGCCAAGTTTTGCACGGTTGACTGTTCCTAGAAGCTACACACCTCTACCTACTCCGGCAGGAGCCACCCCACTCGACACTCCTCGCTTCGGGGCCCAGACGTCGGTGGAGACACCTGACGTCCGTACCCCCATCGACACGCCGCTAGAGACCCCTGCCGGGACACCCAGGTTCACGCGTCACCGGCCAGAGGGCTTGCCTTACTCCGTCGACATCAGCGGCGGCATCATCATGGATGATGACGGCAAGAAGGTGATCTCGCGCATGCGTGGTCTTTGCTCTCAGCTCTTTAGACACTACATACTAAACAAATGGAGTGAAGTACCAAGTGATTTAAAAAACAGAGTCATCAGCATACTTCATGATGAGTTTCCCGTTCCAACACGGGATCAGCGCTTCAATGAAGACCTGATGAATATTCGAATGCGCGAATACTGCAAACACAAGCGTTCCGAAGTGCAAAAAGCAATCAAGAATGGGTGGAACAGGCCAGATTGGCTGGCCAAAGAAGATTGGAAGAATGCGAAGAAAGCAGCGCGCGAGAATCCCGACAAGTGGAAGCAACAAAAGGATGCAGCCAGAGCGCGAGTAGAGGCAGGGAGCTCGCACCACTTGGGGAGCGGTGGATGGGCATCATTTGAGGCCGACTTTGTAAGTGTTTTCACATTGCTCTTTATGTTCGATAGTTTAGGGTTTATGAGTTTTTTAATTCTAACATAATGAAATCTTTGTATGTTTTGACAGTGGTCGATGACAGGACGTGATCCCACACCGTACGAGCGCGAGTACGCAGGCAGGAAGGGCTTAAACGCCCTGATGGACATTCTCAGTTCTCGCGGCGGCATGGTTAGTATTAGGGTTTACTCTTTTTTATTTTTTGTATTGTTTTATAAATGTCGTTATATGTTTATACTTACTGAAAGCTGTCTTATTGTCTTTTTTTGCAGAATCCGACAGATACACCGCTTGGACGCGATGAGACGTCTGACTAGACGACGTCAGTTTAGCCGTAGCTAGATAGCATTAGTTCAGGGTTTCTCATAGCTTATGTATCATGAGACGGATTTTATACGTCTTTTTGAACCATGTATATTATTACATTTGTCACCGCAGTTCCTTTTGCCAATCAATTCTTTATGCCTATGATGTTGTACAATTGTCATTATTACATTTTCCAATCAATTCATTTTGCCTATGATGTGTACAATTGTCAATTTTGCAAACAATGCGTCTTGTGGGTGACTATTTTGGGTCTATTATCTACCCTTGCACTTTTTTTAAAAAGTGAATCAAGTACAATATGGTTGATGGATGCCCTGCCACCAAAAAAAAAATCTCTCGGGCGTCGCTATAAGCGTCGCTATTTATGGCTCTGTAGCGTCGCTATAGTCTTCTGTGTAAACGTCGCTATAACCGTCCCTATAAGCGTCGCTATGAGCGTCGCTTATAGCGACGCATATAGTGACGCTCTCGTAGCGACGCTCATAGCGACAGTTTTAGCGACGCCGGGGGTTATAAAAACCCAGTGTATTTCCGTCGCTAACAGCGTCACAAGAGCACACAACCTCTTGTAGTGATCATGCACCAACGCTACATGGGCACCAACCCGCATCGTGCACTAATGCGGGCATCAAGCTGCCATCCAATTGATTTAGTGTCTGTTGAAATGAAATCTAACTCTTCTTCACCCAAACTTGATGCAAGCAGTATTTTTAACATCAAACAGAATTCCTACCTAAGTTTTTATCAACAACATCATGCGTTTTGGTTTATATAGCCAGTGTTTTTCTTATGGTTTCCTAAGCTCCACTAGTTCATGCTTATCTATGATGCATAAAACTTAAAATTACTGGTACCTGGTTCAAATTTATGACAATGTCCTACTGCGGTGGCTGATTTGCCTCGCCTACTGGAGTATGGCTTGGGCCAGCTGTGTTATGGTTCTTCTTTGCGACTTTGGGGATTACGTAGCTCAAAAATATAATTAATGGGAAAAAGAAGTTCCTCATGCTAAGCATGACTGCGAGGTGAAGTTCAGTCAAAACATCCAATAATTTTGTAGCTTAATTTTTTAAGGATCTGGTGGACCTATTTTTCCCATAAATCAAGTGAAAAGTTGACTTTTATAGGTAATTTAGCAAAAAATTATTTATTAAAAATTATGCATCCATATAAAAATCAAAAGAATATTTTATTAGAGATGAAAAAAGTCTCAAAAATCTTTGTAAAAATCTCCAAAAAAAAATCAAATGGTATTTGCTAATTTTTCTCTAATTTTACTAGGCTAAAATTACCTATTTCTAGTGTAATTTCTATTTATTTCTACCTAAAAGTATTATTTAGGGATAAAAAATATCTTTAAAAATTCAAGAAAAGTTCACATTCATTTTTCCTTATGCACAAAGTAGTTTTAAAATTATAAAATCAGTGATGTGAAAACTTTGATTAGATACATACTTAATAGTTAATTAATAATTGCCGATTAGTAGATTCTATAATATTATATGATTTTATAGTATCTAATCACTAATTTACTAAATCTAGTGACCTATGAACAATTATGTCTTATCCAGGCTCCTCATCATCGTCATCCTTATCCTCCATGTTGTGAGTAAGGTATTCCATGAATGCTTGATTTACAAATGTGGCTATGAATACCTCAATTTTCTCTTCCAAATTTGTCTTGATAGTACTAACCAAATTCTAGAGGTTCTCAAGGTTTAGCGTTAAGTTCCCATCCTAATTCGATTTGACCTCTAGAGATTGGTAGATGTACTTATCCAAGACAGGTTGCTTTAAAATGGAATGCAATTCCTTTAAATTGCTCAATGCAATTGTCTTCTGATTGATCAATACCCTCTGAGCATTATTAGCTATGGTGAGGTGTGATTTATCTTCATCTAGTGTTGAATTCTGTACTTTCAGTTTCTCTAGTTGCTTTGCTGCATCTGCATTGGCTTCACATCCTTTTCCTTTTGTGCTTCTATCTTGAGCATAAGATCCTTGATGCTTAATTTTTGTGTTTGTGTTCTCCAATTGTAATCCTCACCTTTTCATTATGTGAAATTTGGACTCACAAAGGGGCCCTTTAAGGAGTTTGACTTTACCTCTCTCTACCAAAACAGGCGCATGGATAAATTTTTGCAAACAAAATCCAAAGTTGACGGAGGTTTGATAGTTAGAATGTCCTCTTCAAGGTCTATCTACTTATATATAGCACACCATGATATTCCTCATCTTTTAGAAGATTCTTTTTTGATTCACCTATGATGTGACAACTCTGTTGGAATCTAAGTGAATAAAAAAAGAATCTTCTAAAATATGAGAAATCTCATGGCGTGCTATATATGAGTAGATAGAGCTTGAAGAGGACATTCTAACTGTCAAACCTCCACCAACTTTGGAGTTTGTTTGCAAAAATTTATCCATGCACCCGTTTTGGTAGAGAGAGGTAAATTCAAACTGCTTAAAGGGCCCCTTTGTGAGTCCAAATTTCACCTAATGGAAGTTTAGCTTCTAGATGGTATATATCAAATTGTTAGGTGGAGCCATGTGCTTCCATCACCTGCCATATTGCATTCACTATGGTATTCTACCCTGTCTAAATGGTGGATACATATCCATCTGTTATGGTATCCATGTCTGTCTGATCTGTTTCATATCAAATAATAGAGGTTTGGTAAAGCACTGGTAATTTTCCAAATTTGTTGATAACCATATTGTCGATCATAGGTTTCTTATGCAAAACCTGTAACATGTCAATGGATTACTACAATAGTCTTTTTAGATGTACTACTTGATTAGGTTTCTTTGCAATATCTCTTGTGGCTCTGGTGGAGATCCGAGCAATACAATTTCCTTCTATTCATGTCCTCTAAATCTGACCAGCATTTGGCTTTGAAATGGTTTGAGCAATCTCTTGTGAAACCATCTTTCTCCGAGCAATCTGGGTTTGAAATGGTTTGAGCAATCTCTCATGAAACCGTCTTTCTCTGAGCCTTGATTTGATCCATGAAGTCTTGTGTGCTTTTCTATCTTTTTGATGCAGCCTTTGATGTTGCAGGTGTTGTCTAGGCCATGTCCCATTTTGTTCACACCCTTACCAAGGCTATTTGTTCAGTAGTTTGTCCCTACTAGTTTTCTAGATACGTCGTCCCCCACTGACCCTTGCACGTGCATTGGTGACATTAATTAGTATGCAAGTCGCCTAATACAAAAACTGCCACATGTACCACACTTTGAACAAATTTTGGATTTTCACTTTGGTAGTCTAGATTAATTCAAGCACTTGAGAGTTCTTTGTATGAGCAAGTAGCACACTGAAGAGTTTCTTGGACACATATGTAGGGTTGTTTTTCAAAGTAATTGCTTCAACAACAAACTTTTATGTTGGTTTCTACTCAAGGATGGATATTGGGATGTCCTAGCCCTCATCCTTTCTTTTCTTCCTGGTTTGTGGGTTTTCTTGCACAAAGGCGTTGACCTCATCGACTGAGCATGGTTGGTATTTTGAATCAAATAGTAAGTGTAAAACATGTGATAAGGTTATTGCAATCATTTTTACTGGTTTTCCATTGATTATCACACTGCTCTAGTATCTTCCACCACCACATCCATGCCCCATAGCATTGGCAAGGATATGTCATTAAGCTTAAGTATATATATGCCAATGTTTTGGTGAGGAACAGAACAATACTCCTTGACAGGTTACAATAGTGCTTCCATTCTGTTGTCTAGCCATCTATGGTAGCTTGCATGGCCTGTGATCGTACATGTCCCTTGTAATTCCCCATGGTTGATCTCTATAATAAGCATTGTGCTGAGAAGGAAAATTCACTTGAAGATGATGTCAATGCAAAGGTGAATGTGATGGTGATGTAAGCATGGTTGTAGATGGCATAGGTGATGCAAGTGACACAAGAAAGAACCCTTGAGTGTAGGGTGCAAGACGTGCTAGAGATGAAGAACTAAACGCAGGGTTGCGAGCATGCTGCATAGTTATCCTAATTTTGGCCATGAATGCATTGCTCCTCTAGCACCTCTAGGCTATGCTTGCCATATATGATGTGTCGCACATGTTTTGATTGTCTTGCTAATGATTATTGGCGAGGTACCCCAAAAGATTTGGTCTTTAATGAATCACTAGTTACTGTTATAGGAATCAATCTTATCAATCTTCTTCAGATCCTTTCCCATCTGGTTTTGAAACTGGATGATCTTTAGGTCATTAAGAGTGTTTTGACCCTCAACTGTTCCCACTACCTATCGTTTGATATTGAAGAGATCCAATGGCTCACCTTAAAATTCAGAATTTGGCGTATTGTGTTGCTTTGGTGCTAGAGTTTTCTCTTATCTAGAGTAATACAACTTGATCTTATCCCCATTATAGACCCCTAGCAATAGTAGTCTAGATAAATCTTTGAGTTTAATTGTGCCATTTGAGAAGATCCAATCTACCTCATATCGTCCTGACCAAACTATTTTAAGATTAGGCTTCTTAGAACCTAGCTTTGATTGGTATAACGAGGCCAAGTCCCCCTTCTTGAATTTCCTAACCTTCAACTTACTATCATACCCAAATTTACTTCTCTGTTGGACCACTTCATGTTCCAACATTGCCCTCCCAACAACTCATCTAGCTTGATTTTTAGATTTGAATTAAAATGCATATCCTCTTTGATAGTCATATTGAAGTTGGGAAATGCAAAATCCATTACCACTACTGCCTCTATGCCATACACCATCCGAAATGGAGTCATTCCCATCATGACTTTGTGAGATGTCCAGTATGTCCATAACGTCATCTAAAGCTTTTTATCCCATTTATAGAATTTCTTCTGTACAATTTTTTTCAAAATGTTCTTAATCATTTTGTTATTGATTTCAACCTCTCCATTATATCTAGGATAATAATGTGTTCATTTTATGCTTCATCGAAAATATTTTAGTCAGGTCTAAATTGTTTCATTGATGAAGTGAGTTCCCTAGTCTGAAACTGTTACCATATACATGTGGTAGTGATGTGTGTGAACACACTAGGACCGTCGGGGCATTTTTTTCCTCTTTAGGAGGTTTTTTCCCCCGAGCATGATATATACGCCCATCACTCTAGGGCTATCTATCTTTCCATTGCACACTAAGTAACACACACTCTATTGTCTACCTTGAGATTCCTTCATCTTCTCCAAGCTGTGTGTGTTTCTCTGCAACCCTAATTCCAACAATTGGTATCAGAGCAGGTTGCAGCCTCCTGAGCTTAGTCGCTAGCTGCTCTAGCACATGCCTGCTCACTTTCTTCGATTTCAATGAGCTTTGGCAAGCGTTCGCACGTCGACAAAAATTTTGGGCGAGCTCGTAGAGCTCAATCTGCTCAAATTTTTTATTCAGACTCATTTCGGCCTTCGTTTCCACTACAGACAGTACTGCACATGCTATTTCATCATTTTGTGCAGAAATTTGTCAGTGCCGTTTTCTGCATAACACGTGCCTCATAGTCTTCTACGGTTTGTGCTATATAGCACGTGTTGTTCCTGCTCCGTTTCTCCTATTTTCGGGTAGTTTGCACATCAGGTGCAGCATTTACCATGGCTGACAACAACACAGATGTGTTCAAGATGTTTGCTGCTGAGGACGGGTTGGATGGGGACAACTACCCTATGTGGGCTTATATGATGCAACATGTTCTTGTGTCAAAGGGCATCTGGAACATTGTGCAAGGCATTGATGTATGTCCTGGTTCTGAGGATGTAGGAGATGTTGAGGATGTTGTAGGTCTTGCTACAAGGATTGCTGCTATTAGAGTTGTTTTGCCTACGACAGAACAAGCTCATTGGGATGTAAAGGATGCGCAAGCTCATGCATTGATTGCCTTGTCTGTGAAGTGCACCATTGTTCCTGACATTCTTCAGCAAAATCTACAAAACAGGCTTGGGATATTCTAGAAGGTCTTTATGCAAGCCGCAATGAGGCTAAAATTGCTTTGCTGTGTAAAGAGTTGGAGGTCAAGATTATGTATGAGGAAGATGATATGGACACTTTTCTTGCTGGTGTCAAGGATATCAATGAGCAACTTATTTCTGCAGGTGAAGTCATTTCAGACAGTTCCCTTGTGCAGACTGTTCTTGATGCCTTACCAGATTCTTACCAGACTTTTGATAGTACTTGGAGACTTATGACCCAAGGAAATCCTGAAGTTGTCAAGTTTGATGCATTATGCACATTGCTGTTGCAAGAGTCACTTTCCAGAAAAAACAAGACTAGGCAGCATGCAGCTGAACAAGCTTTTATTGATTATCAAAGAAAGGGTGGTAACAGCAATGCGGCCACTTCTTATGGCTCTGCTGGGAGTGGCAAAACTTTTGTTCCTAATGCTTTTGCTGGCAGCAATTCATCTAGAAATTCTGGTGATCAGGGAAAAAAGAAGATGCATTGCCATTATTGTAAAGCTAATGATCACTTGATCAAGTCGTGTCCTAAGTTGAAGACCAAAGAGGCTAAGAAGAAAGAGGATGGTTCCACTGCAAATGCTGGTTCCACTACAAATGCAGCCATTGTTGAGTCTTCTATGAAAGGAGACTGTAATGCTGATGTTGATGCAGAATGGGCTTTTAGTGCAGAGTGCACTTGCAATCCTACTGTCCATGATGCATGCTTGTCAGTTGCTGCAGATTCACATGTGTGGTATTTTGACAGCGGTGCTACAAAGCACATTACCTCACATCATGAATTGTTTACCTCTCTCAAGTCTGTCCCTCATGGGAATTCAGTCACTTGTGCCAACAATGCCTCTTATCCGGTTCAGGGAGTTGAAAATATTGTGCTTATTGCTGCAAATGGCAGTTCCTTCATACTTGTTGATGCACTTTATGTACCTGGGATCAAGAAGAATCTATTGTCTGTATCCGCACTGTCTAGACTTGGACTTGTAGTCAAATTTGTGAATGACAGATGTACAGTTCATGATTTTCGTTTTGGTGATGAAATTGTTGCATCTGGCCTTTTGTGTCGCGGGCCGTATAAGCTCACTTTGTATTACAAGTGTGGACAAATTTTGCAAATGTTGTTGCAGATTCAAGGGCTATTTCAAATGCAAAACTTTGGCATGCACGTTTTGGTCATCTGAATTTTGCTAGTTTGCTGCGTTTGCAGAAATCTGATATGGTCGCTTCTTTGCCGCCTCTTGAAGCACCTGTCAAACATGTTTGTGAAGGCTGTATTTTGGGTAAGATGCAGCATTCTAAGTTTCCAAAGGATGGTTCAGTTCGGGCCACATGCAGGTTACAACTTGTGCATAGTGATGTTTTTGTGGGCCCATGCAAACTCCGTCCTTAGGCAATTACCTTTACTTGTGACTTTCATTGATGAGTACTCCAGGCATGCATGGGTATTTCCACTTAAAGGGAAGTCCGAAGTTTTTATGTGCTTCAAACAATTTTTGGCTATGGCTAAAAATGTCTCAAAATGTACTATGGGCACCCTGCGTTCAGATTGAGGGGGGGAGTATATGTCTTATGAATTTAATGCATTTCTGGCTAGTTGTGGGATAAAACACAAATGTACAGTGCCTTATACACCCCAACAAAATGGTGTTGCTGAGAGGAAAAATAGGTCACTAACGGAAATGGCACGATCTATGGTCAAAAGTCAAGCTTTGCCGCATTCTTTTTGGCTTGAGGCCATCATGTGTGCCACTTATGTACTTAACAGGTGTCCTACGAAAGCTTTGCAGTGTATTACTCCATATGATACATGGCATGATAGAAAGCCTTCTATTGAGCACATGCGTGTTTTTGGTTGTTTGGAATATGCTTTGGTGCCATAAACACAACGCGGAAAATTGGATGATCAGGCTGTCAAATGTATTTTTGTTGATTATAGTGCTGAAAGCAAAGGTTACAGGTTATATCATCCGCAAACAAAGTGTATTCTCGTTTCAC
The DNA here is from genome assembly GCF_014529385.1 of Adiantum capillus-veneris. NCBI lineage: Eukaryota > Viridiplantae > Streptophyta > Polypodiopsida > Polypodiales > Pteridaceae > Adiantum > Adiantum capillus-veneris. Next base: position 53,520,756 of record NC_140934.1, on the reverse strand, counting down.
GAGATGTAGTGCTTGTGGAAGATTCTGTTCAGCCCTTGCTATCATGTACTAGAGATAGTAATGTAAGAAAAAAAAAATCTATTTTTGGTATTTATTAAATAAAGAGGTTGAAAACGTTGATAAAAAAGTAATGTAAATGGTATGAGAGTTCGCTTTTAGATGTGTATTTAGTGATTAGTTCTGTTTGACTTTGCAGATCTTAAGAAGATGGTGAAAGGATATGAAGACGAATTGGCCAGTTTTAAGACTATATCAAAGTTGAAGTGTAAGACTTGCGGCCTTAAATTTAGTGGAAATGCGCTAAATGTGCTCAAAATTCATGGAAAAGAACATGTGCTCAAAATTCATGGAAACATTTTAGCTTGCAAAAATCCCCCAAGAGATATTGAAGAAAAATTTGCTGAGTGGGCGCTCAAGGCAAAGAGAGCACTTCTTGAAGGCAAAAAAAGGTAGGTCCCTAAATGATGGCTCCATCTATGGCTAGGGACATCTAGATGACACTTGAGAATGATCAAAACCCTCCCTCTACCCTTGCTTCACGTCAAGGAGGGCGTCATTCATCCTTTGTTGGGGATTGTAGCTCTAATCCTATCGGAAGCTCTGATAGCATAAGTCGAAGTGAACATGGACTGAAGGAGAACCTGCATCAAGTGGTCCTACTTTGCCTCAGGCATTTGGTAAACAATGGCTGCTTGAACTCCATCTTAAGTGGACGCAAGAATTTGTTGCATGTGGAATTCTTTTTAATGTCATTCAAAATCCTATCTTCAAAGATGCTTTAATGAGCAAGGCAAAGAAGAGTTTTGTGGTACCTTGTTAGAATAAGATGCGTACAGACTTAGATAAAGTGAAAAATACATCAAAAAATATTTTAAAGCGCACAACTCTTGATTATGTGCCACAATATGGATGCACTATTGCTCTAGATGGTTGGACAAATTGTCAACAGAAACCATTGATTAATGTGATGTTGATTCGTCCAAGAGGTTCCATCTTTCTTAAGGCAATTGATACATCCTTGAAAGAGAAAACTAGTGGATATCTTGCTACTGTCTATGAGCATTCAATCAGAAGGGTAGGAGGACCTAAAAATGTGACAACCATTGTCACAGATAATGCGTCTAACTACAAAGCAGCTAGAAAAGTAATTGAGTATCCAGAGATAACATGGGTTCCATGTGTTGCTCACACTTTGAATCTGCTCTTAAAGGACTTTGGGAAAGTTCCTTCTATTAAACAAACTCTTCTAGATGCAAACCACTTGGTGAAGTTTATAAAAGAGCATTCATTTTCTTATGCTTTGTTCCAAACAAAGTCCCCCACCAAAAATTTATAGATTTTTTGTGTGACCCGTTTTGGAACAGTATATTACATTCTACCAACACTGCAGCACGTTAAAGTGGCCCTTGTTGAAACAGTGGTAGATAGAAGATGGGACATTTGTCTTGATAAATATCCCAAGTATAAACCTACTGCTGCTACTGCAGACAAATGCTATCTGCTTGTAAACTCTCCTATTTTTTGGAGAAATGTAGACAAAATTATTACTGTCACAAAACCCTTCACTCATCTAATATGATTAGTGGACAAAGAAGACTCTATCTTTGGATGGGTTTACTGGTACATGCATGAAGCCACTTGCAAGTTATAATATTTTACATCTTATGTAGGAAAGAGAAAGCCATGATGATGTCGTTTGTCAAAAGAGGATGGGAGCAGCTGCATACTCCTTTGCATGGAGTAGATTTTGTTTTAGATCCTAAGTTCCAGATACACAAGCAATCTTCAAACAATGAAGTGATCAGTTGATTTCAAGAAAGTGTGTGCTCAACTACTAGGCAATGTGGATGGACAGGTAGTATACACACAAAAAACGGCATATACTAGTAAAGAAGGAATGTTTGGGGATCCTTGGCACATAGATGCTATCAAGACAATCAGCGCACCCGTTTGTGGAAAGAGTACGGTGGAGAAAAAGTGGAACTTCAACTGGCTGTGAGAGTATTGTCTATTGCCACTTCGAGTGGTAAGTGTGAAAGAAATTGGTCTTTGTTTGCTTTCGTGCATACTAAAAAATGAAATCGAGTAAGTCCTAAACGAGCTGCGGATTTGGTTTATGTATTGTGTAACATGCGACTTATGCACAAGCTAGAGAAGTTAGCCACATGTGCCACAGAAGAAAGCTTTGGGCACTTTCAAACACACAAAGAAATTGCAAATGAGCTAAAATCGGATGATGAATTGGAATGGAACCCAAAAGGTATTGATCCAGAATGTTCAGATGTTGAAGAAATTGATGGCATGGTGCCTATGAATGAGCTATAAAGTTTGTACTATATTCTCTATCAATTTTGCAATGCAAAAGTTATGTAGAGTTTAGCTTCAAAATCTCTTCTCTCTCTCTCTCTCTCACTCTCTTCCTCTTTCTTTGTCTCCCTTTCTCTCCATCTGCTCCATATCATTGTCAAAAAGAGTGGGGGAGAGAACAGAACTTAAACAATTGTAACAATAGCCGACATGTTCATTTGTTGCAATCAAATGAAGATTTACATACCAAAAAGAGGTTTTCATTACATATCTTGAGATTTAAGATACAAAAGAGCTTAGTATTGTGAGGGAGATTTAATTTAAATCATGGGTTGCATCTCCTAAAAGGTCATACACGAAATTCTGATTGGCCATATGAATTGCTTGCATCGGCATTGCCCATCTCTTCTTCATTAACAGGCCCATACTTTGCCTCATACCATGCCAACTTTATTTCTAGAACTGCTATACGAGCGCGCAGCATGACTGGGGTCTCTCCTTGACTTGCCAAATCCACACCTTGGGTTGCAAGATGCTCTGTGACTGCGGTTTCTTTGGGCAAGTATGTATATACTCTTTTGCAAGGAGGGTCTTCTTGATTAGCTTCCTATGCATGAATCTTCTCGGTTGGGCATCCTTTGCCAAAACCTCTTGAAGTGGGATGATCGTTCCAATCAACTTTGAGCTGCAATACATAGTAGCAATAGCATTCTTGTACAAAGTAAATTGCCACTTGATTATTGTTTGGTGGCGATCTGTACACTTGGATAAATCTTGCAAGGATAGTGTGTTGCAAATCTGAAACCTTCAAGGGATCAGAAGGATTAGCATTTCCACTGACGCAAAATAATGTGTTGTGTACAAAGTGATCCGGGCATAGCTATTTGCATTGCCTGTAATTCAGTGGCTCCCCTTGAAGTTATGATTTGTCTTGTTGGGTTGCAGCCAAAGCACTGAAATCTCCTTGAGCCACCCGATAATTCTCTTCCTCTTTGTAAATTTGCTAAGCCAATGCATGATTAAGCAAAGGAACACTTGGCTATTGTGCATTCTAGTCGGGAGCAATATCTTCCATAACTGAAATGCAAAATAATAAACTTTAGTGAAATAGGTCTTAACAATTGGAAAAGAGATCTGTTTTAGATAATTGAGCAATCCAACTTGAAATACTTTAAAACCTCAACTTGAAGAACTTTAAAGACGTAATTGAACACCATTAATGAAACACTTTAAATATCACCACACTAAATATCATCACACATTGCACACCATTAATGTCGAAAATGTTGATCAATGGTTTAATCATCAATAGGTCTCAAGCCAGATTTGGTTACAATATGATAGACAACATTATGGCCTCCATTCAAACAAAGGCTTAAATCCCATATCTTAGGTCTATCTAAGGGTTTGGGGGATTTTTCATTAGCAAGATGTTTATTTACATTTCGCAAAAATTTGCACTTGAGAACCTCAGCGAGATCTGGAATACACACAATCAAGCGTCTAAGAATATATGAGAGACTATATATATCAGATGCCTTGGTGAATGGAGGAGGATTTGTGCTGATATTTTTAGGGGTAGTCCATGGATAATCTTGTTCAAATTGAGCTCTACATTAAGGGGTGAGATTGGGCAGCTTGGGAAATGTTGCAGATGTGCTTTATGGTGTGCTTTGTCCCTAGTCCACAATGCCAGCATACACTCCTTGCTCGCCAAAATGAAGTAGAATATTTATAGTGTGTAGATCATTGTGAATGAATTTGTGACTATACACAAATTTAATCGTCTGCAGAAGAGCATTACAGATTGGCAAAATGTTGTCTGTGAATTGTTGTACAGTTCCAGACGTGTGTTGGAACTCTTTGATTGTAGGCTTGCTTCCATCATGATGACATGCATGAATCCACTACTCAAGATGACCTCCACTCCAAATCTTGAAGATTAGCATAGGTCTTTTGCTATACCAAACAAGAGCATGAGGCAAAATCATGCCACAATGTTGAACAGTTGTGGTAGTTGCCTCCTTTAGCACGATCTGTAATGTCAGCTTGCTTCCGATTTGGTCTTTGTAGATCTTTTCTGCATAGACAGGATCTCTGAAGAGAGGATGAGCCATTGATACTTGTTTCACATTTGCAAAACGTCCCTCCCCTAATTCGGGTGCTTACAAGTGAAAGATGGAATGCTCCCCAAGTAAGTGTAGGACATGAGGACATATCGTATCATCCAGGTGTACAGCTAAGGGTTGAGCACCTGATGGAGGAGGTACATCCTCTTCTATCCTAGGACGTTTTGAAGAGCCTTCAATCTTATCTTTGCTCTTCAATTCTGAATGTAGTTGTGCTACAAGCTGCATTCTCTCTTTGATTCTAGGTTTGGTTTTGATTTCTAAATGAACCATACTTTCAAAACTTCTAGTGACCTGACCTAATAATTTCTTTACTGTGTTATGCATCACTCCATTAGTGCGCAGAGCTGGGTCAAACAAAAATGAGAATACACTGCATAGCTTAAGCCAACACGGTTCCACAAGCTAAATCACAAAATCATCGAACTTTGCCTGCAGTGGATCAAATGCTCATCGCAAATGATTGTCTGAAGCTCCATAGAGAGACAATATTAGAGCGTCACTAATGATTTTGTGATGCTGACCCATTAACTTTGTCTCTACCATGACTGAAGCCTAAAAATACATGAAGCAAATATAAGTAAGGTAAATCTAGAATAGATAAAAATTTGACATATATGATTGTAAATAATTCTAAACAAAAATATTTTATGGACAATAATAACCTCCAGTAATGAAAGATCGAAACATTTCATGCACCATAATAACAACAATAATGAAAGACTTTAGAACATATATAATTTTTTCCTGCAGTGTGATGTAGTGGTCAACAACAATCAAAGACAAAAAAATATATAATAACAATCGCCTTGTAGTGCGAAGTGGAAGTCAATAGCTGTTAGGGACAAAGAATTAATACTACCAAAATTCTCTCTACAGTGCGACACAGTGGTCAACAACAACTAGAGACGAGGAATCTATTACATCCAATCAACCTAAAGTGCGACGTGATGGTCAAAGCATTCAGGATTGAAGGATGTAAAATATATATCTCCTCCCTGCAGTGCGAGACAGTGGTCAGAAGCAACCAGAGATGAAGAATCCATTAAATTCAATCTCCTTGCAGGCGCCTTGATGGTCAGTAACAACCAAGAATGATGGATTTAAAAAGTCTAAAACTCTCCCTACAGTGCGACACGGTGGTCAACAACAACCAGAGATGAGGAATCTATTGAATCCAATCTCCTTACAGTGTGACATGATGGTCAGCAGCGCAACCAAGGACGATGGATTTAAAAATCCTAAACCCCTCCCTACAGTGTGACATGGTGGTCAGCAACAAGCACAAATGAGGAATCTATTAAATCAAATCTCCTTGCAGTGTGACGTGATGGTCAACAACAACCAAAGATGATAAATTTCATAAGCCTAAACCCCTCCCTGTGGTGCAACATAGTGGTGAGCAACAACCAGAGACAAGGAATCTATTAAATCCAATCTCCTTGCAGTGCGACGTGATGGTCAACAACAACCAAAGATGATGGATTTAACAACCCTAAACCCCGACCTGCAGTGCGACATGGTGGTCAGCAACAACCAGAGACGAGGAATCTATTAAATCCAATCTCCTTGCAATGCGACGTGATGGCCAACAACAACCAAAGATGATGGATTAACAACCCTAAACCCCTCCCTGTAGTGTGACACGATGGTTAGCAACAACCAGAGACCAAGAATCTATTTTTTTAAAATCCGATCTTCCAATAGTGCGACGCAATGGTCAGCAACAACTAGGAAGAAAAGATGTAAGTCAGCTAACTCCTCCCTATAGTGCGACTCCGTGGTCAGCAATAACCAGGGGTGGAAAGTCTAATTAAACAACCTAATCTACTCCATGCAGTGTGACATGGAGGTCGGCAATAGTCAAGGACAAAGCGTCTAAAGTCTAACCCCCCTTGCATTGTGTCATGAGGATCAACATAGTCAAGGACGGGTGTCTAAACCTGCAGACTAACGATGAGGTGTGAGCAAAGCTCCACAACAACAATGTTAGTAAAAAACAAAACGTAAACTAACACCGAGGTGCGAGCAAAGCTCCACAACAACAGCGTTAGCAAAAAAATTGCAAAAATAAATAAATAAAAATAGTACAAAAAAATTACATGCTCTCTCTGTCTCAGTGCGGGATGCTCTGCTCGCTCTGTACCTGCTCTCTCTCTACTACCCTCTCTCTCTAGCAACTATCTCTACCTCTCTCTAATAATCACTATCGCGACAGTTTGTTCAAATTGCTATGGCATCTTTTCTCATAAGTCCAACAATATTTTGATCAAAATATATTTCGATCGAAATATATTTTGATCGAAGTAAATTTTATTTGGATAAACGCGTATAATACAGATATACAGCGTATAACTACATAATATACGTACAATTTTTAATATACTAGCGTATAAATGCAACTTAGATAGTATGTTTCCCAACCGCAAGTAGCACCACCTCAAGTGCCAACTGTACCTAGATATACTACGGGAAATTTTCTAGGACCAGCTAAGGTTGAACGACCACAGCCAGTTTTAGGGCAACAACCACCACTCATAGGGACAAGACCGATAGGTGTGAGATACATGCCCATTGTGGAAGAACCGAAGAAACAAACCTTAGTGCATGTCCCTGTTTATTACAAAGAGCCAAGTGGAACAATGGCCTGCCCAACATACTACCCACCAGAAGGTTCGAGAACATCCAAACCATGGAGTATGATCGGCAATGTTGGACCACCAACCACGACACAGGCTACAGGAGAAAAAAGATATAGTTTGGACAAAAGAACATTGTTGTTCATAGCCAATGGATGTTTCAATGGACCAAGGCCTACTTACCAATAGAGAGGTGCTCAAGGAGCTCCACAACAATCATTGGGACATTGCTATACATGTGGGGGCGACCATCTTATGAAAGACTATCCTTATTTGGAAATTGTCCGAGTCAATGCGTATTGTTCAGACTGCAGCATCACTCATTTGTTTGCCAATTGCCCAAAAAATCCGAACAAAGTATTTAAAGCAACCATAAACATTTTGGAGGCTATCCCTTCAAGCAGTGGTTCCAAAAATGAAACAATAATACCTATACAAATCATCACACGAGCTCAGGCTCAAAAAGAAAAAGGGGACTTGAAAATGAAGAACCAGGATGTAAAACACCTAATTGAACAAAAAAGCCAACGAAACACATGGAAAGCGAGAAAAGCGCGGGTAGAAGTGAGGAAAGAAAAATAACAAAATGTCATAACGGAATAATTATAGCGAACAAAAGACAAACTAGAAAAACTTGAAAGACGAGCACTTCAAAAACTAGAAACACCAACAAACATAGATCTTGAGAAGAAAGTGAAATACAAAAGTGCGGGATCAGGAAAATCTATGCTAGTAGAGAAAGTAAACGAACATCTAGACACACTCTTGAAAGCATATGACTCAAGGCTTAAAATCGACCAAACTCAGGAACAAAAATGGATGACATATCCCTATGCTGAGTTGAAAAAACAGAGACTGGAAATGTGTCAAAAGATGATCCAAACTACGCAAACCTTACTAGAACCAGCTTAAAGGAAACAAGTTAAGGAGGTAGAACTTCCAGTACCAATGCCGAGGAACCCTCCAACACACGGATCAGAACGACTAACTGTTAGTCCAAAAATTGAATTAAAACCTGAACATTCAATAGAAAGACCTGGGATAGTGTTAAACACAACAGACTCAATATCAGAAGGGTCCCAACCTATCACACCTGAATTTTATAAAATCTATGAGGGCTTAAATGATCTTTGGAAACAAATAAGGGAAGCCAATGAAGCTAATGAACTAAGCCAAAAGGGTTAACAAAACCAGTATGGGAGAAGAAGACTTCCTTCCTCCTATTGAATAATTTGAGGTAGGACCTCAAGCACATCTCGAGATGTACTCTTATAGGAGAGACAAGGGATCTACGAAATCTTGGGATAGCCAACTTGTATCTCTGAAAACGTTACCCTCATATATGGGAGAGTATGAAGCAAAGTTAGATGTGAAAGTTGTATCATCAGAGAAAATCGCTACAAGGAAGGGTATGGACTCCAAGGGGTCGATAACACTCATATCAACTCCGGTAACATGTACCATTACTCTAGCAGAGCTTCTCAGATTAAGACCTAATATCTGGAATACAGTAGGAAAATGTCTCGAAAAAATTAGAGTAAGGGATCCGAATTCACAAATGTAGGAAGGAATCAAGGAATTAGAAAAACCTCAAGTAAACATACAACCAGTGCCTTTAAACAAGGTACGAGAATACTATGAAGGGGAAGATGGCAATACCATGCTCTCGGTTGAATTAGAAGGTGTTACCACACCATGGCAACTCTTGACAGTGGAGCTGGTGTGGCCATTGCAACAAAGGATGTATGGAAGAAATGGGGAAAACCAGCTTTGAAAACTACAAGAATGAAGTTGCAACTGGCCGACGGTTATATGGAGAGACCCATAGGACTTTTGAAGAAAATAGTTGTTAAGTCTTGTCGAGTATGAGCATACCTTTGCAATCGTGGATTTTGGCAAGAAAAATAACTATGACATAATACTTGGACTACCCTTCATGAGACAATTAAAGATGGTCCAATAATGGGGCTACAATCACATATACCTCAGACACATGGAGACTACTACAAGAATAAACCTTGCAGAACATAGCTACAAAGATGTCGACAAAACCCCGGTAGAAGAGTTTGATTCTGCCATGATAGTAGGATCAGAACTCCCGACTGGCTAGGTAAACCAAAGGAGTTATGGATGTGTGGGGCATCTAATTGTGGAAGCCTAAAACGAGAAGAATGTATTCTAGACAGAGGGATCGAGGATACGGAATACATTCTAGAACATTTTCCAGAAGAGTCCTTAGAACCTTTAGAATGGACACATATTCTAGCAACCTTAGATGTGTGTGCTATTGCTGAGGAACCAACGACTAAGTTTTGTGACCAGGATGGGTATGATGTAGTTCCATATTACATGGTTGCGTCAATAGAATATGATGATTACCAAATCTCAAGTCAATTAAGAAAAATCAAACATAAGGAAGAAATGAATGGGGAGCTGTTCCATCATCTTGAATGAGATGATGATGCAAATAATGAATGTTCTGACAATCCCAATGAGCTAGAGGAAATGATACGTGATGTAAGGTTTTATGATTTTCCAAATCAAAAATCGAGACATCAAGCACATTACAAAAATTGGAAGAAATGTCACAAGGCCATAGATAACCCAATGCCAAACATTAAAAACAGAATGGAATTCTTATAACTGGTAAAAGCAAAAGACTGCATTAAAAACAAAATATCAGCTCAGTTCTCTCAAAATTGAGACCCTAGGACAAAAGACAGTCCTAGGGATGTTAAAAAACGAACTCAGAGGCTGAAGGCAAAAACTAAGTCCAAAAGAATGGAAACAGAATCAAAATTAGAAGAACCAAAATTGACAAAACTTGAACGTAGGAAAAGGTACCATGAGCTCAAGAAGACTCTAAGGGAAGTATGAACAACCAAAAACTCACAATAGAGAGGATGAGAACAACAATAGCGGAAACAATAGGAGTGTACCATCCCATTACAGAAAGTTCACCATTCAAGACCGGAAAATAGTGTTGACACGGCCCAAAAGCGAGCGATGGGAGAAGGAGGCTTATGATGGGCCGGAAGATGCAAAGAAAGTAGACCTAGCACAACCTGGAGAGAAACTGCAACCCGTATATATAGCCATCGACCTGAGCCGAGACGAGGAATAGGAGCTTCTCAGCCTTCTTCATTTATACAAGGATGTGTTTGCATGGTCTTACAAGGACTTAAATAGAGTGAATCCGACAATATGTCAGCATAGTATTCCTTTAAAACCTGATGCAAAACCAAGCAGACAAAGGTCTTACACGTATAATGATATCTTGGATAAGTGTATCAAGGAAGAGATTGATGAACTGAAAGACGTAGAGTTTATCAATGAGATAGAACACTCTAATTGGGTATCCCCAATCGTTGTTGTACCCAAAAAGAATGGAAAATTCCGAGTGTGTGTCAACCTCAAAAAAGTCAACGCAGCCACAATAAGGGATAACTATCCCTTGCCAATTACAGAACACGTCCTTGAACGAGTGGCAAGAAAGCGTGCATATTCCTTCTTGGATGGGTTCTCTGGTTACAATCAACTTGCAATTGCACCTGAGGACCAATATAAAACGGTATTTGCCATAGAATGGAGCATATTTGCATATCGGGTCATGCCATTTGGGTTAACAAATGCACCTGCCACATTTCAAAGATTGATGGCACATGCCTTCAAGGAGTACTTGAGGAATTTTTGCAATGGCTATTGCCGGCACAGGAGAAATAGGCATTATGGGAATGATTACCCGCAAACTACATTATGTGAACATCAAACACATAGAAATAGGATAGAAGACAGTACACAGTACACAGGCACAGAACACCTCCTGCTTAATTCATATGTAATCCGGACACAGAGTTACAACAGAAGATGTAATGGATAACATAAAGGTTGGTTACATCAAAAGACAGGTATGCCCCCCCATATACAACCACTGCTCCAGCGCAGATCGGAAACGATGCACACACTCCCCCTGTCCCATGATATCCTGTGAAGAACTGTCGCCATGGCTGTCGCATACCGCATGACTCCTGATCCGCAATGTCCATACCTCGGCAGGACCACACGTGTGACTCATGCCGTAACACCTGGCACGCACGGTGGAGTGCAGGAACCCACACTCAGCCCCTCTGGTTGGAAGGTTCCGGTTTGTGATCTTCGACCTGCTCTAGTGAAGAGGAAATGTCAATGTAGCCAAAGCCTCTAAAATCTGCAGTATGGGCTCGATAGACCTCGTCCAAAATATGTGGATCTATCTCAGTATGTTCCGGCCAAGGAGCTCGAGGAATAAAGTGCGTTGGCAAAGAAATAGACTGCGGCACCTGCGGCAAAGGAGCAAGATGCGTATGTAGAGGATAATAGCGAGAAAGGTATCTATTCAGAGCATACCAAAATGGAGGGCATGGGGGTAGACTGAGGGAGAAAGAGTGAGCCAAAGTCTCCACCCAAAAACACACCTTGCACTGCTCCTTACAAAATCGACGAATCATTTTCTGCAAACGAGATACATGAGCCTGGGCCTCAGCACAATCCTCTATAGCTTGCGCCCAATCAGCAATATCAAAACCTTTGGAAACAACACTCTTACCTCTGTCAGTGTTGGATGACTCAGGTTGCTGCATCACAACCTGCTGAGTTGGTGGCTGTGCTCTCACCTCAGCAGATAAGTGTGTGCTCCAGCTCTGTAGTTGATTTTCCAAAAAGATGTGGAGATCCTGTTGCATCTCCACTGCCAATGCATCCAAATCATTCATACTGATCATTACATCACTAGGGTGCGAGGCTAAGTATGAGGCAAGGCTATGCTACGCTCGCAATTGAAGTAGTTCCTCTTGAATGGAAGCCACAAATGCAGCATTAGCCCCCCAAAGCATTTGTATTTCTTCATTCTGCTGACGAGCCGTTGCAGTCAAATCTTCATTTTGATTGGTCAACTCGGCAATGCGAGCCTGCAAGGCCTTTACCTACGTTTCGAGCTCATTAGCTCTACCCTCTATTGCGGGGGCTGGCCAGGCTGCACGAATAGACTTTGCAAGTCTACTCAAAAAGGTGGCGCACGCCTGTATTTGGTCAGCAGGGTTTTTTGCCGTTGCTTCCCATGGTAGCGCTGCGGGAAGAGTACCTCCCGTCGAGGCAGCTGCATTGGTGGTTCCAGAAGTTTCCGGTTGCAAGGGAATGTCCGCAGTCGGAGAGCCCGTCCTAGGTGGAGTAGCAATTGCCACTCTTTCCTACATTCGGTGGTGCTAGCGTGCCACTGCAGAATCCTCTGGCATAGAAGATGCAGTCGCAGGAGGTGGTGTAGAGAACTGTTGTTCCTCTCGGCCGCGCTTGCGGGTTGCTGGTCCTGCAGTGGCCATATCTTGGGCTCCAGAGGGTACCACTGCAGTCGATGGACCCGACAAATCCTCAGTGCCAACATTCTGCTGCTGTGTTTCCCACCCAGCAGGAACTGCCAAACTCTGGGTTTGCGAAAGAGGGGCAACAGTCCCTTGGACCACCAATCTGTCATCTTCAAAATGGCATAGAGGACGCAGGGTGAGAGGAAAAACTTCCCTTAAGGGAAAGATCAGTGTCATAGCTGGCCGACTTTTGTGTTGGTTGGGGTATTTCACCCCAACTGTGCCATCACTCTTTGGCATTTTTCCAGCAGTCTCTCTCTGACAACTGCTGCCCAAGCCACTGGCCCAAAGTTGGCCGAATGCAAAACATTCCTCTCTTTGGTCGAGATGGTATAGGTTTAGGCTTGTAACCAAATTACCTTGAGAAACCATCTATACGCATCCCTGGTCGCTACATTTGACAACCCTGAAAGCTTATATTCACCTTTCACTTTCAATCCAAACTCCTAATCCACATCTGCAAACAGGAATCACATGAGATGCTCGCACCACTCCATCATTGGGCAAACAGCAACACCCGAAAATTCTTTCTGCTGTCAGCTGAATTTGTTGGTTATTCAGCTCCACCATGTCTCCAACGGCCTGTTGCTCAATCAAACCTGCTGCCTGCGGGTGAACAGGTATCCCTTGCCAATCCAAGTTGGCGAACACGCGTAGCCGCAAATCTTGCAGCCAGGCATCCCCTCGGTGAAGCGCTAACTGTTGTACTAGAGTAAAGGGGATGCATTGCAGGAGAGAGCCGTCATGGCGATGATGAGATGCAGGAGCAGAGAATATTGAACGAAGGACGCGTGATACACAAAACAGGAGAAGCACAAAAAGAATCGTCTACATGCAGTAACCCTATCACAATGAGTTTCCAAAATAGGGCGCAACCATCATAGCTACTTTCCCGCTTTCCAAGATTGCATGCAAAAGAATCTCCAATCATTATTAGGGCGGCTTCCAGCTCTTGTACCACAGCAAAGGGGCACTGAATCGGGGTAGGTGAAATATAATGGTGCAGTCTGAAACCATTGACCGGTACAGAAATTACCTCCCCCCGCAAATCTGCCAAATAAAAAGAGATGGGCCCGCATGCTTGAAAAATCCAGAATGGTCCTGACCACCTTAATTTAAGCTTCCTAGGCATCTTCCCGAGGTGGGAATTAAAGACAAGGACCAGCTATCCCCGAACAAATTGCCGTGCTTTCGGGCGATCCAGCCATTTTTTTCGCCCAGACTGCAGATCCTACAGCACCGCAAAGCTATGCAATCGCTCTTCATCTAGTTCCCGCAAAACATCCAAACGATAAATCACAGAATCTTCCGGAAGAAGTCGATCCGCAATCAGCATCGGCAGACTCGGAATCACATGCTCCACCGGGGTGATTGCCTCCATGCCAAATGCCAACTTAAAAGGAGTCAATCCTATTGCCACTTTATAAGCTGTCCGCAAGGCCCATAAGGCAGAAGGAAGTTTCACATCCCAATCTGTTCGGTGCATATTCACTAACTTTGTTAATATCCGAATCAATTGCTTATTAGTTGATTCTGCTTGCCCATTTGCCTGAGGATAATATGGAGAAGATTTCCTATGCAATACAAAATAAAACTGTAGCCTTATTCAAAAAATGACTTCCCCTGTCACTAACCAGCTTAATAGGGCATCCATATCTGGAAAAGATATCCTTATATAAGCATCCAGCCATAGAAACTACAGTATTATCTCTCAAAGGCCATTCCTCCACCCATTTGGTACCGTAATCCGTGGCTGTCAAAATATACTTATTACCCATGTGAGCTGCAACTGGTTTAAAAGGTCCAACAAAATCCAAATCCCACTTTTGAAAAGGCTCAAAGGCATTCTGGACCACTTGGTAGGTTGCCCCAACCGCTGACACACATCACACTGTTGCACATAATTTCTCACATCCTGAAACAATGTGGGCCACCATAATCCGGATTGGAGAACTTTTCGAGGCATGATTAATGCTGCAAAGTGACCTCCCACAATACAGGTATGGACTTCCTCCAAAACTGCTTCCTGCTCCTGTGGTAGCACACATCTGAGTAATACATCCGCCACCATATGATAATAGAGCTTCCCCATAATAATCTCAAAATTCTTGCTTCTGATAGTCATACGTTTCTTCTGATGGATGGACAAGAAGGAAGGCATTTCGCCACTGTCGAGAAAATGAAACATCTCCCCATACCATGTCCATGGGATGCTAGAGATGACCCTTTCCTGTTGTGGAACTGTTGTATCCTCTGCAACTACACCTGTTAGAAACAAAGACGCATCCAGAAATTCATCAGCTACACCCGTCGGTGGCTCACTGGAATCTAACCTGGATAGGTAGTCAGCCACCGCATGCTGAGCCCCTGGAGGATGTATGACCTCAAAGTCAAATTCTTGCAGCAAAAACACTCATCTGGCCAATCTTCCCGTCAAAATTCTGTTGCCGTACCAGGTATAAAAGAGCCGAATGGTCCACATGGAAGAAAAAACGTCGATCCAATAGATAGTGCCGGAATATCTTCACTGAATAAATCATCCCTAAACATTCCCTTTCGGTTACTGAATAATTTATTTCTACAGATGATAATCGTCTGCTGGCATAATAGATAGGTTGAAACCATCCTTGACTTTGTTCCTGCATCAGCACATTGCCAATAGCTTGATCTGAAGCATCCACAAATACATGAAAATCCTGACCCCAATTTGGAGGAAGCATAATCGGAGCTTTGGATAGCTGAAGTTTTAATATCCAAAAAGCAAGATCACATTCCTGCGTCCATTCAAAATCTATAGCATGCGCTGCCTGAGTAATCGGGATTGCCAAATGCGCGACAAACCGCAAATGCCTCCCATGCCAACGGACTTGACCCAGGAAAACCTGACACTGTTTCTGGTTCCGCGGTGGAGGTGCTTCCATAATTGCGGCTATTTTATCCGAATCCACGAAAATACCATCTTCAAAAATTATATGCCCCAATAGCCTGCCGCGATGCGAACAGTAAATGCACACTTTAAAGGATTCAAACTGAATTTAACCTCTCTACATTTCATAAAGCATAACCGTAATTGCTTCAAGTGCTCCAATTGCGCTCCAAAAACACTGAGATCATCCAAAAAAATTCTCATAAAATCCGTCAAATAAGGACCAAAAATTTCAAACATATCCCTTTGAAAAGTTGAAGGAGCATTCCGCAATCCGAACCACATCACTGTGCACGCAAACACACCCCATGTGGTAATAAAATTTGTTTTTGGCTGATCCCGCAATGCCATTCGTATTTGGTTATATCCACTAAACCCATCCAGAAAAGTATACATCTCATCTCTTGCTACATCATCCAAAATGGAATCCAAGAATGGAAGAGGCAAAGGAGCTGGAACATTAGCCGCATTCAATTTTCGGTAATCCACACAGATTCGGATTTGCTTGTTTTTTTTTGGTACAACCACAATTGGAGAAATCCACTCCGGATTATCAATAGGGGTAATAAAACCCACTTCCAAAAGAAGATCAATTTCCATCTTAACTTTCTTTGACACATTCGGATTCATCCTATATGAGTGTTGCTTCACTGGCACCGCATCTGGTTTCAGATTTATCATATGCTGATAAAACTTAGGATCCAATCCCTGCATATCCGCATATTCCCATGCGAAAACATCCTTAAATTCTGTCAGTAACTTAATCAAATCACCTCTAAAACTTGCCTCAAGCTACTTATTAATGTATATGGGCTGCGACTTCGCTTGCTCCCTAAGAAAGACCTTCTCTAATTCATCTTCTTTAACCCTTGTAATTTTCTCCATCTGCGCCTCAAATGCACGTTCTTGCTGAATAACATCCTCCAATGATTCAGGCCTTGGAAGCACCTGTTGTTGCTCCCCTATTCATGCTGGAGTTCCTGAATCCCCCATCGAGTTCCCCTTCGAAACTAGAGAAATATCCGCCAGATATAAAGAGACCAAATCCGGATTAGCTTTCAGAAATTGCTCCTCTTCATCCTCTTCTAATCCTTCCACCATATTTATTGTTTCTGCTATCACCGGCCATGCTGCCTGAACTGGTTGTCTGCATGTTCCCAACATCTCCCACACTTTTCTTCTACCCTTCTTTATTGTAAGCATATTTGCTTCCCAATTATGCTTTACCCTCGCTTGTCCTAACCAGGGTCTCCCCAAGATAATGTGATAATCCTGATTATGATCCTCAATATTCAAGACTACTAAGGAAACGGCAAAAGATAAGCTCGCCACATCCAAGACAATGCCCCGGAGTAACCCCATTGGTTGCACTCTTCTTTGATCTGCCATGCGGACTACAAAGGGTGCAGGCTCCCAATCACTGAGTCCAAAACGCTCACAAGTTGCTTGAGTGAAATTGTTCACTCCTGCTCCTCCATCCAATAGTACCTCGTCAATGTATGTTCCATGGTATCTAACTGAAAGCTCTAGAATGCGGGTATCTGTGATCCTATTTGTCGGCAACGGGGCTGAATCATCCTCCTCGCTTTCAACTTTCCTGATCGCTACTTCCCTCAGCTCTGTGGACATCTGTCGCAGCAATGCATTATGAAAATTCGGGACCAATTTCAGCAATGAACCCAGAGGTACTTGTATTGGCAACGTGAGGACCTCTTTCCAAACTAAATTCCAATCCTCCTCTTCTCTAATATCATCCTTATTTCCAGATTTTCCTTCCTTTATTTCCAAGGCCACAGTCAATGGTCCTGATGACTTCACTGGTGGTGCGGATTGTGGGAACCAGGACACAGTCTTTTTTCGCACTTCTTCCTGAGCCGTCCTATCCGGAATCTTTACATCGGGTGTTGGAACCACATTTTTACCGGATCGCGTGATTAATGAAACCATTGGATCAGATCCTACAATCCTTCAATCTGAACCATAGCCACACTAGGCTATTTCCCTACAGCACGTTCCTGCTTCTTCTGATCATATTTCATAGCTTCAATACACTCGGATCGCCAGTGCCCATCCCCCAAACATAAAAGGCATGTCTTGGGGCGATTAGGATCTTGGCCACCTATTCCGCGACGTCGTCCTCCCCCTTCACCACGTCCTGCTGCTTGACCTTGCAAAGGCGTCTCTAATGTATGAGCATGAGCCATCGCCACAGCAGGATCTTGTCCTTGCCCTATCTATGGTTGTTGCCATGTAGAAGAGTCTCCTTGACTGCGATGACCCCGACCATTGAAATAACATTCCACTGTATTATGGGTATTGGTTGTGCAAATCGCACACCACTTCTGATTCATTGCGCACTCCTGAGCAGCATGGCCCGGATTCCAACACTGGGTACACCATAGTTTCTTTAGACTTTTAGCCACCGTAGCCGATTCCGACGATCCGGATGAAACACCTTTCCCGTGACGCTGAGATTTTTTCCGAGGTGTCTCTTTTGATTCTTTCCCCGAATCGTTGTTGCCTAAGTCTGAGGAATCTGATGCTGCGGACTCCAACTCCGAACTATCACTGCCGCTATCTTGCGACTTTCGATGAGATTTCTTCCTGTCTTTTTTCTTTGATTTCTTTGGGGATTCCGTATCCTCTAAAGCTTCTCCTGCTACTACAGCCCTAGCAATTACATTATCCAGTGGAGTAATTACCTTATCCAATGTTGCCATAGCAGTTCTGAGATCCTTGTTGAGCCCCCGCAAAAAATAATCATTCAGCACTTTTGCTGCCGGTCTTTGTGCCTGAGGTACCCTCTGCAAAAGCATCCGAAATTTTGCAGCGTAATCCTCCACTGGCAATGACTTCTGCCGCAGCGTTTGAATCTTTTCCAAATGTTGAGGGACTGTCTTTTCTGTTGTAAACCTTCGTAGACACGCTCTGGATCCTTTGAAATATGTCTGATCATCAGGGTATTCGGACAACCATTTCGCAGCTTTCCTCGAGAGTGTAGATTCAAACACTGATTGTTGATGGAGAGGAATCACCACCCGAGGATGATTCGATCCATAAGCTTTATTGAATTGGCGCAAATGTGCATCCGGGTCTTCTCTCGAAAGACCTCAAAACCGACTATACTTAATCTGAGGATGAGACATCACCCCTTGCCCAACTGTACCTCCTCCCAAAAAAACCTGACGAGCACTAGGAGGTGGGGACAGGGCCGGAGACACCCCAGACTGCTTACCGGAGATGGTGGTGGAGCAACCTATGTGGGTGAGGGTGAACGTACAATAGGAGGACATGACTGACTGCGTGGAGTATGCCTCGCCTGCCGCAACCGCCAACCACACACCGAGCTTGGTGATGGAGATACAGATTCCTCAACCTGTGGTGAAGAAAAACCAAATTCATCCGAACCGCCTCTCCTCCGACGTCTTCCTACAATTGGAACCACAGGGTCAGGCAGACCCTGCGACCTAGTGCGCATGCATATTCATCGCACGTCGTCCATCACGCATCGTGGTCGCCATATATAATGGCTATTGCTCGCACAGGAGCAATAGGCATCACGGGAATGATTACCCGCAAACTACATTATGTGAACATCAAACCCATAGAAATAGGATAGAAGACAGTACACAGTACACAGGCACAGAACACCTCCTGCTTCATTCATATGTAATCCGGACACAGAGTTACAACAGCAGATGTAATGGATAGCATAAAGATTGGTTACATCAAAAGACAGGTATGCCCCCCCATATACAACCGCTGCTCTAGCACAGATCGGGAACGGTGCACACACTCCCCCTGTCCCATGATATCCTCTGAAGAACTGCCGCCACGGCTGCCACATACCGCATGACTTCTGATCCGCAATGTCCAGACCTCCGCAGGACCGCAGGACCGCATGTGCGACTCATGTTGTAACAATTTCTTGGAAATCTATATGGATGACCTATGTGTACACTCTTTGCAAAGAGTGTAACATGTGGAACACCTCAAAAAGGTATTCGAGAAATGCAGGATATATAGGATTTGCCTTAATCTAGAAAAATGTGTTTTCATGGTAAGACGAGGATGAATCTTGGGGCATATTGTCTCTTAAAATGGCTTATCCACAGATTTGGATAAGATTAAGGTGATTATCAAAATGCCTAAGCTGATCAATGCAAAGCAAGTGTAGTGCTTCATGGGACATTGTGGTTATTACAGGAGGTTCATACACATGTATGCAGTTATTGCACAACCACTGTATAGACTTATAGTGATCTTTGAATGGATAGATAAGTGCAACAAATCTTTTAAGAAATGATAAGATGCCCTTGTATCCACTCCTGAGGAATATGAAACATATTTGCTGGAAGCGCATATTCAGGCGTTAATGTTTCATTTTTTAGCCATAAAAAGTTTCCAAATTCACAGAAGACTCAACAATAGCTGCATTTGTAGTGGAACCAGCATTAGTAGTGGAGCCAACCACTTTCTTCTTAGCCTCTTTGGCCTTCAACTTAGGACACTACTTGATCAAATAATTATTAGCTTTACAATAATGGAAACACATCTTCTTTTTGCCCTTATCACTAGAATTCCTAGACATATTGTTGCCGAAAGAAGCATTAGGAACATGCAATTTATCACTTGTAGAAGAACCATGAGAAGTGCCTACATTCTTTTACCACCTTTTCTTTGAGCAGCAATAAAGGCCTCTTCAACTACACGTTGTTTAGTCCTTTTTTTTTTTTTGGAAAGTGACTCTTGCAACAATTTTGTGCATAATGCATCAAACTTGACAACTTTAGGATTTCCTTGGGTCATAAGTCTCCAAGTATTAGAAAAGGTCTGGTAAGAATCTGGCAAGGCATCAAGACCCTTTGACACAAGGACATGTTGCATCTTGTAAGCTCACATAGGGTAATTATCCCCATTCAATATGTCCTCAGTTACAAACATATTGAACACATCTGTGTTGTTAGCCACGGTGAATGTTGCACTTGATGTGAAAACTGCCCAAAAAGAGGAGAAACAGAGTGGGAACAACACGTGCTATATAGCACAAATCATAGAAGACGACTATAAGGGCCAGTTATACAAAAAATGGCATTGACAAAAAATTTGCACAAAATGACGAAATTGCGTACACAGTACTGCCTCTAGTGGAAGCGGAGGTCGAAATGAGCCCAAATAAAAAATATGAGCACACATGATCTCCAAGAGCTCTCTCAAAATATTTTTCGACCTGTTGGCGCTCTCCAAAGCTCATAAAAATCGGAGAAAGTGAGCACGCGTGTGTTGGAGCGGCGACTATGTCCGGGAGGACGCAACCTACTCTAATACCAATTGTTGAAATTAGGGTTACAAGAAAACACATACATCTTGGAGAAGATAGAGGAAGCACAAAGCACACAAGAGAGAGTGTATTACTTAGTGAGCAATGGAAAAATAAGTTAGCCCTAGAGTGATGGGCGTATATACAATGCACGAGGGAAGAAACCTCCTAGTGAGGGAATAAAATGTCTCGACAGTCCTAAATGTGTTCACACACATCACTACCACATGTATATGGTAACACAATTAAGTGGGTTAGTGCACTCACATTTACGTCAAGAATCGCATCAAATTCTAACTCCAATGATGCCTACACACATGTGTGTGCACTTAGCAACCGATTAACCGCAATTCACTTACACACAACCAATCACAAAAAGCTTTTGTGTAGCATCAAATTCATAGATATTACACACATTTTAGCAATGATCACACATCCAATGCTTGATTTATCGATGCATTGCATTAAAATCACATGCAATTAGTAAGTAATTAGAGAGGATAATTAGTGAATATTCCTTAATTACACACTAAAAATCACTCAAATCCAAATGAAATTTTTGCAATTCTCTTCCAAAAAAGTGATTTATAAGCTCTAATTAGGCATATACACATGTTTAGCACACAAGTTATTAGTAGTTTAGTCAAAAATTAAAGAAAAAGAAGGGGTTTTTTATGCCTAAATCTACTCCTAAACACTCAATCTTCTCAAAAAATCTCCTCTAGCTTAGGCTATCTCCCCTCTAATGATACCAAATGTTGACTCCCTTTGTAGCATAGCTCAAACGGATCAACAAAATCATCAATCCGCGGATGGTAGTGACCTGGCTAGGGCATGGAAGCATCACACATGGGTGAGTGCGTGAGAGTAATGAGTAAGAATAGAGTGGAGAAATCATGAGAGTCCATCTAGATTAGAGAGAAGAGAGAACTAATGCAAGGGATTAATGTTGCACACATGTCAAACGTCATGATAATCACACATTGCTCTTTGTTTCATTCCTTACTAATGCTTGTAATCACATCCTAATCACAAGCTCACCCAGGCTCATGGGGTTACGATTAGGGAAATCCATGCATGAATCCTAATCTACACACTAATCTAATCATGCACACAACACCATAATCAAACACACAATAGGCAATCAAGCAATTAGAGGGAGCTAAGTTCTTAAAACACACAAATCAAGGCACTAATACACAACTTGAATGAAAATCAAAGAGAGAAGAAATGGGACTCAACTTCATTGCATTCTTAACCGGTTTGTGGAGAGAGTACATGCAACTCCAAGCCTCCACCTCCATAGCCTCCTTCTTCTTCCTCTCTACTCTAGGTTTTGTCTCAAAATGATATCTCCCCTTTTCACATGACCTACAATTCACTTTTATGCCTAGGGGTTTAAAAACAAATGGCCTAGGCACACAAACTGAAATAATAGGCGCAGTTTGGAACAAGTAAAGATCCTGTGCACCTATACATCATAAATGGAAAAATATGCTCATAAAGAAGAGGTAAACGATGCTGGTGTTGGATGTTGCCAACAAAGAATAGCGGGCAAAGAGTAACCTAATGAGCCGTCAAATTGTAGTCTTGCATTTTATTTGACTGGGTCGCAAAAAAATTCATCAATGGTAGCTTCAGCTTGCAAGGTTTCTCGAACCTTCTATTGATTCAAATCAGGCAAGTCCTTCTCCACCTACTTCTTGATCATGAAATCTCTTGGTGGGATAACTTGGCTACAAGGGATCTAGCCTGTGTCATCAATTTGGTGAAGGTTTACCTAGGCCCCAACTCCAAGCTTTCCAGTTTGTCAAAGGCCTAACAAAGTGGCCCTCTGCAAACTGATAATACCACTTATCAGCTAGTCCCTCCAGGGTGGAGGGAAAAAGCACCATATAAGCATCTTCTTGGTTCATCCCACAGCTCGGTAGAGCAACAAAAACCGCCACACATGGTCCATGGCATCTTCAAGAGATCGTTCCTTAAAAATAGAAAATTTGATGTTGACCCTCAAGAGAAGGATTTTCAATTCCTCTGCCATGACATTCTTGACAAGAGAAGTGGGAGGTGTCTTTGGAGAAAAGGTTGGAGAATGAGACGAAGGTTTGGATGGCAAAGGCAACCTTTGTGACGAACTGGGATAAGTCTTAGGCGAAGGTGGATGCAATGGTGCATGCGAGATAGCAGAAGGTGAGTACAAGTGACGACGGTGATGAATCTTCACAGCACCCCTCAAATGTGCTCCACTGCACTTACAACAAGTGACAAGCATGCATGGATTCAAAAACAAGATTTCCTAAATTTTAGGCTAAAATTTATGACAAATGGTCAGAGCGACTTCAAATTTCTATGGCACCCTAAAATGTGGCCACACTATCGACTTGCCTCAATCTAACTTTCCAAGTAACTACGATAGCTTGCAAGACTTGATAAAGCAGTCCCACCTGCATGCCAAAAAGGAGAGCAATTGTAGATGGAAATGGTACATAGTTCTCTCTAGTGGTGGAGTGCTTGTTGAGATGCAATATGCATGCAGACTCACGAGCTGGCTCAAAATTGACAGACAATGCAAAACATTTAAATAGAACTGAACAAAGATCTGAACAATGAACAAGAACTTTAAAAAAAAGACCAGTCAATCACAATCCCTCCAAGGCAACACCCTCTACATTACCAAATGACCATACAACAACTAATCTGGCTACGGCTGGCTACGGCCAACTCTTCCCATTCCACGACTACACAACAAGGTACACATGGTATGTAGAGACTAAGGTGCAATGGAGAGTGTAGTGGGTGCAAGTACAACCGCAATGTATCTAAACAACAGGACTACAAGGCGCACATGCCTGATTGCAAAGAACCAAGGCGAAGTGCTCTAGAGTGAGATACATAGTGGACTCTAATTGGAGCTTTGGCTAGACTCTAAAGAATTGTACCTCTACTATCCATAATGTTGTATATATCCATGAGCTAGGGCCATCGCACGGCCACCACATATCTGGTGCTACTAGAAATATCTAGCCAAGGAAACTCCTGGCAACTAAAAATATCTATTATTGGTGGCGTATTGAAGTCACTGATGTGAGTCTACCCACTAGTGGTTGGCCACTAGATGGCCCTAATCCGCAAACTTTCCATGTGGATCAACCAAGTGTATCAAAGTACGTGATGCATAGACAATTGGGGCGCCTAAAATCTTGGTTCAATGTTATTATGGAGAACTCAAGATTTTCAATAGTTTCTACATAGTGAAGAATTCAAAATAGAGTTCAAGCAACAAGATTTAATTGAGTTAGGGAGTCAAAAAAATACGTAGTTTCTTGGTTTTAAGATATAAAGTCATTTGTAGTTGTCAAACTGCACTAGAATAGCACCAATTCCATGAGGGGACCTTTGGAAGACCAAAATTATGCTCTTATTCAACACATGCTCAACAACACTTAATACCCCATATAGTATATTATACAATGATGGTTGAATGTCTCTAATTTCAATCGAAACTCTTGGAAAATAGGGTTGCAAGAAAACACACAGGTCGGAGAAGATGAAGAAGCTCAAGGCACACAACATAGAGTAGTATTACTTGTGTGTGATGGAAAGATAAATTAGCCCTTGAGTGATGGACGCATGTGTCCACGGGGTAAAAACCTCTTAGTGAGGGAAAAATGCCCCGGCGGTCCTACATGTGTTAACATACATCAATACCACATATATATGGTGACATATCCCCTCTAGGAGTGATGCAGTGAACAGGAACTGGCACATAATGTTTAGGGAAGTGCCATGCCTCGAATGCATGATCAATCCACAAAGGGAAGTAAACCAAAGCTTTGTGGAAAACTACAAACTTCTCACAAGGAAATGCCTTTGTGAACATATTTGCAAGGTTGTCTTGAGAGTCTCTCCCTGACATCATAGTAATGTACATCAATCTCCTTTGTACGAGCATGAAAAATTTGGTCCCTTGCAACTTCCAATGCGCTTTGGCTGTCATTGTAGATGATGTTAGCAGTGTCTTGTCCAACACCCAAATCAGCCATAAGACGTCTGAGCCATACACACTCAATCGTAGCTACAAAGACTGCCTTGTACCCAGCCTCACAATTGGAAGTGGCCACAATAGGTTGCTTCTTGCTCAACCATGGTATGCATGAATTGTCAAGAATGAAGCAAAAACCACTTCTAGACACTCGCCTGTCAAAATAGCCAGCCCAATTTGAGTCCAATCTGAGTCCAAAAAAGCATGTAAATTTGGTGCCAATGATCCCCCTTGGGAAAAAACAACCCAAGATGAAAAGTGTCACTCAAGTAGAGAAAAATACTCTTGAGAGCTTCCCAATGATTAGAACTTGGGTTATGCAAAAACCCAAATATTTCATCTTAGAAATTAGCATTCAAATCAGTCTTAAATTCAGCAATATATGTCTCATTCGATCCAATGATCAACAAATCATCAACATAAAAAACAATGATGAGAAATGCATCATCCTCAAGCTTTATACACAAAATTCTTTCTATTGGACTGTTACAAAATCCTCGTTAACCAAAAGAGTGTCAGTTTTCTGATACCAAGCACAAGGAGATTGTTTCAACCCATACAAAGCTTTTCTACATTTTCACACTTTATCTTCTTGCCCTTTAATGACAAAACCGCGAGGCTACGTTACATAAACTTCCTCGTATATATCACCATTCAAGAAAGCAATAACAGTAGCCAATGCACATAGAAAACGCATAGTAGTCATACAACAAGTGTGAGCAAAAGTCTCCTCATAATCTATGCTGCCTTATAGCAATCAACTCAGCATCCGGCTTACGTTTCAATTTGTAAACCCCTCTTCATACCAATGGCCATTTTTTCAAGAGGAAAATCACATAATATCCATGTGTTATTTTCTATAAGTGCATCATATTTTGATTGCATGGAAACCAACCAATTTCCAAAACTATGTGCTTCATAGAAAAATACAGATTCCTCAATGTCACATAAGCTAGAAATAGCCAAAGCTTAACACATCTGATACATAAGATGCATGGAAAGAATTTGAATGAGTACAAGTAGACAAAGATGCATCCAATTTACTATCACGCAAAGTATGCACCAGCCATTTTGTTATACATCTAGCCTGCTCATTCTTAGCCCTTTCCACATCAAGTACATCATGTACATCTGCATCAATGATAGACTGACCTGTATGTGTTGATCTTATATGTGAAGCTACTCAATATATGGCTTCTCTATATATGGCACCCAGGTCCCCTCTATATATACATCATCTCATGTGTGTATTCTACACACTTTGGGGTTCTATTTCTGTGCTCTCTCCTTCTCTCTCAACATGGTATCAGAGCAGTACGTTTTTGTTTTGGATATTTCTCTTGATCCGAATTGATTTTGTAGAAACTACTCGTGGTAGGCACCGGAATCGATGTGGTCTACAACTTTGCAGAAGGAAGTTTTTTCAAATTCTGCACCAATTTTGAGTTATCGTTCACGGATTGCGTACATACCTGAAAAGCAACTTCCGTTTTTTGTTTTTGATTTTTCTGCTAATTGAAAATGATTTGGCAGAAATTACCCGCGTACGGGAACGAAATCGATGTGGTCTACAACTTTGCAGAAGGAAGTTTTTTCAAATTCTGTACCAATTTTGAGTTATCGTTTGTAGACAGCGTATATACCTGAAAAGCAACCTCCTCTTTCTGTTTTTGATTGTTTTGCTAGTTGAAAACGATTTTGCAGTAACTACCCACTTAAGGGATTGGAATCGATGTGGTCTACAACTTTGCAGAAGGAAGTTTTTTCAAATTCTGCACCGAGTTTGAGTTATCGTTCACGGATTGCGTACATGTCCGAAATGCAAGTTTCATTTGATGTTTTTGATTTTTCTGCTACTTGAAAACGATTTTGTAGAAACTACTCGCAAGAGGAACGGAATCGATCTGGTCTATAGGTTTACAGAAGGAAGTTTTTTCAAATTTTGCACTGATTTTGAGTTATCGTTCGCTCGCAGACTGCGTACATGCTTAAAAAGCAACTTCGCTTTTGTTTTTGATTTTTCTCCTGATTGAAATTTGCAGAAACTAGCCGATACATGCATCGAAATCGATGAGAAACTATTCGCTTCAGCCATCGGAATTGACGTGGTCTATAACTTTGTAGAAGAAAGTTTCTCTAAATTCTACACCGATTTTGGGTTATCGTCTCAAACTGCGAATATGTTAGGAAATCAAAATTTTACTTTTTGCTTTTGATTTTTCTCATAATTGAAAACTTCTCAATTATATTTTTTCTTCATCAATCATATATTTGTTACTGACGTAACTTTGCTGCAGAAGCTAGTTACATATCGTTCCGATTTAGTCGAGCCGTTGATGATCGTCCAAATTCTATCGAGCTACTGTTGGTACATGATCTTTTGTTATATGATATACTCGTTCATTGATTCTCGTATAATTATTCTTTTAAAGATATAGTTTACGTCGTTTTATTGATAATTTCTCGTTGATACCATAGTGATTTTGATGGTACCATGATGATGTTTTGTTAGTACTTGGGTGAAAGCATGTTAACCTGTCGCGCTTTTTGTGCTAGTTAGCAGTTTCAAGTTAGCACATCTTCGAAAAGTTGGGCGTCCGGTAAATTTTTTACAAATAATATCAAAATTTATCGGAGGTTGTACATTTGGATTCCTTGTTTCAAGTGCTTTCTATTGATATATCATATGTCATAGATCTTGGAGATGTAGCTCAATTAGTTATTGTACTAGTTAGCATATGTCAAAATTATGCTAGTTAGCATTGTCCATTGTCCAGGACATGAAAAAGCATGACAGGTTAACATGCTTTCACCCACTTTGGTCATGGTGATTTTCGTTGATACCATGATGATATTTAATTGATACCATGGTTATTCTCGTTGATGCCATGATGATATTTTGTTGATATCATGGTTATTCTCGATGATTCCATGATGATATTTTGTTGATTCCATGGTGATTTTTGTTAATACCATGATGATGTTTCATTGATACCATGGTTATTCTCAGTGATACCATGATGTTGTTTCGTTGATACCATGGTTATTCTCGGTGATACCATGATGTTGTTTCGTTGATACCATGGTTATTCTCGGTGATGCCATGATTTTGTTTCGCTGATACAATGATTATTCTCGGTGATATCATGATGCTTTTCGTTGATACCATGATGATTTATTCATTTTTATTGATACAATGATGATGTTTTGTTAATACTTTGATGATATTCATTGATCACTACATTGATAAATGTTGTTTTATGTAGTATATACACGTATCATTTGCATCATGTAATCACACATCTTGTACTTTTACGTTCATACTTTATGTACCATATGTTGTCGTGCGTATACATGTCGTCAAAAGAGTGGCACCGCGAACCATCTCTTATGGCATTGTGAACTTAATTATTTCACTAACGATGCTAATAATTTTTATGACTATGTTTTTTTTTTTTTTTGAGTCTATGATCTATGTAGGATTGATCAAAGAATTTATTTTATGAAGACAAACTTGGTGACAATAAAAGATTTATGAAGATATGTTTGGTGATGCCATATTGATGACAAGCTACACAGCAGATTCACCAAGACACTTTTGATTACAAGCTAATCGATAGCCTTTACACCTCTTTATTGAACCTTTATATTCATTATTGTATTTGATAGGATAGGAGTAATGTAACTCCTCATAAAACATTCATTGTAAAAGGAGTGATGTAGCTCCTCATGAACATTTGTATATTCAATGATTTTTATAATATAACGGTGGGTGTATATAGAGCTGTGGGTTTTTCCCTTGATCCCCTGGAAGGGTTTTTTCATCCACAATTAGGGACCCTTATTTGAGTGGGGGTGTTGAGCTTATATGTGAAGCTACTCAATATATGGCTTCTCTATATATGGCACCCAGGTCCCCTCTATATATACATCATCTCATGTGTGTGTATTCTACACACTTTGGGGTTCTATTTCTGTGCTCTCTCCTTCTCTCTCAACAGTATGTAGATGGAAATGGTGCACAATGCTCTCTAGTGATGGGGTGCTTTGGATGCAGTATGCATACGGACTCACAAGCTAGCTCAAAACCGATAGATAGTGCAAAACATGAGAATGGAATTGAACAATGAACAAGAACTGAAACAAATACCAGTCAGCCACAAGCCCTCCAAGGAAACACCTTGTACATAATCAAATGACCCTACAAGGCTGCGACCAACTCTGCCCAATTCACGATCGACACTACAAGAGGCTCTTCACATTAGCGACGCTCACACAGCGACGCTCAAAAAAAAAAATTCCCGGCGTCGCTATGAGCGTCGCTATAAGCGTCGCAAATTTCTTTGTAAATTTGCGACGCTCATAGCGACGCTTATAGCGACGCTCATAGCGACGCCAGCTGGGGTAAAAAAAATAACCGAGCGCGCCCAAAAACTCAGATCTCAGATCTGAGTTTTTCGACGCCCTCAAGCAAAGAGCAGGTAACGCTCTCCCTCACTCTCTCTCTCTCTCTCTCTCTCTCTCTCTCTTTTTCTTTTACACACACACACACACACACACACACACACACGAGGAGAGGAAGGAGAGCCAGGTATGCTCCTTCCCTCTCCTCATTCTCATGTTCCCTTCCCCTCTTTCTCTCTCCCTCTCTCTCTCTCTCACACACACACACACATACACACACACACATAGTGTTTTTGAGAGAGAGAGTGCAAAAACGCACACACATACATAAACAAAGAATGCACACACACATTGAGAGAGAAAAAGAGAGAGAGAGCATGCATAAACAAAAAACGCACGCATTGAGAGAGGAAAAGAGAGAGAGAACATGCATAAACAAAAAACGCACACATTGAGAGAGGAAAAGAGAAAGAAAACATGCATACGATCCAAAAAAACGCACACACATTGAGAGAGAAAGAAAGAGAAACTAAGGGAGCGTCGTAGGAAACTAATTAAAATTAAAAGACCTAAAGATCTAGCCGACGAGGAGTTGAACTGAAGACCTATTATTCAAGAGAGAAATGGCATAATCAATCTATCATACTTGGCATGGGTGATAGAAAGGTTATACCATTTATCTCTTTTTATTGGCACACACATCCACACACGCGCACACACACAGGAAGAAGAGAGTTATAACGTCGTAGGAAACTATCTTAAAAGACGTTAAAGATTAGGTTATATGTAGACTTACATTAAATTAGATTTAGGTTTATTTTTAACTAGATTTACGTTTATTTAAGCTAGATTTAGATTTACGTTATATTAGATTAGATGCGGGTCTCCATAGACTGCGATGCCTGCATGAAGCGGGTGAAGAAAGCCCTCAATGGAATATAGGGTATTGCTGCCTTCACTCATGGTGGGCTCCGTCGATCCAAAAGTACTGGTGAAATGTCTTCAGAAGATAGAGAAGAAGGTGGATCTTCAGGGCGGCAAGAGTCACTACATCCCCGACACAATGACCATCTAGACAACCTCTAGTCATTAGACTTATGTTAAATTAGATTTAGCTTTATTTTTAGTTAGATTTACATTTATTTAGATTTACGCTTATTTACGTTAGATCGAGTCCACGCAAGAATTACTTACGGTTTAGGGTTTAGAGTTAGACGAACAGTGAAAAGATCTACTGTGAAAAGATGTTAAGATGAAGTGAAGTGCTACAGCTAGAGAAGAGGCAAAGGGATTTTGTCCACTACATGCAGTATCATGTAGACGTGGGTGTCTAGATTTCTTGTACCCACAAATATAGGTATTGACCAATAAAGACAAGATTATAACCCGGTGGTTCTGATCTCCGTGCACCTCTAGACCGAGGTGTGCGGGGATTGGACATGACTAGAGAATGTGAGGTAAAGAGAGAGAGAGAGAGAGAGAGAGAGAGAGAGAGAGAGAGAGAGAGAGAGAGAAAGAGAGATAAGACGAAGAATGCCAATAGAATATTAAATTTGTTGTCCAGGTTATAAGTTTTTTATCCTCATTATGAGTAGCGACGAGGATGTGGGACCGTCCAACCGAAACACCTATCTCTCAACGAGGGTCTTATGTCCTTGTAATCAATGCAAGCATGCTGTGCGACGGACTAGACGTGTTTCTTTGCAGCACGTTCGCGAATTTGGCGAGTTCGATCCATCTATTATAGATCGAGTTGTTGCCAATTATAACTCGTCGGACTCTGACGCTGGCCAACAAGCAGCAATCTTGCAACCCAATAGACGTATTCGCAGGCGCTTTGGTCAAGCAGCATATGTGAGGCCACAAGATGTAGCCTCTGACAGCTCGGGGGATGATCATGCAGAGCACATTCCCAACGAGGCAATGTTTGAGCCCGAGATTGATGAAATGATCGAGACGATCATGGATTCAGAAAGGCTTATCTATGATGATATGAAAAGTGAAGCCGATACATCATTGTATAATGGAGCACGTATGTCTAGATTGAAAGCACTCCTAGTTCTTCTCAACATGCAGGCAAAGTTTGGATGGAGTGACACTAGCGTCACAGCGCTTTTCAGGTGATCTATTACAATTAGTTTACTTTAATAGAACTCTAAATGTATAATGATCTGATAGATTTTTACACGACTGTATCATATTTTTATGTTGTGTAGATTGCTAAAAGAGCACATTCTACCAGCTGACAATGTGATGCCAGATTCCCGAGATGAAGCAAGAAAGATTTTGCGAAACTTGGGGATGGATTACAATTCTATCCACGCTTGTCCTAATGACTGCATTCTTTTCAGAGGGGAATACACAGACATGGAGAAGTGTCCGAAATGTGATTCCGAAAGATATCGAGTAGATCTCCACGGGACAAAAATTCCACAAAAGGTTTTGCGACATTTTCCTTTGCTTCCTCGCATCAAGCATTTCTTCGAATGTAAGTCCATGGCCGCCCTAGCATCATGGCATGAGGAGAATAAATCTTCGGATGGTGTGCTACGAATTCCTGCAGATTGCGCAGCCTGGAAACATATAGATGGAACATGGTCGGATTTTGCCAGGGAAGCTCGAAATTTGCGCTTAGGCCTGGCTATGGATGGCGTAAATCCATTTGGTCAAAGATCAACATCTTACAGTGTATGGCCCGTTGTCATCGTCAACTACAACATTCCCCCGTGGTTGACTACGAAGAAGGGGCACCTATGGCTAAGCTTGATTGTGCCAGGGCGATATAAAGTGGGGAATATGGATGTGTATCTTCGTCCACTATTGGAAGAGCTACAACAATTGTGGATTGGCATAGAGGTGGTGGATATGAGCCGACACACAGGACGACGGAATGCTTTGATCAGAGGTATTCTAATGTGGACCATGCATGACTATCCCGGGCTAACAGAATGCTCAGGTGATCTATTGACACTCCTCTCTCAGACACAATAAATCTTGTTTTTTCCCATAGTTGATCTATTATCATGTGTATACATGCAGGGCTTCAAACAAGCGGATACAGAGCATGTGTCACATGTGGACCTAGACTGAATGCACGTAGGGCACCCTCACTAAAGAAGCAAATCTACGAAGGTGATCAAGCGTATCTTCCGGAGAATCATGTGTTACGCGACGGCTTTTTGGGAAGAGAGCCACCAAGGATGTCTGCACAAGCATGGTTAGAGCAGAAGGAGATGTGCGATGACGCATTGCCTCCAGGGATGAAGAGACTATCTCTATGGTACGAGTTACCATACTGGCCCCAACTCGTGATCAATCACTTGCTCGATCCAATGCACATATTCAAGAATGTGGGTAATCTACTATGGGACCATTTGACCGGCAAGAAAGATACTTTGGGAGCCAGAGTTGACCTTAGAAATGTGGATCGTATGGAGCAATATTGGTCGCAAACAGCGTCTGATGGATCGATAAAACTTCCTAAAGCACCATGGATTTTCACAGGAGCCCAAGAACGCAAAGTAAAAGAGGCCATTCGATCTCTGCGGACCCCCACTGGCGTAATGCACTCGCTCCGAACGTGTTTTACTAAAGAAGGAAAGCTTACCGGTTTGAAGTCACACGATTGGCATAAAATGTGTCAGGTACGTTGATAGTGGACTTTAATATCATTGCATAAAATGTGGACTTTAATATCATTGCTGCACATACTTTACAGTTTATTTTACCGGTTGCCATTGAGGGATGTTTGTCTCTCGACATCCGTAACACAATCTACAAACTTGCAAAGCTGGTGCAATGCATCTCACAAAAGGAGATCGACGTAGACTCCATACCATTCGCCAAACTAAATGCTGCGGAGCTTGTGTGCATGTTTGAGAAACATTTTCCTACTACAATACTAACCATTCAGGTGCATCTTCTTATTCACATAGTTGATGAGGTGGAAATAGCTGGCACAGTTCATTCCAGATGGATGTTCTTCTTAGAGCGTTTCATGAAAACGCTTAAGGGATATGTGCGTCAAAAGGCACGTCCGGAGGGTAGCATGGCAGAAGGTTGGTTGGTATCAGAGTCCCTAGTGTACATTGGAGAGTGGCTAGACGGATTTGATAAATCCCGGGACACGCTATGGCGAACCATAGATGATGAGCGCATATCTGGGATTGTCATGTGCAATCTCGGTGTTGAGAAGAAGATGACGGAAGATCTAGAGGCTAAAATCAACCGATTTTGCATGCTTCACAATCCAGTGATGCAAAAGTGGATTTCACAATATGAGGATGCAAAGCAAGAGCGACAAAGGGCACGAATCGAGTGGAGACGGGGAAGACGACCACCGATGCACTATCCAGCGGTTCTGGAGAGCCTACCAACCTTCATGAGCTTAAGATGGTTGCACAACCAATTGAAAAGCGCACAACAATGCGGTGACGAAGTGACTGAAGAAGAGTGGGAGTACTCTCGGGGTTGCGCGACCAAGGTAAGTTTGCAATGTACGACTAGCAAGTGACTTTATTTATAAACGTTTGAACGGCCACTCATAATCTATGTTCGTTGTAGTATAAGTCATACACAGCAGCATGGTGTAAAGGTCGACATTTTAGGGTGGAACGAATCGATAAAAAGCGTTTTACTCAAGATTGTGGAATCATGGCAAAATTTGAATAGTCTAGTCGACGACGTTCCTCTGATGCAGATCCCGTGGTGGCGGAACTCACTTACGTCGGCACGCTGCAAGAGATTTTGAGGATCGATTACAGAGGATTTTTTGTCGACTTGTTCGACGTGCAATGGTTCAAGATAATCATGGAGGGTCGAAACGCTACTGTGCGTAGAGGAGAGTCTGGTTTTCTTGAGGTGGATTCTACTAAGAAATGGACTGACCTAAGAGACACTTTCGTACTACCCGAGCATTGTGAACAAGTAAGTATATAAATAGTTAACATCCCCCTTTTACAAGTTATGTGGCTCTCATGTAAGTTATGTGGCTCTGGCAGGTAGTATTTCATCCTACAAAGTCTACATCAAACTGGTGGTACGTCATAGAGGTAGCCCCTCGTAGTGCAAGGACGTATGAAGGCTACCATGTGCCAATCACAACGACATCAATGGAGGAGATCAGAGAAGATGCTCAATCAGAAGCCGCTGCGGTGGTGCCAGACGAGCATCAAGATGCTACTACTCTATATGGGATGCATGCAGAGGAGCTACAAAATGAAACAGAGGATATGTGTTTAAACGGAGAGCTCTATATAGATATAGGAAGTTATGCTGAGTTATGCGAGGATGAGAGAGAGATCTCTTAAAGCCACAAATATTGTATTTGAACAATTTTGCTCCGTGCTGTAAAAGCTCTAGCTCTCTAAGTAGCTTCCATGGTGTGTAACGCTCTTTTCTACTCGCGCTCACATCTTTTGATTGAAAATTCTGAGTTTTCGACTTGCCTCTTCTATCACTCGATTCATTGCGTCATTGTATTTATATGCGTCATTACGTCATTGTATTTAATGGTCTTTGCGTCATTGTCTACTCTATTCATTCAATATTAAGTTTAAATATTCGTGTGTTTAATGCAGGTATGGATGATGAGGAGTTTCTTTCTTCTTTGTCACCGCAGCAGAGACAGTGGTACGTGGAGCGTCATCGCTCTGGCGCATCATCGGCGTTCCTACACCATCCGCATCTCCCTCTCTTTCGGAGCATTCGGCGCGCTCCGAAGCTTCGGCGTCGACGAGACGAGCGTCACACTCGTCTAGACACCGGCGCTCTAGTGGTGGCGGTGGCGGTTGTTGTGGGGATTCCGCCACCGATGCCTCCACACCGCCTCGTGTTCAACGAGGCTCTTTACCCTCCCCTTCTTTGCCCGCCCCCACACCAGCCACAGCATCGCCGTCTACGCCAGGTTTTGCACGGCTGACTGTTCCTAGAAGCTACACACCTCTACCTACTCCGCCAGGAGCCACCCCACTCGACACTCCTCGCTTCGGCGCCCAGACGCCGATGGAGACACCTGACGTCCGTACCCCCATCGACACGCCGCTAGAGACCCCTGCCGGGACACCCAGGTTCACGCGTCACCGGCCAGAGGGCTTGCCTTACTCCGTCGACATCAGCGGCGGCATCATCATGGATGATGACGGCAAGAAGGTGATCTCGCGCATGCGTGGTCTTTGCTCTCAGCTGTTTAGACACTATATACTAAACAAATGGAGTGAAGTACCAAGTGATTTAAAAAACAGAGTCATCAGCATACTTCATGATGAGTTTCCCGTTCCAACACGGGATCAGCGCTTCAATGAAGACCTGATGAAGATTCGAATGCGCGAATACTGCAAACACAAGCGTTCCGAAGTGCAAAAAGCAATCAAGAATGGGTGGAATAGGCCAGATTGGCTGGCCAAAGAAGATTGGAAGAATGCGAAGAAAGCAGCGCGCGAGAATCCCGACAAGTGGAAGCAACAAAAGGATGCAGCCAGAGCGCGAGTAGAGGCAGGGAGCTCGCACCACTTGGGGAGCGGTGGATGGGCATCATTTGAGGCCGATTTTGTAAGTCTTTTCACATTGCTCTTTATGCATGTTCGATAGTTTAGGATTTATGAGTTTTTTAGTTCTAACATAATGAAATCTTTGTATGTTTTGACAGTGGTCGATGACAGGACGTGATCCCACACCGTACGAGCGCGAGTACGCAGGCAGGAAGGGCTTAAACGCCCTGATGGACATTCTCAGTTCTCGCGGCGGCATGGTTAGTATTAGGGTTTACTCTTTTTTATTTTTTGTATTGTTTTATAAATGTCGTTATATGTTTATATTTACTGAAAACTGTCTTATTGTCTTTCTTTGCAGAATCCGACAGATACGCCGCTTGGACGCGATGAGACGTCTGATTAGACGACGTCAGTTTAGCCGTAGCTAGATAGCATTAGTTTAGGGTTTCTCATAGCTTATGTATCATGAGACGGATTTTATACGTCTTTTTGAACCATGTATATTATTACATTTGTCACCGCAATTCCTTTTGCCAATCAATTCTTTATGCCTATGATGTTGTACAATTGTCATTATTACATTTGCCAATCAATTCAGTTTGTCTATGATGTGTACAATTGTCAATTTTGCAAACAATGCGTCTTGTGGGTGACTATTTTGGGTCTATTATTTACTTTTGCACTTTTTTTAAAAAGTGAATCAAGTACAATATGGTTGATGGGTGGCAGGACATTCAATGCCCTGCCACCAAAAAAATATTCTCTCAGGCGTCACTATAAGCGTCGCTATTTATGGCTCTGTAGCGTCGCTATATGCGTCGCTATACTCTTCTCTGAGAGCGTCGCTATCTGCGTCGCTATAGGCGTCGCTATGAGCGTCGCTATATAGCGATGACTATAGCGACGCCTATAGCGACGCAGATAGCGACGCTCTCGTAGCGACGCTTTTAGCGACGCTCATAGCGACGCCGAGGGTTATAAAAACCCAGTGTATTTCCATCGCTAAGAGCGTCACAAGAGCACACAACCTCTTGTCACTAACCAGCTTAATAGGGCATCCATATCTGGAAAAGATATCCTTATATAAGCATCCAGCCATAGAAACTACAGTATTATCTCTCAAAGGCCATTCCTCCACCCATTTGGTACCGTAATCCGTGGCTGTCAAAATATACTTATTACCCATGTGAGCTGCAACTGGTTTAAAAGGTCCAACAAAATCCAAACCCCACTTTTGAAAAGGCTCAAAGGCATTCTGGACCACTTGGTAGGTTGCCCCAACCGCTGACACACATCACACTGTTGCACATAATTTCTCACATCCTGAAACAATGTGGGCCACCATAATCCGGATTGGAGAACTTTTCGAGGCATGATTAATGCTGCAAAGTGACCTCCCACAATACAGGTATGGACTTCCTCCAAAACTGCTTCCTGCTCCTGTGGTAGCACACATCTGAGTAATACATCCGCCACCATATGATAATAGAGCTTCCCCATAATAATCTCAAAATTCTTGCTTCTGATAGTCATACGTTTCTTCTGATGGATGGACAAGAAGGAAGGCATTTCGCCACTGTCGAGAAAATGAAACATCTCCCCATACCATGTCCATGGGATGCTAGAGATGACCCTTTCCTGTTGTGGAACTGTTGTATCCTCTGCAACTACACCTGTTAGAAACAAAGACGCATCCAGAAATTCATCAGCTACACCCGTCGGTGGCTCACCGGAATCTAACCTGGATAGGTAGTCAGCCACCGCATGCTGAGCCCCTGGACAATGTATGACCTCAAAGTCAAATTCTTGCAGCAAAAACACTCATCTGGCCAATCTTACCGTCAAAATTCTGTTGCCGTACCAGGTATAAAAGAGCCGAATGGTCCACATGGAAGAAAAAACGTCGATCCAATAGATAGTGCCGGAATTTCTTCACTGAATAAATCATCCCTAAACATTCCCTTTCGGTTACTGAATAATTTATTTCTACAGATGATAATCGTCTGCTGGCATAATAGATAGGTTGAAACCATCCTTGACTTTGTTCCTGCATCAGCACACTGCCAATAGCTCGATCTGAAGCATCCACAAATACATGAAAATCCTGACCCCAATTTGGAGGAATCATAATCGGAGCTTTGGATAGCTGAAGTTTTAATATCCAAAAAGCAAGATCACATTCCTACGTCCATTCAAAATCTATAGCATGCGCTGCCTGAGTAATCGGGATTGCCAAATGCGCGACAAACCGCAAATGCCTCCCATGCCAACGGACTTGACCCAGGAAAACCTGACACTGTTTCTGGTTCCGCGGTGGAGGTGCTTCCATAATTGCGGCTATTTTATCCGAATCCACGAAAATACCATCTTCAGAAATTATATGCCCCAATAGCCTGCCGCGATGCGAACAGTAAATGCACACTTTAAAGGATTCAAACTGAATTTAACCTCTCTACATTTCATAAAGCATAACCGTAATTGCTTCAAGTGCTCCAATTGCGCTCCAAAAACACTGAGATCATCCAAAAAAATTCTCATAAAATCCGTCAAATAAGGACCAAAAATTTCAAACATATCCCTTTGAAAAGTTGAAGGAGCATTCCGCAATCCGAACCACATCACTGTGCACGCAAACACACCCCATGTGGTAATAAAATTTGTTTTTGGCTGATCCCGCAATGCCATTCGTATTTGGTTATATCCACTAAACCCATCCAGAAAAGTATACATCTCATCTCTTGCTACATCATCCAAAATGGAATCCAAGAATGGAAGAGGCAAAGGAGCTGGAACATTAGCCGCATTCAATTTTCGGTAATCCACACAGATTCGGATTTGCTTGTTTTTTTTTGGTACAACCACAATTGGAGAAATCCACTCCGGATTATCAATAGGGGTAATAAAACCCACTTCCAAAAGAAGATCAATTTCCATCTTAACTTGCTTTGACACATTCGGATTCATCCTATATGAGTGTTGCTTCACTGGCACCGCATCTGGTTTCAGATTTATCATATGCTGATAAAACTTAGGATCCAATCCCTGCATATCCGCATATTCCCATGCGAAAACATCCTTAAATTCTATCAGTAACTTAATCAAATCACCTCTAAAACTTGCCTCAAGCTACTTATTAATGTATATGGGCTGCGACTTCGCTTGCTCCCTAAGAAAGACCTTCTCTAATTCATCTTCTTTAACCCTTGTAATTTTCTCCATCTGCGCCTCAAATGCACGTTCTTGCTGAATAACATCCTCCAATGATTCAGGACTTGGAAGCACCTGTTGTTGCTCCCCTATTCATGCTGGAGTTCCTGAATCCCCCATCGAGTTCCCCTTCGAAACTAGAGAAATATCCGCCAGATATAAAGAGACCAAATCCGGATTAGCTTTCAGAAATTGCTCCTCTTCATCCTCTTCTAATCCTTCCACCATATTTATTGTTTCTGCTATCACCGGCCATGCTGCCTGAACTGGTTGTCTGCATGTTCCCAACATCTCCCACACTTTTCTTCTACCCTTCTTTATTGTAAGCATATTTGCTTCCCAATTATGCTTTACCCTCGCTTGTCCTAACCAGGGTCTCCCCAAGATAATGTGATAATCCTGATTATGATCCTCAATATTCAAGACTACTAAGGAAATGGCAAAAGATAAGCTCGCCACATCCAAGACAATGCCCCGGAGTAACCCCATTGGTTGCACTCTTCTTTGATCTGCCATGCGGACTACAAAGGGTGCAGGCTCCCAATCACTGAGTCCAAAACGCTCACAAGTTGCTTGAGTGAAATTGTTCACTCCTGCTCCTCCATCCAATAGTACCTCGTCAATGTATGTTCCATGGTATCTAACTGAAAGCTCCAGAATGCGGGTATCTGTGATCCTATTTGTCGGCAACGGGGCTGAATCATCCTCCTCGCTTTCAACTTTCCTGATCGCTACTTCCCTCAGCTCTGTGGACATCTGTCGCAGCAATGCATTATGAAAATTCGGGACCAATTTCAGCAATGAACCCAGAGGTACTTGTATTGGCAACGTGAGGACCTCTTTCCAAACTAAATTCCAATCCTCCTCTTCTCTAATATCATCCTTATTTCCAGATTTTCCTTCCTTTATTTCCAAGGCCACAGTCAATGGTCCTGATGACTTCACTGGTGGTGCGGATTGTGGGAACCAGGACACAGTCTTTTTTCGCACTTCTTCCTGAGCCGTCCTATCCGGAATCTTTACATCGGGTGTTGGAACCACATTTTTACCGGATCGCGTGATTAATGAAACCATTGGATCAGATCCTACAATCCTTCAATCTGAACCATAGCCACACTAGGCTATTTCCCTACAGCACGTTCCTGCTTCTTCTGATCATATTTCATAGCTTCAATACACTCGGATCGCCAGTGCCCATCCCCCAAACATAAAAGGCATGTCTTGGGGCGATTAGGATCTTGGCCACCTATTCCGCGACGTCGTCCTCCCCCTTCACCACGTCCTGCTGCTTGA
The DNA here is from genome assembly GCF_014529385.1 of Adiantum capillus-veneris. NCBI lineage: Eukaryota > Viridiplantae > Streptophyta > Polypodiopsida > Polypodiales > Pteridaceae > Adiantum > Adiantum capillus-veneris. The sequence goes on along the minus strand of NC_140934.1, from coordinate 53,480,602 downwards.
CCTTGCAAAGGCATCTCTAATGTATGAGCATGAGCCATCGCCACAGCAGGATCTTGTCCTTGCCCTATCTATGGTTGTTGCCATGTAGAAGAGTCTCCTTGACTGCGATGACCCCGACCATTGAAATAACATTCCACTGTATTATGGGTATTGGTTGTGCAAATCGCACACCACTTCTGATTCATTGCGCACTCCTGAGCAGCATGGCCCGGATTCCAACACTGGGTACACCATAGTTTCTTTAGAATTTTAGCCACCGTAGCCGATTCCGACGATCCGGATGAAACACCTTTCCCGTGACGCTGAGATTTTTTCCGAGGTGTCTCTTTTGATTCTTTCCCCGAATCGTTGTTGCCTAAGTCTGAGGAATCTGATGCTGCGGACTCCAACTCCGAACTATCACTACCGCTATCTTGCGACTTTCGATGAGATTTCTTCCTGTCTTTTTTCTTTGATTTCTTTGGGGATTCCGTATCCTCTAAAGCTTCTCCTGCTACTACAGCCCTAGCAATTACATTATCCAGTGGAGTAATTACCTTATCCAATGTTGCCATAGCAGTTCTGAGATCCTTGTTGAGCCCCCGCAAAAAATAATCATTCAGCACTTTTGCTGCCGGTCTTTGTGCCTGAGGTACCCTCTGCAAAAGCATCCGAAATTTTGCAGCGTAATCCTCCACTGGCAATGACTTCTGCCGCAGCGTTTGAATCTTTTCCAAATGTTGAGGGACTGTCTTTTCTGTTGTAAACCTTCGTAGACACGCTCTGGATCCTTTGAAATATGTCTGATCATCAGGGTATTCGGACAACCATTTCGCAGCTTTCCTCGAGAGTGTAGATTCAAACACTGATTGTTGATGGAGAGGAATCACCACCCGAGGATGATTCGATCCATAAGCTTTATTGAATTGGCGCAAATGTGCATCCGGGTCTTCTCTCGAAAGACCTCAAAACCGACTATACTTAATCTGAGGATGAGACATCACCCCTTGCCCAACTGTACCTCCTCCCAAAAAAACCTGACGAGCACTAGGAGGTGGGGACAGGGCCGGAGACACCCCAGACTGCTTACCGGAGATGGTGGTGGAGCAACCTATGTGGGTGAGGGTGAACGTACAATAGGAGGACATGACTGACTGCGTGGAGTATGCCTCGCCTGCCGCAACCGCCAACCACACACCGAGCTTGGTGATGGAGATACAGATTCCTCAACCTGTGGTGAAGAAAAACCAAATTCATCCGAACCGCCTCTCCTCCGACGTCTTCCTACAATTGGAACCACAGGGTCAGGCAGACCCTGCGACCTAGTGCGCATGCATATTCATCGCACGTCGTCCATCACGCATCGTGGTCGCCATATATAATGGCTATTGCTCGCACAGGAGCAATAGGCATCACGGGAATGATTACCCGCAAACTACATTATGTGAACATCAAACCCATAGAAATAGGATAGAAGACAGTACACAGTACACAGGCACAGAACACCTCCTGCTTCATTCATATGTAATCCGGACACAGAGTTACAACAGTAGATGTAATGGATAGCATAAAGATTGGTTACATCAAAAGACAGGTATGCCCCCCCATATACAACCGCTGCTCTAGCACAGATCGGGAACGGTGCACACACTCCCCCTGTCCCATGATATCCTCTGAAGAACTGCCGCCACGGCTGCCACATACCGCATGACTTCTGATCCGCAATGTCCAGACCTCCGCAGGACCGCAGGACCGCATGTGCGACTCATGTTGTAACAATTTCTTGGAAATCTATATGGATGACCTATGTGTACACTCTTTGCAAAGAGTGTAACATGTGGAACACCTCAAAAAGGTATTCGAGAAATGCAGGATATATAGGATTTGCCTTAATCTAGAAAAATGTGTTTTCATGGTAAGACGAGGATGAATCTTGGGGCATATTGTCTCTTAAAATGGCTTATCCACAGATTTGGATAAGATTAAGGTGATTATCAAAATGCCTAAGCCGATCAATGCAAAGCAAGTGTAGTGCTTCATGGGACATTGTGGTTATTACAGGAGGTTCATACACATGTATGCAGTTATTGCACAACCACTGTATAGACTTATAGTGATCTTTGAATGGATAGATAAGTGCAACAAATCCTTTAAGAAATGATAAGATGCCCTTGTATCCACTCCTGAGGAATATGAAACATATTTGCTGGAAGCGCATATTCAGGCGTTAATGTTTCATTTTTTAGCCATAAAAAGTTTCCAAATTCACAGAAGACTCAACAATAGCTGCATTTGTAGTGGAACCAGCATTAGTAGTGGAGCCAACCACTTTCTTCTTAGCCTCTTTGGCCTTCAACTTAGGACACTACTTGATCAAATAATTATTAGCTTTACAATAATGGAAACACATCTTCTTTTTGCCCTTATCACTAGAATTCCTAGACATATTGTTGCCGAAAGAAGCATTAGGAACATGCAATTTATCACTTGTAGAAGAACCATGAGAAGTGCCTACATTCTTTTACCACCTTTTCTTTGAGCAGCAATAAAGGCCTCTTCAACTACACGTTGTTTAGTCCTTTTTTTTTTTTTGGAAAGTGACTCTTGCAACAATTTTGTGCATAATGCATCAAACTTGACAACTTTAGGATTTCCTTGGGTCATAAGTCTCCAAGTATTAGAAAAGGTCTGGTAAGAATCTGGCAAGGCATCAAGACCCTTTGACACAAGGACATGTTGCATCTTGTAAGCTCACATAGGGTAATTATCCCCATTCAATATGTCCTCAGTTACAAACATATTGAACACATCTGTGTTGTTAGCCACGGTGAATGTTGCACTTGATGTGAAAACTGCCCAAAAAGAGGAGAAACAGAGTGGGAACAACACGTGCTATATAGCACAAATCATAGAAGACGACTATAAGGGCCAGTTATACAAAAAATGGCATTGACAAAAAATTTGCACAAAATGACGAAATTGCGTACACAGTACTGCCTCTAGTGGAAGCGGAGGTCGAAATGAGCCCAAATAAAAAATATGAGCACACATGATCTCCAAGAGCTCTCTCAAAATATTTTTCGACCTGTTGGCGCTCTCCAAAGCTCATAAAAATCGGAGAAAGTGAGCACGCGTGTGTTGGAGCGGCGACTATGTCCGGGAGGACGCAACCTACTCTAATACCAATTGTTGAAATTAGGGTTACAAGAAAACACATACATCTTGGAGAAGATAGAGGAAGCACAAAGCACACAAGAGAGAGTGTATTACTTAGTGAGCAATGGAAAAATAAGTTAGCCCTAGAGTGATGGGCGTATATACAATGCACGAGGGAAGAAACCTCCTAGTGAGGGAATAAAATGTCTCGACAGTCCTAAATGTGTTCACACACATCACTACCACATGTATATGGTAACACAATTAAGTGGGTTAGTGCACTCACATTTACGTCAAGAATCGCATCAAATTCTAACTCCAATGATGCCTACACACATGTGTGTGCACTTAGCAACCGATTAACCGCAATTCACTTACACACAACCAATCACAAAAAGCTTTTGTGTAGCATCAAATTCATAGATATTACACACATTTTAGCAATGATCACACATCCAATGCTTGATTTATCGATGCATTGCATTAAAATCACATGCAATTAGTAAGTAATTAGAGAGGATAATTAGTGAATATTCCTTAATTACACACTAAAAATCACTCAAATCCAAATGAAATTTTTGCAATTCTCTTCCAAAAAAGTGATTTATAAGCTCTAATTAGGCATATACACATGTTTAGCACACAAGTTATTAGTAGTTTAGTCAAAAATTAAAGAAAAAGAAGGGGTTTTTTATGCCTAAATCTACTCCTAAACACTCAATCTTCTCAAAAAATCTCCTCTAGCTTAGGCTATCTCCCCTCTAATGATACCAAATGTTGACTCCCTTTGTAGCATAGCTCAAACGGATCAACAATATCATCAATCCGCGGATGGTAGTGACCTGGCTAGGGCATGGAAGCATCACACATGGGTGAGTGCGTGAGAGTAATGAGTAAGAATAGAGTGGAGAAATCATGAGAGTCCATCTAGATTAGAGAGAAGAGAGAACTAATGCAAGGGATTAATGTTGCACACATGTCAAACGTCATGATAATCACACATTGCTCTTTGTTTCATTCCTTACTAATGCTTGTAATCACATCCTAATCACAAGCTCACCCAGGCTCATGGGGTTACGATTAGGGAAATCCATGCATGAATCCTAATCTACACACTAATCTAATCATGCACACAACACCATAATCAAACACACAATAGGCAATCAAGCAATTAGAGGGAGCTAAGTTCTTAAAACACACAAATCAAGGCACTAATACACAACTTGAATGAAAATCAAAGAGAGAAGAAATGGGACTCAACTTCATTGCATTCTTAACCGGTTTGTGGAGAGAGTACATGCAACTCCAAGCCTCCACCTCCATAGCCTCCTTCTTCTTCCTCTCTACTCTAGGTTTTGTCTCAAAATGATATCTCCCCTTTTCACATGACCTACAATTCACTTTTATGCCTAGGGGTTTAAAAACAAATGGCCTAGGCACACAAACTGAAATAATAGGCGCAGTTTGGAACAAGTAAAGATCCTGTGCACCTATACATCATAAATGGAAAAATATGCTCATAAAGAAGAGGTAAACGATGCTGGTGTTGGATGTTGCCAACAAAGAATAGCGGGCAAAGAGTAACCTAATGAGCCGTCAAATTGTAGTCTTGCATTTTATTTGACTGGGTCGCAAAAAAAATCATCAATGGTAGCTTCAGCTTGCAAGGTTTCTCGAACCTTCTATTGATTCAAATCAGGCAAGTCCTTCTCCACCTACTTCTTGATCATGAAATCTCTTGGTGGGATAACTTGGCTACAAGGGATCTAGCCTGTGTCATCAATTTGGTGAAGGTTTACCTAGGCCCCAACTCCAAGCTTTCCAGTTTGTCAAAGGCCTAACAAAGTGGCCCTCTGCAAACTGATAATACCACTTATCAGCTAGTCCCTCCAGGGTGGAGGGAAAAAGCACCATATAAGCATCTTCTTGGTTCATCCCACAGCTCGGTAGAGCAACAAAAACCGCCACACATGGTCCATGGCATCTTCAAGAGATCGTTCCTTAAAAATAGAAAATTTGATGTTGACCCTCAAGAGAAGGATTTTCAATTCCTCTGCCATGACATTCTTGACAAGAGAAGTGGGAGGTGTCTTTGGAGAAAAGGTTGGAGAATGAGACGAAGGTTTGGATGGCAAAGGCAACCTTTGTGACGAACTGGGATAAGTCTTAGGCGAAGGTGGATGCAATGGTGCATGCGAGATAGCAGAAGGTGAGTACAAGTGACGACGGTGATGAATCTTCACAGCACCCCTCAAATGTGCTCCACTGCACTTACAACAAGTGACAAGCATGCATGGATTCAAAAACAAGATTTCCTAAATTTTAGGCTAAAATTTATGACAAATGGTCAGAGCGACTTCAAATTTCTATGGCACCCTAAAATGTGGCCACACTATCGACTTGCCTCAATCTAACTTTCCAAGTAACTACGATAGCTTGCAAGACTTGATAAAGCAGTCCCACCTGCATGCCAAAAAGGAGAGCAATTGTAGATGGAAATGGTACATAGTTCTCTCTAGTGGTGGAGTGCTTGTTGAGATGCAATATGCATGCAGACTCACGAGCTGGCTCAAAATTGACAGACAATGCAAAACATTTAAATAGAACTGAACAAAGATCTGAACAATGAACAAGAACTTTAAAAAAAAGACCAGTCAATCACAATCCCTCCAAGGCAACACCCTCTACATTACCAAATGACCATACAACAACTAATCTGGCTACGGCTGGCTACGGCCAACTCTTCCCATTCCACGACTACACAACAAGGTACACATGGTATGTAGAGACTAAGGTGCAATGGAGAGTGTAGTGGGTGCAAGTACAACCGCAATGTATCTAAACAACAGGACTACAAGGCGCACATGCCTGATTGCAAAGAACCAAGGCGAAGTGCTCTAGAGTGAGATACATAGTGGACTCTAATTGGAGCTTTGGCTAGACTCTAAAGAATTGTACCTCTACTATCCATAATGTTGTATATATCCATGAGCTAGGGCCATCGCACGGCCACCACATATCTGGTGCTACTAGAAATATCTAGCCAAGGAAACTCCTGGCAACTAAAAATATCTATTATTGGTGGCGTATTGAAGTCACTGATGTGAGTCTACCCACTAGTGGTTGGCCACTAGATGGCCCTAATCCGCAAACTTTCCATGTGGATCAACTAAGTGTATCAAAGTACGTGATGCATAGACAATTGGGGCGCCTAAAATCTTGGTTCAATGTTATTATGGAGAACTCAAGATTTTCAATAGTTTCTACATAGTGAAGAATTCAAAATAGAGTTCAAGCAACAAGATTTAATTGAGTTAGGGAGTCAAAAAAATACGTAGTTTCTTGGTTTTAAGATATAAAGTCATTTGTAGTTGTCAAACTGCACTAGAATAGCACCAATTCCATGAGGGGACCTTTGGAAGACCAAAATTATGCTCTTATTCAACACATGCTCAACAACACTTAATACCCCATATAGTATATTATACAATGATGGTTGAATGTCTCTAATTTCAATCGAAACTCTTGGAAAATAGGGTTGCAAGAAAACACACAGGTCGGAGAAGATGAAGAAGCTCAAGGCACACAACATAGAGTAGTATTACTTGTGTGTGATGGAAAGATAAATTAGCCCTTGAGTGATGGACGCATGTGTGCACGGGGTAAAAACCTCTTAGTGAGGGAAAAATGCCCCGGCGGTCCTACATGTGTTAACATACATCAATACCACATATATATGGTGACATATCCCCTCTAGGAGTGATGCAGTGAACAGGAACTGGCACATAATGTTTAGGGAAGTGCCATGCCTCGAATGCATGATCAATCCACAAAGGGAAGTAAACCAAAGCTTTGTGGAAAACTACAAACTTCTCACAAGGAAATGCCTTTGTGAACATATTTGCAAGGTTGTCTTGAGAGTCTCTCCCTGACATCATAGTAATGTACATCAATCTCCTTTGTACGAGCATGAAAAATTTGGTCCCTTGCAACTTCCAATGCGCTTTGGCTGTCATCGTAGATGATGTTAGCAGTGTCTTGTCCAACACCCAAATCAGCCATAAGACGTCTGAGCCATACACACTCAATCGTAGCTACAAAGACTGCCTTGTACCCAGCCTCACAATTGGAAGTGGCCACAATAGGTTGCTTCTTGCTCAACCATGGTATGCATGAATTGTCAAGAATGAAGCAAAAACCACTTCTAGACACTCGCCTGTCAAAATAGCCAGCCCAATTTGAGTCCAATCTGAGTCCAAAAAAGCATGTAAATTTGGTGCCAATGATCCCCCTTGGGAAAAAACAACCCAAGATGAAAAGTGTCACTCAAGTAGAGAAAAATACTCTTGAGAGCTTCCCAATGATTAGAACTTGGGTTATGCAAAAACCCAAATATTTCATCTTAGAAATTAGCATTCAAATCAGTCTTAAATTCAGCAATATATGTCTCATTCGATCCAATGATCAACAAATCATCAACATAAAAAACAATGATGAGAAATGCATCATCCTCAAGCTTTATACACAAAATTCTTTCTATTGGACTGTTACAAAATCCTCGTTAACCAAAAGAGTGTCAGTTTTCTGATACCAAGCACAAGGAGATTGTTTCAACCCATACAAAGCTTTTCTACATTTTCACACTTTATCTTCTTGCCCTTTAATGACAAAACCGCGAGGCTACGTTACATAAACTTCCTCGTATATATCACCATTCAAGAAAGCAATAACAGTAGCCAATGCACATAGAAAACGCATAGTAGTCATACAACAAGTGTGAGCAAAAGTCTCCTCATAATCTATGCTGCCTTATAGCAATCAACTCAGCATCCGGCTTACGTTTCAATTTGTAAACCCCTCTTCATACCAATGGCCATTTTTTCAAGAGGAAAATCACATAATATCCATGTGTTATTTTCTATAAGTGCATCATATTTTGATTGCATGGAAACCAACCAATTTCCAAAACTATGTGCTTCATAGAAAAATACAGATTCCTCAATGTCACATAAGCTAGAAATAGCCAAAGCTTAACACATCTGATGCATAAGATGCATGGAAAGAATTTGAATGAGTACAAGTAGACAAAGATGCATCCAATTTACTATCACGCAAAGTATGCACCAGCCATTTTGTTATACATCTAGCCTGCTCATTCTTAGCCCTTTCCACATCAAGTACATCATGTACATCTGCATCAATGATAGACTGACCTGTATGTGTTGATCTTATATGTGAAGCTACTCAATATATGGCTTCTCTATATATGGCACCCAGGTCCCCTCTATATATACATCATCTCATGTGTGTATTCTACACACTTTGGGGTTCTATTTCTGTGCTCTCTCCTTCTCTCTCAACATGGTATCAGAGCAGTACGTTTTTGTTTTGGATATTTCTCTTGATCCGAATTGATTTTGTAGAAACTACTCGTGGTAGGCACCGGAATCGATGTGGTCTACAACTTTGCAGAAGGAAGTTTTTTCAAATTCTGCACCAATTTTGAGTTATCGTTCACGGATTGCGTACATACCTGAAAAGCAACTTCCGTTTTTTGTTTTTGATTTTTCTGCTAATTGAAAATGATTTGGCAGAAATTACCCGCGTACGGGAACGAAATCGATGTGGTCTACAACTTTGCAGAAGGAAGTTTTTTCAAATTCTGTACCAATTTTGAGTTATCGTTTGTAGACAGCGTATATACCTGAAAAGCAACCTCCTCTTTCTGTTTTTGATTGTTTTGCTAGTTGAAAACGATTTTGCAGTAACTACCCACTTAAGGGATTGGAATCGATGTGGTCTACAACTTTGCAGAAGGAAGTTTTTTCAAATTCTGCACCGAGTTTGAGTTATCGTTCACGGATTGCGTACATGTCCGAAATGCAAGTTTCATTTGATGTTTTTGATTTTTCTGCTACTTGAAAACGATTTTGTAGAAACTACTCGCAAGAGGAACGGAATCGATCTGGTCTATAGGTTTACAGAAGGAAGTTTTTTCAAATTTTGCACTGATTTTGAGTTATCGTTCGCTCGCAGACTGCGTACATGCTTAAAAAGCAACTTCGCTTTTGTTTTTGATTTTTCTCCTGATTGAAATTTGCAGAAACTAGCCGATACATGCATCGAAATCGATGAGAAACTATTCGCTTCAGCCATCGGAATTGACGTGGTCTATAACTTTGTAGAAGAAAGTTTCTCTAAATTCTACACCGATTTTGGGTTATCGTCTCAAACTGCGAATATGTTAGGAAATCAAAATTTTACTTTTTGCTTTTGATTTTTCTCATAATTGAAAACTTCTCAATTATATTTTTTCTTCATCAATCATATATTTGTTACTGACGTAACTTTGCTGCAGAAGCTAGTTACATATCGTTCCGATTTAGTCGAGCCGTTGATGATCGTCCAAATTCTATCGAGCTACTGTTGGTACATGATCTTTTGTTATATGATATACTCGTTCATTGATTCTCGTATAATTATTCTTTTAAAGATATAGTTTACGTCGTTTTATTGATAATTTCTCGTTGATACCATAGTGATTTTGATGGTACCATGATGATGTTTTGTTAGTACTTGGGTGAAAGCATGTTAACCTGTCGCGCTTTTTGTGCTAGTTAGCAGTTTCAAGTTAGCACATCTTCGAAAAGTTGGGCGTCCGGTAAATTTTTTACAAATAATATCAAAATTTATCGGAGGTTGTACATTTGGATTCCTTGTTTCAAGTGCTTTCTATTGATATATCATATGTCATAGATCTTGGAGATGTAGCTCAATTAGTTATTGTACTAGTTAGCATATGTCAAAATTATGCTAGTTAGCATTGTCCATTGTCCAGGACATGAAAAAGCATGACAGGTTAACATGCTTTCACCCACTTTGGTCATGGTGATTTTCGTTGATACCATGATGATATTTAATTGATACCATGGTTATTCTCGTTGATGCCATGATGATATTTTGTTGATATCATGGTTATTCTCGATGATTCCATGATGATATTTTGTTGATTCCATGGTGATTTTTGTTAATACCATGATGATGTTTCATTGATACCATGGTTATTCTCAGTGATACCATGATGTTGTTTCGTTGATACCATGGTTATTCTCGGTGATACCATGATGTTGTTTCGTTGATACCATGGTTATTCTCGGTGATGCCATGATTTTGTTTCGCTGATACAATGATTATTCTCGGTGATATCATGATGCTTTTCGTTGATACCATGATGATTTATTCATTTTTATTGATACAATGATGATGTTTTGTTAATACTTTGATGATATTCATTGATCACTACATTGATAAATGTTGTTTTATGTAGTATATACACGTATCATTTGCATCATGTAATCACACATCTTGTACTTTTACGTTCATACTTTATGTACCATATGTTGTCGTGCGTATACATGTCGTCAAAAGAGTGGCACCGCGAACCATCTCTTATGGCATTGTGAACTTAATTATTTCACTAACGATGCTAATAATTTTTATGACTATGTTTTTTTTTTTTTTTGAGTCTATGATCTATGTAGGATTGATCAAAGAATTTATTTTATGAAGACAAACTTGGTGACAATAAAAGATTTATGAAGATATGTTTGGTGATGCCATATTGATGACAAGCTACACAGCAGATTCACCAAGACACTTTTGATTACAAGCTAATCGATAGCCTTTACACCTCTTTATTGAACCTTTATATTCATTATTGTATTTGATAGGATAGGAGTAATGTAACTCCTCATAAAACATTCATTGTAAAAGGAGTGATGTAGCTCCTCATGAACATTTGTATATTCAATGATTTTTATAATATAACGGTGGGTGTATATAGAGCTGTGGGTTTTTCCCTTGATCCCCTGGAAGGGTTTTTTCATCCACAATTAGGGACCCTTATTTGAGTGGGGGTGTTGAGCTTATATGTGAAGCTACTCAATATATGGCTTCTCTATATATGGCACCCAGGTCCCCTCTATATATACATCATCTCATGTGTGTGTATTCTACACACTTTGGGGTTCTATTTCTGTGCTCTCTCCTTCTCTCTCAACAGTATGTAGATGGAAATGGTGCACAATGCTCTCTAGTGATGGGGTGCTTTGGATGCAGTATGCATACGGACTCACAAGCTAGCTCAAAACCGATAGATAGTGCAAAACATGAGAATGGAATTGAACAATGAACAAGAACTGAAACAAATACCAGTCAGCCACAAGCCCTCCAAGGAAACACCTTGTACATAATCAAATGACCCTACAAGGCTGCAACCAACTCTGCCCAATTCACGACTACACACCAAGGTACAAGGGGGATGTATAGGCTAAGGTGCAATGGAGGATGTAGTGGATGCAGGTACAACTGAAAACCACAATGTATTTAAACAACATGACTATAAGGCTCACATGCCCAACTACAGACAACCAAGGTGAAGTGCTCTAGAGTGTGACACATAGTGGACTCTGACTGGAACTCTGGCTACACTCTCAAGAATTGTAGCTATACTCTACTACACATAATATTGTATATATATGTCCACAAGCCAGGGCCATCGCACTGCCACTACATATCTGGTGCTACTGGATATATCTTGCCAAGAAAACTCCTGGCAGCTGAAAATATCTGCTACTAATGGCCTAGTGAGAATATCTGCCACTAGTTGCATGGTTGGCCACTGGATGGCTCTAGCCAGCTTGGTCCACCATCACCCGGACTATTAAACAAGTGTTGTCTTGTCGCTCTTGAATTCTTTAAAAGGGGTGGCCATTGGCTCGCCACACTCTAGATGATGAAATCTACATCTTTGGCCAAGGTGGTTTTAGCCCCACCCGGGTCGACCGATGTGTCCACACTGGGCGTTCGCTCATGGGGCGATCCAAGAGTGCCTGAATCAAGTATGGTCCAACTCAAAGACGATGTCCTCTGGAGCACGTCCACCAAGGTGGCCATGCAAAATGAGCCATGTGTAGCCCTATAGCCCCGCTACAGGTGTCTGCCACTATTCCACTCATTGTCCCTATGAGTGGTCCGATGAGTGGGTGGCATGCTAAGAACTACAGTAAAGGAGAACTGCAAAAAGTAGACCTCAAAAGAGCGAGTTGCTACTAGGGAGACTGGCACCACTAGAAAACAAAAACCACTGCAAATATGACTGAGAAAAATAATTGCAAGCAGCAAAGAATGAAACACTACAAGTAACTACAACTGCATTGTGGAGAGAATGTAAGGGTGCTAGGGTGACTGGAGGGTTGTGGGAAAAGATGCTTGGAGGTGGAGAGTGAAAGAGATTCCACCCATAGGAGTGCCATCATAGAGAGACAAATGAGGAGAAAGGGGGTATGACCATAGAGAGAGAGGGGCTAAAATTAATGGAAACTAGTGTGTGACCCGCGTGTTGCTGCGGCCAAGAAAAGCATGGTCATTGGGTCACACACACACACACATTTGTAGGTGTGGATAAGTGTCCATATGCACACAAGAGGAGAGAGTGGATCACACCAAGAATATACCAATTATCTCTCTCTCTCTCTCTCTCTCTCTCTCTCTCTCTCTCTCTCTCTCTCTCTCTCTCACACACACACACACACACACACACACACACATCAAATCTTGAGATCAAGATTTTTCAAGTAGATATTTGATATCTATTTGCATCAATAAAAGTAATCTTCTTCCCCCCCCCCCCCTCTCCGCCCCGCCCCCTCTCTCTCTCTTCTCTCTCTCTCTCTCTCTCTCTCTCTCTCACACACACACACACACACACACACACACACACACACACACACACACACACACACACACACACACACACACACCACACACACAAAGGTACACAGAGTTTTGAGGTGGAGACTTGTCAAGTAGATCTTTGAAATCTCTCTCAGTGATGAATAAAAAGAGGAAACTATCATAACCATTGACTTTGGTGTATTGGTTATCAGTATTCCCTATCAAAAACCAACTCCTAAATTAAAGATTTGTTAGGTTAGAGATTTGAGATCTTTTAGTGTGTTCCTATGATATTCAAACTTCTCTCTCTCTCTCTCTCTCTCTCTCTCTCTCTCATACACACACACACACACACACACATGCATACTAAAATTCACCCCCCTGACCTACATCCATAAATATTTCTCTTTTGATGGGCAAATGAAGGCCCATAAGGAGCTGCAACTTCTCTCTCTCTCTCTCTCTCTCTCTCTCTCCTCTCTCTCACACACACACACACACACACACACACACACACACACACACAAACTTAGGAAATTGTTAGTGGAAGCATGCCATACAAATTGTCTCCACAAAAATATGTAATACAATTCTGACAATTGATCTTTTTTGGCATCTTCTCCAGTAAGGATATGCTCATTTGCATGGTCTTGAAACTTTATGTGGAAGAAATTTTCAAGATAAACAGTCCTTCAAGAAATTGATGCCTCTATATGAAAGAAATATTCAAGAGTTTTATGTCAAAATGCAATGTCTTAGGTAGCACAAATGCAAGAGCCTCTACCTAGAGAAAGTTGTTGAAATCATTATCTGGATATCCAAATTCTAATGGTAATATAATTTTTCACATACCACCTAAGCTCATGAGTCAACAACCACATTCTTGAATAACACTTCTCATTTCCCTCAAATGAACCATCCATTACTTTATTTTGAGCCTCAAAAACACGACTTCAATAGCCAATAGTGTAGCCATCTCAATCCAGCACTGTAGTTTAACCCTCTTTTGGTATTCACCACCTTGGATCCTTAAGTCATAATCAAGACTGTATCAATGTATATTAGGATACTTCGTCTTTGGCTTTCCATGATTTTTCCCTCGCAAGGATCGCATTTCTACAAACTCTAGCACCTACACTCTTTCATTTTATGGAGAATGTGAAAGCCGACATAGTGAGTGCTAGTCAGATAAAGCGTTTCTCATTGCAAAATGTGTGAGTCCCTTTTCCTTGGAAATGGTATGTATTTGATTTTGGAAGGTTTCTAGTTTGCCAAGGAATCTCTCTCTCTCTCTCTCTCTCTCTCTCTCTCTCTCTCTCTCTCTCTCTCTCTCTCAACTTTGTCTATTCTACATTACTTTATATTAGTACATCTTTACATTTCTTCCCCTACAATGCATCAATATACTTTTGTATTTGACTTTGCAAAATCTTCAACAATGATAGAAAATCCATCTCTCTCTCTCTTGTTTTGATGTCCCATGCAAAGCTGTAACAAATTTTTGATAGGTGCACCTCTCCTCTTTGTGCATAGCTTGTGCTTGAGGTGGTGAGAGAGTGATCATGGATGTACTGAGCATCCAATTTTTGAGTGCCTCTCATGCCCTTCCAATCTGGGTCTATTGGAAATCTATGTTCATTAAAAAAATAGAGTTTATTGTATCTTTAATTGACTAAAATTGTAGAACTTGGGCTACAGTCCAAGCTTGCCTTGAAGAAAATCAACAAATTTTACAAGTTTCAATGTAAATCCCGACAATTCTTCAAAATTTTAACCTAAAAATTGAAAGAATTTTATTTATGCCCTTATTTATTAAATTACTTCAATTGGAAAAATAAGTATAAGTCGATGAAGCATTTCTTATCGTAGAATTTACTCTCTTTTTTTGAAACAATATGTACTTGCTTATGGAGGGTTGCTAACTTGTTGGGAAAACTCTCTCTCTCTCTCTCTCTCTCTCTCTCTCTCTCTCTCTCTCATGCCGGCGTCCCATGCAAGAGTGTAATAGATTTTTGACAGGTGCACTCTCCTCTTCGTGGATAGCTTGTGCTTGAGGTGGTGAGAGAGTGACCATGGATATACTGAACACCAAGTTTTCAATGCCTCTCATGCCCTTCCATTTTGGGTCGATTGGAGACTTGTGTTCATAAAAAGAAGGGTTTAGTGTATGTTTAACGTGCTAAAATTGTAAGACCCATGCTACGTTTCCAGATTTCCTTGAAGAAAATTGATAGAATTTTACAAGGTTTAGTGCAAATATTGACAATTCTTCAAATTTCAACCTAAAAGCCAAAAGGGTTTTATTTGTGTCCTTGTTTAATAAATTACTACAATGAGGAAAATAATATAAGTAGATGAAGAGTTTCTTAGCATAGAATTGACTCCCTTTTT
This sequence comes from Adiantum capillus-veneris, assembly GCF_014529385.1. Taxonomy (NCBI): domain Eukaryota; kingdom Viridiplantae; phylum Streptophyta; class Polypodiopsida; order Polypodiales; family Pteridaceae; genus Adiantum; species Adiantum capillus-veneris. The sequence continues at coordinate 53,465,341 of NC_140934.1, read as the reverse complement.
TTTGAAACAATATGTCATTGTTTTTGGTTGGCTACCAGGTTGTTGGGGAGACTCTCTCTCTCTTGCTCTCTCTCATGTCGGTGCCCCACATGAGCATGTAACAAATTTTTGACACGTGCACATCTCCTTTCATCACATACTATCCTTGGGGTGGTAAGAGAGTGACAATGGATGTAATGAGCTTCCAACTCTTCTACATCCACCACTCCCTTCCATTTTTGGGCTATTTAAGGCCCATATTTGCAAAATATCAGGGTTTAGTGTATTTGTAACTGGATAAATTTAGAAAATTTGGGCTATATAGTAAGATTGCCTTGAAGAAAACCGGTAAATTTTACAAGTTTTAGTGTAAATAGTGTCAATTCTTCCAATTTTGACCTTAAAATCAAAAGAACTTTTATTATACCTTTATATATTTTCCATGTTTGCAAACAACCACGGTTTACTATATTTTTAACCATCTAGAATTGAAAAATCTTGGCTAGATTTCAAGCTTGCCTTGAAAAAAAATTGAAAACATTTTGCAACTTTTAGCAGTAAATTCTCAAATTTTGGCCTAAAACCAAAAGAGTTTTAATTGTGCCCTTCTTTACTTCGAGTACAATTTTTTTTTGGCAAGCCTAGTAAATTAGTTTAATTAGGAAAAAAAATTTCGCAAGCCTTATTTGAGACCTCACGTGCCACATGCTTATGTTATCCCACATGAGGCACAGGTGGTGCTAGCCCGATTGCGAGACCATCTAACTTTGCCTTTTTGGATGAAGTTGTAGCATGTAGTAGTGTGCATGTCCTCAAGGTTAGTAGAATAGTGCACAAGGTTTTTGCTCAGCATGGTCCGATGTGTGGAATCATGGAGAGCTTAGAATGTGATATTCTTAGCTCTTCTTCTCCTTTTGCTTTGTTCATATGGGCACAATGTTCCTCAATGTGAAGAGATGGCCTTGTGGTGGTGGCATCAATACATGTACATGGTTATGCGTTATGTTTCCTTGTAGGTAGCCTTGCAAACTGGTATCGTCGGTTGAATTTTCTTCTCATGGCAATGGCAATTTCTTGGCAGAGGCTTATGTATTGGTGGTGGTTCTAATATATTAACCCTACTGAGTATTGCTATAAATATTTAAAATGATAAATTAATAAAATAGAATCACCCTTCAAATTTGAGGGCTCTCTAGTGTGGATTTGTGCAGAAATAAAAGGGGGGTTTCTTAATGGCATTCAAAATAAATTAGAGCCATTCTTCAAATCGCCTTCAAGAGGAAAAATAGAGTCCAAGTTTTTTTGTAAGTTCATAGAAATGAAACATTTTGTAAGTTATTTTTGAAGTAAACCTAATAATAACATGTGGAGGCTCTCTCCTTCTTCAAAAATTATACGCTCCATTTTAGGATTGTTCAAAATCAGTGTTCTCAAAAAATCAAAGTTTATTGTGTTTTTAACCAACTTAATTGTAAAATCCCAAATAGATTCCAAGCTTGCCTTGAAGAAAACCAGGAAAATTTTACAAGTTTTAGTATAAATATGATCAATTCTTCAAATTTTGACTTAAACATCGGAAGAGTTTTTGGTGTCCCCCTTATTTGCTTTAAAATTATTTTGATCAAGAAGATTTTGTGTCCTCTTCAAGACCCTCTCTCTCTCTCTCTCTCTCTCTCTCTCTCACACACACACACACACACACACACACATACACACACACACAAAAAAAAAAAAACAAACACATACCCTTTTATTTTGGGACTATTTGAGTCTGGTGTTTGATAAAAAGTGGGGTTTAATATATTTTTGATGGTCTAAAATTTTAAAATCCTAGTTAGATTCCAAGTTTGCCTTGAAGTAAACCGTCAAAATTTTACTAATATACATATGAACAATTCCCCTTAATGAACCAAGAAAAACTTCTTTTGGGCACCTATTTGGCCAAAGGCCTTGGAAAAGCAAAGTTGAGCCACCCTTGATTTTCTTTCCCAAGGAAAGTAAAGTATGCCTTAAAGTAAAAAGCAAAGTAAAGTGAAGCCTTTTTTTTGGCTTTCTAAAAGAAACCCTTAGTGTTGGGTTGGGTTTTTTTTACTTTTCATTTTGCAAAACTCACAATTGTTAGTGGATAGTATTAAGAACATCAGAAATATACACCAACCTCGAGCTCAGACCGAGCCTTGAGGGTCATAGGATTACAAGTTCTTTGCTTGATAGAGAAACCACAACTACTCCTAGGCTTTACTTATTACAAGATGTCATCATGATATGTATTATTTTAGACCAGTCCTCTGAAGCTTGTTTACCTCCGATCATGTGGATCGTCACTCTGCTTTCTTGTATGATTTCACAAAAGCTTGCCACAGCCAAAACACCCGGCGATTCCTTGCTTGCCAAATATGGTACTAGTGTTAAGTTGAGTTACGAGGACTTTCATAGTTTTCGGTGCATGATAAAGACTTGCCTTTCATTTCACTTCATGATATGTCTTTATTTTTCTTGCATTCTATAGTTTTAGAATGCTAAAGTGAAGCTTCACCTTGCCTAAATTTATTAAATTTTACACATACACACATATATGTTTATTTTTATATTCTATTGTTTTAGAATGCTAAAGTGAAGCTTCACGTTGCATAATTCTCATAAACTCTATACACAGTACACATATATTAATTAGTTCTTTTTTTCACCTTTCATTTCACAACTCACATGGTTTTACATTTCTTGCATTTTATAGTTTGATTCTAGTCAGTTTTAACGTTCGAGAAAGTCTCGTTTATTACGTGGCTGTTGATCAAGTTTCCTCCTTACAAAGAAAAAAACCAAAAATACTAGCAAAAATTTTGAGATTTGTAAAAATTTTGGACGACTTTCTCACATATTTCACCGGTTTTTCTTCTGTTTACCATGGGTTGCAGCTAGTTAGTCTCGATTTTCAATCGGCTCTAAGTTGAGGCAATCCCTTTCCCAAACACTGATACCAATTTAACTCAACCTAACAATTTTATCACTTCTTATTGTTTTTGAAAGCCGTCGCGACCCTTTCATGTGTTTAAAAACGTGTGAAGTTAAAAGGGTTGAAAGTTTGAAAGTTAAAAAAGTTCACAGATTCAAAGTTCACAAAAATGAAACATTTTGTAAGTTTTCTTTGAAGTGAACCTAACAATGACATGTAGAGGGACTCTCCTTCCTCAAAAAATTTAAGCTCCATTATATATAGTATAGATACAGATGAAGTAAAGTAAGAGGGGGTTGAGTATGAGCTAAACATAATAAGCATGAAGCCTTTGTTGGTTTCCAATGGAGGAGATGAAAGGTGACATGGACAATGAGTGGTGGGGAGGTGGAGGGGTGTAGTGTAGGTAGTAGTAGATGGTGACCACCAAAGGCTACTACTTTCATGTGCTCATGCAGTTTTTGAGGCTCATTGCCAACTGCGGCATGTCCAAGCCCGCTTCGCCTGAACTTGGTGGTTTGAATATTCTAGCTCCTGTATTTATTGCTTGCTTGAGTAGGGAGTTCCCGGCTGGAAAAAAGCGAAAAATCGAGAGAATCTATGGAGAGTCTCTTCCTCGACCTTTCGTTGAGAGTTGGAAAGATGCCAACATTAACAGTGCTACAGTGCATGCGTTCCGGGGTTGTGGTTCAAACTGCTATAGAGAGAGAGTTTGACGAAATGAGATGAGGGAGAGTTTCTGCGAACAGGTACAGATCGAGGCGGCGAAAAGTGCTGAAGAGGAGTGGAGAACCTCTGTGAGTAGACGCAGGAGATGTTAGAAAATTTTTTTAATATTACAGTTCAGATTACCTTTACATCCAGCGTTCTGAGTTACGAGGTGCGTCCTATCATGACTTGGAGAATCTCCTTAATCACCTGCTTCCCAGAATTGGGCACGCCTACTCTCTGCTTTTTTTAGAGCCCAAAGGAAAACCCGAAGGCTAGTATAAGAGGAATCTCGCCAACTGTATACAATAAAATACATAGGAGCCATTTAATATGTGAATATGTACCTACGATTTGGAAAAAAGAAAGTATTAATACTTTATCTTCATCATTGATTGTGTTATCACAGTCCCTAAAACCAATGTTACTCTTTGCATTTTGTCTAAAAAACAATGTAAGAGAACGATGGGGCGAAAGGGGTAGGTCGGGTAGAGGGCAGGGCGAGGGATAGAGAAGCAAGGGCTTGAAGCGAGGGAGGAACGGACGGGCACTGATGAAAAAGATGGCGGGGCGAAAGCGACGGAGGGAGGGAGGGGGGGACGCCTGAGGCTTAGCGGATAGACAAGGCAACCGGTTGTGCAAGCCTGGCCGAGGAGTGCAACAAGCGGGAAGAGCAGGTTAGGAGGCAAGAAGGGAGCGGCAAGGGCGAAAGTGCTGATGGCGAGGGAGAGGTTGATTTCTCTCATAAAAACTAAGGCAAGCAACAAGTAGACCTGCCTCGAATGAACTGGTGGGTTTTATTATTATTATTTTAACTAAAGATAAGTGGTATGGTGCTGGCAAACAACAACGGAGGAGGGAGGGCTTCATCACTTAATGACACCTCTCCAGGGAGGTGGGATCAATGCCCACAGTAGGCGTCGCAAGGTGGGTGCAATCCGGGTCGTCTGATCGACATTTGAACTAGGTGTGAACTAAGAGTGAATTCTGAGATATGTGCACCACACCAAATTTGGTGTGAACTCAGTGCGTACTAGGTGTGAACTGGGGAGGGCCTCCACACCACACCAAATTTGGTGTGAACTCAATGCGAACTAGGTGTGAACTCGGTGTGAAATAGGTGCAAACTAGGTGTAAACTTGTCCGCAACGCCGTGATCTATAAACTTATCTCACACACACCTTCCAACGAGCGCGCGTTAGCCTAGTGATTAGAGTCAATCCCGTGGGGGAGAGGGTAGTGGGCTCAACTCCCGGATCTGAGAAAGTGAGAATCTTTTGCATTCAGTAGGCAATCCAACGGTCACAATCAATCGGTGATCGTGAGCCATTGATCCCACCTCCCAAATGGAGGTGTCAATTAGTAACGAGGGAGGGAGGGCCTTGAGGGGCGATTAGAGAGAGAGAGAGAGAGAGAGAGGGGCGGGGTGAAGGCGAGGCTAAGGTGAGACAAGAGGGGGTGAGTAGGGAGATAGCGGGTGCGGTCGAGGGCATGGGGAGTTTTGCGGGAGGCGGCGAGCAGCAGGCTGCATGGAGATGGTGGCAAGTAGCAACAAGGCAGTGGACAGCAAGGCATGGTGACGAGCAAGCAGGGGATAAGGTGAGGCAGGCAACGCGTGACAGAGGGAGTAACGGGTAAGCAACGAGGAGGGGGGAGAGAAGTAGACAAGTGTGAGGCGGCTGTAGGAGAAGCAACTACGCAGTTGGGTTGAGTGTTGGCCGAGCTGAGGGGGCAGATGGCGAGTGTCACTAGGGCAAGCCGGTGGTAGGCCGAGAAGTCACGGAAGCAAGGCGAGCGGCCGAGTGCCACCTAAGTGAGGCGACTGAAGGCACGAGCGAGTAGAGGAAGACAAGGAGTCTTGGTAAGTAGATAGAGAGAGTGAGGTGAGAGGAAAGAGATTGGGTGAGTTGAGAGAGATGGAAGGGAGAGTAGAGAGAGAAGCGATAGAGCAGGGGCGAGTAGGTAAAGTGGTGGTGAGGCGAGGATAGGAGAGAGATATAGGGAGGTCGAGAAAACGTAGGGCGAGTAGAGAGGGAGAACATGAGGGCGATTAGAGAGAGAAAGAGGGCTCTGAATCTTCTTCTTGTTGCACTTGCAAGGGAGACTTCTTACCACACCTGTGGTGAGTGATGGGCTCTCCGATACCAAGAGACTCCACTTCTTCTTTGATACCTGTGTCATCAATCCCTGTGAGGATTGCAAAACAGCGTGAGGATTGGGTGTTGTTTCTACCCACTTCAGGAGCTCATTTTCCTCATTGGGGACTATCATTAATACCTCTTCCTCTTGTGGGGTATCCTCGGCCGCTTTAGCTTCTGCCTTATGGTCATCATGTTGTGCAATATTGAGGGAGGACCTTCTATTGGATGGGTCGGTTCCACTTTCCTATATATGCCCTGTGTTTGGTGTTGTGATCAACATTGTATCATTACCCCAGTCATGAAGTGCACGGGTATGTCATAGCCAAGGCATTCCAATCAGTAGAGGGAAACACCATTGGGACTTGTTACACCACTCCTACTGGGAGGAATTTGCTTGGTCGACCAAAGTGACAATAAAAGTGGTAGTCTTGATGGGCACCAAGCCAAGCTGTCACAAGGTGAACTCTAGCATGAGGTTCATACATGAGCCACCATCCACAATGAAACCTGTAAACTTCTTGCCATAAATGGACATTGTGAGGCGAGGAATCTTGTAGTATGTAAGGGGTGCCGGTGGCTAGGAAATCATGCATGACTCTTCAAAGGAAAGTGTTGGTGGATGCCCACCACTATTTGGGCACGAGGGGTATTTGGAGACGCTAGTACAACGAGACACTTTTGTATATGGTTTGTAAATTCTCTTCAATGGGAAATTATGTTAGTATGTGTAGCCTTCCTTGTGACAGAGCTTGGGCTTCCATGTCTGTAGGGATTCTGTCTATGCTATCTCCAATGCCGATGGCATAATTGTAATTTGTGGCTCTATCTCTTCTTCTTCCACTATCGACCGCCGCAACATAGTTGATGCCTTGGGGGATCTCATAGGCAAGGGCTTTTTGATGGTCAAGGAGAGGTTATGGGCTATTCTTTGGGCTCTTGTGAGTACTCCAGTAGTGCCTAAGATTTCTTGAGCCAAGGCAACAGGTGAAGGTGAAGGGTGAGGAGTGAGGACTTGAGTGACTAGTGAGGGAGAAGTGGATACAGTGGGCTCATGTGAAGTAAGCATAGAACTTTCCGAGATCATGTTGAGAGAAGAAGATGGGTGTTTCTTTGGACAGTCTCTCGTGTGGTGATCTTTGGCATCTTGACAATGTCTACATGGTGGAGTTCCTTTTGGTAGGGAACATCTAGTTTGGTAATGACCATATTGGCCCCACCTATAGCACATTACCAATTGGTTGGCAAGCCTAGGATTGGTGGGGCATGGAGGGCGAGGTGTCGTTGGAGTAGAAGCTTGGTCTAGGCTAAGGGTGATATAGAAGCTCTATATCAAAGGACCACCATAGGGGGATAGAGTAGGCATATGGGGGATGGTAACAACGACGGGATATACTATGGCCTAAGTAGGTAGCCCAAGCTGGTAAACCGGTAGAAGGGCCCATGGGGACGATGCTCATGTCCATGGCGGAGGCCAAGTTTTAGTGCAGATGATGGACACCCTTCAGATGATAGCGATCATTGGCTTCATGAACTCCTTTGCCACTAAACTGACAGTGGACCATCATGGGGCATTGCTAAGGTGGATGTCTGAGGTTGCTGCAGTTCCTGCACCATACGTGGACCCTTGCCTCTTGTTGTGCTTTCAGTTCTTCTAGCTCCCTTTTGAGTTGTGCCACCATATTTGTCTGCTAAGACGACCGAGCCGTTGTTGCTAATGACGTCTTTTTATCTTGTAGTTCCCTCTTCTACTTAAGGGTTTCTAACTCCCTTTTGAGAGCCTAGGGTCATTCATAAGAACAGCGGGCAAAGTGTTTCATCGTGAGCTGTAAAATTGTAGTTTTGCATTTTTGACTCGGGTGCTCACCCATGGTAGCTTAAGTCCGCGAGGTTTCTCAAAGCTTCTACTGAGTCAAAGCAGGAAAGGCCTTCTCCACCCAATTCTTGACCATGAAATCTCCTGGTTGTTAAGATAACCTGGCTACAAGGGATCTAGCCCGTGTCATCACATTAGGGAAATTTTGGACTCTCAAATGGGTCCTATAAGGACTTTGACTTTCTCCCTCTTGTCAAAAATGGACGCACAGTAAAAGTTTTATAAATGAAATCAAAACTTGTTGGACCTTGTGGATTTAGAATGTACTCATTGAGATCTATGCTTGATATATATCATGACATTAGATTCCTTATATTCTAGAAGATTCTATTTTTTATGTGACAACTCCGTCTTATAAATGGAATCTCTCCCCACAATTCAGCTTCAGTGGTGAGGCCATAACTTCTACAAATCAACTCCAAATTTGTTGGAGTTTGGGGATTTAAAACCTACTTTCTAAGATATTTCCAATGATATGTTGGTTGATAGGGTTTTGACAAAGTGTTTATGTACTTCACCGAGTTACCCAATGTAAAAAGCATAGTAATTCTCCTATCAAGGAGATATTTGGACACAACAATGAAGTAATAAAAAACAGCAAACATGAGCAACTTGGTTCCCCAGTATGACCTCTAGAGTAAATGCTAAATGTAAAGACAAATTTGAACATTATGGTTAGATATTTCAAAGTTCACACAATTGGCCTATAGAGTTAGAAATATTGACAAAAGTATACTTTTTATACTAGAATGAGTCTTATTCTTTTTCGTGTGTTTACCATATATATGTGGTAGTGATGTGTGTAAACACACTTAGGACCGTTGGGGCATTGTAACATGATGCATTATATATATGGTAACCAGGAACAAGATTGTACATACAACTTGATGCAACATGTTCTTGTGTCAAGGGGCATTTTTAGTTATGTGTAGGGCATTGATGTACGTCCTAGTTCTATGGATACAAATGATGTTGAGAATGTTGTAGGTTTTGGTGGCAGGATTGCTGCTGCTAGAACTGTTTTTCCTACGGCTGACCAGAATCTTTGGGATGTTAGAGATGCACAAGCTCATGCATTAATTGCATTATCTATGAAGCGCAATATCACTCCTCAAATTTGCTTAGCTAAACCAGCAAAACAGGCTTGGGATATTTTGGTTGGTCTTTATGCAAGTCACAATGAAGCTAAAATTTCATTGTTGCGTAAAGAGATGGACTCAAAGATTATGCATGAGTAAGATGACATGGACACTTTCCTTGCTGGTATCAAGGATATAAATGAGCAACTCATTTCCGTAGGTGAAGTCAGTTTAGGCAGTTCCCTTGTGTAGACTGTTCTTGATGCTTTGCCAGATTCTTCGTAGAATTTTGCTAGTACTTGGAGACTTATGACCCAAGGAAATCCTGACATTGTCAAGTTTGATGCATTATGCACATTGATGTTGCAAGAGTCACTTTCAAGAACAACAGGGCTAAACAATGTGCAGTTGAATAGGCTCTTGTTTCTACTCAAAGAAAAAGTGGTAACAATAATGTAGCCACTTCTCATGGTTATTCTGCGAGTGGTAAATCACCTATTCTTAATGCTTCTATTGGTAGCAGTTCATCTGGGAATTCTGGGAAAAAGGCAAGAAGAAGATGCATTGCCATTATTGTAAAGCTAATGATCACATGATCAAGCAGTGTCCAAAATTGAAGGCAAAAGAGGAAGAAAAGAGTCCATGAAGAAAGAGGCTCCACTACCAAGTGCAACAATTCTAGAATCTTCTGTGAAATGAGATTGTGATGCTGATGTAGATGCAAAGTGGGCATTTAGTGTAGAATGCACTTATGATCCTTCTGTCCATGATGCATGTATGTTAGTTGTTGCAGATTCACATGTGTGGTACTTTGATAGTGGTGCTACAAAGAACATTACCTCTCATCGTGACTTGTTTACCTCTCTTGAGACTGTCCCTCATGGGAATATAGTCACTTGTGCCAACAATGCATCTTATCCGGTCAAGGGAGTTGGAAAGATTGTGGTGAGTGCTACGAATGGCAATTCTTTCACACATGGATCAAAAACAACCTTTTGTATGTATCTGCAGTTGCTAGACTTGGTCTTCTTGTAAAATTTGTGGATGACAGATGTATAGTTCATGGTCTCAATTTTGGTGATGAAATTGTTGTATCTGGCATTTTATGTCGTGGCTTGTATAAGCTCACTTTATATGATAAGTGTGGGAAAAAAATTGCAAATGAGTTGTGGAATCAAAGGCTATTTCATATGCAAAACTTTGGCATGCATGTTTTGGGAATCTGAATTTTACTAGTTTGTTGCATTTGCAAAAATGTGATATGGTTGCTTCTTTGCTGTTGGAATTAGGGTTGCAGAGAAACACACACAGCTTGGAGAAGACGAAGGAAGCTCAAGGCACACAATAGAGAGTGTGTTACTTAGTGTGCAATGGAAGATAGATAGCCCTAGAGTGATGGGCGTATATCCAATGCACGGGGGAAAAAACCTCCTAAAGAGGGAAAAAATGCCCCGGCGGTCCTAGTGTGTTCACACACATCACTACCACATGTATATTGTAACAAATCCCCCCTCGAGTGATGCGGTGAACGAGATCTGGCACATGAGTAAAGGGAAGTGTCATGCCCTGAGGACAGGATCAGTCCACGAATGGGAGTAAGCCCAAAGCTTTGTGGAAAGCTTCAAGCTTCTCACGAGACAATGCCTTTGTGAAAAGATCTGCAAGGTTGTCCTATGTTGGCACATAAGCCAAGCTGATCTCTCCTGCTGAGAGCCTCTCCCTGACATAGTGGTAATGCACCTCAATGTGCTTTGTGCGAGCATGAAAAACTGGGTTCCTCGCAACTGCCAATGCGCTGTGACTGTCAGTGTAGATAGTGTTGGCAGTGTCCTATCCAACACCCAAATCAGCCATAAGGCGTCTGAGCCATACACACTCAACTGTAGCTGTGAAGAGTGCCCTGTACTCAGCCTCACAACTCAAAGTGGCCACAGTAGGTTGCTTCTTGCTCAACCATGATATACATGAACTGCCAAGCATGAAACAAAAACCACTTGTGGACACTCGCGTGTCAAAACAACCAGCCCAATCTGAGTCTGAAAAAGCATGTAAATCTAGCGGCAATGATCCCCCCTTGGGATAAAACAAGCCAAGATGTAAAGTGCCACTAAGGTAGCGGAAAATCCTCTTGACAGCCTGCCAATGCTTAGACCCTGGGCTATGTATAAATCTGCTGACCTGTGAGACTACAAACTGAATATCCGGCCTTGTGTTGCATACATAAATGAGGCAGCCAACAGCAGTTTGGTAAAGAGTGACATCAGCAGGATCACCAGCATCATGTAGACTCAACTTCAAACCTATTTCCATGGGAGTGTCAATAGGTTTGCAATCCTCAAGTCCAAACTTACATAGCAATGTCTCTATGTAACTTTTCTGACACAAGGCAATACCACCATCACATTGCTTAAACTGTATACCCAAATAATGATGCAACAGCCCCAAATCTTTCATCTTGAAAGTAGCATTCAAATCAGCCTTAAATTCAGCAATATGTCTCTCATTTGGTCCAGTGATCAGCAAATCATCAACATAAAGAACCACAATGAGAAGTACATCACCCTCACGCTTTACATACAATGTGCTTTCTGTTGGACTATTACGAAAGCCTTGTTTGACCAAATGAGTGTCAGCTTTCTCATACCAAGCACGAGGAGATTGCTTCAACCCATACAAAGCCTTGTTACATTTGCACACTTTGTCCTCTTGTCCTTTTATGACAAAACCGCGAGGCTGCGTTACATAAACTTCCTCAAATATGTCACCATTCAAGAAAGCAGTAACAATGTCTGATTGATGTACATCCCAACCAAAATGAGCTGCCAATGCACATAGAAAACGCACAGTAGTCATACGACAAGTGGGAGCAAAAGTCTCTTCATAATCTATGCCTTTTTGTTGTGCATAAACCTTTGCAACAAGTCGAGCCTTATGGAGATCGATCTCACCATTCGGCTTGCGTTTCAACTTGTAAACCCACTTCGTACCAATGGCCTTTTTTCCAGGAGGCAAATCACATAAAGTCCATGTGTCATTTTCTATAAGTGCATCATATTCTGATTGCATGGCAGCCATCCAATTTTCTAAATTTTGTGCTTCATCAAAAGTCAGAGGCTCCTCAACATCATGTAAGCTAGACACAGCCAAAGCATAACAATCTGATGCATAAGATGCATGGCGAGAGCCTGAACGAGTACGACTAGACAAAGGTGCATCCAATCTACTGTCATGCAAAGTGTGCACTAGCCATTTTGGCATACCTCTAGCCTGCTCATTTTCAGCCCTTTCCTCATCAAGTACATCATGTACATCTACATCAGTAATAGGCTGATCTAGAACATTTTGAGAAACCCCCATAGTCTGTACATTTGCCTCATTGGAACTTACATTCGTATTTCTACCACTGAAAAGAGGCAACAAAGTGTCAGAAATGTCCTGTGAGCTTACATTACTCTCTCTAGTACATGGCAGCAAGGACTGAACAGAATCTTCCACAAACACTACATCCCGAGAAACCAAAACACATTTTGTTTGCGGATGATACAACCTGTAACCTTTGCTTTCAGCACTATAACCAACAAAAATACAGTTGACAGCCTTATCATCCAATTTTTTGCGCTGCACTTGTGGCACCAAAGCATATGCCAAACAGCCAAAAACACACATGTGCTCAATAGAAGGTTTTCTATCATGCCATGCTTCATATGGAGTAATAGACTGCAAATCTTTTGTAGGACACTTGTTAAGTACATAAGTGGCACACATAATGGCCTCAAGCCGAAAAGAATGTGGCAAATCTTGACTTTTGACCATGCATCGTGCCATTTCCGTCAGTGACCTGTTTTTCCTCTCAGCAACACCATTTTGTTGAGGCGTATAAGGAACTGTACATTGGTGTTTTATCCCACGACTAGCCAGAAATGCATTAAATTCATGAGACATATACTCCCCCCCTCGATCAGAACGGAGGGTGCCCATAGTACATTTCGAGACATTTTCAGCCATAGCCAGAGATTGTTTGAAGCACATAAAAACTTTGGACTTCTCTTTAAGCAGAAATACCCATGCATGCCTGGAGTAATCATCAATGAAAGTCACGAAGAACAGGTAATTGCCCAAGGATGGAGTTTGCATGGGCCCACAAACATCACTATGCACAAGCTCCAACCTGCATGTGGCCCAAACTGAACCATCCTTTGGAAACTTAGAACGCTGCATCTTACCCAATATACAGCCTTCACAAACATGTTTGACAGGTGCTTCAAGAGGTTGCAAAGAAGCAACCATATCAAATTTGTGCAAACTGGCAAAATTCAGATGACCAAAACGTGCATGCCAAAGTTTTGCATCCGAAATAGCCCTTGAATCTGCAAGAGCATTTGCAAAAAAATTTCCACACTTGTCATACAAAGTGAGCTTATACAGCCCACGATACAAAAGGCCAGATGCAACAACTTCATCACCAAAACTGAGATCATGAACTGTACATCTGTCATCCACAAATTTGACTACAAGTCCAAGTCTAGAAAGTGCGGATACAGACAAGAGATTCTTCTTGATCCAAGGCACATAAAGTGCATCAACAAGTGTGAAGGAACTGCCATTAGCAGCAGTGAGCACAATCTTTCCAACTCCTTGAACTGAATAAGAGGCATTGTTGGCACAAGTGACTGAATTCCCATGAGGGACAGACTCGAGAGAGGGAAACAATTCACGATGTGAGGTAATGTGCTTTGTAGCACCACTGTCAAAATACCACACAAGTGAATCTGCAGCAATTGACAAGCATGCATCATGGAAAACAGGATTGTAAGTGCACTATGTGCTAAAAGCCCATTCTGCATCAACATCAGCAACACAGTTTCCTTTCACAGAAGACTCAACAATGGCTGCATTTGTAGTGGAACCAGCATTTGCAGTGGAACCACCCTCTTTCTTCTTAGCCTCTTTGGCCTTCAACTTAGGACACAACTTGATCAAGTGATCATTAGCTTTACAATAATGGCAACACATCTTCTTTTTGCCCTTATCACTAGAATTGCCAGACGAAGTACTGCCATCAGAAGCATTAGGAACAGAATTTTTGCCACTCGCAGCAGAACCATAAGAAGTGGTTGCATTGTTGTAACCACCCTTTCTTTGAGAAGCAATAAAAGCCTGTTCAAGTGCACGCTGCCTAGTCTTGTTTTTTCTAGAAAGTGACTCTTGCAACAGCAATGTGCATAATGCATCAAACTTGACAACTTCAGGATTTCCTTGGGTCATCAGTCTCCAAGTACTAGCAAAAGTCTGGTAGGAATCTGGTAAGGCATCAAGAAAAGTCTGCACAAGGGAGCTGTCTGAAATGACTTCACCTGCAGAAATAAGCTGCTCATTGATATCCTTGACACTAGCAAGGAAAGTGTCCATATCATCTTCCTCATGCATAATCTTTGATTCTAGCTCTTTACGCAGCAAAGCAATTTTAGCCTCATTGGGGCTTGCATAAAGACCTGCTTAAATATCCCAAGCTTGTTTTGCAGATTTTGCTGAGCGGATGTGAGGAACAATTGTGCGCTTCACAGACAACGCAATCAATGCATGAGCCTGCGGATCCTTAACATCCCACCGAGCTTGTTCTGCCGTAGGCAAAACAACTCTAACAACTGCAATCCTTGCAGCAAGACCTGCAACATCCTTAACATCGCCTACATCCTTAGAACCAGGACGTACATCAATGCCCTGCACAATGTTCCAGACACCCTTTTACACAAGAACATGTTGCATCATATAAGCCCACATAGGCTAGTTATCCCCATCCAACCTGTCCTCAGCAACAAACATCTTGAACACATCTGTGTTGTTGTTGTTAGCCATGGTAAATGCTACACCTGATGTGAAAACTGCCCGAAAATAGGAGAAACGGAGCTATAACAACCTCTGCTATATAGCACAAACCGTAGAAGACTATAAGGCACTTGTTATGCAGAAAACGACACTGACAAAAATTCTACACAAAATGACGAAATAGCCTGTGCAGTACTGCCTGTAGTGGAAACGGAGGCCGAAATGAGCCCAAATCAAAATTCTGAGCTCGCCCAAAATTTTTGTCGACCTGCGAATGCTCGCCAAAGCTCACTAAAATCGGAGAAAGTGAGCAGGCTTGTGCTGGAGCAGCTGGCGACTAAGTGCGGGAGGACTTGACCTGCTCTGATACCAATTGTTGGAATTAGGGTTGCAGAGAAACACACACATCTTGGAGAAGACCAAGGAAGCTCAAGGCACACAATAGAGAGTGTGTTACTTAGTGTGCAATGGAAGATAGATAGCCCTAGAGTGATGGGCGTATATCCAATGCACAGGGGAAAAAACCTCCTACGGAGGGAAAAAATGCCCCGGAGGTCCTAGTGTGTTCATACACATCACTACCACATGTATATGGTAACATTTGCCACGTCTTGAAGCACCTCTAAAGCATGGTTATGAAGGCTGTATTTTGGGTAAGATGCAATCTTCAAAGTTTCCAAAGGATGGTTCAGTTAGGGCTACATGTAGTTTGCAACTTGTGCATAGTGATATTTGTGGGCCTATGCAAACTCTGTCCTTGGGAAATTACCTTTACTTCATGACTTTCATTGATGATTACTCTAGGCATGCATTGGTGTATCCACTTAAAGTGAAGTCTGAAGTGTTTATGTGCTTCAAGCAAATTCTGGCTATGACTGAAAATGTCCCTAAATGTACTATTGACACCCTCCATCCAAATCGAGGAGGGGAGTATATGTCTCATGAGTTAAATGCATTTTGGCTAGCTGTGGGATAGAGCACCAATGTATAGTGGCATATACACCTCAAAAAAATGGTGTTGCTGAGGGGAAGAACAGGTCACATACATAAATGACACAATGTATGGTCGAAAGTCAAGCTTTGCCACATCCTTTTTTGCTTGAGGCTATCATATGTGCCACTTATGTACTTAACACATCTCCTATGAAAGCTTTGCAGTCTATGACTCCTTATGAAGCATGGCAAGGTAGAAAGCCATATATTGATCGCAGGTCTGTTTGACTTATTCTTTGGTTCCACAAACACAACACAAAAAATTGGATGATAAGGGTGCTAAATGCATATTTTTTGGTTACAGTACTAAGAGCAAAGGTTACAGGTTATAACATTTGCAAAGAAAACGTATCTTGGTGTCACGATATGTTGTGTTTGTGGAAGATTCTATTCAACCCTTGCTTTAATGAACTAAAGAAAATAATATAAGCTCATAGGACATTCATGACAATTTTCTACCTCTTTTCAATGTTGGACACTTGAATGTAAATTCTAATGAGGCAAATGTACAGTCTATGGGGGTTTCAAAAAATGCTACAGTGTAGCAGGGCTACAAGGCTACATAGGACTCAACTTGAATGGACACCTTGGTGGACGTGCTCCAAAGGACATCATCTTTGAGTTGGACCACTCTTGGACCGCCCACCGATGGGCGCTTAGTGTGGACACACCGGTTGGTCCAGGGGGGGGCTCAGACCACCTAGGAAAAAGAGGCAACTTCCATCATCTAGAGTGTGGCAAGCTAATGACCACACCTTTCAGAGAAATTAAAAGCTACTAGAAAACACTTTTTTAGTAGTCACAATGATGGTGGACCAGGCCTGGCTAGAGCTGTCCAACGGCCAACCAGGCGACCAGTGGGAGATATTCTCACTAGGCCACCATTAGAAAATGTTTTCAGTTGCAAGGAGTTCCCTCGGTCAGATGTTTCCAATATCACTAGATATGTGGTGGCGTGTGATGGCCCTGGCTTGTGGATATATACAACATAATGGGTAGCAGAGTATAGCTACAGCTCTTGAGAGTCTACCCAGAGTTCCAAGTAGAGTCCATAATGTGTCACACTTTAGAGCACTTCACCTTCATTGTATGCAATCATACCTATGAGCCTTATAGTCCTATTGTTTAGATATATTGTGGCTTTCAGTTGTACCTACATCCAATGCACCCTCCATTGCACCTCAGCCTCTACATCCCCCTTGTACCTTGTTGTGTAGTCATGGACTGAGCAGAGTTGGTCGCAGCCAGACTAGTTGTTGTATGGTCATTTGGTTATGTACACGGTGTTACCTTGGAGGCTTGTGATTGAATAGTCTTTTTTTTATAGTTCTTGTTCATTGTTCATTTCCATTCTCATGTTTTGCATTGTCTGTCGGTTTTGAGCTAGCTTGTGAGTCTGCATGCATACTGCATCTAAAGCACCCCACCACTGGAGAGCACTACGCACCATTTCCATGTACAATTGCTCCCATTTTTGGCACGCTCGATGCGACGACTCTATTTGGTCTAGCAAGCTAGACAAGTCACCTGGGAGTTAGACTGAGGCAAGCCAACAGTGTGGCCAATCTAGGTTTCCATAACCATCTGTAGTGGCTTTGACCACCTACCCTAGATCTAGCCCAAAATTTAGGAAATTGAGTTTTTGCATCTATGCATGCTTGTTACTCACTGTAAGTCAAGTGGAGCATGATGATGGAGCAAAAGACGCCATGCGCACACTCGCACACCTAGTCAAATCAACACCACACAAGAAATTTACTTAAATTACTTACCTCACTCACCACCACTCAAAAGCTCCCTGAAAATTCTACCCACAAGCGCAATTCCAAACGCCTCAACCTACAAGCCCTCGCCTGCCCGCAGACACTACAAGGTGAGTCGAGTCGATCAACACTTGAAATCACGCTTGATGGTGACTCAAATATACAAGAAAAACCATCAAAAACTCAAAAACTCCACACAAAAAAGGCCACTCTCAAACCCTTGCAAAGCCTTCACTAAACTCTACTCTGTTGGACTCTTTGGAGTAGCGCCAACCCTAATGGCACCAATACAGGGTTACATAGTCTTGCAGAATGCCGCACCTTCTTCCCTCAATTCCTTGCACACACATATCCATGGAAACCTTAGAACTTCCATAGACTTTCCCAAGTGCAAAATTAAAGAGAGAAATCTCTCATTCACTCCTCCACACACTCAAAAACAGGACGTGAACGCGACGGGACGGCACTAGACCATTTGTAGGAACCCTGCTTCCTCCCACACACAGAGAGGTGAAAGTGCTGATATTGTACTCCAAAAGTTCTCCCTCAGCTGGAACACTCATGCCACCGTGAGTGATGTGGAAAATTGAAGCCTTTTCACACCATTTTTGGTCATTTTTTGACTTTTATGGGCCCAGTTTTGGCCAATTTTGACCCCGGGAGGGCATTTTTCACGGGCAAAACTCCAACGGACTCCAAAATTCACCAACTTTTGTACGCTCGATCCTTGATACCCAAATAACTTTACCACATCCCCACATTCCATTTTTGACCACTTCTAGGTTGGTGCACGCATCACTGCCCTAGAACACTACAACAAAAAAACGTGTTATCGACGCAGATATCGACGCGGCCCGTCGCTATGCGCGTCGCTGTGAAACCAGTCGCTATTAGCGATGCGCATAGCGACGCACATAGCGACGACCATAACAGAAAAAGTTTTTCTTGGGTAGAGGAAATTTAGCCTGACCTGTGCCTAGTTAAAAGATGGACACAGCCACAGCCAGACTTCCTGCCCTCTGCCCAAGAAAGCGAGCAGCACCAAAATATCAACCATGCTTCCGCGCGCAGAAATTTCGGCAGAGTTCCCTTTGTTTTTACATAAACTTTTAAAAAAAAACCATATCATGTATACGCCTCCTACATGCTATCCATGTAGGATCTCGCATGAGATTTAAGGCCAATGAAAGACAACCGTACCAGCTGAAAAGCATAGCCATAACTTAAAAGCATAACCATAACTTAAAAGCATAACCATAACGAACGATCACCATAACTTAAAATCATAACCATAACGAACCATAACCATAACTTAAAAGCATAACCATAACTTAAATCCATAACCGGCTATAACCACTTTGATCAAAACCATAATGGAGATAACCATAACCATAAACAAAATTAACAATAACCATAAGCATAACCAGAAAGAGAAACAATAACTGTCTATACAATGACAATGACAATAATCATAACCATAAGGGAAACAATAACTATCTGAACACTAACTGTTTGTACAAAAAAGAGACACAGAACGTGTCTGTGTCTCACAAAACATATAGATGAAATCTGGTCCACTAATGACTAGGCGTCGCAACCTGCACATAGGACAACTCACAAAATTAGTATTGATATTACTTCACATATACTGACTTAATTAAATCAACTCACACATATTAACGTCTCACCTCAAGCGATCAGCGAGACTGTAAGGCCTCCCAGTCTACAGGCTCTCCTGAAGCTTTAAGATCATTCAGTACTTCATAGATACCTCTGCGATATCCATCTGACTCCTCCTCGCGTGATGGAGCTCGATGCATCGCAAGATTCTGCGTTTATACAAAAATCAAAGTAATAAGAATACATGATTCATCGCGTTTTAAAAAACGCCATAGTTAAGATTGGATTAGAAACTCACAAACTCATAGAGAAAGGTGTCAAAGCCTCCGCTGCCAAGATGAGATGTCCCCCTAGTCATCTGTCATACCTGCGCGGCCTCACGCTGCTGTCTGAACCGCGTGGCCGCTGTCCGCTCATCCTCCCTGATCTGCAGCCACGTCTCGTGTGGGATGCCCGAAGGCTTTGGCGAGCCGGTCCTGAAAGCCTTCCGAGCTGCATCTCGTTGATGTTTGCTGGTGTCCCGTGCAACACCCTTGATCCACCGCGCCAAAACAACGGAAGAACCCGGAGTAGGTTGGTGCTCTCTCAGGGTGGTCTCCATTATGTAAGTGACTTTTTCCTTTTCTTGTTGATCCCAAGACGTCAGAATGCTGGTCGAAAACTGCAGCTCCACGAGCTGGCGAGTCCGCTATCGCATCTCACTCCCGACTCTATCCATGTTAACAGAACCATCTCCCCATACAGTATAGAGCTTGGAGGCACTAGGATCGTGTGCCCCCCAAGGTGTCCGAGGTGTGCCAAGAGGTGTGTCGAGAGGTGTGCCTGGTTAAGACGGGGGTCGTGAGCGAGGAGGGGTTGAAGCATCTGTGGACCCTCCTCCACAACAACCACCACCTCCACCTGACAATCGTCAAGATCAGCGAGTGCACCTGTGCTACGAAGATGAGGACGTACCCGCCTCTGCCCCACCCCTAGGTGTCGAAGCGGCCGTGATGGGAGAAGAAGGCGTCATACCCATAGGCGTCCCCCCCTCCCTAGGCGTCGGACCCTCGGGTGTGAAGCCCGGAGGCGTAGTACCCGTGCCTCTTGCTACCCAGTACTGAGAAGCCTCTGCCATCTGAGCAGGCGTCATCCGTGTAACGAAGCCCATGAATGCATCTGCACTCATGGAAGCGGGATCTGGAATCTCGTCTGCCATACTAAAGTCCTGCACAAAGAAAGTAAAATAAAGCATCATAACACAGCTGTTTAAATTAACTTTAAGCTTAATTTTAAATCAAAGTCTTCACACAAACACTTACAAGCCTAGGCCTCGACGAGTGAGGCATCATCGATAAGATCTTGCACCGTATTATCGTCTATCTCTAATTGCAAACATAACTCTGCCCCAACTCGTTCTGGCAGGTTGTCTTCATCCATTTCATCTTCATCTACAAGTGTCAATTCTGGCTCGTCTGCGTCATCCCTCGTATATCTGTCAGCTTCCTCTGCCATCCCTTCGTCCATCTCATCTAATGTCACAGTAGTATGGACGTCGTCTGACTGACTTTCCTCCAGGAGATCTTGCCCTTCAAATACTTGTTTATTTCTTGGAGCAACCTGAACCACAAACCACCATTGTCGCTCTCGAGGGTCCGGTACAAAGACCACTTGCTCGCAATGTTCGGGGAGAGCAAATGTGTCGCTCGCATCTGTCCAAGTCTTTGTAGAATCTATTTGCACAAGTTTTTTTCCATCTCTGCGTACCATTGCATTGCGACCAGAAGTAATCACCTTGAACCACTTCACATCCAACAAAAACATCTCAAACCGCCTGAAGCTTACTTTCAGGATATCTGACACCAGACCACAGTAATCCAGGTTGCTAGTGCTCTCATTCGTGTCTCTAGCACTGGCCCTGCTCTTTTGCATGAAACTAACCATTACCCTAGTGTCAAACGTGTTTCTTCTGCTGTCAATTTGTTGTGTTCTGAAATGCTTTCCATGCGACCACAGTGCCATGTATGTATGATACTTCCAGTCACATCCAATAGCCATCTCTTCCTCTTCTAGAGATATGGGTTCTCCGATCTGTCGAGCTGATCTCACTGTCTTGTCCAACCATGCCATTGTAGGGAATTCAGGTAGAGGAGAGAGATAGTCTGGCAAGGGTAAGCCTCTAGTCGTTCGACTTCGCCTGAAATCCTGTCGCTCTAGATTGCGTCTCTCTTTCTCTTCTTCGTACCTTTCAAGCCATTTTTGCATCGGCGTTGAATTTAGTATACAGAACTTCATGATCTTTTCTCGCATGGCCAGGTTCATTTTCTTTGGCACCCCTTGCCCTTGCGGCTCCTCTCCCACCAGTCTTGCATCCTCCTCATTGCTCCACAGTCAGAAACGGATAAAAATTTGGTCGTCAATACAAGAGACTCTTGCACCAGCCATCCTTCTGCCATGCTCCCCTCTGGACGCGCTTTTTGGCGAACAAAACCCTTAAGTGTTTTCATGAACCTCTCTAGAAAGAACATCCAACGGCTGTGGACTATACCTGCCACTGCAACCTCATCTACTACATGGACGAGCAAGTGCATTTGGATAGTTAGGCAGCTCATGGGTAGATACTTCTCAATCATGCAAACTGCCTCAATGGAGTTAGCCCTTGCGACTGCAATAGATTCACTTGTCTCTCTTCATTTTTTAGCAATACCCATGGCGCTCTTGGAAGTTTTGTTTGACCAGCTGCATTGGTGAAAGGCCACAGCTCTGGCATCTTTCCAACCGACTGCAAATCATCTCGTGAAGCTCGATTGTCTTTCATTCCCATGATTGTCTTCCAGAGGAGCTCTCCCACATTCTTGAATATATGCATTGGATCTAGCAAATGGTTAATTAGTAGATCACCCCAATACGGCAACGTATGGAGAATGGACAAACGTTTCATTCCTGGAACAGGTTGCCCCTCATGTTGCTCCCATCGGTGACGCCACTCTTGTACATGCATAGGACGACATTCGACGCGACCAAGCTGGCCTTCGCGCAAGTGATGGCCATCTGGAAGATAACGGTAGTGGCCTTGATAAATTGTCTTTCAAAGAGAGGTAGAATAGCGCATATCCAAAACTGCCTGCAAATTGGACATGCATTGTATGCCGACGTTGTTAGTCCTGCATATATCAAACCATGAATCAGGCCAAGGCAAAGGGCTTGCGAATAGCAAGAATTTTGTAAATCAATAACCATTACAAGAAGCTTCTCCGTATCCTGGCCAATCATGCATAGTCCACATAAGAAGTCCATGGATCCTTACATGTTGTTGTCCTACTGGTTCAACCGCATCTGCTATGTCGATCCCATGCCATAACTCCTGGAGCTTGTCAACTAGTGGAGCTAGATAAACATCCATGTTTTTTGCTTTGAACTTACCAGGTACAATCAAGCTTAAAATCAAATGACCCTTCTTGATAGCAAGCCACGACGGGAGTTTGTAATTGATAAGGCACACAGGCCAAGTGCTCCATGACGAGCTTCTCAAGCCAAATGGATTGACTGCATCCATTGCCATGCCCAAACGCAAATTGCATGGTTCACTCTTAAAATGTGGCTAGGTATCTTCAATGTGCCTCCAAGCCTTCGAATCAGTGGGCACCCTAAATGTTGCGTCAGTGGATCTATTCGTAGAATGCTACCGCATCAACTTTGCAATGGAACCACAACGAAACATGTTTTTTATCCTAGGAATAATAGGCAAATGCCGCAACACTTTAGCTGGCACTGTCTCGCCAACTGCATCTTGTTTGTAGCCCATTGCTCCGCACTTAGGACACGACAGACAATCTGCGAATTCATTGTGAAAAAGAATGCAATCATTTGGACATGCATGAATCTTGTTGTAGTCCAAGCCAACTGAGGTCAGAAGTTGCTTTGCGTCTGGCCTGGAGGGAGGCATTTCATTGCCAGCCAGGAGAAGTTGCTCCCGCAATAACCTGTTTAAGCCACATTAAATTAAAATTAAAGCTCTCCGAGCACATCACCGTTGCAATCGGAAAATCTCTTTTGTAAATTACGTACCTAAACAAAGCAGTGCCGCTTGCATCTGACCACCCGTACACTGATTGAAGATTCAAAAATGCCAGACAAGTATGAAGCACAGATATTTTGGTGCCTTCATAGATTGGGTGACGTGCCAACTTTCTCAACATGTCTTCAGGAGATAGGCGCACGGCTTCTGGTGTTGCTTCATTCGCGTTCTCCTCGCTTGTCTGGAAGAAGTCATCCAGCATCTCCTCCATGCTGTCGTCTTCTGTTTGTAAGCCCTTTTCTGCTTCCATCCGTGGCTCTATATTAGTCGGACCTTCACGCATAATCTTTTTTCTCTCTCTCTCTCTCTCTTAGATGTAGGTGCTATGTCGCGGAAATCAATGTCCATTCCGTAGGAGTCGTATCGCAGATTCTGTACGGTTTCTCTAGCAAACTCTCCGTACTTGTGCACATGCTCATTACATATCCTACGCTTGCGCAGGATTTGATACTTGCAGAGCGTGCACGAGCATGCAATTTTTTTCTCCATGTTAGTTGATGACGTTGCCATCTACAATGATTATGAATGTTGTTTTAATATATATATATATACTCCTCACAATGTAAACTACCTCGCATTCTCTAGTCTTGCCCAATCTCCATACACCTCGGTCCAGAGGTGTACGGAGATCAGGACCACCGGGTCAAAATCTCGTCTTTATTGGTCAAATCCTATATGGGTAGACACATACGTGCACTCCCAGGTGTACATGGCAATGCATGTAGCAGGCAAAACCCCTTTGCCTCTTTTAGTTCCATAGTTTCTTCTCTGTCTACGTACCCTATCTCTCATTCTTTCTCTCTCAATCTCGCTCTCGCTATCTCTCTTTCTCTCTCTCTCTCTCTCTCTCTCTCTCTCTCTCTCTCTCTCTCTCTCTCTACTTACCTCTCTCTCTCTCGCTCTCTACTTCCCTATCTCTCTAATGATCGAACGAGCGATTGATCTAGGGAGATCTAGACGCCCACGACTGCGGAGGACTACACAACATCAACAGAGGCTGCATCAGAGGATCTAGCTAGGTCACTTTGGCTCGACATGCACAACGTCCGGTCAGAGTACTGACCATGGAGGAGATCTACCTATCCCAACTAGCTCGTTTAGCCGTTTAGTCCACACCCAGCAGTTTAGGATTCCATAATATTTTATTTTGTCATCTTCTTACTCTGACTTTGTATCAGATCCATCACATTGTAACTTTCTTGTCTCATGTCTTATAGGTCACTTTGGCCTTTCGAAGACGTTAATATAACATTTCATTTCATTTCTCTCCATAATTTTTTTTTTCTTTAGTTTTAATTTCCTAAGCATACATTAATTCTCTCTCTCTCTCTCTCTCTCTCTCTCTCTCTCTCTCTCTCTCTCTCTCTCTCTCTCTCTCTCTCTCTCTCTCTCTCTCTCTCTCTCTCTCTCTCTCTCTCTCTCTCTCTCTCTCTCTCGTCGGCTCAACACAGCGAAACCCAAAGCTCAACACACCCCTGTGTCCCTCCCAGGATCAAGGGCGGCCTGTGGAGGGGCGTCAAGCCTCCAAGCCTGCCTGCAAACAAGCTCCACGACCTGTCTGCTCGCGCTGCGTCTCACCTCCCACAGAGTTCTCATCGTCGCCCTTGCACAACTCGACATTCCCTGCACAGCCCGCACAACTCTCGCCTTCTCTGCACAGCACCGCCTTGACCCCGACTTCTCGCCCTCGCGGCCTGGTGTTCCTCCGCCAATAGCCCCATTTGAGTGTTAAGTTGCAACCTGAGAGAGTGGTGCTTTCCCACCACTGCAAAAGCTCGCGGCGACATTCAGCCATGGTTTCACTGTCTGTTATCTCCTAGCCGAACCCACCCACGACAGGAAGCTCGCTTTTTGTCGGTTACCCCCAGCCGAAGCCCACCCACGACAAGAAGTTTTTGTCGGTTGGCCCCATTTCCGCCAGTGCAACCCCGAACAACAGTCATGGCTTCATCCCGCAGCAAGGCCACCTTTGCAGGGATTGTGGCAACGCCTCCCAAAATGGACAGCACCATCCGACTTTAGAATGAAGTCGAAAGACTCCGCAAGGAAAATGACGAGCTGAAACAAAGGCTCGTAGCGATCGATACTCGGCTCATTGCAATGGAGAACTACAAGAAGGAAGAAACGGAACAGCTAGAAGCCAAGCTCAACAAAACAAAAGAAGAAGTAGAAACCACCCTCACCAAGGTGGTCAAAAATCAAGTACAGGAGGTCATTCTCCACAAAGTTGATGATCGCGTGGCATCCACGCTACGCGAACAACAACGGCAAGAGAACCTCACCCTCAATGTTCGCATTGGCGGGCTTCCAAGTGATTGGAAAAGAGAGGGAGACCTCAAGTTCCAGGAGTGCTTTACTCGCATCCAAGCAACAACCCCCATGATAGAGTGGGACCCAGCCACAATCACCTTCCTTACACATGAGCAACGCACCAACCATGCGATCTTCACTTTCAAGACCAAGGCGGATCGAATCAAAATCCGTGAGCAATCAAGGCTCCTCAAGGACACTAAAATTTGGTTTGCAGAAGACCTCACACCCACCCACTCAAACACAAGAAGGTAGAACTACAAAAGGTACGAGAAGCGCGCGTGGCAGGAAAATGGGCAGTCTATCAAGGAGGTAAAGCCATTATCCAGGAGTTTCGAACTCCCAAAATGGCTTCCCCCTCTCTCTCTCCCCCTTAGGGTTTTTGATTTTGATTCTGTTTATCCTATCTTCCCCTTTGTTCACCTCTCGCTGGACCCTCATTCCTTAACTGAGATGTAACGTTTTGCTTTTCGGTCCCATAGGTCATATTTGACCTCCGCGGACGATAATTCTATCTATCTATCTATCTCTCTCTCTCTTTGATTACCTACACACACACACACACATTTCTCTCTCTCTCTCTCTCTCTCTCTCTCTCTCTCTCTCCTACACACACACACACATTCTCTCTCTCTCTCTCTCTCTCTCTCTCTCTCTCTCTCTCTCTCTCTCTCTCTCTCTCTCTCTCTCTTTCCTACACACACACACCTCTCTCTCTCTCTCTCTCTCTCTCTCTCTCTCTCTCTCTCTCTCTCTCTCTCTCTCTCTCTCTCTCTCTCTCTCTCTCTCTCTCTCCTCCTACACACACACACGACGTAGAGGTAGAGAGAGAGAGAGAGAGAGAGAGAGAGAGAGAGAGAGAGAGGGGTTGGGGAGGGTGGAGATGGACATAATACCTGCGCAGCAGGTTTCGGCCAAGATCCGAGCAGGCAAAAATGGCCCCTCCGCGCGGGTTTCGCTTTTTCCCCCCAATTTTTTTGGCGTCGCTATACGCGTGGCAAATAAAGCCTTTCCATGCGTATATCGACGCACATTGTGACGCGTATAGCGACGCCCGCTAATGTCGTCGATATACGCGTGGAAAGGCATGGCCGTCGATATAGGCGCGTCGATATCTTCATTTAGTGTTGTAGTGGAAGTACCTGATCTGCGGTGCACACATCACCGTAGATCAGGTACCGCAAATAGATATTTACCGCATGTGTCAAAATTCTTGAGCCGGATGAGAGTGCCCATACTTGTCGCTTGAATTATTTATATTCTAGAAAGCTCAAACACATTCTCTAGAGCCAAAATAAGCCACCTAGAAACATATCCAGGGCCCCGATACCCTATCCAAGCATGTACGTATGCTCGACTGCCGACATGCAAGCACCAATATTTACAATGTGCACACATTGCACCACATTTGAAACTCAAAACAACTTTGAAAATATCCCAAATGCATGTATTTACATCATTTTGTACATATGACCATTCATATATGCACTACTTTGTACATACAAAAAGTGGTTTATCATCATTGCCCAACCCCAAGTTGTTCATTTATGCTCAACACTTGCATCAAATTGTGTCATAAAATTCCAAAAATGGCTGCATACTTTCTCCAGGATCATATTGAAACTTACACATCCGCATAGAACCAACTACATGCTCAACAAAGCCACCCCTGTCAAAGAGAAAAGCATCCTTTTTCTTGCCAATATGCCACTGTCCACCTGGATCCCAAGAATAATTTGAACCTTCTCCAAGGTTGGCACATGCCATGTTGTACCAGAATTTGTTCAAATCAGCCAAACCCACAAATACCTCAACATGCATCTCATAACTTGAGCTCATCCCATCAATAATTATAAATCTCACAACATCTCCTTGATGCATTGACTGCTCTTCATTCCCCACCCCCAAGAGATTATCACTCCAAGCATTAACAATTCCACTCCAAAATTGAAAACGATCTTCTAAAACACTATCACAAGTATCTTCTCCTTCCACATATAGTGTTTTCCACTTGAAAATCTAGAGACATGCATACAAAGCCACACAAGACATCATTACCCAGTCTTCATCATGCCAACTAGCCCCAAGACTTGCTAATTGCCAATCAGGATCTTCACTGAGAAAGGGATATGGACCAAACATACATTGAAGCATGTGATGCGTCCATAAGATCACTATGCAAGCAAAATATTACTTTACCCTCTTTGTCATCCACATCCTCAAGAAGTTTATACTTAACAACCGCATGGTGCATATCATCACGAACATCCCTTGGAGATGGAACTAGCAAAAAATCCTTGCACATATAGAACTCGTTTCTATCACCTTCATGACCCAATACCTCTGCATCACAACCACTAAAGGGTTGCCCAACCTCCACCAGCTTTGGTAAAGCACATGGACCCAAGGTCACATCGACCATCATAGCATCATCCTCTCTTACATCATCTTCACTCGATGTGGAAACTCCTTTACCATAGCCCACCATCTCATCGTCAAAGCAAGCATCCATGTCCTATTGTTGCTGTAAATCCCCTTCCCAAAATACACATTGCTCTTTGTGAAAGGCTACCATATCCTTCAATGGATCTAGTGACTCTATGTCATCATCGCATACATCATCGCACCAACTCTCACAAGCATCAGATGTGTCACCATCATAGGCTACCTCATCCTTGTCAATTTCATTCTCATCATCTTCACTTTCCACACTAGTGCTCAAACTTTTGCACTCATCTACTATGTCCTTGCCATTTTGCACCATGGGCATGTGTATGGTCTCTAAAATTGCTTCACATACTTCATTTTCATTGACTTTGTGCATATGGCCATCCACACTTGTATCCAAGCTATTATCGTGGCTAGCATGAGTGCTTGCAACTATGACTTTATGCACATAAAGGTCATCCACAATATCAACGCCAGGTATAGACAAAGGGCACTTCATGCCTCTAGCAACACACAACTTTCTCTCCTTTCGCAGCGCTATCTTCAATGCTTCATGCATGGAATTGGGATGTTTCTCTTGCACTTTCATCTAAAGGATTGGTCGTAACAAACTTGTGAATACCTATATTCTTTGGCTATTTGTAAATGTGGAATAAAATTCCTCTTTAGACATGGCTTCCACATGCAATAGAGCATCTTTCCACACTCTCCAAGCATCATCAAATCTTGACGAAAATTCTACGACAGACTCGTGCTCTTGCATAAACAAACAAGTGACCTGTTTCCATGCATCTTGGTGAGGAATCACCTTCTTGAACCGCTTCAAAAAGCATCTCTTAAACATGTCCCAATTGCCCTTCTCATCTTGTGACAAGCCCTCATACCAATCTCTTGCATTCCCTCTGACGACTACATTGATACCTGCAAGCTTTTGCGCCTCACTTGGAACTCCACAACACAAACATGTCAAATCAAAATCATATGATGCAAGACAATCGTTTTCATCCTCGCAACCTGTGAAAGTTGATGGTTGGAATGGCACCACCATCATGGAACTCCCTTCATCCAAAATGTGCATACATCACTGCTTAAAATTGTTGGAATTAGGGTCGCAGAGAAACGCACACAGCTTGGAGAAGACAAAGGAAGCTCAAGGAACACAATGGAGAGTGTGTTACTTAGTATGCAATGGAAATATAGATAGCCCTAGAGTGATGGGCGTATATACAATGCTTGGGGGAAAAGACCTCCTAAAGAGGGAAAAAATGCCCCGGTGGTCCTAGTGTGTTCACACACATCACCACCACATGTATATGGTAACAAATCCCCCCTGGAGTGATGCGGTGAACAAGAGCTGGCACATGAGTAAAGGGAAGTGCCATGCCCTTAGGACATGATCTGTCCACAAAGGGGAGTAAGCCCAAAGCTTTGCGGAAAGCTTCAAGCTTCTCACGAGACGATGCCTTTGTGAAAAGATGTGCAAGGTTGTCCTGTGTTGGCACATAAGCCAAGCTGATCTCTCCTACTGAGAGCCTCTCCCTCACATAGTGGTAATGCACCTCAATGTGCTTTGTGCGAGCATGAAAAACTGGGTTCCTCACAACTGCCAATGCGCTCTGACTGTCATTGTAGATAGTGTTGGCAGTGTCCTATCCAACACCCAAATCAGACATAACAAGTATGAGCCATACACACTCAATCGTACCTGTGAAGACTGTCCAGTACTCAGCCTCACAACTTGAAGTGGCCACAATAGGTTTCTTATTGCTCAATCATGATATACATGAACTACCAAGAATGAAAAAAAAGTCACTTGTGGACACTCGCGTGTCAAAACATCCAGCCCAATATGAGTCCAAAAAAGCATGTAAGTCTAGCGGCAATGATCTCCCCTTGGGATAAAACAATCCAAGATGTAAAGTGCCACTAAGGTAGCGGAAAATCCTCTTGATAGCCTGCCAATTCTTAGACCCTGGGCTATGTATAAATCTGCTGACCTGTGAGACTGCAAAATAAATATCTTGCCTCATGTTGCATACATAAATGAGGAAGCCAACAACAGTTTGGTAAAGAGTGACATCAGCAAGGTCGCCAGCATCTGTAGACTCAACTTCAAACCTGTTTCAATGGGAGTGGCAATAGGTTTGCAATCCTCAAGTCCAAACTTACATAGCAATGTCTCTATGTAACTTTGCTGACACAAGGCAATACCACCATCACACTGCTGAAATTGTATACCCAAGTAATGATGCAACAGTCCCAAATCTTTCATCTTGAAAGTAGCATTCAAATCAGCCTTAAATTCAGCAATATGTCTCTCATTTGGTCCAGTGATCAGCAAATCATCGACATAAAGAACCACAATGAGAAGTATATCACCCTCACGCTTTACATACAATGTGCTTTCTGTTGGACTATTAAGAAAGCCTCGTTTAACCAAATGAGTGTCAGCTTTCTCATACCAAGCACGAGGAGATTGCTTCAACCCATACAAAGCCTTCTTACATCTGCACACTTTGTCCTCTTGTCCTTTTATGACAAAACTGCAAGGTTGCGTTGCATAAACTTCCTCAAATATGTCACCATTCAAGAAAGCAGTAACAATGTCTGATTGATGTACATCCCAACCAAAATGAGCTACCAAGGCACATAGAAAACGCACAGTAGTCATAGGACAAGTGGGAGCAAAAGTCTCTTCATAATCTATGCCTTTTTGCTGTGCATAACCCTTTGCAACAAGTCGAGCCTTATGGCGATAAATCTAACCATCCGGCTCGCGTTTCAACTTGTAAACCCACTTCATATCAATGGCCTTTTTGCCAGGAGGCAAATCACATAAAGTCCATGTGTCATTTTCTATAAGTGCATCATATTCTGATTGCATGGCAACCATCCAAGTTTTTGAATTCTGTGCTTCATCAAAAGTTAGAGGCTCCTCAACATAATGTAAGCTAGACATAGCCAAAGCATAACAATCTGATGCATAAGATGCATGGCAAGAGCCTGAACGAGTACGACTAGAAAAAGGTGCATCCAATTTACTGTCACACAAAGTGTGCACTAGCCATTTTGGCATACCTCTAGCCTGCTCATTTTCAGCCCTTTGCTCATCAAGTACATCATGTACATCTGCACCAGTAATAGGCTCATCTGTAACATTTTCAGAAACCTCCGTAGGCTGTACATTTGCCTCATTGGAAATTACATTCGTATTTCCGCCACTGAAAAGAGGCAAAAAAGTGTCATAAATGTCCTATGAGCTTACATTATTGTCTCTAGTACATAACAGCAAGGGCTGAACAGAATCTTCCACAAACACTACATCCCGTGAAACCAGAATACACTTTGTTTGCGAATGATATAACCTGTAACCTTTGATTTCAGCACTATAACAACAAAAATACATTTGACAGACTTATCATCCAATTTTGTGTGCTGTGTTTGTGGCACCAAAGCATATGCTAAACAGCCAAAAACATGCATGTGCTCAATAGAAAGCTTTCTATCACGCCATGCTTCATATGGATTAATAGACTGCAAAGCTTTTGTAGGACACCTATTAAGTACATAAGTGGCACACATCATGGCCTCAAGCCAAAAAGAATGCGGAAAAGCTTGACTTTTGACCATACATCGTGCAATTTCCGTCAGTGACCTGTTTTTCCTCTTAACAACACCATTTTGCTGAGGTGTATAAGGCACTATACATGGGTGTTTCATCCCACGACTAGCCAGAAATGCATTAAATTCATGAGACATACACTCCCACCCTCGATCAGAACGGAGGGTGCCCATAGTACATTTTGAGACATTTTCAGCCATAGCCAAAAATTGTTTGAAGCACATAAAAACTTCGGACTTCGATTTAAGCAGAAATACCCATGCATGCCTGAAGTAATCATCAATGAAATTCACAAAGTAAAGGTAATGGACCAAGGACGGAGTTTGCATGGGCCCACAAACATCACTATGCACAAGCTACAACCTGCATGTGGCCCGAACTGAACCATCCTTTGGAAACTTAGAACGCTGCATCTTACCCAAAATACAGCCTTCACAAACATGTTTGACAGGTGCTTCAAGAGAAGGCAAAGAAGCAACCATATCAGATTTCTGTAAATGCAGCAAACTGGCAAAATTCAGATGACTAAAACGTGCATGCCAAAGATTTGCATCTGAAATAGCCCTTGAATCTGCAACAACATTTGTAAAATTTTGTCCACACTTGTCATACAAAGTGAGCTTATACAGCCCACGACACAAAAGGCCAGATGCAACAATTTCATCACCAAAACTAAGATCATGAACTGTACATCTGTCATCCACAAATTTGACTACAAGTTCAAGTCTAGCAAGTGCAGATACAGACAAGAGATTCTTCTTGATCCCAGGTACATAAAGTGCATCAACAAGTGTGAAGGAACTACCATTTGCAGCAGTAAGAACAATCTTTCCGACTCCCTGAACCGGATAAGAGGCATTGTTGGTACAAGTGGCTGAATTCCCATGAGGGACAGACTCGAGAGAGGTAAACAATTCACGATGTGAGGTAATGTGCTTTGTAGCACCACTGTCGAAATACCACACATGTGAATCTGCAGCAACTGACAAGCATCGGATTGTAAGTGCACTCTGCACTAAAATCCCATTCTGCATCAACAATTCACGATGTGAGGTAATGTGCTTTGTAGCACCACTGTCGAAATACCACACATGTGAATCTGCAGCAACTGACAAGCATCGGATTGTAAGTGCACTCTGCACTAAAATCCCATTCTGCATCAACATCAGCAACACAGTCTCCTTTCATGGAAGACTCAACAATGGCTACATTTGTAGTGGAACCACCCACTTTCTTCTTAGCCTCTTTGGCCTTCAACTTAGGACACGACTTGATCAAGTGATCATTAGCTTTACAATAATGGCAACGCATCTTCTTTTTGCCCTTATCACCAGAATTTCTAAACGAAGTGCTACTAGCAGAAGCATTAGTAACAAAAGTTTTGCCACTCGTAGTAGAACCATAAGAAGTGGCTGCATTGCTGTTACCACCCTTTCTTTGAGAAGCAATAAAAGCATGTTCAACTGTACGCTGTCTAGTCCTGTTTTTTCTGGAAAGTGACTCTTGCAACAGCAATGTGCATAATGCATCAAACTTGAGAACTTCAGGATTTCCTTGGGTCATCAGTCTCCAAGTACTAGCGAAAGTCTGGTAGGAATCTGGTAAGGCATCAAGAACAGTCTGCACAAGGGAACTGTCTGAAATGACTTCACCTGCAGAAATAAGCTGCTCATTGATATCCTTGACACTAGCAAGGAAAGTGTCCATATCATCTTCCTCATGCATAATCTTCGATTCTAGCTCTTTACGCAGCAAAGCAATTTTAGCCTCATTGCGGCTTGCATAAAGACCTGCTAAAATATCCCAAGCCTGTTTTGCAGATTTTGCTGAACGGATGTGAGGAACAATGGTGCGTTTCACAGACAACACAATCAATGCATGAGCCTGCGCATCCTTAACATCCCAACGAGCTTCTTCTGCCATAGGCAAAACAACTCTAACAACTGCAATCCTTGCAGCAAGACCTGCAACATCCTTAACATCGCCTACATCCTCAGAACCAGGACGTACATCAATGCCCTGCACAATGTTCCATATGCCCTTTGACACAAGAACATGTTGCATCATATAAGCCCACATAGGGTAGTTGTCTCCATCCAACCTGTCCTCAACAGCAAACATCTTGAGCACATCTCTGTTGTTGTCAGCCATGGTAAATGCTGCACTTGATGTGAAAATTGCCCGAAAATAGGAGAAACGGAGCGGGAACAACACGTGCTATATAGCACAAACCATAGAATACTAAAAGACACATGTTATGTAGAAAACGACACTGACAAAAATTTTGCACAAAATGACGAAATTGCGTGTGCAGACCTGCCTGTAGTGGAAACGGAGGCCAAAATGAGCCTAAATCAGAAATATGAGCAGACTGAGCTCTACCAGCATGCCCAAAATTTTTGTCGACCTGCGAACGCCTGCCAAAGCTCATTAAAATCGAAGAAAGTGAGCAGGAATATGCTGGAGCAGCTGGCGACTAAGCGCGGGAGGATGCAACTTGATCTGACACCAATTGTTGGCATTAGGGTTGCACAGAAACGCACACAGCTTGGAGAAGACGAAGGAAGCTCAAGGCACACAATAGAGAGTGTGTTACTTAGTATGCAATGGAAAGATAGATAGCCCTAGAGTGATGGGCGTATATACAATTCTCGGGGGAAAAAACCTCCTAAAGAGAGAAAAAATGTCCCGATGGTCCTAGTGTGGTCACATACATCACTACCACATGTATATGGTAACAAAAATCCAAATTCTGGGTGCACAACCGGAAATTTTCTCTCCCCAGCGGGATCGCCAAAGGATGATGGAGAAAAAGACGTCGTGCGCACACTCACACAACCAGACAACTCAACACCACACAAGAAATTTACTTGAATTCCTCACAACACACACCACCGCTCAAAAGCTCAATAAAAACACTACCCGCAAGCTCAATTCAAACTCCAAACGCCTCGACCTACAAGCCCTCGCCTGCCCGCAGACACTACAAGGTGAGTCGAGTCGATCAACACTTGAAATCACGCTTGATGGTGACTCAAATATACAATAAAAACCATCAAAAACTCAAAAAATCCATCCACAAAAGGCCACTCTCAAACCCTTGCAAAGCCTTCACCAAACTCTACTCTGTTGGACTCTTTGGAGTAGCGCCAACCCTAATGGCACCGATACAGGGTCACATAGTCTTGCAGAAAGCCGCACCTTCTTCCCTCAATTCCTCGCACACACACATCCATGGAAACCTCAAAACTTCCATATACTCTCCCAAGTCCAAAATTGAAGAGAGAAAGGTCTCATTCAGTACTCCTCCACACACTCGAAAACAAGACGCGAACACGACGGGACTGCATTAGACCACCTGTAGAAGCCCAGCTTCCTCCCACACACAGAGAGGTAAAAGTGCTGATATTGTACTCCAAAAGTTATCCCTCAGTTGGAACACTCACACCACCATGAGTGATGTGGAAAATTGAAGCCTTTTCACACCCATTTTTGGCCAATTTTGACCCCGGGCAGGCATTTTTCGTAGGAAAAACGCCAAACGGACTCCAAAATTCACCAAATTTTGTACGCTCGATCCTTGATACCCAAAAAACTTTACCACATCCCCACATTCTATTTTTGACCACTTTTAGGGCGGTGCACGTATCACCGTAGATCAGGTACCGCAAATAGATAGTTATCGCATGTGTCAAACTTCTCGAGCGGGATGAGAGTGCCCATACTTGTCGCTTGAATTATTTACATTCTAGAAAGCTCAAACACATTATCTAGAGCCAAAATAAGCCACCTAGAAACATATCCAAGGCCCCGATACCCTATCCAAGCATGTACGTATGCTCGACTGCCGACACGCAAGCACGAATATTTACAATGTGCACACGTTGCACCACATTTGAAACTTAAAACCACTTTGAAAATATCCCAAATGCATGTATTTACATCATTTTGTACATATGACCATGCATATACGCACTACTTTGTACAGATAAAAAGTGGTTTATCAACGTCTAAGAAGTCCTGTGAAGATTCAACATCGCCATCACTTATACTCGCCTTCCACCACCTCACATGTACCAAAGTTGCCTTTACCTTCACCCAAGCCTTGCCCTTAGCCATCGGGGTCACCTTCACCTTCTCCACCATCATCGCCCTTTCCAACCTCTCATCCAAAACCATCTTCCACCTCTCTCATCAAGTCTGCCATGGTGGAGGAATTGACAACCCTTATCTCGAGGGTTAGCATCAAATTCCCTACTTTCAAGGACTATATATTGAGGATGCCTTCGACCATGTGAGATGGTTTTTGTCGTCTCTGTTGCAGTTGTGGACTGAATCAAGAAGATGCCTATATTGTGCTTTTTCCCTCCACCCTGGAGGGACTTGCCGACAAGTGGGATAGTTAGTTTGCAGAGGGCCACTTCGCCAACTGGAATGCCCTCAAAGAGGCCTTCACTGCTGAGTTTCAACTAGGTGAATATAGGGAGAAGGCTTTGGACCACCAGCTGGAAAGCATGGAGTTGGGTCCTGGGGAAGCCTTCACCAAATTCATTAGGGTAAATTTGGACTCTCAAAGGGGCCCTATAAGGAGATTTTTTTCCTCTCTTGTCCAAATTGCTTCATGGCTCCTTATGAATGTAATGGCTCAAAGGAAACTATAAAAACATGAATATAACAACAATAATGAGTGTGACTACATAAACTTTGCTGATAGCACAATAGAATGGCAGAAACACAACTCTTTTATACCTCAATTAAATGTCCAAAAAAAACTTATGAGGCTAAAACAACCATTTGTTTTTATTACTAACCCATTAAAGTTAATGAAAAATTCATATCATGGTCTATAAAAAATTTTAGTCTTCTCAATATGCAAGCGACCGTAAGAAATGGTTGTTTCGAGAAAAATGCAATGTTACATCAACTTTGGAGGCTTGTTGTGACCAAAAGGTGAGAAATTTACGAGTTTCTCGTTTTTTCCATATGTAGTGGTAAAAAAGTGGATCTCCTATGGTAATAGATTTTTTATTCAGACCCTGAAAAGACACTTTTATCTTTGTGTCACATAGTGCTAAACAACTCTCTTTTCCATAGACACCATTTGGTCTCTTTCTCTCTCTCTCTTTCTCTCTCTCTCTCTCTCTCTCTCTCTCCACCCACTCACACACACATATCCTTTATGTCACCAAAGGAGACTTTGATTACCCTGTTTCCCTTAGAAATATCGAGTTTTAATTTCAAGACTTGTCAAACATATCTTCTCTCTTTCTATGTTCAAAATAACTTGAGGGACTGCGAAATTTCCAATTGAACCTAGGTCTCTATTCCACAATCAAACTTTAGTGACACTAGGAAGTGAAAATTGAGCCCGGAACCCAAAGGCAGTTCCCCTCTCGTCAAAGTCTAGGGGAGGGAGGCAGAGGTTTGTAACCATCCATCTACACACCTTTCCTTGTCAGAATCACATACTGTAGTGCACGGATCGTTGCCAGCTCAGTAGGCAAAATTCCACCAGCCTTTTGAACGCTGGGTCATATTAACTTGTGCCACATCAGCAGTGGGAATGACACATTGTTCTCACACAAAACCGAATCTTCTCAAAAGTCATTGTTGCTCTATAGGGAATCACCTCAGTTGTCGCTTCCATGATGGGAAAAAGAACAAAAGGATGCACATTAGGCTTATTTTAGGCCTATATGTTTATTGGGTAGTGTTCAGGGCTTGATAGCAGGCAAGGTTTAATGCTAAATGTATGCCAAATGCGTCTTTAATGGGCCAAAAAATGTGTTTTTGAAGCTAAAAGTGGGTATATTTGAAGTGAGCACAAATTTATGGACTAGACTATAGTGCTCAAGGAGCTCCACGGGCTTGTCTTTACGGCTTGTCAATTGGAGCTACCGTGTGAAAGTTACAACAGTTTGAAGGTTGAGCGGTTTGTAGATCTATATCCTGTCGGTGGACAGCTATAGATAAAGGGTCAGAGCTTACATGAGGGCATAAGCCTGAAGTTCTCATCTTGTGGAGCATGTCAGTCTTTTCAAATCCGTGACCGGAGTTCTGGTTACCAAGATATTTCTAGTTGAAGTTTCATCGGGGGGCCAGTTTTGTGCCACGTTGGTTGCCTCAGTCAGTGTTCCATCTAAGATTTTTGCAGCTTTGCCAAGGTTTGTATGCAATGTAAGTGCTATATGAAGGCCATAGGAATTTATGGCTCATCAATCGGAGTCCGGGTCGGTGAAATATTGAAGTTCAAAGTCGATGACGATTGCCAGTCGGATGATGCCAATTGGATTTTCCTAGTTTTGGTCGCTTCGATTAGAGGGTTTAGTGAGGTCAAAAAACAGCAAAGGCCGGGTCGCTTGAAGTCAAGAAGATGAATTTTTGTCGCGGCTTGACGGCTTGTTCACCAAGTCTATGGGCATTATTCTGTAGGTGGTTGAAGTTTGGGAAGAAATTGTTTTCTTTAGTGAGGTTCGTGGGGTAATTTGTGAGGTTTAGAGGGGCAGTGGCTCAGAGGATTCCATGTGGTAGGGCCGTTTTATCCAACATATGAGGAGGCCAGCCACAAGCTCACAATATATATAATGGAGCATGGAGGGGACTAGAGCATCACAAGGAGCTCCTTGAGTTCCATGGAGATGGTGGGAGATGCTTCGCCATGGCACAGCGGTGTGGAGGCGCTATTGATCCCGTGTGCATGCGGACTTGGTGGCATTTGTGTTGGATGATCGTCGTGTGGTGTTGCTAGTAGTAGATGACATGGCACGTTATGCACAGTGACTCTTCCATGGAGCCCTACGAGCCACAATTTTGATGAGAAGGGGAGGTGTCTCACCCCTTGTCAGGGTGCCGTGACACCAAGCGGGGCCCTCCCACGAACCTTGAAGGGTAAGTAAGGAGCAAGAGAGAAGAAGGAGCTCTCGGAAATGAGGAGGGTGCGTGACAGTGGAAAGGGAGACAAGAAAACATCATAATCAACATCAAGATCATTGAACATTCTCTACCTTCTCCTACATGCATTTTGAATTTTTTTTCCTATTAACAGCTATGTTAAGTTGGGTTAACACGTTGTAAGCAGCTTAACCTCCTTAATTAACACTTAATTCAAGTAACGGTGCCGTTAATGGCTTGCTTTGGGTAATCAAGATTTGGAATCTTGTCTAAGTTGTCAAATTCAAGGGTTGAAGCTTTGTTTCCATTAACAAAATGGTGGTCAATTAATTGTGCGATGGTGTGCATCTTCTCTCTCTCACACACATCTCTCACAGGTAGAGGCCCTACGCCTTCCCAACTCACTTTTTGAACACATATCTCTCGACATGCCTAGTGAAACCGACGTGAAACAAGCCAAGATGGGAGGTGCAGATGGAGAATCTAGAACAAATGATGGAGTTGATTGAAGAGTTAATTGCAAAGGGTTTTGATGGCAAGTCAACACCTCCAGATTTTTAAAAGATGCTCCAATTGATCCAAGGATCTTTCCTTGAATTAAAAGCTATGAAGACAAAGAAGCAAATGGATGAAGCTTTGGATGCAGCATTGGATGCGATATACGACGAGAAGTGAGTCTTTGATGGTTATGATCCAAAGGACTACCTAGAGTGCTATGAGTTGAAAACCACGTCAAGAGGGATACCAAAAGAGTTAATGATTAGATCGTTGAGCAATTAGTGAGTTTAGACTTGAATAAGTAGATACAAGAGCTTAACGAAGCCTAAAATGACAATTGGGAGTATTTTAGAGAAGCTATTCTACAAGTAAGTGATGAGCATGATGCAAGATATCAAGAAAAAATTCAAAGTCTACCAAATTACTCAGATATTTGAGAACAAGTACGATCAAAATTAGAAGCTATGATCAATGAGTGTCTTCAACATGATGCTACTTTCTTACAGACTAACAATGAAGATATAGTAAAAGCTATGTATGAAAAGTTTGGTTTTGCAAATGCCTTACATGAAGTAGGAATCTTTGAGGGTGAGTCTATAAAGCCACAAGATATACACGGTGAACTTTGTAAAGAATTTATATATGCAAATTACAAGAGGAAAAGAAATTTGGGGATCAAAACGACGAAGTGTTTGAAGCTCAAGATGAAGTACAAGATGTCGAGGATCTACAAGATGATGCCAACATAGTGGAAGTTGTTTATGTTAAATTGGGTAAGTTGATTTCTCATGATTCTTCATATGATGCTAGGGAGGATGTTATACAATTCACACAGTCAGGAGGGGATATTAGCAAGCTACAAAACTCATAGTGCCAAGAGGGATGCATGGCTACCATCTGCAACGAATACATTGGGTGAGCTTAGTGCATATGATCTTTCTGACTTGTTTGATACTAGTGAAGGAGATGATGATCTAAGTACTACTACCATGATGCATGATGTATGTATGCCTATGATGGATTATGAAATTGTTCCAAAGCGCTTGGATACATGTACAACAGTTGAGATGCAAGAGCAAGACAACATTTTTTATAGTTTTCTCTCTGGTGGTGATGCATATGAGCTGCCTAAACTTGATGCTTCTCATGAAAGAAGTGCCTTTTTAGAGGGGATGTTGGTACAACCTTTGCATTTTTGTATGGATCTACGAGCAACAAGTTGGTTGAAGATGATTTCCTAGATAACATGTATGCCATATAAATTTGTAGTGCTTGACGAAGTGCAGTTTAGTCCACAAGTGTCATATGATGTGTCATGTGCGCACTTCATTTGCACTACGTGGACATGCTTTTGTTGCAGTCTAGCATGAGTCTAGCTTAGAACTGAGCTCTGAGCCTCTAGCAAGGCATGCATGTTCAGGACCATCATAGTTGCATACCCTCTCTTGCACAGGACAACATTTCACCATGTAAGTAATTTGCTATATTTAATAAGTCAATTCAGCCTTTTTATTAGATGGTCATGGGGACTGCCTTTGTCTACTTGACCGAGCTTTTGGTGGGTATAAAGGACATCCCATGGCCAGTGTTTCCAACAGGAAGCAAAGGAGGAGAAGTACCTACAGTTTCTCAGCCTCTTGGGTGTTTTCAGCCAGATCTTCAACCCCTCCTCAGAGTCTCATCAGCACTTTTGGGCAGCAGCAAGACTTGGTGCTTGTAGAGGAGAAGACCCGAGAACGTGGCGGTGCACTAGACCGTGGAACAAGATAGTCAGCAGCCCAGCCTTTTCTCAGAGACAAGACCATTGCTTTTAGAAGAGCAAGATCAGTGTTTTCAGCTCATGATCGCTATCAAATCTAAGCCATCAGCCAAAGCAGATTAAGCCCCTAGCCTCGTTGTGGTTACAGACCCCTAACCATCGACCTCACTAGCAGTTCAGCATTCAGCCATAGACTTGTCGTCGTCGTCGTCGTCGCTTCCATCATCATTATTGTTGACACAATAGCCAGTATCAGTACCCAACATCAATAGCCATTAGCATCAACATCTCATCATTCAGTTGTTGTATGAGCATTTATGCAAGAATAAAGAAATCACTTGCTCTGACAACAGATCAAGGATGCCCTTAAGGTTTTGGGACCCGACATCCCTATTTCATGTCTTTCCTCTCTCTTGTCTCTCTCTTTCTTTCAATTCAGTTCAGTTCTTTCAAGTGAAGTACAGTGTCCTTTGTGTTTGTGCAGAGTACTAGATTCGAGCTAAAACACTTCCGCTGCACCTAACATTGGTATCAGAGTTGTGTTTGTGATTCGGCTTTGCGAACTCAAGGGAAGAACCTAAAGGAGAACCCCAGAAGAACCAAGAACCTCAAGAACCCAAAGAGAACCAACAAGAACCCAAGTTGACCCAAAGACCCCAAAGGACCTCTCCCAGTTTCTTTTCTGAAAGAATCTTCAAGTCCAGATCCCATCTTTATTTCCATGTCTTTGAAGGAAGATCAACATCAGATACAGGAGAACCCAATTCTTGAGCACTAAGATCTACTAACCTCTTATATAGATATGGAAGAGTTGGAGACGGGATACCTAACCTCTTCTAGGTTCGCATTTGCATGTAGTGTGCATCACTTTTGTCGACAAGAAACCCTTGGAAATACCTCCGAGAACCTTTACCTTTCAACTTCATCCGCACTGCTTTCACGACAAGACTACTCAAGTGGTCGTACTTTCTTGCAAGGCAGAGTCAGCAAGAAGGCTGTTATTCTACAATAGTAGTAAAGGCTACCTAATAACTCATATGGTAGGTGTTTACCTCGCACCAAATCTACCCAGTTGATGCATCCACATGCATCAAAAGCATTCAACATCAAAAGTACAGATAGAAGTTCGGCACTTGTGACTCACCTTTAGCAAGGCGGGATGTCACGTGCACACTTTACTTGCACAACATAAACATGCTTCTGCTACACTCTAGCATGAGTCTAGCTTACAACTGAGCCTAGCACCTTTGTGAGCCTTTAGCAAGACGTGCATGTCCAAGCCAATCATAGTTTCATACCCTCTCTTGCACATGACAACATTTTATCATGTAGGCAACATGTCCCGCACTACAAGAGGTACTTCACATTAGCGACACTCGCACTGCGACGCTCAAAAGTGAAAATCCACGGCGTCACTATTTTCTTTGTTGCATAGCAACGCCCATAGCGACGCACATAGCGACACCGACAGGAGTAAAAAATAAACAGAGAGCACCCAAAACTCAGATCTCAGATCTCAGTTTCGAGGCTCAAGCGAAAGAGGTAAACCCACACTCTCCCTCTCTCTCTCTCTTTCTTCCACACACACACACACACACGAGGAGAGGAAGGAGAGCCAGGTATGATCCTTCCCTCTCCTCTCTCTCATGTTCTCTTCCCCTCTTTCTCTCTCTCCCTCTCCCTCCCTCTCTCTCTCTCTCTCTCTCTCTCTCTCTCACACACACACACACACACACACACACATTGTGTCTTTGAAAGAGAGAGAGAGAGAGAGAGAGAGAGAGAGAGAGAGAGAGAGAGAGAGAGAGTACACACATGCATAAACAAAAAACACATATACACACACACATGCATAAACAAAGAATGCATACACACACACATTGAGAGAGGAAAGAGAGAGAGAGAGAGAGAGAGAGAGAGAGAGAGAGAGAGAGAGAGAGAGAGAGAGAGAGAGAGAGAGAGAGAGATAAAGTAAAGAGAGAGAATGAGAGAGAGAGAGAGAGATAAAGCAAACAGAAAGACAGAGAGAGAGAGAGAGAGAGAGAGAGAGAGAGAGAGAGATAAAGTAAAGAGAGAGAATGAGAGAGAGAGAGAGAGATAAAGCAAACAGAAAGACAGAGAGAGAGAGAGAGAGAGAGAGAGAGAGAGAGAGAGAGAGAGAGATAAAGTAAAGAGAGAGAATGAGAGAGAGAGAGAGAGAGAGAGAGATAAAGCAAACAGAAAGACAGAGAGAGAGAGAGAGAGAGAGAGAGGGGGGGGGGGGGAGAAGACAAAAAGAGAGAGGTAAGGGAAGAAAACAAAGAGAGAGAGAGAGAGAGAGAGAGAGAAAGTAGAGAAAATATGAAATGAAATGTTATATTAAGTTTTAGGGTTAGGTTAGATTTAAAATTACATTTAAAATTAGGTTAGATTAAGATCTAAGATTAAGTTAAATTACATTTAACTTATATTTAGAATTTACGCTAAATTTAAAATTAGGTTAGACTTAAGATTAGGTTAATATTTAAAGTAGATTTAAGATTAGGTTAGATTACATTTAGGTTTAGGTTAGATTTAAGTTAATGTTGAGTTTAAGATTAGGTTAGATTTAGATTTACGTTATATTTAAAATTAGGGCAAGATTTAAAATTAGCTAGGTTAGATTTAAATTAGATTACATTTAGGTTTAGGATTTAAGATTGGGTTAGATTTAAGTTTTTTTGATCGAGTTTAAGATTAGATTAGATTAGATTTAGATTTAAGATTAAGACAAAATTTAAGATTAGATTAGATTTACATTTAAGTGAGATTACATTTAGGTTTAGGTTAGATTTAAGATTAGATTAGATTTAGATTTATGTTG
Organism: Adiantum capillus-veneris; assembly: GCF_014529385.1. NCBI lineage: Eukaryota > Viridiplantae > Streptophyta > Polypodiopsida > Polypodiales > Pteridaceae > Adiantum > Adiantum capillus-veneris. Next base: position 53,421,979 of record NC_140934.1, on the reverse strand, counting down.
AGTTCAAGATTAGATTAGATATAGATTTATGTTAGATTAGATTAGATAAGATTTAGGTTAGATTTTAGGGCATGTCAATGAAGGCTTTATCCAAAGAGCAAACACTGGGTACACAACAATATGTATATTCCCATCAGAATCTGACACCTATTAACTCACCCACTAACCATGTTCAATTAGCTCAGAATCACCATATGTTCAATTAGGTTAGATTTTAGATTTAGTTTTTATATTAAAGTCTACCTTCGGGATTACAAAAAAAAAATAGAGTTAGGCGAACGGTGATCCCTCTCTTCCTCTCTATGGATACGACCTTAAGTTGGAAAGCTTTCAACGGTATGATACTAAGATTGGAGGTCAACATGTAATGTGCTAAGTAATCCCTCAAACAAGGATTTGCTGTGAAGAGATGTTAAGATGCTGTGAATTGCTACAGCTAGAGCAGAGGCAAAGGGGTTTTGTCCACTACATGCACTGTCATGTAGATATGGGTGTGTAGATTTCTTGTACCCACAAATATAGGCATTGACCAATAAAGACAAGATTATAACCTAGTGGTTTTGATCTCCATGCACCTCTAGACCAAGGTGTGTGGGGATCGGACATGAATAGAGAATGTGAGGTAGTTTACAGTGTAAACAAAGAGAGAGAGAGAGAGAGAGAGAGAGAGAGAGAGAGAGAGAGAGAGAGAGAGAGAGAGAGAGAGAGAGAAGAAGGAGGATGCCAATAGAAGATTAAATTTATGTCCAGGTTATAAGGTTTTTACATTCATTTTATGAGTAGTGACGAGGATGTGGGGCTATCCAACCGAAACACCTTTCTCTCAACAAGGATCTTATGTCCTTGTAATCAATGCAAGCATGTTGTGCGACAGACAAGATGCATTTCTTTGCAGCACATTCATGAATTTGGCGAGTTTGATCCATCTATTATAGATCGAGTTGTTGCCAATTTTAACTCGTCGGACTCTGACATCGGCCAATAGGCAGTAATCTTACAACCCAATAGATATGCTCAAAGGCGCTTTGGTCAAGCAGCATACATGAGGCCACAAGATGTAGCCTCTGACAGCTTGGAGGATGATCATGCAGACCATATTTCCAAGGAGGCAATGTTTGAGCCCAAGAATGATGAAATGATCGAGACGATCATGGATTCAGAAAGGCTTATCTATGATGATATGAAAAGTGAAGCCGATACACCATTGTATGATGGAGCACGTGTGTCTAGATTGAAGGCGCTCCTGGTTCTTCTCAACATGCAAGCAAAGTTTGGATGGAGTGACACTAGCATCGCAACGCTTTTCAAGTGATCTATTACAATGTGTTTACTTCAATAAAAAAATCTATATGTATAATGATCTGATAGATTACTTACACAAGTGTACCGCATTTTTTTCATTGTGTAGATTGCTCAAAGAGCAGATACTGCCAGCTGATAATGTGATGCCAGATTCTAGAGAGGAAGTAAGAAATATCTTGCAAAACTTGGGGATGGATTACAATTTGATTCGCACTTGTCCTAACGACTGCATTCTTTTTAGAGGGGAATACATAGACATGGAGAAGTGTCCAAAATGTGATTCCGAGAGATATCCGAGTAGATCTCCACAGACAAAAAATTCCACAAAAGGTTTTGCAACATTTTTTTCTGATTCCTCGCATTAAGAATTTCTTTGAATGTAAGTCCATGGAGGCCCTAGCATCATGGCATGAGGAGAATAGATTTTTGGATGATGTGCTACGGATTCCTGCAGATTGTGCAGCCTGGAAACATATAGATGATACATAGCCAGATTTTGCTCGGGAAGCTCAAAATTTGTGCATAGGCCTGGATATGGATGGCATAAATCCATTTGGTCAGAGATCAACATCTTATAGTGTATGGCCCATTGTCATCGTCAACTACAACATTCCCTCGTGGTTGACTACTAGGAAGGGGCACCTGTTTCTAAGCTTGATTGTGGCAGGGTGATATAAATTGAAGAATATGGATGTGTATCTTCGTCCACTATTGGAAGAGCTACAACAATTGTGGATTGGCATAGAAGTGGTGGATATGAGCCGACACACCAGTTGACGGAATGCTTTGATTAGAGGCATTCTAATGTGGACCATGCATGACTATCCCGGACTAACCGAATGCTCAGGTGATTTACAGTCATACTCAAACACTATAAATCTTGGTTTTTCTCGAGCTTATCTATTGTCATGTGTATACATGTAGGGCTTCAAACAAGCGGATCAGAGCATGTGTCACATGTGGACCTAGACTTAATGCATGTCGGGCGCCCTCATTGAAGAAGCAAATCTACGAAGGTCCTCAAGTGTATCTTCTAGAGAATCATGAGTTATCTGACGGTTTTTTGGGAAGAGAGCCACCGAGGATGTCTACACAAGCATGGTTAGAGCAGAAGGAGATGTGTGAAGACGGTTTGTCCCCAAGGATGAAGATACTTTCTCTATGGTATAAGTTACCATATTGGCCCACACTCATGATCAATCACTTGCTCAATCCAATGCACATATTCAAGAATGTGGGTAATCTGTTGTGGGACCATCTAACCGGCAAGAAAGATACTTTGGGAGCCAGGGTTGACCTTAGCAATGTGGATCGTATGGAGCAATATTGGCCGTAGACAGCACTCAATAGATCAATAAAACTCCCTAAAGTGCCATGGATTTTGACAAGAGCCCAAGAACACAAAGTAAAATAGACCATTTGATCTTTGCGGACCCCCACTAGCGTAATGCACTCACTCCGAATGTGTTTCACTAAAGAAGGGAAGCTTACCGGTTTGAAGTCACACGATTGGCATAAATTGTGTCAGGTATGTTTGAAGTGGAATATATCATAGTGGAGGTTGGGTAACAAATTCGTGTGTGGACTTTAATATCATTGCTAGACATGTTTTGAAGTTTATTTTACCGATAGCCATTGAGGGATGTTTGTCTCCTAACGTCCATAACACAATCTACAAACTTGCGAAGTTGGTGCAATGGATATCACAAAAGGAGATCAATGTAGACTCCATACCATTCGCCAAACTAAACGCTGTGGAGATTGTGTGCATGTTTGAGAAACACTTTCCTACAACCATGCTGACCATTCAGGTGCATCTTCTTATTCACATAGTTGATGAGGTGGAAATAGCTGGCACAGTACATTCCAGATGGATGTTATTTTTAGAACGTTTTATGAAAACACTCAAGGGATATGTGCGTCAGAAGGCACGTCTGGAGGATAGCATGGCAGAAGGTTGGCTGGTATCGGAGTCCCTAGTTTACATTGGAGAGTGGCTAGAAGTATTTGATAAATCCCAAGACACGCTATGGCGAACCATAGATAATGAGCGCATATCTAGGATTGTCATGTGTAATCCCGGTGTTGAGAAGAAGATGACGGAAGATCTAGAGGCTAAAATCAACTGATTTTGCATGCTTCACAATTCAGTGATGCAAAAGTGGATTTCACAATACGAAGATGCAAAGCAAGAGTGACAAAGGGCACGAATCGAGTGGAGATGGGGAAGACGGCTGCCGATGCATTATCCGGCGGGTCTGGAGAGCCTACCAACATTCATGAGCTTAAGATGATTGCACAACCAATTGAAAAACGCACAACAATGCGGTGAAGAAGTGACTGAGGAGGATTGGGAGTACTCTCGGGGTTGCACGACCAAGGTAAGTTTGCAATGTATGAAAATTGAGCATCTTAGTGATGAAGAGGTGAGTGACCATCATGGTCAAATTTGGCCAAATGTCATGCAATTAGCTAAAAAGGGAAAGCTTCCAAAAGAGATTCTACATGAAGTAGGTGCTTGCATACGTCTAGAAATAGGATGGAATGATCCAGTGGACTCATTGTCAGTGCATGCCTACATTACAGAATGCCAACAAAATGAGGCTATTGTAGAAGAGAAGCGCAGACATGAGAATACTGATGAAGGACCATCAAAAAGAGCTTCTAGAAGTGGCGGAAGAGGTGACTCAATGCCTTCCCAAACACCCTTGACACAAGGAGCATCTCCACCTGAACTACTCATGGAGGAATCTGCAAACAGGAAAGAAGAAAGAGCCAAAAAAAGGTAAGACAAAAGGCCCAACTTATAAACTACAATCTGATATTGAGGTTGTTACAGATTTAAAGAAAGTCTTGGAGGAAAGGATCTTGAATAGCAAGATTGAGTCTACTCTAGGAGAAGTTCTTGGCATTGCAAAGCGTGAATTCTGTGAGGAGATCATTGACATCATCAAGAGGAAGAGACTAACTCTTGGTGAAGTTTCTTGTCCACAGGTTGAAGGGGAAACCTTGAAGACACAAGCGATGCGGTTGCAAAATAAGGAGGATGATGGAGCTGTGGTAGGATTCTACCAATATAGTGGGAGAGTGAAGCAAGTGCAATTCTCAAATGATGATGAAGAAGTTGAAGCTATTCCTAGGAGCTACTATTCCCGAAGTCACTGGCCAAGGGCTACTACAGAAACTTTGGTCAAGGTAGGTGATCTTGAAGAGCCATTTGTTGCCTCGATTGACCATGGTTCAGAAATAAACATAATGTCAAAGAGTCTCTACAACATGTGCAAATGGGCGATGGACACAGATCATGGCTGGATGGTAAAAGAGGCAAACAATTCATCCGGTGAATTGTAAGCAGCATGTCCAGGTGTGAAGGTGACAATAGGTGATGTAAAGATTGACCAAAACTTCTTTGTACAGGATACATCTTCATATCATCTCATCCTTGGATAACCATACATTGTGGGAGTTTGAATGGAAACAAAGGTAATGGACGATGGTTCAGCATATGCTAGGATACGCAGCAAAGATGGTAAACGTGCTGTCCAATTTCTCACAGTTTGTGTAAACCATGAAAGAAATCGTGACAACCTCAGAGATCATCCTCTACCAAAGGTGAGCAAAGAGTTTCATGCCCATAGGAAAATGTTAGGTTTTGGCCAAGTACCATTGTAAAGAGGGATTGTAGTGGTACACAAAGAAAAAGGGTCTCGCCTGATCCAAAAATAGGTGAAACTTTCTTAACGGGATCCTTGGTAACAAGGAATGGATCAGTATGTTTTACAAAACTTGAAGATTTGAAGATATGTGAGAGGCAATATGTGCATAATGTACAAATAGGCATGAAAAAGAGTGGGTTGCTAGAGCCTACTAAAAATGTTTTGGGTTTGTGTGAACAAGTTTCTTTTGTAGATACTATGGGTGAGCTTGATGCTATGATGGGGTCTAGTTTGCATCTTGAAATGAAGTTGTGGAAGTTTGCTCTATGGAAATTTACAAAGTAATAGAAGCCTTTAAAGAAAACCAAACAGTTGGCCCAGAAGTCCATGTTGAAAGTAAAGACAAGAGTGTAGCAAAGAAGGTGAAACCAGTAGCATTGCCCTTACCACCCAGCAACAGGGAAAAGATTGAGCAGGCTTATTTACAACCAATTTTGAGGAATCCTAAAAAGATTAGGCATACCTTCACAAAGGAGTCTTTCCAAGAGTTGCAGATTGGTCGCGAGGAGTTTTTAACACGGGAGGAGACAAAGTGCTTCAAAGGAATGCTTTCAAAGCATGGTAAGGCTTTTGCATTTGAGCCACATGAGATAGGTGTTGATCCTTCTATTGTAGCTCTTGTAACATTTAATGGCCTAATAACTTATGTGTAGCGGAAATTAGCATGAACATAGTGGGCATTTCATTAGAGTAGATTCCTAATGAGAATTACAAGAGTGCTTGGGTGGAGAGAGCAACAAAAAGCATAACACCTAGTTAGATAGCATCAACAATACTTTCAAAAGAGAGAGAAATTAAGCTATTGACAACATTTGAGGACCGGATTTGCATGGAGCCGGTCCCCCCTCCAAAAGGCTTTGTATTATGGTTTCTCCCATCAAGAGAGACATTGTACAATACAATTCTTTGTGTTCCTTCAAGACTAGCTAGTGCAATGAAGATGAAAGCTTCATGCACTAAGCAAAACACTTAATCAAACACAACTTGAATTATCCCCGTTCTCAGACCCAAGACCTCACACACCTTCGAAGATGGTGAGAGCTAGCAGGGTATGAGAGTAGATTGAGAGGAAGCAGGAGTATCTTACGAGAAAGATGTACATCTCCTCACATAATCACTCATATTAGCATAGCTTAGCTTAGTAATTAGCTTGGTAGAGAAGATGAGCATGCATTGAAGCTTGGCTCTTGGTTGGATTTGCATCCACATGCCAAGAGAGTGTTGATGTAGGCTTCTATCTCACAAGCTTGGAGTAGGTGATGAGCTCTCCATTAAAGCCTGGGAGGAGATAGAGTATTCTTTCTTCACACATGAGCTTGTGTGAGTGTGTGTGTGATCAATGCCAAGCCAAAATCAGCCCCCTCTCTCTCTTGGGCGAGCCCTTGTTGCTAATTTGGTCTGGCTTTTGCCTCATTGGACCTCCCCAAGTCAAGCCAATGGGTATTAAGCAGCATAAGTGATAGCCTTCTGACGTGTCCCCCTTTCCCCTTTTGTGAGAGCTTTAGGTAATTAAATAATTAAACTAAACTCTCATTGGACCCCTTTGCCTCCTGGCCAATAGGAATCAGGCAAGCCATTGGGCTCCTGAATGCTCATTGGACCCCTTGGGAGACTGCCCAATAGTCTTCTAGGAGACTTAATTCTCATTGGTTTCTTTTATTAAATGTTTTTAAATTAATTAAACTAGATTTACTCTAGCTTAATTCTCATTGGTCCACTTCAAGGGTCATCCAATAGAAATTGGGCACACCTTGTGGGCATCTGGCCTAGGGAGCTGACATGTGTCCCTCATTCCCTTTGTGTAAAGGGAGCCTGTGTGTGTGTGTGTGTGGCTTTCTCTCTCATCCCCTACCTTTGGGGCTCGCCCCCTCCCATGTAGGGATGTGCAAAGACTTTTAGGGCACACACAAAGCATCCAATTTTTCCTAGGGTTGACCTTTGGACACAACCTTTGAATTTTGGAACCTTAGCATTTTGGAAGTCTTAATGGGCTGAACCTTAGGGTCTTTTTAGCCCATTGTTGCACATGGCTCTTTTGCAGATGGCCCCCCCTTTGGATCCCTATTTTCCCTCCTTTGGATCCCTACTGTGGCCGGTCTGCTAGCTTAACCAATATTCTCTCTTTTTCTCCCCTGGCACTTCCCCACATTAAATGATCAGTTTAATATGAGAAAATCATTTAGGAGAATTAGATATTGATTATTATGACATTACCTCTCTCTTGAAATCATAGTCGTCCTCGACTATGGTGTAGAGAAGATAAAGCATATTCATGAGTCCTTTTCTTAGCGGGTAGAGGATCCCTATGTTACCCTACGACATCATTCCATAATGGATGACTAGTCCATTTGGCGCTTGAGAGCTTGAGGCTACCGCAAGCATGTTTGCACATCAGTCCTATCAGTCTTCCATAGTAGAGTGACAAGCTCTACTTGGTGTTTGGGAGACGTCGTCTCCACAAACTTGATCTAAGCATGCATACTACTTTATTTTTGTGCACAAATAAAGAAAAAGAGAGTCTTATAAGACACAAACTTTGTTCATTTTTAACATTTTGTACATTTGCTTACTCTTGGGAAGCATTGTAAGCATTGACAAGGTATAGTTTATCCTTTAATTGTATGCCTTGCATCCATCTAGCATCTTCAAAAGGATAATTCTTAAACTTAATAAGATATCGTCGGATAGTCTTACCGCCTCTTAGTACCTTGTCTTCATGTCGGAGAATGGACTCGGGCTGCAGCACCTCTTCTTGGTCCTCGATCTCCGGTGGGTCTTCAATAGTTGGTTCTTGAGGTGGCTCTCCTTTTTAAGGCTTTAATAGGCTCACATGAAAAGCATTGTGTATGAGGCAATGATTGGGCAGCTTGAGTTGATAGGCCATCTCATTGATTGGCCTAAGAATCTGAAAGGGACCATAGTACCTTTTTGCTAGTTTAGCATAGTACTTTTGGTGACCCGTAGGATTCTTGCCCGTTGTGTGCCTTAATCGAGCCTTGGGAAACTTTAACAAGACCCAATCATTTTCTTTAAAGGCTTGGGCTCTTCTGTGCTTGTCAGCAACAGCCTTTTGCCTTTGCTGTGAGATAGAGATAGCATCCTTAATCTTTTGGAAAGATTCATGTAGGTCTCGGCTATACTCATCTGCAGCGAAGATCTTCCCATGTACCTTAAGTAGCAAGGGACTTTTTGATCTTCCCTCAATTACCTCGAAAGGTGCTTTTCCTGTGGAAGTATGTACAGTGTTATTGTAAGCATACTCCACTAAGGGTAAGTACTTCTCCCATTGGGATCTTTGATCTACTTCCGTTACATAGGCTTTTAGTAGATCGAGAATGGTTAGGTTAGCTATTTCACTTTGGCCATCCGTTTGTGGATGATAGGCCGAAGAGAAATTTAGCCTTGTCCCTAAATTCTCAAAGAGACCCTTCCAAAAATTATTGGTCATTCTAGGATCTCTATCCGACACTATAGACATTGGCAAGCCATGGTATTTGAAAATTTGTGAAATGAAGAGAGTTTCCATTTGATGGGCTTTGATAGTCTTTTTGACAGGTATAAAATGAGCTTGTTTACTGAACCTGTCTACTATCGTCTATATTCTTGTATTCCCATGGATAGACTTAGGCAATCCAAAGATAAAATCAATGGATATGCTCTCCCATGGTGCATTAGGGATTGGCAAGGGTTGAAGAAATCCAGGTTGCTTCCCTCTATCAAATTTTGTCTTTTGGCATACCACATTTGGAAACATACTCTTGTATGCTCACTTTCATGGTAGGCCAATAGAAATATGTTTCAATTCCCTTTAAGGTAGACTGAATCCCTCTATGCCCCGCATAAGGTGGAGCATGAGATTCATACATTACTTTCTCACGTAGTGAGTTAGTAACGCATAGTCTATTGCCATAGAGAAGATAACCATCTTGTAAAGTAAATGGTTCTTCTTTCTTCCCTAATGCAAGGGCTGAAATCACATCTCTAAAATCGGGATCAATAGCATACTCATCTATCATTGAAGATAGATCATTGTGAGTTGCTATGGAAACCGCATTCACTCTCGGTTGTCTTGAGAGTGCATCGTCTACTTGATTATGCTTGCCAGCAATGTGAGAAATATGAAAATGAGATTGCGAAAGGAAATTTTCCCACCTCATTTGTTTGTCGGAGAGCTTGGTCTGCGTCATGAAGTACTTAAGACTTTGGTGATCCGTTCGCAGAATGAAAGGAGTCCCCAATAAATAGTGCTTCCATGAGTCTAAGGCATGTAGAACTGCAAGGAGTTCCTTTTCGTATATGCCTAGAGCTTGCTCAACAGGGTCGAGCCTTCGACTCTCATAGTCTATGGCGTGCCCTTCTTGGAGCAAAACATCTCCAAGGCAATCACCACAAGCATCGCATTGGACCTCAAATGGTTTTGAGAGATCCGGTAGTGTAAGCACAGGTTGAGAGATAAGCTTTTCTTTAAGCTTTTCGAAAGCATTGTTCTCCTTAGCAGACCATGTATACCTAACGCTTTTCTTTGTTAGGTCATGTAATGGTCCTGCAATTTGTGAGAACTTTTCTATGAAGCGTCTATAGTATGCACACATACCTATGAAGCTTCTTAGTTCATGAAGATTCCTTGGTTTAGGCCATCCTTTTATTACCTCTAACTTGGATGGATCCATTTGGATGCCATCTTGAGAGATAATGTGACCTAAATACTGAATCTCTTGCAACAAAAATTCACTTTTCTTTCGATTAACATAAAGTTTATTCTCTCTTGAAACTTGAAATATTACCTGGAGGTGTTGCTTGTGTTCCTCCAATGAATTAGAGTAGATGATAATATCATCAAAGAACACTCCAGTGAAGGTTCGATGAGGCCTGAACAGCTTCTCCATCAAGCGGTTGAATGTGGCTGGTGCATTGGTCAAGCCAAAAGGCATGACAATGTATTCGTAAAGACCAAATGTAGTACGAAATGAGGTCTTTACAATGTCTTGATCAACTATCCTTATTTGATGATAGCCACTTTTTATGTCAACCCTACTGAAGTAGGTCAATCCTTGTAGCTTATCAAATAGGTCTTCTACCCGTGGAACGGGAAACCTATTCTTGATAGTGATCCTATTTAGTGCTCTATAGTCGACACACATACGATATGTGCCGTCTTTCTTTTGCACTAATAGCACAGGTGAGAAAAATGGAGATGAGCTAGGCCTAACCATGCCCTTCTCAACTAACTCATGCACTTGCCGCATAATCTCCTCTTGTTAAGCTTGAGAAACTCTATAAGGAGGTTTGTTAGGCGGTGAACTTCCTGGAAGAAGTTTAATTGCATGGTCATCATTACCTCGTTTAGGAGGTAGCTCACAAGGGATGTCGTCAATAAAAACATCTTGAAACCCCTTGAGAAAATTGGATAACTCTAATTCCTTTTGGTTGCTTTTATTTTCTTTTGCTAAAGCATTAGGTTCGTTTTGAGAATCTTTAACAAAAATCATGTACACGGAAATAGAGCTCTTTATTGACTTGTTGAAAGCTGGTGTATGTACAATGGGGATAGTGTTACCCATTTCCTTAGCATCTATATACATGTCTCCTTTCAGGAAATTTAACATTGGCAGCTAGGCCGTCAAACCATGGTGCCCCGAGGATTACATCCTCATGCTTGAGAGGAGAGATAAAGAAGGCCTCTTTGTCCACATAGCCTTGGACATGAAGCCTCAATTTCCTGATTAAGGGAGTGACTGAAGCTTCTTGCCCCTTGAAGGCACTGTCTGCGGGTAGGACATCTCCCATCTCGTAGGCTTGTATGCCTAGCTTGGTGGCCAACTCTATAGATATAAAATTGTGAGTAGAACCAGGGTCAAAGAGAATAAAAGCATCATGTTCTCTTACCTTTCCCCAAGCATGGCATAGAGGAGATCTTTTGTGGTGAGTTTGGTGAGTCTCCTCCTCTTAGATTTCAACCAAGCTCTAGGAGGATCTTGGCGATTGTTCTTTTGGGGACAAGCACGGTACGCATGCCCTTGTTCGCCGCACTTGAAACACAGGTTATCCTTGTGATAACGCTCAAGCTCTTCAGGAGAGAGTTTGTTTTTACCTTTGTAAACTCCCTTCTCTTTAGCTTTGTTGGAGTTTCCCTTAAGAGAATTTTGGACATTGTCCTTCCCCTTATGCTCATTGGAACCCTTGTTTTCCGTGGTCTTATTATTTCTTTTAGCCCCCGTTTGGAAATTGATTCGAGAGGCCACCATAGTATGATGTATTACCGTTGATATGGTACATGGCCTTTGGGAGTTGACATACTCCGCCATTTCTTCGGTTAAGCGCACAAAAAATTGTTGCTTTTGATCTCCAAAATCCAACTTCTTGAAGACAGTAGCTTTGAGTTGTAGGTCCCAAAACTTGTCTACATATTTGTGGATGGATTCATAGGGAGAGAGCTTTAAGATTCGCCATTCGGTGAGTACTTTGTCTTTGGCCAAAAACTGCTTCATAATGGAAGCTCTTAAAGCTTTCCATGTTCGTGGAGCTTCACCGTTGGCTCGTAGGCTAGACCACCATTGCCTGGTGGACTTTTGAAAGTGCATAGCTACATGGCGTAGCTTAGAGGACTCCGTGAGGCCCTCATCTCCAAACGCCGCATCAAATTGCTGGATAAAGGCCAAGACTTTGTCCGTAGCACCAAAGGTACCATCATAGGTAAGTAAAGAGATGCTCTTCCCTCCCTCTTTGAATTTCTTCAACTTGGACGACCTCTTCCATGCGGCATAGGATTTCATATGGCCTCTTCTTTTTTATGGTTCAAAGGTTGCACCATCACTTTCTTCAGAAGGTGAAGAATTTGAGGAAGGTGGAGAAGAGGGTGACCTCTTTCTCGCCTTTTTCTTGTCTTGATCTTTGTCGTCTTCACCATCACTCTGAACCTTAGGGTCTTTTTAGCCCATTGTTGCACATGGCTCTTTTGCAGATGGCCCCCCCTTTGGATCCCTATTTTCCCTCCTTTGGATCCCTACTGTGGCCAGTCTGCTAGCTTAACCAATATTCTAGCTTTTTCTCCCCTGGCACTTCCCCACATTAAATGATCAGTTTAATATGAGAAAATCATTTAGGAGAATTAGATATTGATTATTATGACAGCTCCTATGGTAATTTTCACAATACTTCATGTCTTGGAATCTGCAGCCTATTCCAGTTCCAAAGGCTCATTTGCCAAAGTTAGTAGAGCTACTGCATGAGAAAATCAAAATAGAAACCTTGGAGCCTCCTTGTGCTCCATACTCAAACAGGCGGTTCACAGTTCCAAAGAAGAATGGTTCTCTACGCTTCATCCAAGATATGCAACCAATGAACAAGGTAACAATTAGAAATGTAGGTACAGGTCCAATTGTGGATGAGTTTGCAGAGGTGTTAGCAGGGAGGGAAATCTACTCAATGGGGGATCTCTACTCAGGGTATGATCAATTTCAGCTTGCAATCAAAATCAGAGACTTGACAACCATGAGGACACCTTTGGGTTTGGTAAGGATGTGTACCTTGCCACAGGGAGCAACCAACTCGGTTGCACATATGACAAATGGGATGAATAAGGTCTTACGGTGTCGGGGGATAAGTGTTCAAAACTTGAGCCAAGTCAGCACCGGGCTGCTGGTTGTGGAAAAATTGAGAGCAAAAAATTGCCGCACTGCAAAATACAACAGCAGTTACTTACTTGGTAATGCTATCGACGCACAAAACTTGCTTGAAAATTGGTAACACCAACGAAACTGATACGCAATCAAGAAGAAGTGTCGTTAACGACACCATTAAATAATGCTAATGATAGTTTATAAGCTTCAACTCCCATTACAGATCACACCGGGCCGTTAACGGCTCCGCAATTCATCAAAAAGAGATAACTAAACTAATTTTCCACTGACGAGGAAAATCTTGTTGTGTCGATTCCATCTGTTCGATTTGTCTTCTAGCACTATCTTGCCTTTTCTTTAGCAATAGACTTTCCAATTTCCTTTCATGGTCGGCTTGCTCCGAGCTCTCAAAACTTGTCCTGCTTGCTATACCGAACCTTGGCCTTCTTCCCCGAAGACTGCTTACGAGCCTTGTTTGCTCTCTCCTTGCTTAAGCTGAGAGAGAGAGTATCCCCTTGGTTCCTTCCTTAGCAAAGGCCGAGAGCGAGTCTTGTGCTTTGGTTAGCGAAGGAGGAGAGAAAGAGAGTGTCGTTCTTCCTTAAGCCGAGAGAGGGAGACTTGCCTTGGTTAGCAAAAGATGATAGCACTTCCTCCCCTTCCTCGACCAAGCTTTCCTTGTTTTTCAATCCTTGCAATTCCCTTCCTCCTCTGTCCGCTCTCCCCTTGCCCTATTCTCTCCTTTGCTTCGTTGAACTCTACCTTCTCGTTGATAGCTTTCTTTTAATAGACCTCCTCTCCTTGTTTTTTCCCCACCACGCAGTCACAGCGGCGTGACTGACGTGGAGTGGGAGTGTCTGTGATGATGTGGCAAGCCCGTCAGTGATCGACGCAGAATTTTATGTGGCTGCTACCGAAAGGGATCGCCTCAGGATGCTAAGCAATTGTCTCTTCATGCTCGTCATCGCCTGAGCCTCCTACCAAGCGTCGCGAGCAGTTTTTCTTCCCCCAGCGCCCTCCTCGCTGCTAGCCCACGCCATCGACCTCCCTCTTTTCTTTTGTTCACATTATATCCCTTAAGTGGGCGGCCCTTAGTGCCACATTGGGCGGCCCTTGGGCGACCGACCATGGGCAAACATAATTATGGCCCTTGGCCAGTATTAATGGGCTTGGCACCACACTTGGCATACATATCTTTGAAAGCATTGCGAGTCGACATTCCAAACATGAAGCTCTGTAAAAATCTGTGGCACCACAGTTGGCATACATACCTAAGAAAGCACTGCCAAACACGGCATTCTTTGTGAGCATTCCTTGACTAACCTTATCATCTTGAACTTAGATGCCCATGTCAACCTCTCGTATAATCCTACATACCTTTAATATGCAAGTATAGGTGATTGCATTGAAGTAAGGCCTTCCCATCACATCCGATAAAAAGTGTCAGAGTTTCTTTCTTGTCAGCCGGGTATTGCCAATTATGACCACTGCCGGCCAAGCACTGCATGAAATGACATCCCGGGCATGAGACTCATCAAGCTACTACTGCTCAAGCATCCCAAACTCTGGAAAATAGACAAAACTCCCAGCTGAGACACCGACCAAGCCGACTGGACTGGTACGGAGCCGGCCCCCGGTGCATCTTAATCGGCCAATATCTTCGTGATCGGGACTCCAATCACTAAATTGAAAAGACCGATGTGCTCCACAAAGTGAGCACTTCAAGCCCGTGCATTCTTTTCATTTCCGTCACCTTGGCTGCAGTTTCCCAATCCGGTACGGATCTACAATCGACTCAAACTTGGAACTGCCATAACTTCTTCACCGTAGCTCCAATCGACGAGCCATAAAGACAGGCCGGTAGAGCACTTCAAGCACTACAGTTCTAGATCATAATCTTCCTTCTGTGCTCACTTCAAGAATAATCATTTTTGGCATCATTAAGGCATCTCTTGGCCTTTTTAACCGCATTTGACATACATTCAGCATTGAACCTGTCCTGTTACCAGGCCTTAACTACTGTTCATTAATCATGTAGGCTTCAAACAACTTGATGTGCATTTTTCTAGCATCTTTCTTAGCATGGGAGCGGAGTTGCACGGCATCCACCCCCTCTGAACTTGCAAAGCCTGCGGTCTGTGCCAACCGTATTTATAAAGCATCATCAAGAGCATCATGAGACTCATCGTCTGATGCATACATAACATTGTCTTTAGGAGGTTGATATGTGTTGGAATCTCCAATATTAATCTCACCATCTCGTTGCTTAAACAACTTAACTCTTTTCCCTTCAAGGCACCTTGAGCTCAGTGCCATCAAGCTCGCATAGCTTGTAGGTCGCATTATCATAAACATGAAGTACAACATATGGTCCAAACCATCGTTTAACCATTTTCCGCATAGCAGTGTACTGGTTCTCCAGGCTACTGTCATATACAAGGACCCAATCCCCATATTTAATAACACGAGGTCGTAGTTAATGCTTACCATCAAACGCTACCTTGTTCTTCAACCTTGCTTCCTTGAGCATTACTTTAGCCTGCTAAATATCTTCTTGATGTCTCTCAAGTTGGCATATGCGCAATGCAAGCAAATCTTCTATAGACATACCTTCTTCCCATGGCATTACGGTCCAAGAGATGACCGCTTCCTCTGTAGGCATAATGGGTTTTTGCCCGTACATTAGCTCAAATGGCATGAAACCTGTAACATAACTATGTGTAGTTCGATTAGCCCATAAAGAAAATGGTAGGAGTTTAGGCCAATCACCAATATGTCCCTGGCATGCCTTTGCTAAATCTTTAACAATAGGCGGATGCCCTCTTTCACTTTTACCATTACCCTCTGGATTGTATGTTGTAGTGAGAGCCAATTTAATGCCCAAGCGAGCAAAGAAATCCCGAGCTTCATCTGCATCCAACTCTCCTCTATCAGCAGTAATTCTACCAACACATCCATACCTCGAAATAAAATCCTCAAGCAAGAACTTGCATACGGAACTGGTAGCTTGGGTACGCAAAGCTCTACCTTCCACCTGATTAGTAAGATTCTCTCTTGCAAGAACAATATACCGCATCTGCCAGACACCTACTGGCATGGTAATCAGGTCCACCACCCACTTGTAGTGCATAGCCAGTGGATAGGTGGGATGCAATCCATCTCGATGTCGCACATTAGAATACTGTTGGCATATTAGGCATGTCTCCACAAACTGAGCCACATCTTTATACATACCTTTCCACCAGTAACGATCCTTAATCTTGACAAAAGCTGCCCAGACCCCTCTATGTCCAACCCATAAACTTTCATGAAACTCTTTGATAACCTGTTGTTGAGTCTCTCTATCACAAACAACCCGCTCCGGTACTCCTTTAGAGCGTTTTGGCTGCTTCCATAAATGGCCATCCTTTAGAAAATAGCCGTAATCTTTCTTCCTGATCTTTTTGTACTCTTGATCCGTCCACCCTTCATGCTTAGTAAGAGTGCTAAGGTAGCGACCAATCAAAAGCCATTCTCCTTCATAGAACTCTTCAGAAAATACCTCAAAAGTATGAGCAATATTGCCACAATTTGCATGCAGATAAGAAGACGAATAGAACTTCACGCCAACATCATCACTTGTGATCAGCATCTCTTCTTCATCTTCAAATCTAGCTCTTGATAACATATCTGCAACAGGATTATCTCTACCTGCAATATGAAAAAATTCAGGATTAAGAGACTTAATATAGGCTATCCATCGTAGCATAGCAATATCCGGAGTAGAGCAATTTGCAATATTTATCCCTATCAGTGGCAAGCAATCTGTCTCTACCACGACTGAAGCTCCAATAAAGTATTCTTTATCAGACCTTAGAGCAGTAGCAACGCCCCAAAGTTATCTCTTAACCTGTGGGTAGCCTCTTTGGCGAGCATTGAGAACTTTTGCTCCAAATCGAACCGCATACCTGTTCCCTTCTTCATCATCTTGACCTATAGCCCAGCCAATACCTGTCGAGCTAGTGTCAACTATTAAGATTACTGGCCTTCCGCACTTGTAGTTAACTTTACTAAAGGTCGGAGCCTCAAGGAGCATCTTCTTTAATTTTCTCATAGCTTGTGTGTGAAATTCGTCCCAAAAAAATCTTTTACCTTTTCTCAATAGTTGATAAAGCGCTTCTGCAACATGAGCAAAATGTGGCAGCCAAATAAGATAGAATACACATGCACCCAAAAACCGACAAACTTCAGTGACCGAAGAGCACGTTTCCTTCATCTGTTGAATAGCTTCAACTTTAGCCGGACTTGGCCTTCTACCTTCTAGACTGCACATGTGCCCTACAATTAGAACCTCTTTGGCACCAAAAGTTGATTTCTGCCCTGAAAGTGTTAAGTTAACTTCTTCAAGCCTGGATAAAATAGCATCACAGTCAGCAATATGTTGAGCAACAAACTGTCGGCACCCCCTCTGATCTTTTACTTCATCTTTTGAGCCTTCCTCACAGCCCTTAATCGGTAGATCATCAATGAAAGGCATAGTAACATGTGGGATAAAGTCCCTTATTCATGCCGTTCATCCTATGAGCTACAGAATTACTAGCACTTTGCGGCAGAGTGCACATCCTTACCAATCCGAGAGGTGTACGCATCGTAGTAAGATCCCTGCTCTCCAAAGCTAACTGAAATTGATCATATCCAGAATAAAAATCACCCATAGAGTAAATTGACCTACCTACAAAAGCCTCAGCAAATTCATCCACAATTGGGCCGATACCCACATTGTGGATTGTTACCTTGTTAGCAGGCTGCATATCCTGTATAAACCTTAAAGTACCATTTTTCTTTGGAACAGTGAACCATCGGTTAGAGTGTTGCACGTGTTTTGCAGTTTATTTTACCGGATTCCATTGAGGGATGTCTGTCTCTTGACGTCCGTAACACAATCTACAAACTTGCGAAGTTGGTACAATAGATCTCACAAAAGGAGATCAACGTAGACTCCATACCATTCGCCAAACTAAACGCTGCGGAGGTTGTTTGTATGTTTGAGAAACATTTTCCTACTACCATGCTAACCATTCAGGTGTATTTTCTTGTTCACATAGTTGATGAGGTGGAAATAGCACACTACATTCCAGATGGATGTTCTTTTTAGAACGTTTCATGAAAACACTCAAGGGATATGTGCGTCAGAAGGCACGTCCGGAGGGTAGCATGGCAGAAGGTTGGCTGGTATCAGAGTCCCTAGTGTACATTGGAGAGTGGCTAGATGGATTTGATAAAGCCCGGGACAAGCTATGGCGAACCATAGATGATGAGCGCATATCTGGAATTTTCATGTGCAATCTCGGTGTTGAGAAGAAGATGACGGAAGATCTAGAGGCTAAAATCAACCGATTTTGCATGCTTCACAATCCAGTCATGCAGAAGTGGATCTCACATTATGAGGATGCAAAGCAAGAGCAATAAAGGGCAAGAATCGAGTGGAGACGGGGAAGAGGGCCACCGATGCACTATCCGACGGGTCTGGAGAGCCTACCAACATTCATGAGCTTAAGATGGTTGCACAACCAACTGAAAAGCGCACAACACTGCGGTGAAGAAGTGACTGAGGAAGAGTGGGAGTACTCTAGGAGTTGCGCGACCAAGGTAAGTTTGCAATGTACGACTAGTAACTTTCTAGATGTTTGAACGGCCACTCATATGTTGGGTTAAAGGCCCGTGTGCCCGGCTGCCCGTTGTTCAGCCTCCCATGTACAACCATTCATTTACTCATTCATAATAACTATACTTACAACTACACATTGTAGTGTGAGTACCGCCCCGCCACACACTGTGTCTATCTCCTTCTTCGTGCTGGCTCTCTGTGTGTGTGCTCTCCGATCCCTACAAGTGGTATCAGAGCTTGGTAGTGAGAGCCTTGAGAGCTTCATCATCATTGTTGAGTGTGCTGGAAATTGCTGATGTTTCATTGCCGTTTTTCGGTTTCGCGCACGCGCGCATTTCTAAAGAGCAGAAGGTTTTTCCGAGCTTGGCATTGGAAGTTTCAGCACTCCGCGAGTATTTTCAACAGGTGTCCTAAGGTTTAACCCCCCTTTCGGAGCCATTCGTGCCATTAGAAATCCTATCCGAGCTACAGACTAGGAGCTGCGTTTTTCAGCTCTCTTTGGTAGTTTTCTGCTGCCAGAACTTCCATAGCCATTACAGTGCCATTGTTGTAGTGTCTTCCACTTACGTGATCCCACAGCTCATTTGAGAGTGTGTAGCCTCTTCTTGGAGTGGCCTCATACACACAGATAGAGTGGGAGTTTGGCGGCATTGTCTTCTTCGACTACAGGTGCAGGTACAGGTACACGTACGGGTACAGGTTACAGGGAGCTTTGGATACAGGTTTCTTCTGTGGTTAAAAAACATGTATTTTGACTGTGGTACAGCCATGTATATGGTTGTGGTTTGAGTGGGAGCTTCTACTCTTCTGGGCAGTCTATTTATGCGTGTTCTTGAGCTACAGGTTTACATCATCTATGTATGTTGATGGATGTGGATATGGCACTTTGACAGACACTCTTTATGCATGATATTGTGGAGATTTGGTTCACTTATACATAGAGCGGGTTTGCTCTTGCTTGCAGTGTTGCGGTTTGAGTACGGACAGGTACTTGGTTGACAGTAGAGATTGGACTTTGTTGAGCTTGTGCATTGGTTATATGCTCACTTGGATCCATTTATGCTCACGGATTTGTGTAAGCTTGGTCAGCTTATGTCTCTATTGTGGTTATTTAGACATGGGTTATGTTTATGCCTCTATGACAGCTCATTGTTGATGCATTTTGTGGCACGGTTTGCCTAGGCTGGTTGAGTTACAGGTGTCACGGGTTTATGAATTTGTTTGTGGATTTCTACGTACGTTTTTTGACCATATTATGGGCTGATTTATACTCTATGCGTTTGCTCTTTGATTGAGCAGCAGGTGTTGTCAGATTTGCAACACTACTTTGTTGTGGCAGTTTGTTGGTTGGTTACAGGTTTCTCATTGTTGCATTCTTGTTGTAATGGGCACTAAAGTGGACACAATTTTCAATATTGAGAAGTTGGATGGTGCTAACTTCTCATATTGGAAAGATCAGATTTGGGATGTCTTGGTGCAGAAGAAACAGATTCGACCTCTAAAGTTGTAGGGAGTTAAGCCAGAGAACATGGAGAGGGATGATTGGGAGGAGTTGGATGAGATGTGCAGGTCTACCATTAGGCTTTCCCTTTCAAAGTCTGTTTATTACAATGTGAAAGATGCACAGGGTGGAGCCTATGAGCTATGGCAGCGGATTTGCGATATGTGTGATAAGCATTCGGCTGCTTCTATGGTGTATTGGATTAAAAAGCTTATTGATTTGCGAATGGAGGAAGGTGCTTCCATGAATGCGCATTTGAATGAGTTCAATACAATTTTCAGCCAACTTGCTACGAAGAAAATTACGTTTGAGGACAATGTAAAAGCTATGTTTTTACTTGTCACGTTGCCTAAGTCATGGAACACATTTAGGACAGCCATAAGTAACTCGGTTCCTGCGGATGAGTTGACAAGTACTAATGTGGAGTCTAGTCTTCTCACGGAAGAGATTAATCGAAATAATAATGCAGGTAGTAAGTCTTCTAGTGCAATGGTTGTCAGAGGCAGGACTATGGACAAGTATAAGTCCAACAGGGGTAAATCTAGAAGCAAGTCCCGTGCAAGCACAAGTAAAAAGGATGTGGAATGTTTTCATTGTGGTAGAAAAGGCCATTTCAAAAAGGATTGCTACAAGTGGAAAAGGGAAAATGGAGATGGTAAGAAGAAAGACCATGATGCTAAGGACAAGCCTAAGTCCAATGTCAAGATTGTGGAGTTAAATGCAACACAGGGAGAGTGTAGCTCTCAAGATGACCATGTATGTGCTCCGACTAGTGCTACTAGTGAAGAGCTTGGTGATGTGTTGCTTGCATCCTATTTTGATGATTCTTTTCTTCTCACTCATGAGAGTAGTATGCCTATGGATTGGGTCATTGACAGTGGTGCTTCTTTTCACGTTACGCCTCATAGGTCGTGGTTTCATGACTATGATGCTTCGAGCACAGGTACTGTCAAGATTGCCGATGGGCGTTCTATGCAGATTCATGGCATTGGGGATATTCATTTGGCTATGACAAACTCTACTACGTTTGTCTTGCAGCGTGTGCGTCATGTGCCGGCTCTTGCAAAAAGCTTGATTAGTGTGGGTCAGTTGGATTCACTTGGTTTCAATGTATCTTTTGGTGATGGAGGTTGGAAGCTCACTAAGGGCAGCCTTGTTTTGGTTAAAGGTGCTAAGAGGAATACGTTGTATTCCCTTTGTGTAGCTAGTGTGGCTGATCACATTGTGGGGATCACTCAGCAACCTCCTGCTTCTTTATGGCATCAGCGTTTGGGGCATATGTCACTGAAAGGTTTGAAGTTGTTGGCACCTGCGGATTACATTCCCGTTTCAGATTTTGGTGGTTTTGAGTTTTGTGAGCATTGCCTTTATGGTCGACATGCTCGGTCTTCTCATAAGAAGAGTGTTCCACACAGATCTTTGGAAAAGCTAGCTTTGGTGCATAGTGATTTATGTGGGCCGATGCCCAATGCTTCTCTTGGAGGTGCTATGTACATTGTTATGCTCATTGATGATGCTAGCAGGAAGGTATGGGCATACCCCATTCGTAAGAAGGATATGGTGTTTGATATATTTAAGCAATGGTTGGCTCTTGTTGAGAACCAATCAGGTTGTAAGTTGAAGTACTTACGTACGGACAATGAGGGTGAATTTATGTCTCATGCTTTCACTACATTATGTGTTGAGAAGGGTATACAGCGCGAGATTAGTGCTCCCTATACACCTCCTCAAAATGGTGTGGCAGAGCGCATGAACAGGACTATAAAGGAGAAAGTCCGTAGTATGCTTTCCATGGCTGGTTTGTCAAATGGATTTTGGGCTGAAGCAGTTGCCACTTCTGTGCATATTATAAATCGTTCACCTAAAGTTCCTTTGGGCTTCAAAGTGCCTGAAGAGGTATGGATAGGTTTGCCACCTTCGTATGGTCACCTTCGTGTTTTTGGCTGTGAAGCTTATGTACATGTACCTAAGGCAAAACGTAGAAAATTGGATCCAAAGAGCAAGAGATGTATCTTCTTGGGTTATGGTAGCTCCGATGAGATGGGTTATCGATTGTGGGATCCTATTGACAGGAAGATTGTGCGTAGCCATGATGTTGTTTTTCATGAGGACTCTATGTATAGAGCATCACCGCAAACGGTCGAGGTTCGGCGTGTGATATTTGAGGAGGATGGTCATCGGTATGATGGTCCCATGGCTGCTCGTGGGTAGCCCATTGACCCTCAAGTGGGAGATCAGCCCTTGTTGGGAGATCATGTAGATGTGGGACAGCCAGATGCACCTCTTGCACAGTCTTTGAGGCATTCAGAGCGGCGTGCAAGACAGCCTCAGCGTTTTGTGCCTTCTATGGATTATGTATTGTTGGCTGATTGCGGGGAGCCATCATGTTATGATGAGGCCATGTCTAGTGTTGACAAGCTCAAGTGGGAGCAGGCTATGCAGTCAGAGATGGATTCGTTGATCCAAAATGAAACGTGGGAGCTTACTCCTTTGCCAAAGGGTAAGAAGGCACTACCATGCAAGCGGGTTTACAAGATAAAATTGTGTTCAATGGATGCAAAGCCTAGGTACAAAGCAAGGCTTGTGGCTAAAGGATTCAAGCAACAGAAGTGCATTGATTTTGATGAGATCTTCTCCCCAGTGGTGAAGATGTCTACTTTGCGTATGTTGTTTGCTTTGGTAGCTACAGAAGACATGGAGTTGAAGCAAATGGATGTAAAGACAGCTTTCTTACATCCGGACTTGCACGAGGATTTGTACATGGAGCAACCAAGTGGGTTTGTTATTCATGGTTCAAAGAAGATGCTATGCCGGCTTCTTAAGACCTTGTATGGGCTGAAGCAATCATCTCATGAATGGTATCGTAAGTTTGATGCATTCATGAGTTCATTGGGCTATGTACGCAATTATGAGGACCCATGCCTCTATACTCGCAAGGCTGCAGATGGTAGTCTTATTGTTTTGGTTTTGTATGTGGATGACATGCTGATCGAAGGGAAGTGTATTTCTGATGTGGATGCCTTGAAACATAGGCTACATGAGACCTTTTCCATGAAGGATCTTGGGGATGCCAGTCATATTTTGGGTATGCGGATCACTCGTGATCGTTCTCGCAGGATGCTCTTTCTTAGTCATAAAGAGTACATTGACAGGGTGCTTGAGCATTTTCATATGGAAGGGAGGAAGGCCATTAGTACCCCGTTGCCTCCATATGTAAAACTTAGCCATGATGACTGCCCTCAGATAGATTTTGAGACTACAGAGATGTCTCAGATTCCCTATGCGTCAGCTGTTGGTTCCTTGATGTATGCCATGGTGGCTACGTGTCCAGATCTTGCTCATGCAGTTGGTGTGGTTAGCAGGTACATGTCTAACCCGGGCAAGCGTCATTGGGATGCAGTGAGAGGTATTCTCAGATACTTTAGAGGGACTTCAGAGTTGTCCCTATGTTATGGTGAGAAGGATATGTTTGTTTGCGGATATACAGATTCAGACTATGTAGGGTCAGTGGACTCGCGGAAATCTACTAGTGGCTATGTGTTCACAATTACAGGTGGACCGGTTTCATGGGCATCACGTTTACAACCATGCGTTGCTTTGAGCACTACAGAGGCTGAATATATGGCTGCCACTGAGGCTGCCAAGGAGGCCGTATGGCTCTCATGACTAGTGGGAGATCTTGGTATGGCTGGTGATGTTCCGATTCTACATTGTGATAGCCAGAGTGCCATAGTGTTGGCACGGAATCTTGTCTTCCATGCGAAGAAAAAACACATTGAGGTGAGGTATCACTTCATACGAGAGGTGCTAGAGGACAAGCGCATAGAGCTTGTCAAGGTACACACTGACGATAACCCTGCTGATCTACTCACGAAGTCGTTAGCCTCACAGCGGTTTGCACACTGCAGATCGTTGATGGGTATGGCTTGACTTCTTTTGCTGTACTTTGGCCACTTTAAAGGCACACTGCCTTTAAGTGGGAGATTGTTAGGTTAAAGGCCCGTGTGCCCGGCTGCCCGTTGTTCAGCCGTCCATGTACAGCCATTCATTTACTCATTCATAATAACTATACTTACAACTACACATTGTAGTGTGAGTACCACCCCGCCACACACTGTGTCTATCTCCTTCTTCGTGCTGGCTCTTTGTGTGTGTGCTCTCTGATCCCTACATCATAATCTTTGTTGGTTGTAGTATAAGTCATACACAGTAGCATGGTGTAAAGGTCGACATTTTAGGGTGGAACGGATCGACAAAAAACGTTTTACTCAAGATTGTGGAATCATGGCAAAATTTGAACAGTCTAGTCGACGACGGTCCTCTGATGCAGATCCTGTGGTGGTGGAACTCACTTACTTTGGCATGCTACAAGAGATTTTGAGGATCGATTATAGAGGATTTTTTGTCGACTTGTTCGACGTGCAATGGTTCAAGATAATCATGGAGGGTCGCAACGCTACTGTGCGTAGAGGAGAGTCTGGTTTTCTTGAGGTGGATTCAACTAAGAAATGGACTGACCTAAGAGACACTTTCGTACTACCCGAGCATTGTGAACAAGTAAGTATGTAAATAATTAACGTGTGTTTTAGAATTTATGTGCTTGGAAGCTCTCATGTAAGTTATGTGGCTCTGGCTGGTGATATTTCATCCCACAAAGTCTGCATCAAATTGGTGGTACTTCATAGAGGTAGCCCCTCGTAGTGCATGGACGTATGAAGGCTACCATGTGCCAATCACAACGGAATCAATGGAGGAGATTGGAGAAGATGCCCAGTGAGAAGCCGTGGAGGTGGTGCCAGACGAACATCAAGATGCTACTCTCTATGGGGTGCATGCAGAGGATCTACAAAATGAAACAGAGGACATCTGTTTAAACGAAGAGCCCTATATAGATATAGGAAGTTATGCTGAGCTGCGAGGATGAGAGAGAGATCTCTTAAAGCCATAAATATTGTATTTGAACAAGTGTGCTCCATTTTGTAAATTCAGAGTTATGCACTTGCCTCTTTCATCACTCAAGTTGAATAGAAGAAGAACGCTTTCTGTTGCTGCTAGCCTTTGAACATTCCTAAGCTACAAGCACTAGAGTGTTCTTGTACGATTCTCCGGCTCTTTAATTATTTACTTCATTGCGTCATTGTATTTATATGCGTCATTCTGTCATTGTATTTAATAGTCTTTGCGTCCACTCCAGGTACGTATGCTCTAGGTATGTTCTCATTAGCAGAGACGACGAGCACCTCCTCCTCTCTCTCTCTCTCTCTCTCTCTCTCTCTCTCTATCTACTTGTCCATGTTTTCTACTCCATTCTTTCAATATTAAGTTTAATTGTTCCTGTGTTTAATGCAAGTATGGATGATGATGAGTTCCTTTCTTCTTTGTCACCCCAACAGAGAAAGTGGTACATGGAGCGTCATCGCTCAGGCGCACCATCGTGCGTTCCTACTCCATCCGCATCTCCCTCTGTTTCGGAGTCCTCAGCGTGCTCCGAAGCTTTGGTGTCGACGAGACGATCTTCACACTCACGTCTAGGCACCGGCGCTCTAGTGGTGGCGGTTGTTATGGGGGTGGCGCCACCGATGCTTCGACACCACCTCGTGTTCGACGAGGCTCTTTACCCTCCCCTTCTTTGCCCGTCCCGACACCAGCCACAGCATCGCCATCGACACCAGGTTTTGCGCGGCTGAGTGTCGTTCCCCACAGCTACACACCACTAACTACTCCTCCAGAAGTCACTCCAGCAGGTGGACACTCCTCGCTTCGGGGCTCAGACTCCAGTGGAGACACCTGGCGTCCGTACCCCCATTGACACACCGCTAGAGACCCCTATCGCGAGACACCCAGGTTCACGCGTCAGCGGAGAGAGGGCTTACCTTACTCTGTCGACTTCAACGATGGCATCATCTTGGATGATGACGGCAAGAAGGTGATTTCGCGCATGCGTGGTCTTTGCTCTCAGGTGTTTAGACACTACATACTAACCACCTGGAGTGAAGTACCGAATGAATTAAAAGACAGAGTCATCAGCATGCTGCATGACGAGTTTCCCATTCCAACACGGGATGACCGCTTCAATGAAGATGTGATGAAGATTCGAATGCACGAATACTGCAAGCATAAGCGTTCCGAAGTGCAAAAAGCAAGCAAGCATCGATGGAGTAGACCAGATTGGATGGCCAAAGAAGATTGGAAGCATGCAAAGAAAGAAGTGCGCGAGAATCCCGACAAGTGGAAGCAACAAAAGGAGGCAGTCAGAGCGCGAGTAGAGGCAGGGAGCTCGCACCACTTGGGGAGCGGCGGGTGGGCATCATTTGAGGCTGATTTTGTAAGTGTTTTCGCATCTATGTTCGATAGTTTAGGGTTTATGGGATTTGAAATTCTAACATAATGGATTCTTTGTATGTTTTGACAGTGGTCGTTTACAGGACGTGATCCCACTCCGTACGAGCGTGAGTACGCAGGCAGGAAGGGCTTAAACGCCCTTATAGACATCCCGACGTCTCGCAGCGGCATGGTTAGTATTAGGGTTTATTCTTTTCTATTTATTGTATTGTTTTATAAACGTCGCTCGCTATATGTTTATACTTACAAAAAGCTATCTTATTGCTTTTTCTTGCAGAATCCGACAGATACGCCGCTTGGACACAATGAGACGTCTGATTAGACGACGTCAGTTTAGCCATAGCTAGATAGCATTAGTTTCTTTTTGCCCTAGCTTATGTATCATGAGACCATGTAACTATGTATTTTTGAAAACCATGTATATTTTTTAAATAATGACAACGGTTTGTAACTATTACATTTGCAATGATTAACAATCAAGTGATTTTGCTGCTGTGTACAATTGCCATTTATTTACTTCCATCAATTCACGCTTGTCATTTTTGTATCTTTATTTTGCAAACAATACGTACTATGGATGATGGAGTTATTGATTATATTGTCTTGTGGCTGACTATTTTGGGTCTATATTTACCTTTGTACTTTTTTTCAAAGGTAAATAGACCAATGAAACATTTAATATGGTTGATGGATGCCCTGCCACCAAAAATTTTTAATCTCGGGCGTCGCTATGGGCGACACTAAATTGTGCACTGCAGCGTCGCTATCTATGGCCTTGCAGCGTCGCTATAGGCGTCGTTATATAGCGATGCATATAGCGACACTTATAGAGACTGCGGTAGCGACTGCTATAGCGACGTTCTCGTATCGACGCTGATAGCGACGCTGGGGGTTTAAAAAACCCAATGTATTTATGTCGCTATAAGCGTCACAAGAGCACACAACCTCTTGTAGTGATTATTCTACATCCCAAAGATTTTTTTCCTTGAGAAGTCGAGATAGACATAGCAATTTCATACGCTCATCTTTGTCCTTGAAAGTGAGTATGCAATACTTGGGTGGCACATGTCTATGTGTATCATTGATCCAAGCAATAGTTTCGGCCTTGATGTAGATAGGTTGAAGAATGTCATTGAGCTTGGTGGTTTCTTCCTGGAGGGTTCCTCCATGGTACACCATGATAAGTGTAGCCCCCCAATGCTGACCTTGAGGCCAAGAGATTCTTGTAGCCGGCATTCTTGTAGGGCTGCCTATATCTTGGTGTCAATCTTCTTATGTGTCGTTTCATGTGATTCTTTCTCCACTGCCACTTCGACTGCGTGTTCTTCTTCAAGTAGAGCTTGGCTCTCTTCTTCCTTCGCATCTTCAAGCTTTCGTAAACGTTCTTTAAGTCTCTCATTCTCCCTGGTGAGTTCTTGAATATGAGCCTCAAGGGCTGTGATTCGTGCTTCTTGGCGGGCGGCGGGGTCTTTCTTTAGTGCCATTGCCACCTCAAGAAAGCTCTTGCGTGCAACATGGGTACCAAAGGACGACATCAGGCTACAGAAGGGAATTCCTATTGTTGAAACACACAGTGGTGCATGAGATCAAGGGCTTATTTTGATTTAATTTTTTTTGTAAATTTGGTGTTTCTTCTTGTGGTTTTGACTACAGCTTGCCATACGCGCTTTTGACTTTGCCTAAAGCTTACCTAATCAACTATGGATGGTTTGGGCAAGCGCACAAGCCGTTTCTGAAGTCCGTTTGCATTTTTCCATAGAAAAACGTGAATAGACTTCGAAAACGACTTGTATATCTGGCGTTTCTTCTTGCGGTTCTGTCTACGGCTTGTCACAGGCGCTCTTGACTTTGCCTAAAGCTTAACTATAAATGGTTTGGGCAAGCACACAAGCCATTTCCGAAGTCCGTTTGCATTTTTCCGTAAAAAAACACGAACGAACTTAAGAAACAGCTTCTGTGTTTAGCGTTTCTTCTTGCGGTTTTACTATGGCTTGCCATATGCGCTCTTGACTTTGCCTAAAGCTTACCTAATCAGCTATGGATGGTTTGGGCAAGTGTTGAAGCCGTTTCCTAAGTCCGTTTTCATTTTTCCGTAGAAAAATGCAAACGAACTTCAAAAATGGCTTGTGTTTGGTGTTTCTTCTTGCGGTTTTGCCTACGGCTTGACATATGCACTCTTGACATTGCCTAAATCTTACCTAATCAACTATGGATGGTTTGGGCAAGTGTTGAAGCCGTTTTCGAAGTCCGTTTACATTTTTCCGTAGAAAAACATGAACGGACTTCAGAAACGGCTTGTATATTCGGCGTTTCTTCTTGCGGTTTTGTCTACGGCTTGTCATACGCACTCTTGACTTTGCTTAAAGCTTACCTAATCAACTATAAATGGTTTGGGCAAGCACACAAGCCATTTCCAAAGTCCATTTGTATTTTTTCGCAAAAAAATGCGGACTTAAGAAACGGCTTTTGTGTTTGGCATTTCTTCTTGCAAATATGCCTACGGCTTACTATATGCGATATTGACTTTTCCTAAAGCTTACCTAATTAACTATGGATGGTTTGGGAAAGTGTTGAAGCCATTTCTTAAGTCCATTTGCATTTTTTTATAGAAAAACGCAAAAGGACTTCAGAAACGGCGTGTGTTTGGTGTTTCTTCTTACGGTTTTGCCTACAGCTTGACATATGTTGTTATGTGACACATCCAAGCCTATGTGTCCATGGGCAAGCTACACCATTATAGGGTTCCGTCAGTCCAGTCAGTCTATATTAGAAGTGATCTGGCACTTTTTTCAGTCTATTCGTAGATCGTGCATGCCCAGTCACTTAGTATAGATGCATATCCTCTGGTTGCACACAGCATGATCATAAGCATTCCCATCAGAATCCATTACAATCACTTAGGGAAATTTTCTAGTGCATTTAGCCTATTTTACCTATTTTTGACATTTTTCACTTATTAATTTAAGTGACTTTTGTTGGAAAGTAGGTAGGGCAAATTGGGTAAGAAAATATATAACCAAAACAAGGTTAGCACTAAACAGTAGATGAGCAAGGAGAACAGTAGGCCATTGGCGACAGGTTCCCCCCTCTCTCAGCAAGAAGCACCAAGCAACCCTTGGTGTTTTTCCTCACACAGCCCTAGCATTTTGCATCATCGCGAACAATCCCCTTGCCTTGGAGTTTTTCAGCATACACATGACCGCATCCTACCCTTGCACATAGCATTTCCATCACCGCCAACTATTACCATATACATGTGGTAGTGATGTGTGTTAACACACACGGACGCCGGGGCATTTTTTTCCTCTTTAGGAGGTTTTTTCCCTCCGAGAATTATATATACGCCCATCACTCTAGGGCTATCTATCTTTCCATTGCATACTAAGTAACACACTCTCTATTATGTGCATCGAGCTTCCTTCGTCTTCTCCAAGCTGTGTGCGTTTCTCTGCAACCCTAATTCCAACAATTGGTATCAAAGCAGGTTGCGTCCTCCCGGGCTTAGTCGCCAGCTGCTCCAGCACACGCCTGCTCACTTTCTCCGATTTTAGTGAGCTTTGGCAAGCGTTCGCAAATCGACAAAAATTTTGGGTCAGGTCGTAGAGCTCACTCTGCTCAGATATTTGATTCGGGCTCATTTCGGCCTCCATTTCCACTACAAGCAGTACTGCACATGCTATTTTGTCATTTTGTGCAAAATTTCTGTCAGTGTGTTTTCTGCATAACATGTGCCTCATAGTCTTGTACGGTTTGTGCTATATACCACGTGTTGTTCTCGCTCTGTTTCTTCTATTTTCGGGCAGTTTTCACATCAGGTGCAACATTCACCATGGCTGACAACAACACAGATGTGTTCAAGATGTTTGCTGCTGAGGGCAGGTTGGATGGGGACAACTACCCTATGTGGGCTTATATCATGCAACATGTTCTTCTGTCAAAGGGCGTCTAGAACATTGTGCAAGGCATTGATGTACGTCCTGGTTTTGATGATGTAAGCGACGTTGAGGATGTTGCAGGTCTTGCTGCAAGGATTACTACTATTAGAGTTGTTTTGCCTACGGAAGAACAAGCTCGTTGGGATGTAAAGGATGCACAGGCTCATGCATTGATTGCGTTGTTTGTGAAGCGCACCATTACTCCTCACATTCGTTCAGCAAAATCTACAAAATAGGCTTAGGATATTCCAGCAGGTCTTTATGCAAGCCGCAATGAGGCTAAAATTGCTTTGCTGCGTAAAGAGCTGGAGTCGAAGATTATGCATGAGGAAGATGATATGGACACTTTTCTTGCTGGTGTCAAGCATATCAATGAGCAACTTATTTCTGCAGGTAAAGTCATTTCAAATAGTTCCCTTGTGCAGATTGTTCTTGATTCCTTACCAGATTCTTACCAGACTTTTGCTAGTACTTGGAGACTTATGACCCAAGGAAATCCTGAAGTTGTCAAGTTTGATGCATTATGCACATTGCTGTTGCAAGAGTCACTTTCCAAAAAAAACAGGACTAGGTAGCGTGCAGTTGAACAGGCTTTTATTGCTTCTCAAAGAAAGGGTGGTAACAACAATGCAACCACTTCTTATGGTTCTGCTACGAGTGGGAAAAATTATGTTCCTAATGCTTCTACTCGCAGCAATTCGTCTGGAAATTCTGGTGATAAGGGAAAAAAGAAGATGCGTTGCCATTATTGTAAATCTAATGATCACTTGATCAAGTTGTGTCCTAAGTTGAAGGCCAAAGAGGCTAAGAAGAAAGAGGGTGGTTCCATTGCAAATGCTGGTTCCACTACAAATGCAGATGTAACATTTAATGGCCTAATAACTTATGTGTAGCGGAAATTAGCATGAACATAGTGGCCATTTCATTAGAATAGATTCCTAATGAGAATTACAAGAGTGCTTGGGTGGAGAGAGCAAAAAAAAGCATAACACCTAGTTAGATAGCATCGAAAACACTTTCAAAAGAGAGAGAAATTAAGCTATTGACAACAGTTGAGGAACGGATTTTCATGGAGCCGGTCCCCCCTCCAAAAGGCTTTGTATTATGGTTTCTCCCATCAAGAGAGACATTGTACAATACAATTCTTTGTGTTCCTTCAAGACTAGCTAGTGCAATGAAGATGGAAACTTCATGCACTAAGCAAAACACTTAACAAACACAACTTGAATTATCCCCGTTCTCAGACCCAAGACCTCACACACCTTCGAAGATGGTGAGAGCTAGTAGGGTATGAGAGAAGATTGAGAGGAAGAAGGAGTATCTTACGAGAAAGATGTATATCTCCTCACATAATCACTCATATGTAGCATAGCTTAGCTTAGTAATTAGCTTGGTAGAGGAGATGAGCATGCATTGAAGCTTGGCTCTTGGTTGGATTTGCATCCACATGCCAAGAGAGTGTTGATGTAGGCTTCTATCTCACAAGCTTGGAGTAGGTGATGAGTTCTCCATTAAAGCTTGGGAAGAGATAGTCTTCTCTTTCTTCACACATGAGCTTGTGTGAGTGTGTGTGATAATGCCTTGCAAAAATCAGCCCCCTCTCTCTCTCTTGGGCGAGCCCTCTTGCTAATTGTTCTTGTTGAAGCATCATTGGCCCTCCCCAAGTCAAGCCAATTACAATTAAGCAGCATAAGTGATAGCCTTCTGACATGTGTCCCCCTTTCCCCTTTTGTGAGAGCTTTAGGTAATTAAATAATTAAACTAAACTCTCATTGGACCCCTTTGCCTCCTGGACAATAGGAATCAGGCAAGCCATGGGGCTCCTGAATGCTCATTGGACCCCTTGGGAGACTGCCCAACAGTCTTCTAGGAGACTTAATTCTCATTGGTTTCTTTTATTAAATGTTTTTAAATTAATTAAACTAGATTTACTCTAGCTTAATTCTCATTGGTCCACTTCAAGGGTCATCCAATAGAAATTGGGCACACCTTGTGGGCATCTAGCCTAGGGAGCTGACATGTGTCCCTCATTCCCTTTGTGTAAAGGGAGCCTGCGTGTGTGTGTGTGGCTTTCTCTCTCATCCCCTACCTTTAGGGCTCGCCCCCTCCCATGTAGGGATGTGCAAAGACTTTTAGGGCACACACGGAGCATCCAATTTTCCCTAGGGTTGACCTTTGGACACAACCTTTGAATTTTGGAACCTTAGCATTTTGGAAGTCTTAATGGGCTGAACCTTAGGGTGTTTTTAGCCCATTGTTTCACATGGCTCTTTTGCAGATGGCCCCCCCTTTGGATCCCTATTTTCCCTCCTTTGGATCCGTATTGTGGCCGGTCTGCTAGCTTAACCAATATTCTAGCTTTTTCTCCCCTGGCCTTCCCCGCATTAAATGATTAGTTTAATATGAGAAAATCATTTAGGAGAATTAGATATTGATTATTATGACATTACCTCTCTCTTGAAATCATAGTCGTCCTCGACTATGGTGTAGAGAAGATAAAGCATGTTCATGAGTCCTTTTCTTAGCGGGTAGAGGATCCCTATGTTACCCTACGACATCATTCCACAATGGATGACTAGTCCATTTGGAGCTTGAGAGCCTGAGGTTGCCGCAAGCATGTCTGCACATTAGTCCTATCAGTTTTCCATAGTAGAGTGACAAGCTCTACTTGGTGTTTGGGAGACGTCGTCTCCGCAAACTTGATCTAAGCATGCATACTACTTCATCTTTGTGCACAAATAAAGAAAAAGAGAGTCTTATAAGACAAAAAATTTATTCATTTTTAACATTTGCTTACTCTTGGGAAGCATTGTAAGCATTGACAAGGCTTAGGTTATCCTTTAATTGTATGCCTTGCATCCATCTAGCATGTTCAAAAGGATAATTCTTAAACTTAATAAGATATCGTTGGATAGTCTTACCGCCTCTTAGTACCTTGTCTTCATGTCGGAGAATGGACTCGGGCTGCAGCACCTCTTCTTGGTCCTCGATCTCCGGTGGGTCTTCAATAGTTGGTTCTTGAGGTGGCTCTCCTTTGAAAGGCTTTAATAGGCTCACATGAAAATCATTGTGTATGAGCCAATGATTGGGCAACTTGAGTTGATAGGCCATCTCATTGACTGGCCTAAGAATCTGAAAGGGACCATAGTACCTTTTTGCTAGTTTAGCATAGTACTTTTGGTGACCCGTAGGATTCTTGCCTGTTGTGTGCCTTAATCGAGCCTTGGGAAAATTTAACAAGACCCAATTGTTTTCTTTAAAGGCTTGGGCTCTTTTGTGCTTGTCAGCAATAGCCTTTTGCCTTTACTTTGAGATAGAGATAGCATCCTTAATCTTTTGGAAAGATTCTTGTAGGTCTCGGCTATACTCATCTGCAGCGAAGATCTTCCCATGTACCTTAAGAAGCAAGGGACTTTTTGATCTTCCCTCAATTACCTCGAAAGGTGCTTTTCCCGTGGAAGTATGTACAGTGTTATTGTAAGCATACTCCACTAAGGGTAAGTACTTCTCCCATTGGGATCTTTGATCTACTTCCGTTACATAGGCTTTTAGTAGATCGAGAATGGTTAGGTTAGCTATTTCACTTTGGCCATCAGTTTGTGGATGATAGGCCGAAGAGAAGTTTAGCCTTGTTCCTAAATTCTCAGAGAGACCCTTCCAGAAATTACTAGTCATTCTAGGATCTCTATCCGACACTATGGACATGGGCAAGCCATGGTACTTGAAAATTTGTGAAATAAAGAGGGTTGCCATTTGATGGGCTTTGATAGTCTTTTTGACAGGTATAAAATGAGCTTGTTTACTAAACCTGTCTACTATCGTCCATATTCATGTATTCCCATGGATAGACTTATGCTCTCCCATGGTGAATTAGGGATTGGTAAGGGTTGAAGCAATCCAAGTTGCTTCCCTCTATCAAATTTTGTCTTTTGGCATACCACACATTTGGAAACATACTCTTGTATGTTCACTTTCATGGTAGGCCAATAGAAATATGTTTCAGTTCCCTGTAAGGTAGACTGAATCCCTCTATGCCCCGCATAAGGCGGAGCATGAGATTCATATATTACTTTCTCACGTAGTGAGTTAGTAACACATAGTCTATTGCCATAGAGAAGATAACCATCTTGTAAAGTAAATGGTTCTTCTTTATTCCCTAATGCAAGGGCTGAAATCACATTTCTAAAATCGGGATCAATAGCATACTCATCTATCATTGAAGATAGATCATTGTGAGTTGCTATGGAAACCGCATTCACTCTCCGCCGTCTTGAGAGTGCATCAGCTACTTGATTATGCTTGCCAGCAATGTGAGCAATATGAAAATGAAATTGCGAAAGGAAATTTTCCCACCTCATTTTTTTGTCGGAGAGCTTGGTCTGCGTCATGAAGTACTTAAGACTTTGGTGATCCGTTCGCAGAATGAAAGGAGTCCCCAATAAATAGTGCTTCCATGAATCTAAGGCATGTAGAACTGCAAGGAGTTCCTTTTCGTATATACCTAGAGCTTGCTCAACAGGGTCGAGCCTTCGACTCTCATAGCCTATGGCGTGCCCTTCTTGGAGCAAAACATCTCCAAGGCAATCACCACAAGCATCGCATTGGACCTCAAATGGTTTTGAGAGATCCGGTAGTGTAAGCACAGGTTGAGAGATAAGCTTTTCTTTAAGCTTTTCGAAAGAATTTTTCTCCTTAGCAGACCATGTATACCTAACACTTTTCTTTGTTAGGTCATGTAATGGTCCCGCAATTTGTGAGAACTTTTCTATGAAGCGTCTATAGTATGCACACATACCTATGAAGCTTCTTAGTTCATGAAGATTCCTTGGTTTAGGCCATCCTTTTATTACCTCTAACTTGGATGGATCCATTTGGATGCCATCTTGAGAGATAATGTGACCTAAATACTGAATCTCTTGCAAGAAAAATTCACTTTTCTTTCGATTAACATAAAGTTTATTCTCTCTTAAAACTTGAAATATTACCTGGAGGTGTTGCTTGTGTTCCTCCAATGAATTAGAGTAGATGATAATATCATCAAAGAACACTCCAGTGAAGGTTCGATGAGGCCTGAACAGCTTCTCCATCAAGCGGTTGAATGTGGCTGGTGCATTGGTCAAGCCAAAAGGCATGACAATGTATTCGTAAAGACCAAATGTAGTACAAAATGCGGTCTTTACAATGTCTTGATCAACGCCACTTTTTAGGTCAACCCTACTGAAGTAGGTCGATCCTTGTAGCTTATCAAATAGGTCTTCTACCCGTGGAACGGTAAACCTATTCTTGATAGTGATCCGATTTAGTGCTCTATAGTCGACACACATACGATATGTGTCGTCTTTCTTTTGCACTAATAGCACAGGTGAGCAAAATGGAGATGAGCTTGGCCTAACCATACCCTTCTCAACTAACTCATGCAATTGCCCCATAATCTCCTCTTGTTGAGCTTGAGAAACTCTATAAGGAGGTTTATTAGGCGGTGAAATTCCTGGAAGAAGTTCAATTGCATGGTCATCATTACCTCGTTTAGGAGGTAGCTCACAAGGGATGTCGTCAATAAAAACATCTTGAAACCCCTTGAGAAAATTGGATAACTCTAATTCCTTTTGGTTGCTTTTATTTTCTTTTGCTAAAGCATTAGGTTCATTTTGAGAGTCTTTAACAAAAATCATGTAAACAGAAATAGAGCTCTTTATTGACTTGTTGAAAGCTGGTGTATGTACAATGGGGATGGTGTTACCCATTTCCTTAGCATCTATATACATGTCTTTTTCCCTAAACTTAATGGAGATTCTCCTTTCAGGAAATTTAACATCGGCAGCCAAGCGGTCAAACCATGGTGCCCCTAGGATTACATCCTCGTGCTTGAGAGGAGAGATAAAGAAGTCCTCTTTGTCCACATAGCCTTGGACATGAAGCCTCAATATCCCGATTAAGGGAGTGACTGAAGCTTCTTGCCCCTTGAAGGCACTGTCTGCAGGTAGGACATCTCCCATCTCGTAGGATTGTATTCCTAGCTTGGTGGACAACTCTATAGATATAAAATTGTGAGTAGAACCAGGGTCAAAGAGAATAAAAGCATCATGTTCTCTTACCTTTCCCCAAGCATGGCATAGAGGAGATCCTTTGTGGTGAGTTTGGTGAGTCTCCTCCTCTTGGATTTCAACCAAGGAAGCTCTAGGAGGATCTTGGCGGTTGTTCTTTTGGGGACAAGCACGGTCCGCATGCCCTTGTTCGCTGCACTTGAAACACTGGTTATCCTTACGATAACGCTCAATCTCTTCAGGAGAGAGTTTATTCTTACCTTTGTAAAGTCCCTTCTCTTTAGCTTTGTTGGAGTTGCCCTTAGGAGACTTTTGGACATTGTCCTTCCCCTTAGGCTCATTGGAACCCTTGTTTTCCGGGGGCTTATTATTTCTTTTTGCCCCCGTTTGGAAATTGATTCGAGAGGCGACCATAGTGTGGTATTACCGCCGATATGGTACGTGGTCTTTGGGAGTTGACATACTCCGTCATTTCTTCGGTTAAGCCCGCACAAAATTTTTGCTTTTGCTCTCCAAAATCCAACTTTTTGAAGACAGTGGCTTTGAGTTGTAGGTCCCAAAACTTGTCTACATATTTGTGGATAGATTCATTGGGAGAGAGCTTTAAGCTTCGCCATTTGGTGAGTACTTTGTCTTTGGCATCGGTGGCCAAAAACTGCTTCATAATGGAAGCTCTTAAAGCTTTCCATGTTCGTGGAGCTTCACCGTTGGCTCGTAGTCTAGACCACCATTGTCTGGAGGACTTTTGAAAGTACATAGCTACATGGCGTAGCTTAGAGGCTTCCGTGAAGCCCTCATCTCCAAACGCCGCATCGAATTGTTGGATAAAGGCCAAGACTTTGTCCGTAGCACCAAAGGTACCATCACAGGTAAGGAAAGAGATTCTCTTCCCTCCCTCTTTGAATTTCTTCAACTTGGACGACCTCTTCCATGCGGCATAGGATTTCCTATGGCCTCTTTTTTTTGATGGTTCAAAGGTTGCACGATCACTTTCTTCAGAAGTTGAAGAATTTGAAGAAGGTGGAGAAGAGGGTGACCTCTTTCTCGCCTTTTTCTTGTCTTGATCTTTGTCGTCTTCACCATAGCTTTCATAAGAGGAAGGGGATGAAGAAGATGGAGAAGAGGGTGTCCTCTTTCTCGCATTTTTCTTCTCTTGCTTTTTATCATCCCTCTTTGAATTATGGCGTGGAGAAGAGTGTGATGGTCTTCTCCGCTTTGGTGGTGATGGAGAGCGTTTAGCCCGCCGTCTTCGTGGAGCCATCTCCACCGAGGTGGCGAGAGACTCGCTTCTTTCTCGTTCCTTCGGTGGAGGCTCTTGAGTTCTCCTTTGGGAAGGAGATGCATCATCAAGAAGTAAATTCTTGAGCCCTTCATATGGATTCTCTTCTTCTTCCCGAATCGGAGAGAGACCTCTTTTGGTAGTCTCACAAGGAGGCTTCCTAGGTGTTCTCTCGTCATGGTGATGAGCTTGGAGAATCCCGTGAGCACGGAGCTGCCGTTGCACTTGACTTTGGAGAGATGGATTGCCCATGGCTTGTTGAAGCCTAGAAACAAGATAGTTAACAAGCATTGAAGCATCATTAGTAGCTTGCTCATGAGCAAAATCAAAGTTATCAACATTAATTTCACTCTCTTTACTATTGTCAGCCATTCTAACAACTTTTAGGTGTAAACGTTTTAGGTGTACTTTGGCACTTCAAGCCCTAGTTGCTACTCCTCTTTACCCCTTTAGAAAAAGCACTCAAGCTACTGTACCCGCGGCTCGAATACCATTAATTGCAAGGAATAGAAGAGAGGGTCTTTTGACACCAAAACAGCACCGGCTCCTATCAAGCTTCTAATAGCTCAATAGTGGTTAAGCCGTAGGCAAGCCCCATAGGAATCCACTATTAAGACCATAGCTCTCAACGGTGATGCCCCGTTAACTGAACGAAGGCAGGCGCACTGCAAGGCTGAAAAATTCCTATTCTACTTACTCACAGGCAATTAATAATACCAACCATTTGTAGCTAGCTTGATGACCTCCCTTCTTGAGCAAGAAAAGAGAAACCTTGAGCTCTGATACCAATGTAACATTTAATGGCCTAATAACTTATGTGTAGCGGAAATTAGCATGAACGTAGTGGGCATTTCATTAGAATAGATTCCTAATGAGAATTACAAGAGTGCTTGGGTGGAGAGAGCAACAAAAAGCATAACACCTAGTTAGATAGCATCAACAATACTTTCAAAAGAGAGA
Organism: Adiantum capillus-veneris; assembly: GCF_014529385.1. NCBI lineage: Eukaryota > Viridiplantae > Streptophyta > Polypodiopsida > Polypodiales > Pteridaceae > Adiantum > Adiantum capillus-veneris. The sequence goes on along the minus strand of NC_140934.1, from coordinate 53,383,637 downwards.
GAAATTAAGCTATTGACAACAGTTGAGGACCAGATTTTCATGGAGCCGGTCCCCCCTCCAAAAGGCTTTGTATTATGGTTTCTCCCATCAAGAGAGACATTGTACAATACAATTCTTTGTGTTCCTTCAAGACTAGCTAGTGCAATGAAGATGGAAACTTCATGCACTAAGAAAAACACTTAACAAACACAACTTGAATTATCCCCGTTCTCAGACCCAAGACCTCACACACCTTCGAAGATGGTGAGAGCTAGCAGGGTATGAGAGTAGATTGAGAGGAAGAAGGAGTATCTTACGAGAAAGATGTACATCTCCTCACATAATCACTCATATGTAGCATAGCTTAGCTTAGTAATTAGCTTGGTAGAGGAGATGAGCATGCATTGAAGCTTGGCTCTTGGTTGGATTTGCATCCACATGCCAAGAGAGTGTTGATGTAGGCTTCTATCTCACAAGCTTGGAGTAGGTGATGAGTTCTCCATTAAAGCTTGGGAAGAGATAGTCTTCTCTTTCTTCACACATGAGCTTGTGTGAGTGTGTGTGATAATGCCTTGCAAAAATCAACCCCCTCTCTCTCTTGGGTGAGCCCTCTTGCTAATTGCTCTTGTTGAAGCCTCATTGGCCCTCCCCAAGTCAATCCAATTACAATTAAGTAGCATAAGTGATAGCCTTCTGACATGTGTCCCCCTTTCCCCTTTTGTGAGAGCTTTAGGTAATTAAATAATTAAACTAAACTCTCATTGGACCCCTTTGCCTCCTGGCCAATAGGAATCAGGGAAGCCATGGGGCTCGTATTTCAGTGGTGGAAATACGAATGTAAGTTCCAATGAGGCAAATGTACAGCCTATTCTTGATGCAGATGTACATGATGTACTTGATGAGGAAAGGGCTGAAAATGAGCACGCTAGAGGTATGCTAAAATGGCTCATGCACACTTTGCGTGATAGTAAATTGGATGCATGTTTGTCTAGTTGTACTAGTTCAGGCTCTCGCCATGCATCTTATGCATCAGATTGTTATGCTTTGGTTGTGTCTAGCTTACATGATGTTGAGGAACCTCTGTCTTTTGATGAAGCACAGAATTCAAAAAATTGGATGGCTGTCATGCAATCAAAATATGATGCACTTATAGAAAATGATGATCACATGGACTTTATGTGATTTGCCTCCTGGCAAGAAGTCCATTGGTACGAAGTGGGTTTAGAAATTGAAACGAAAGTCGGATGGTGAGATCGATAGTCATAAGGCTTGACTTGTTGCAAAGAGTTATGCACAACAAAAAGGCATAGATTATGAAGAGACTTTTGCTCCCACTTGTCGTATGACTACTGTGTGTTTTCTACGTGCATTGGCATCTCATTTTGGTTCAGATGTACATCAATCAGACATTGTTACTGCTTTCTTGAATGGTGACATATTTGAGAAAGTTTATGTAACGCAGCCTCACGATTTGGTCATAAAAGGACAAGAGGACAAAAGTGTGCTGATGTAAGAAGGCTTTGTATGGGCTGAAGCAATCTCCTCGTTCTTGGTATGAGAAAGCTGACACTCATTTGGTTAAACGAGGTTTTCGTAACAGCCCAACAGAAAGCACATTGTATGTAAAGCGTGAGGGTGGTGTACTTCTCATTGTGGTTCTTTATGTCGATGATTTGCTGATCACTGGACCAAATGAGAGACATATTGCTGAATTTAAGGCTGATTTGAATGCTACTTTCAAGATGAAAGATTTGGGGCTGTTGCATCATTACTTGGGTATACAATTTAAGAAGTGTGATGGTGGTATTGCCTTGTGTCAGAAAAGTTACATAGAGACACTGCTATGTAAGTTTAGACTTGAGGATTGCAAACCTATTGCCACTCCCATGGAAACAGGTTTGAAGTTGAGTCTGCATGATGTTGGCGATCTTGCTGATGTCACTCTTTACCAAACTCTTTACCAAACTGCTGATGTCACTCTTTACCAAACTGCTATTGGCTACCTCATTTATGTATGCAGCACAAGGCCAGATATTTAGTTTGCAGTCTCACAGGTCAACAGATATATGCATAGCCCAGGGTCTAAGCATTGGCAGGCTGTCAAGAGGATTTTCCGCTACCTTAGTGACACTTTACATCTTGGCTTGTTTTATCCCAAGTGGGGATCATTGCCGCCAGACTTACATGCTTTTTCGGACTCAGATTGGGCTGGTTGTTTTGACATCCGAGTGTCCACAAGTGGTTTTTTTTTCATGCTTGGCAGTTCATGTATATCATGGTTGAGCAAGAAGCAACCTACTATGGCCACTTTGAGTTGTGAAGCTGAGTACAAGTCAGTCTTCACAGCTACGGTTGAGTGTGTATGGCTCAGACGCCTTATGGCTCATTTGGGTGTTGGAGAGGAGACTGCCAACACTATCTACACTGACAGTTAGAACGCATTGGCAGTTGCAAGGAATCTAGTTTTTCATGCTCGCACAAAGCACATTGAGTTGCATTACCACTATGTCAGGGAGAGGTTCTCAATAGGAGAGATCAGCTTGGCTTATGTGCCAGCACAGGACAACCTTGCAGACCTTTTCACAAAGGCATTGTCTCATGAGAAGCTTGAAGCTGTCCGCATATCTTTGGGCTTACTCCCCTTTGAGGACTGATCATGTCCTCAAGGCATGGCACTTCCCTTTACTCATGTGCCAGCTCTCGTTCACCGCATCACTCCAGGGGAGATTTGCATACATGTGGTAGTAATGTGTGTCAACACACTAGGACCTCCGGGGCATTTTTTCCCTCTTTAGGAGGTTTTTTTCCCCCGACCATTGTATATACGCCCATCACTCTAGGGCTATCTATCTTTCCATTGCATACTAAGTAACACACTCTCTATTGTGTGCACTGAGCTTCCTTCATCTTCTCCAAGCTGTGTGTGTTTCTCTGCAACCCTAATTCCAACACCAGCAGCCCCTTTTCTCTTGGCAGATTTCAGCCCTAAAACGCAGCAGTACAACAGTGTTTTCAACCCTAAAGCACAGCAGTACCTCAGTGTTTTCATCAGGTCAATTCAACATTTTTTAGCAGCATAAAGTCAGCCCCCAAAATTCAGCAATTCATTCGTAGGAGATTTCCACATTGAGCATTTTTTGGACAACATTTAGAAGCATTTCATTTTCAGCCCTATTGTTGTCATCACCATCCTAGTTGTTGTCATCGACATAGCCTAGATCTACATCAGTTTTATGCATCATCATTGTACCCGTTTGTGCAATCAATCGTAGACCACTCTCGCCAACGAGAGTGGGGCCTTCGGAGGAGGTTTTTACAACGTCTCTGGTGTCGTATCTCTCTTCTCTCTATCTCTCAGTCTCATATACTTGCACGCACAGTGTCCAATCACTTTGTTCGTGATCATAGCACTCTCCATTAATAACGGAAGGCTCTCCCTTCCATAAGAACTAAAAGGAACCTTGAGCAAATTATGGAACACTCATCTTGAGAAAGAACAACACTCATTCCATTGCACCTTACATACGCGCTCTTGACATTTCTTAAAGCTTACCTAATCAGGTATGGATGGTTTGGACAAGCGCACAAGCCGTTTCTAAAGTACGCTTGTGTTTTTCCGTAGAAAAACGCAAACGGACTTCCGAAACGGCTTTTGTATTTGGCGTTTCTTCTTGCAATTTTGCCTATGGCTTGCCATACGTGCTACTGACTTTGCCTAAAGCTTACCTAATCAACTATGGATGGTTTGGGCAAGTGTTGAAGCCGTTTCCTAAGTCCGTTTGTGTTTTTTTGTAGAAAAACTCAAACGGACTTCAAAAATGGCTTGTGTGTTTGGTGTTGTTTCTTGCGGTTTTGCCTACGGCTTGATATACGCGCTCTTGACATTGCCTAAAGCTAAAGTAATCAACTGTGGATGGTTTGGGCAGGCGCGCAAGCCATTTCTGAAGTCCATTTGCGTTTTTCTGTAGAAAAACACAAACGAACTTCAGAAACGGCTTTGTATTTAGCGTTTCATCTTGCGTTTTACCTACGGCTTGCCATACACGCTATTGACTTTGCTTTAAGCTTATGTAATCAACTATGGATGGTTTGGACAAGTGTAGAAACCGTTTTCGAAGTCCGTTTACGTTTTTTTGTAGAAAAACGAGAACGAACTTCAGAAACGGCTTGTATATTTGTCATTTCTTCTTGCGATTTTATCTACGGTTTGCCATATGTGCTCTTGAATTTATCTAAACCTTGCCTTATCACCTATGAATGGTTTAGACAAGCACACAAGCCGTTTTCCGAAGTTCGTTTGTATTTTTCGTAAAAAAAAACGTGAACGGACTTAAGAAATGGCTTGTGTGTTCGACGTTTCTTCTTGTGATTTTGCCATACAGGCTCTTGACATTACTTAAAGCTTACATAATGAACTATGGATGGTTTGGGCAAGTGTTGAAGCCGTTTCCGAAGTCCGTTTGTGTTTTTCGTAGAAAAGTGAGAACGGACTTCTTAAACGGGTTGTATATTTGGCGTTTCTTCTCGTGGTTTTGTCTACCACTTGCTAAACATGCTAATGACTTTGCCTAAATCTTACCTAATCAACTATGGATGGTTTGGACAAGTGTTGAAGGCGTTTCCTAAGTCCGTTTGCGTTTTTTCGTAGAAAAACGCAAACGGACTTCAGAAACGGCTTGTGTGTTTGACATTTCTTCTTACGGTTTTTCCTACGACTTGACATACACGCTCGTGCCATTGCCTAAAGCTTACCTAATCAGTTATGGATGGTTTGGGCAAGCGCACAAGCCGTATCTAAAGTCCGTTTGTATTTTTCCATAGAAAAACGCAAATGGACTTCAGAAACGGCTTGTGTATTTAGTGTTTCATCTTGTTGTTTTTCCTACGGCTTGCCATACGCACTATTAACTTTGTCTAAAGCTTACCTAATTGATTTGGGCAAGTGTTGAAGCTGTTTCGGAAGTCCGTTTGCGTTTTTTTGTGGAAAAACACGAACGGACTTCAAAAATGGCTTGTATATTTCACGTTTCTTCCTGCGGTTTTATTTATGGCTTGCCATACGCGCTTTTGATATTTCTTAAAGCTTACCTAATCAAGTATGGATGGTTTGGGCAAGCACACAAGCTGTTTTCAAAGTCCGTTTGTATTTTTTCATAGAAAAACGTGAATAGACTTCATAAAAGGGTTGTATATTTGGCGTTTCTTCTTATGATTTTGTCTACGGCTTACCATACACGCTCTTGACTTTGCGTAAAGCTTACCTGATCAACTATGGATGGTTTGGGCAAGCGCACAAGCCGTTTCCTAAGTCCGTTTGCATTTTTCCGTAGAAAGACGCGAACGGACTTCAGAAACCGTTTGTATATTTGGTGTTTCTTCTTGCGGTTTTGCTTAGCAATTGCTATACGTGCTCTTGACATTGCTTAAAGCTTACCTAATCAACTATGGATGGGTTGGGCAAGCATACAAGCTATTTCTGAAGTTCGTTTGCGTTTTTTCGTAGAAAAACGCAAACGGACTTCAGAAACCACTTGTGTATTTAGCGTTTCATCTTGGCATTTTGCATACGGCTTGCCATACGCGGTATTAACTTTTTCTAAAGCTTACCTAATCAACTATGGATAGTTTGGGCAAGTGTTGAAGCCATTTCGGAAGTCCGTTTGCGTTTTTTCGTGGAAAATCACGAACGGACTTCAAAAATGGCTTGTATATTTGGCGTTTTTTCTTGCGGTTTTATCTACGGCTTTCCATACGCGCTCTTGATATTGATTAAAGCTTACTTAATCAACTATAGATGGTTTGGGTAAGCGCACAAGCTGTTTCTGAAGTCCGTTTGCGTTTTTTCGTAGAAAAATGCGAACGGACTTCAGAAACGGCTTGTATATTTGGCGTTTCTTCTTACAGTTTTTTCTACGGCTTACCATACATGCTCTTGACTTTGCATAAAGCTTATCTAATCAAATATGGATGGTTTGGGCAAGCATACAAGCCATTTTCGAAGTCCATTTGTATTTTTTTGTAGAAAAACGCGAACGGACTTCAGAAACGGTTTGTATATTTGGTGTTTCTTCTTGCGGTTTTGCTTACGGCTTGCCATACCCGCTCTTGACATTGCCTAAATCTTACCTAATCAACCATGGATGGTTTGGGCAAGCTCTCAGGTATTTCGACACTACATACTAAACACCTGGGATGAAGTGCTGAATGAATTAAAAGACAAAGTTATCAGTATGCTGCATGACGAGTTTCCCATGTCAAATCAGGATGAGTTCTTCAATGAAGACTTGCTAAAAGGTACGGATGCGTGAGTACTGCAAGCAGAATCACTCTGAAGTGCAGAAAGCAATAAAGCATGGGTGGAGCAGACCAGATTGGCAAGCCAAAGAAGATCAAAAGAATGTAAAGCAAGCAGTATGTGAGAATCACGACAAGTGGACGCAACAAAAGGAGGTAGCCAAAGCACAAGTAGAAGCAGGGAGCTCGCACCATTTGGGGAGCGGCGGATGGACGTCATTTGAGGCCAATGTTGTAAGTGTTATTGCATTGTCCTTTAGGTTTGGTAGTTATGGGTATTTGTAATTTTAAATTCTAAAATAACGTTTTCTTTGTATGTTTGAACAGTGGTCGATGATTGGACATGAACCCACACCATATGAGTGCGAGTATGCAGACAAAAAGGGCTTAAATGTCCTTATGGACATTCAGAGTTATCGCTCCGACTTAGTTAGTATTTAACCTTACACTCTTACATTTGTTATATTTTAATAATAAACTAAAAATTAGTTTTTTTTATAATTATATATTTATAGTTATATAAAGTCTTATTGTTTTGTTTTTTCTGCAGTATCCGACAGATATGCCGCTCAGACGCGATGAGACGTCAGATTAGTCGACGTCAAAGTAGCCATAGCTAGATACTAGTTTTATTTTTTCACAGCATGTATTAGGAGATGACGTGTGTACGTTAATTTTGTAACTATTGGCCAACAATGTATTTTTTCAATAATTAATGACAATTGCATTGTAGCTAGTACATTTTAATCAAAGCTTAACAATCAAGTGATTTTGCCTATGATGTGTATAATTTTGTCAATTCACTTTTGTCGATATACTTTTGTCAGTTTTGCATCTTAGTAAACTTTATGTTCAAAATGGTCGATGGGGTGGCAGGGTAATGTATACCCTGCGACCAAAAAATATTATTCTCGAGCATCGCTATTTTTAGACTTGCAGCATCGCTATATGCGTCTCTATATACATCGCTATATGCGGCTCTATTTGCGTCTCTATATGGGTCTCTATTTGTGTCCTATATGCATCTCTATATTCGTCTCTATATAGCGACACAAATAGAGACGCAAATAGCGACGTTCTCTTTTTGACGCGCATAGCGATGCTTATAGTGACCCCGGTAAAAATATCCCCGTGTATTTTCGTCCCTAAGGCCGTCATAGGTGTGAAGAACCTCTTGTAGTGTCAAGCTTAGGTCGGGTTCCCACCTCAAGCTGGTTCCCACCCTATCTTGCCTAAGGTCAAAGGACTTTTTAACACTAACCATTGGAGGTCTTTAATGAAGCTAACCCTAAGGTCTTTTAAGCTCCATTAGATGCACATTGCTCTTTGATAGATTACCTCCTTTTGGACCCTTATTGAGATGTAACCATCTCTCCTCTTAGTCCCCTGTTTAGGTAAGTCTAGAAGCACTTATTGCACATTGCTCATTCATAGACTATCTCCTTTTGGACCCTATTGAGATGCAACCATCTCTCCTTTTGGTCTCGTGTTGAGATAGGTCTAGAAGCACATGTCTCTATTCTAACTCTTGTTCCCGTTTATTCTCCCACATTAAATGATGAGTTTAATATGAGAAAATCATTTGGTAAAGTTAGATATTATATTTTGTGACATTACCTCTCTCTTGATATCATAGTCATCCTCGACTATGAGGTAGAGAAGATAAAGCCAAGTCATTAGTCCATGTTACTTAGCAGGTAGAGGATCCCTTTTTACCCTTCGACATCATTCCAAGATGGATGACTAATCCATTAGGTGCTTGGGAGACGTAGATGCCACAAGCATGTCTGCTCTTAGTCCATATCATACTTCCAAAGTAGAGTGACAAGTTCTACTTGGTGTTTGGGAGACATCGTCACCACAAACATGATTTTAAGCATGCATACTTCTTAAATTTGTGCAAAATAAAAAGAGAACTAGTCTTATAAGACAAAAACAGTTTTCATTTAAAATCCATTTTCATATGCTTACTCTAGTGCAGCATTGTAAGCATTGACAAGGTTCATATTATCCTTAAGCTAGGTTCTTTGCATCTATCTAGCATCTTTAAAAGAATAATTATTAAACCTCATAAGATATCATCATATAATCTTACCGTTTCTTAATACCTTGTCTTCATGTCATAGGATGGACTCAGGTTGAAGTACTTCTTCTTGATCTTCGATTTTTGGAGGGTATGCAACATTTATTGCTTCTTTTGATGGGGCTCCTTTGTAAGGCTTATGTAGGCTCTCATGGAAAACATAGTGCATGAGCCAATGGTTGGGCAACTTTAATTGATAAGCCATCTCATTGATTAGCTTAAGAATTTAAAAAGGACCATAATATCTTGTTGCTAGTTTAGCATCATATTCTTGATGGTCCATAGGACTCTTGCCCGTAGTATGCCTCAGATAAGCCTTGAGAAACTTTAGCAAGACCCAATCATTTTCCTTAAAGGCTAAGGCTCTTCTGTGCTTATTAGCAGCAACCCTTTTTGCCTTTCATGTGAGATGGATATAACCCCTTTAATCTTTGGAAAATATTATTGTAGGTCTCAGCTATATTCATCAGCAGTGAAGATCTTCCCATGTACTTTAAGTAGTAAGGGAATTTTGGATCTTCCTTCTTTAACCTCAAAAGGTACTTTCTCCAGAGAAGTATGTACAATATCATTGTACGCATACTCTATAAGAGGTAGGTAGTATCATTGAGAACATTAATCTACTTCCATGACATAGGCTTTTAGTATATCAAGAATCGTTAGATTAGTTATTTCACTTTGGTCATCCATTTGTAGATGATAGACCGAAAGAGAAATTTAATCTACTTCCTAGATTCTCAAAGAGACCCTTCTAGACATTACTGGTCATTCTAGGATCTTTGTCCAACACTCTGGGTGTTGGAAATCCATGATGCTTGAAAATTTTGAGATCAAAAGAGGGTTGACATTTGATGTGCCTTAATAGTCTTTTTGACAGGCATAGAGTGTGTTTTCTTGTTAAGCCTGTCGAGACTGAAACAATCCAAGTTGCTTCCCTCAATCAAATTTCAACTTTTGGTATACCACGCATTTTGGAACATACTCTTGTATGTTTACTTTTCATGGTAGACCAACAGAAATACATTTCTACTCCTTGAAGAGTAGATTATGGATTCCCTCTTTGCCTTGCATAAGGAGAAGTATGGGATTCATACATGACTTTCTTATTGTATGGGTGAGTAACACATAGCCTATTTCCGTTTGGAAGATAACCATCCTTCAAGGTGAATGGTTCTTTTTTTTTTCTTCCCTATTGCAAAGGCTGTAATTACGTACTTAAAGTTTTAGTCTGTAGCATACTCATCTATCATAAAAGATAGATCATTGTGAGTTGCTATAGACACCACATTTACCCTTGGTCGTTGTGAAAGTGGATCGACGATTTGATTGTGCTTGTTAGCAATGTGAGCAATATGAAATTTAAATTGAAAAAGAAAATTTGCCCACCTCATTTGTTTGTCGGAGAGCTTGGTTTGCGTCATGAAGTTCTTGAGGCTTTGTGATCCATTTGTAGGATGAATGGAGTCCCCAAGACGATAGTGTTTCGACATGTTTAGGGCATATAGAATAGCTAGTAGCTCTTTTTAGTATTTTCCCAATATTCACTTATCGAAGTTGAGTCTTTGACTCCCATATGCTATGGCATGCCCTTCTTGAAGCAAAATAGCTCCAAGGCAATCACCATAAGCATCACATTGGACCTCAAATGTCGTTGAGAGATCTAATAGTGTGAGCATACGTTGAGAGATAAGCTTCTCAAAAGCTTCTTGCACTTTTGCAGTCCATCAATACTTAACGTTCTTTTCTGTTAAGTCATGTAATAGGCCTGCTATTAGCGAGAATTATTTTTTTATGAATCATCTATAGTATGCACACATACCTATGAAGCTTCGTACCTCCTGTAGATTCCTTGGATTACGCCATCCTTTTATTATCTTCTAACTTTGTTGGATCCATACGGGTGCCATCTTTAGAGATAATGTGACCTAAATAATGAATCTCTTGTACAAAAAATTCACTTTTATTTTGATTAATGAAAAGCTTATTCTCTCTCACACAAGTTGAAAGATTACCTGGAGGTGTCGCTTGTACTCCTCAAGATAACTTGAATGGCCTGAAGATCTTTGTCCATCATGAGTTTGAATGCATTTGGAGCATTTGTCAGGCCAAAACTTGTAACTTATCAAATAGATCTTCTACCCGCGGCACGGGAAATCTAATTTTGATAGTGATCTTATTTAGTGATCTAAAGTCGACACACATGTGATATGTGTCATCTTTCTCCTGCACTAAAAATAATGATAAACAAAATGGAGAGGAGCCAGACCTCACCATCCCTTTTTTCCACCAATTCATGCACTTGCCTCATGATCTCGTCTTGTTGAGCTTATGAAACTCGATAAGGAGGCTTGTTAGGCAGTGAGCTTCCTGATAGGAGATCAATTGCATGGTCATCATCCCTCATTTTAGAGGTATCTCACTAGGGATGTCATCAATGGAAACATCTTAAAATCCATTTAGGAAATTAGACAACTCTAATTCCTCTTGATTCCCTTTATTGCAGGGATATGGTGTTCCCCAACTCATTAATATCTATGTGCATGCTCTTTTCCCTGTAGAAGGTGAAGTAGATTCTCCGTTCAAGGAAATTCATGTTGGAAGCCATGTGGTTGAACCATGGTGCCCCAACGATAACATTCTCATGTTTGAGTGGGGAGATGAAGAAATCCTTTCTGTCCACATAGCTTTGGACATGAAGCCTTAATTTTCCAATGAAAGAAGTAACTGAGATGTCTTGTCCCTTGATAGCTCCATTGGCTTTCAATGCATCTCCTATCTTGTGGGCTTGTATGCCTAGCTTAGTGGTCAACTCCGTGATATAAAGTTGTGAGTTGAACTAGGGTCAAACAAAATAAGGCATCATGCTCTTGCATCTTTCCCCAAGCATAGGAAAGGAGAAATCCTTGGCAATGAGCATCCTCTTTTGGAGCTTCAAACATAGAGACTCTAGGAGTCTCATTACGGGAAATTCTCTTGGGGCAAGGACGATAACCATGGCCTTGCTCCCCACACTTAAAACATTTGTGGTCCTTAGTAAAAGCTTCTATCTCTTTAGGAGAGAATTTATGTTTACCTTTGTAAACTCCCTTCTCCTTGGATCAATTGTTGTTGTTGTTGGAATAGACTTGGTAAGAATTTTGGGCATTGGTTTTCCTCTTGGCGTCACTTTTGTCTTTATTTTCCATGGGCTTGACATTCCGTCTAGCCCCTTGTTGGAAATTGATGCGCGAAGCAACCATGGTGTGGTGGATTACTTTAGTGATAGAACCAAGCCATTGAGAGTTGACATACTCAACCATCTCTTTGGGTAATCCCACATAGAATTCTTGCTTTTGCTTGACAAATTCTATCTTTTGAAAGACAATAGTCTTGAGATATAATCCCAAAACTTATCCATCTTTATGGATAGACTCATGTGAGAGAAGCTTTAAAATTCACCATTTGGTAAGCACTTTGTCCTTTTCATCACTTGCAAGGAATTGCTTCATGATGGAAACTCGTAGAGTTTTCCATGTCTTTGGGGCTTCGACATTGCCACGACGGCTAGCCCACCATTGACAAGCCGATTTTTGGAAGTGCATAGCTACGGAAGGAGTACGAGCGGAAGTGCGACGCGAGAGAGAGTGCGAGAAGAAGAGCACGACGATATGGTGAACTCGCTTGGTTGTAATGTGTAGAGCATAGTGAGTTCTTATTAGGTTTTTACAAAAGAATATGTGTACATACCTGGCGGCCCGCCCACTTACCTGGGCAACTACATTGGGATTTATGCCCCAACAACCTCCCACTTAAAGTCCAATGTGGTACTTTAAGTGTGAGCGAAGCTACTATACAAGCTAATATACAAGAGATGTAGAGAAGTGATGTACTATCCTACACCTAACTGCTTGCGAAAATGCGCAAAGCTCTCTGAGGGAAGTCCTTTTGTAAGTAGATCAACAGGATTTTCTGTGGTGTGAACTTTGACAAGCTGAAGTTGCTTATCCTCGAGCATTTTCCTGATGACATGATACTTCACATCCACATGCTTTGTCTTTGAGTGATAAACTAGATTGCGAGCCAATTGTATAGCACTTTGACTATCACAATATAACACATGCATCTCTTCTTTGATTCCAAAATCTGTTACTAGTCGATTAAGCCAAATTGATTCTTTTCATGCCTCTGATGCTGCAACATATTCAGCCTCTGTAGTAGACTGAGTAACACAATCTTGCAATCTAGAACGCCATGATACTGCTCCACCAGCCAATGTAAAGACATACCTTGACGTAGACCTTCGGTTGTCTAAGTCACCTGCATAATCTGAGTTTGTAAAACCCTTTACACTTAGCTCTTGACTCCCATAGCATATACGCATACTCTTTGTAGCTTTCAGGTATCTCGATATTCCTTTCACTGCCTCCCAATGTTTCTTGCCTGGGTTTGACATGTATCGACTTACTACTCCCACTGCAAATGCAATGTCTGGGCGAGTAGCAATCATTGCATACATCAAACTACACACTGCAGGCGCATATGGAATCTTATCCATTTCAAACTGTTCTTCCTCAGACACAGGACAATCTTGTTTGGTAAGTTTCACATATGGTGGCAATGAAACACTCAATGCCTTTCCCTTCTCCATATTGAAACGTTGCAAAACCTTGTCAATATACTCTGTTTGAGACAACCAAATCAACTTCTTTGATCTGTCTCTTTCAATGCGCATACCAAGTATATGACTTGCCTCACCCATGTCTTTCATGTCAAACGATTTTGCCATCTTTGACTTCAAAGCTGAAATTTCTTCCAAGTGCTTGCCAGCAATCAACATGTCATCCACATACAAAATAAGGATCAGCCAACTACCATCCTTAGCCTTCTTTGTATATAGACAGTGATCGAACTCACTACGTTTGTAGCCTTGAGAAATCATAAACTTGTGGAATTTATGGTACCATGCCCTCGGTGATTTTTTGAAGCCATAAAGACTCTTTAACAACTGGCATACCCAATCTTCCTTGCCTTTCTCAACAAACCTTCTGGCTGCTGCATGTAAATTTCCACATCTAAATCACCATGCAAGAACGCTGTCTTGACATCCATTTGGTGCAACACCAAATCTAATATGGCAACCAATGCAAGAAAGAATCTCAAAGTAGTCATCTTGACCACCGGAGAGAAGACTTCATCAAAGTCAATGCCTTGTTCTTGCTTAAAGCCCTTGGAATCAAGCCTTGCTTTGTACTTTGGCTGACTATCATGAGCGGTGATCTTATACCTGTAAACCCATTTACAAGGTAGAGCCTTTTTGCCCTGTGGTAATTTAACTAGCTTCCATGTCTTGTTTTTATGCAGAGCTGTCATCTTTGACTGCATGGCCAGTTGCCAATTCCCGGAGTCCTTCATTTGCACTACTTCCTTGTAACATGAAGGCTCATTGCAATCAGTCAACATGACATAGTTCATAGATGGAACAAACCTATCAGAAGGTCGCGTGACATGTCCAGATCTACGCACAATAGGTGGCTCAAGCTCAGCCACAACCTGTGGTTCCACTCTATCCCGTCCTTGCTCCTCTTGAGCCCTGACATTTTGTCTTGCACGTGCAGGTCCATCTTCTTGGAAGACAACTCTTCTAATCTCCTCAACCCTCTCTGGTTTAGAATGATATTTGGATTCATTAAAGTGAACATCATTGTTGCGGATAACCTTTCTGGATTCGGGATCCCAAAGTCTGTACCCCATCTCACCAGAATTACCATAGCCTAGAAAGATGCACTTTCTACTCTTTGGCTCAAGTTTGTTCCTAAATTCCTTTGCAACGTGAGTATATGCCTCACAACCAAAGACTCTGAGATGCTTGTATGAGGGCACCTTGCCTGACCATACCATCTCTGCCACTAAATCCTTCTGAAAAACCTTGCTAGGAGATCTATTTATAATATGAACAGCTATTGATACAGCTTCAACCCAAAACCCATTTGGTAGCTGTGCATTAGACAACATACTTCTGACCTTCTCTTGTATGGTCCTATTCATCCTCTCAGTAACACCATTTTGAGGAGGATTCTAAGGAGCAGTAAGTTCACGTTTTATACCTTTGGACTCACAAAAGTCCTGAAAGGCCTTTGAAACATACTCTCCACCGTTGTCAGTGCATAAGCATTTAAGCTTCTTGCCACTCTGATTCTCCACAAGTGTCACAAACGTTTTGAAAACACTAAACGCTTCATCCTTGTGCTTGAGAAATTAAACCCATACTTTCCTCGAGTAATCATCTATAAATGTCATAAAGTAAGAAGCTCCCCCTAGAGATAGGTTAGGCATAGGTCTACACAAATCACTATGAACAAGTGCCAACTGTGTATCTCTTCTACTGCTTCTATGCTTATGTGGCTGCTGTGTTTGCTTACCATACAGACAATGTTCACAGAATTCAAAATCATTAAATGAAAAGCCAGGAAAATAACCAAAACGAGACAAGATGTCCATTCCCTTCTTGGACATATGTCCTAACCGGCTATGCCACAAAGAAACGTTCGGCTGCTCGGTTACATTGATTACATTTTTAGAGACATTTGATACATAAATCATGTAAAGTCCTCCAGAATTTACTCCATGTGCTATTGTCATAGAACTCTTGGATATCTTCCACATGTTCTGTCCAAAAGTGGTGACGTAGCCAACATCATCAAGTAAACCTGTGTTGATCAAGCTCTTTGTAATTGCGGGAACATGTCTCACATTCTTCAACGTGAAAGAAGAGCTATTCTGAAACTTCAATTGAACATCACCAACACCTAAGATCTCACATGTCTGCCCATTGCCTAGCCGAACATGATCTTTAGTGGTCACATAAGAGGTAAACCACTCCTTGTTTGGAGACACATGAAGTGATGCCCCTAAGTCTATAATCCAGTCACTCAGTGCATTTCCATCAGATGCTGTAAGAAGAGCTGAGTCCATTGTATTCTTCAAAAAGTAGATGTCTCCTGACACTAGACTGTCATCCTCTGCAACAGTGTTTGTCACATTTATTTCTTGAATCTTCATTGAGGACTTGTTCTGCTCATCATGGTCTTCAAATTTCTCTTTGCCTTTTTTTGCTTTCCATTCTCTGCAGTCTCTTTTCATGTGACCCTTCTTGCCACAATGGTAGCATTCTATGTCACTCTTGCCTTTAGCACTACGAGACTTGCTACGAGACTGATTCCTCTTTCCACCTTTGTACTTTTCTTTGGTCCTTCCCCTGAAAACTAAGGCTGTTCCTTTGCCTTTGTCCATTGTCTTTCTATTGGTTTCTTTAGTAAGCAGACTTCCTTCTACACCTGCTATGTTCAAACCATCTGGAGGTGCAGAATTACTCAAAGCTGTGCGAAAAGTGTCCCAACTTTCCGGCAATGTGATCAACAGGAACATAGCTATAACAGGTTCATCAAACTTGACACCTTGAGTTGACAACTGACTATAGATTGTGTTGAATTCATTCAGATGATTGGACATAGGTGTCCCTTCTTTCATCTTCAAGTCAACAAGCTTCTTAAGACAGTATACATGTGAAGCTGCACTTTGCTTCTCATAAAGATCACTCAGCTTTAACCATGCTTGATAAGCCGACATCTCGTCTGCTACATTGAAGTAAACGCTTTCTGCCAAAGTCAGCATAATGGTAGAAAGTGCCAATTCATCCATTTCGCTCCATTCATCTTCGTCCATATCTTCTGGTTTTATCCCCTTGAGCTTTATAGGTTTTATCACCTTGATTATGTAATAACAATTTGAAGAATGCAGAAAAGCTAGCTATGCCATGTGGCGCGAATTAAGTGGATCTTAAAATAGGAGAGTTGGTAAAATAGAAAACGCATGGTAAAACGCAGACGAAGACAATGAAAAAAAAGCAATTGCGCAAGAAGATCAAAGCACTGGGCCGCACCACATCATGAAAAGGATATGAAAGCGCAAAGAGATATTGAGAGAGAGAGAGAGAGAGAGAGAGAGAGAGAGAGAGAGAGAGAGAGAGAGAGAGAGAGAGAGAGAGAGAGAGAGAGAGAGAGAGAGAGAGAGCGAGCGAGCTCTGCGTTGTGCACTAAAACACAGGAATAAAGAGACAGCTTGGCTAACATGCTTTGATCGCGGCAGGAAGCTCTAAACTATTTTCACAAAAAGTGCTTGGCACTGCCTTGGCTAACATGTATGACAATTGTGGTGTACTTCATGAAAGAGAGAGAGAGAGCTCTGCGTTGTGCACTAAAACGCAGGAATAAATAGAGAGCTTGGCTAACATGCTTTGATCGCGGCAGGAAGCTCTAAACTGTTTTCACAAAAAGTGCTTGGCACTGCCTTGGCTAACATGTATGACAATTGTGGTGTACTTCATGAAGCACAAATAGTGCTAGACAAGCTTCCTCTCCAGAATGTCATCTCTTGGAATGCTTTGATCGCGGGATATGCTCAATAGTGGCAGGGCAAGAAGCTCTGGACTGTTTTCCCAAAAAGTGCTTGACGAGCTTCCTCTCTGGAATGTCGTCTCTTGGAATGCTTTGATTGCGGGATATTGCCCAATAGCGGCAGGGCCAGGAAACTTTGGGCTGTTTTCAGCACATGCAAAGAGAAGGAAGGTCTCGAAATGCATTCAACTATGCTTGTATCTTGAAGGCATGTGGCGTTATGCAAGATGCTGATATGGGCTTCGAATTCCTCTCCAGAATGTCATCTCTTGGAATTCTTTAATCGCGGGATATGCTCAATAGTGGCAGGGCAGGAAGCTCTGGACTGTTTTCACAAAAAGTGCTTGACGAGCTTCCTTTCGAGAATGTCGTCTCTTGGAATGCTTTGATTGCGGGATATTGCCCAATAGCGGCAGGGCCAGGAAACTTTGGGCTATTTTCAGCATATGCAAATAGAATGAAGCTCTCCAAATACATTCATCTACGCTTGTAGCTTGAAGGCATGTGGTGTTATGCAAGATGCTGATATGGGCAAAATAATTGACATTGTTGGAAAAAACAGTGTATTTGGCACTGCCTTGGCATGTATGTAGAAAGCACAAAAAGTGCTTGAGGATCTTATTGTTCGGAGTCGCGTCTCTTGGAATGCACTGATTGCAGGATACGCACAATAGGAGCACGGCTAGAAAGCTTTAGGCTGTTTTCAGCGGTTGCAAAGTGAGGGCTTCTGTCCATATGCAATGACCTATGCATGCATCTTAAAGGCATGTGGCTCTACCCAAGATGCGGATATGGGCTTAAATATTTGCTCTGATATTGCTAACCAAGGGTTGTTGCAAATTTTTTTGTGCTTGGCAATGCCTTGCTCCACATACATCCGTTTTCTCTTGAAACATCGCCAATTAAGCAACAATAAAGGCTACACAAGCAAAAATAAAGAGTAACAAGATGAATCTTTCTTTTGTGAGCTCACTTAAAGACTGTGCTAAGGAGAAGGTTTTGTACCAAGGAAGTAGCATTCATGCTGATATTTGTGATAGTGGGTTACTTGAAAAGAATGCATACTTGGATAAATTCTTGGTCAGTATGTATGTCAAGTGCGGTGCACCGCACAAAAAATCTTTGACGAGGTTACTGTGCGAGATGTCATCTGCAGGATATGCCCAACCGAGACAGGGCTAGGAAGTTGTGGGCTGTTTTCACCTGATGCATAGTGAGGGCCTGTCTCCAGACGCAATCACCTACACGTGCATTTGAAAGGCATGCGCATTGTGGCTCTACGCAAGATGTTGATATGCACACAAAAATTCACGATGATATTGTTAGTCTGAGGCTACTGAAAAGAGATCTGGTGCTCGGCACTGCCTTGGTCAATGTGTATGCCATATGTGATGCACTTGAGAAAGCACAAATAGTGCTTGAGGAGCTTTTTGTTTGAAATAACGTCTCTTGGAATGCACTGCTGTTTCAAAAAACTTTCGTGATTTGTTATGCCTTTCTTGATATGTATGCCAAATGTGGGACACTTCAAAAAGCACAAAAAGTGCTTGAGGAGCTTTTTATCCGGAATGTTTTCTCTTGGAGTGCATTGATTGAGGGATGCGTGTAACAAGAGCAGGCCAAAAAGCTCAAGGCTATTTTCAATGGATGCAAAGCAAGGGCTTCTCTCTAGATGCAATCACATACACATGCATCTTGACCTTCTGTATCAAGGCACTAGGATTCATGTTGATATTCGCGATAGTGGGTAACTTGAAAAGGATGCATACTTGGAAAAATGTTGGTCAATATGTATGTCAAGTGTTGTTAGTTCTTGCGCAACAAGTCTTTGATGAGCTTACTGTATGGGATGTAGTCTTGTGGAACTCACTGATTGTAGGATATGCTCAGCAGAGATGCAATCACCTATGCATGGAGGCATGTTTCTCTACCCAAGATGTTGATATGCTCTTAAATATTTGCTCTGATATTCTTAGCAAAGGGTTCTTGCAAAAATTGTTGTGCTTGGTTGCTCCACACACATCCATTTTCTCTCGCAACACCCCCAAGCAAGCAACAATAAAGGCTAGACAAGCAAAATTGGAGAGCAAGAGAACGAGTCTTTATTTTGTTAGCTCACTTAAAGACTGTGCTAAGGAGAAGGTTTGTACCAAGGCAATAGCATTCATGTTGATCTTTGAGATAGTGGGTTACTTGAAAAAAATGCATACTTGGGGAAAATGTTGGTCAGTAAGTATGTCAAGTGCGGTGCACCTATCAAGTCTTTGACAAGGTTACTGTACAAGATTTCATCTTGTGGAATGCACTGATTGTTTGCAGGATATGCCTAGACAAAGCTAGGAAGCTGTGGGCTGTTTTCAGTTGGTGGGTGGCAAGGGCCTATCTCCAGACGCAATCACCTACGCGTGCATCTTAAAGGCATGCGCATTGTGGCTCTACGCAAGATGTTGATATATAGACACAAAAATTCACAATGATATTGTTAGTCTAAGGCTGGTGAAAAGAGATGTGCCAATCTGTTTTTAGCAGATGCAAAGCGAGGGTCTCTCTCCAGATGCAATCACATACGTATGAATTAATGTGGCTCTACACAAGATGCTAATGCAAGGCGAGGCCCTCTGTCCATATGCAATCACCTACGCATGCATCTTGAAGGCATGCGACTCTATGCAAGATGTTGATATGGGATTAAAAATCTACTCTAATATTATTAGTGAGGGGCTGTTGCAAAAGTTTGTTGTGCTTGGCAATGCCTTGGTTGATATGTATGCCAAATGTGGTGCATTTTGTAAAGCACACAAAGCTCTTGAGGACCTTCTGTCCAAAATGTCGTGCATTGATTGCGGGATATGCACAACAGAAGCAAGGCCAGAGAGTTCTAGGCTGATTCCAGTGGCCAATGCAAAGCGAGGAAATCTCTCCAGATGCAATCATATACGTGTGCATCTAGAAGGCATGTGGCTCTGTGCAAGATACTGATATGGGCATAAAAATTCTTGCTCATATTGTTAGTCAAGGGCTGTTGAAAAAGGGTATCGTGCACAATGCCTTGGTTGACGTGTTTGCTAAATGTGGTGCCCTTTTTGTCCAGAGTTTGGACTCTTCAATGCACTGATTGAAGGATTTTCCACACAGGGTAGGGCCAAAAAGCTCAAGTCTGTTTTCAACAAATGCGAAGCGAGGGCCTCTCTCCAGATGCATCAGCTACGTATGCATCTTGAAAGCATGTGGCTCTACGCAAGATGCTGATTTCGGCACAAAAATTCACAATTGTATTGTTAGTTAAAGGCTATTGAAAAACGATGTCATACTTTGCATTGCTTTGGTTGATATTTATGCCAAGCACTGATTGCAGGATATGCACAACAAGAGCAGGGCCAAAAAGCTTTAGACTATTTTCAGTGGATGCAAAGTGAGGGCCTTTGTCCAGATGAAATCACCTACTCATGCATCTTGACGGCATGTGGCTTTATGCACGATGCCGATATGAGCTTCAAAATTCACTCTGATAAGGTTAGTCTCGGGTTGTTGCAAAAAACTGTCGTGCTTCGCAATGCCTTGGTCAATATGTAGGTCAAATCTGGTGTACTTTAGGGAGCACTGAAAGTGCTTGAGGAAATTTATTTCTGGAATGTCGTCTCCTGGAGTGCATTGATTACGGGATAGGTGCAACATGAGCAAGACCAAAAATCTCTAGGCTGTTTTTAGAGGATGCAAAGTGATGGCCTCTCTCCTGATGCACTCACATACGCGTGCATCCTGAAGGCGTGTGGCTCTACACAAGATGCTGATATGTGCATAAAAATTCACACTGATATTGTTATTCGGGGAATGTTGAAAAAGATGTCATTCTTCGGCATGCCTAGGTTGACATGTTTGCTAAGGTGCACTTTAAAAATTCACTTTTGATATTGTTAGTCCGAGAGTTGTTGCAAAAAATGTCATGCTTGGCATGCCTTGGTCGATATATATGCCAAATGTGGTGCACTTCAGAAAGCACAGAAAGTGCTTGAGGAGCTTCCTATCCGGAACATCATCTCTTGGAGTGTATCGATTGTGGGATATGCACAAGAGGAGCAGGGCATAAATCTATAAGTTGTTTTTAGCCGTGCAAATCGAGGGCCTCTCTGCTGATGCAATCACGTACGCGTGCATTTTGAAAGCATGTGGTGCAGTTTAGAGAGCACCAAAACTTCTCGAAAAGCGTCAAATCTGGAGCTAGAATGCACCGATTGCAAGATTTGCCCCATAGGGGCAGTTTCTGGTAGATGCGAAACGATGGCCTCTCTCCTGATTGCAGGATTTTCTCCACAAGGGCAACCAGATGGGTCGTCCCGAAGACTGCGAGTTTGTGTATGTGTATGTGTGTGAGTTTACAGACGGACCATCCGGAAGATTCAACCAACCCTAAGACCATGGACATCAAAAGTAATGTAGGTTATGGTATGCATGATAGAAAAAGTGAATGTGAGAGTCAACATGCTGGCAAAAGTCGAGCAACACATAATGGTGGGAAGGTGATGCAACAATGCAAGGGAGGTTTGACAGTCGATCCATCCAACATTGTGCTTCATGCAGACAACGAATAGCAAAGGTACACTCATATTTTGTGTTTTGATTTCCTCCATGTGATGTCAAAGTTCTTAGATTACATCATGTATACAATAATGCAATGAATTTTTATCATTTTTGTTGAAAAGATTTCAGATGAAGGTGACAAGGACTTTTTATGCCCAACAAAGGGACACACGGACAATACAACAAGACATGGCAATGTGGAATGATACATGTCTTTATAAAAAATCGGTAATCAGTTCTTCCTTGTACAAGTGATATTTTTACAATAAAAAGTCCCTCCAACACCGAAGGAGAAGCATAAGTCCCCCTTTAACATTGGAGGGGATACAAGTGGCAGGGGAAGCGCACATTCCTTACGGTATCTTTATAAATGTGGAGAACGGTGCCAGCTCCACACCATACATACGTATGGTTTTTTTTTTTGGGCACAAGCATTGCAAGGGCACAAAATGCATCTTGCTCCGTTTTTATTATAATGTGAAATTTTTTACATCCATACATATTTTAATGCAAAATCTCATTTGTGATGCGAGGTCATAGAGCTTTTGGCAAAATCTTTGAGGAGAGATGTTGTGGAGCCTTCATCAAAAGCTATGCCATGCGGTAAGATCCACACTACTATCACTTTTTTACTTCTTACCATATACATAGTGAAGCAATCAAGGCAAACTAGTTACTTCGCATGTCAAAGGCCCCACTGCTTGTGGTCATTTAGTGGCCGATCTTGTTCCCACTTAAAGCCCTTTTTCTAATGATTTATTCGAAAGTCATGGGATTCTCCACGATGCCAGTGAGTGCGGCATCACTTCAAGTAGATCTAACTGCAGGAGTTATACACGTACCAGAGGAGGACCCACACACTGTCCAGAAGGGTCTGCAAGAATGGCAATTCAGAGATGCATCAAGAAAGCCAAAAGCAAACCTAACCAGGCCTTGGAGACTATCTTGAAATTTTCCAATCAAGCATGCTATGTTAAAAACAACATTGTCTACGAGGTTTTAGATAAAAAAGGATCCCCATAGGTGGCTATGTTGCATATGCGGAACATATGTCTCACGATTCTTTCACTTCTTAATGTATCGGGCATAGTAGAGGTAAATTGTTTAAAACATCCAAAAGGACTATGGCAACGATGGAAGCATATGAGCAAGCAATACAAATGGTCGCAGTGGTGGATGAGATGCATGCACCCATTGTCTATTCTAAAGAGACATACTTGAAAGCCTCCAATTCATTGTGGTCATCCTTGCTCAAAAAGAGAAGGTACAAAAAGCACCACAAGTCATTCTATATCTGATTACATGATAGAAACTGTCTGGTTATTGATCTTGTTATATGGGTTTTGCAAACTCGAACTGGTCTGACCATAGGTCCTGGCAGCAGAAAGCTTCTAGGTGTGGTGTTCAAGTGATCAGCCCTGCCGACGTTCTGGATATGCACTTGGAGACTGCAACGAGGCAATTACAGAAACACAGCCATGTGTTTCCATGGACAATGGAAGTAGTTATTGCTTGACAACATACACTGTGTGTCAGAACTTGCGAAGATGGTGTATGGATGTAGAGATGGCAGCAAGGGAGAATGCGCTGAATGAGGGAGGTTCCTGCCTGATAGAGCACATACATTACCTCACGGTGGAGGTGCATGGTTGCCTGCCTCCATAGCCTACCTGCAGTGCTTGAGACGCGCACAAGAAGGGTTGTTTGCAATGGCGACGTAGGTGACATTAAAACTGGTATTTTTCTCATAAACCAAGCTAAGGAACTGTGGAAAAAGCTGCAATGGCCTCTGTATACTGTTGCCTCGCCCAATGTTTCTGATGCTGGCTTTGCACTTCAGCAGTACTGGCTCAGTACTGGCTCCAACCTAAATTACAAGCAACTCAGGATGGAGCCGTCTCTAACATTAATGGTGGAGCAATCTACCGAGGTTACTCATGGCCACGACAGGCTCCTTATACTTATTCCTAAACCACAATCATTAGTGTTCTACTTGGAATATTAACACCTACATAGTAACGAAGAAAATGAATACAGATTTTGAGGCTGCTTGTAAAATCTATTCAACCAGCAACCACGTTCGGCTACTTAGAAAGTCACAAGGAACTTTTGACATGTTACCATATAGAAAGTTTCATCATGTTCAGGCTATTTCCAACATAGAAGTAGCAAATCATACTTTTTATGCTAGATGGAACTAGTAATTGCCTAGGCTTGTAGTGGAATTGCTAGATATAACTAGCAAAACAATAGTTTCCTATAAATTTGCTATACATTAAGTTCATATTAGCTAGATGAAACTAGCAATTTTAAAATGCCCATGCATTTCCTATGTAGTAACTAAGTGAAGTTGCTGATTGAAAGTAGAAAATCCTAACTCCAATGCAATAACCATATAGCAATTTTGACTTTTCACACTTGCTATATAGTAAGTAACTAATATCTCACCGCATGGGAAGCTCTTCAAAATATCCATTGGTTCCATATGCTCACCATTTGAGAAAGAGGCTTTTATCTATTTTTCCTATAGTAACCATATAATAAACTCTTTAAAAGGTCAATTGGTTCTATATGCTCACGATATGAGAAAGAGACTTTGATGTATTGTCTTATATACACATGTATTTTTAAAATTTGTTTAAATCTTAGGTTTCTTTTGAGGATTTCATGTTTCCTTGATATGTATACCTATAAAAATGTGTAAATCATAGCACAAATCTCTTTCATTATCAACTTAAACAAAATTTACAGTACTTATTATTATATATTGAAGTCGCAGTATCGAGTAGTGCATCATTTTCTTCTAACAAAAGGAACACCCTAATAATAGAATAGTCTTGATCTATGTCTTGAGGTGAATGCTATAATATAAATTAATTAGTTCTCACTTGGAAGGAGAGGGTTTTGGAAAGAACGTAAAAGTGGTGTAGACCAACCAAATAGATCACCAAGTGGTAGCAGATGATTGACCTTGAAACCCGCACCTCGTGCATTATTTTTCTAATTCTTGAAATCTCCCACTAAGAAGTAGAAGAGCTACTTAAAACATAGCCCATTTAACTCTGAGCTTCACCCATTCTTTTCCACTAACCTTGTGGCTATCCATAAATCTAGGGCTTAACTTAAACATTATCTTGAAAAATCAACTAGTTTTTCTAATACAAGGTCTTGGTTTTATCCATCTTGCAAATTCTTTGAGTCTCTCTCTCTCTCTCTCTCTCTCTCTCTATATATATATATATATATATATATATATATATATATATATATATATATATATATATATATATATATATGTGTGTGTGTGTGTGTGTGTGTGTGTGTGTGTGTGTGTGTGTGTGTGTGTTCTTGCATAAGAGCAAACTCTATCTAGAATTTTTCACAACGACACTCTATCTAAGAGGGTTTTCACAATTCTCTCTCTCTCTCTCTCTCTCTCTCTCTCTCTAACATTCATCAAATGCTTTTGGTGTTTTCCACATTTGTTTTGTGACATCTTCAAATTTTTTGTGACATCAAAGTATCCTTAATTGGCATAAAACCAATTAACCAAAGCTTCTAGCATCGGGTCAAGGAACTTGCATAAAGCAATAAGAAAGATCAAAGAGATGAAAACATCATGAAAATAATTAGTCTATATGCATCTCCTTTGCAATGTGAGTAGTGATGTTTTTCTACTGTCTTATATACACTTAAGGCATTCTATAGAATAGGAGTGCATTACTGAACCCTATTATGTTTCGTGCTCTTATGTGAAGAAAATCAACATTAGGTTTCACTTCATGAAGGCAAAATCAAGAACACTATGAGATCCTAACCGTAAGTCAATTGTATAATAAGCATCTCATGTACAAAGAATGGAATTGTTTGTGTACTCGCATACATAATGTTTAGAATAAACAAGTAACTAATGCATTGGCTTTGCCACAATGAAATAGGCTCTAACATTTCTTCATCTTGTCTAAGATATGAAGTGTCTAGCTCAACTAATTATCTCGCAACATATAGTACAAATGTATTGGCTGTAGTTAGGGATTCCCAACCCTATATCAAAATCTCTTGACATACCATTTTTCATTGAAGATTCCTTAGGAAGATGTCATGCTAGTCAGCCATTACCTTACCGTTAAGAAACACTCCCTATTACTATCTCTATGTTACCAGTTTGTCTATGAGAAGGGGGTTGGACTGGACTCCCCTTTAAAGCAACATGCAATGCTCAAGACCCCATTGTTGAACATGTCTAGACCCCAGAATGATCGAAATGTTATGAGCATGCCTTGAGGTAGGCACCCAATACATGACGTGAATCTAGTAATCCACCTTCCTCCATTCATTTCAAAAATCCACACCACATAATTCATAAGCTTGACTCACCAAGAACATGCTAATAGTCCTACCTTGCAATTGTCTTTCCTTATGCGCTAGAATCCAATCAAGAAGTTAAATTTCATCAAGCTCCTTATGTTTAGGTTGTTCAACATATACTTGACATGTCAACACGTCTCCAACACACTTCGGAAACATTAAATTTCTTTTGTAACTTGGAAATAATCATTATACCGAAAAACCTTTGGAAACAAATTTTCATTTCCCCTTTGTTTCTTTAGCCCTTGCTTGTCGCCCTGGCTTACCCTAGGGCTGACATTACTCCCCCCTTGGAGAAGCGTTTTTGTCCTCAAAAACAAAAGTGGTTGTATCTTCATAGGAACACTAATGTTTTCCACAGTGGCATCCTTTAGGATCCAGTTGTTTGTTATACCGGAACACGGTTCAGTAGGAGGTTCAATGAAATCAAGAATAACATCTTGATTTTTCACATTGTTGTCCTTTTGTAACCATCTTGTGTAACTAACCCATATCCAACATAGTGTATAGACTCCATGTAGAGCTCACATGAGCATGGTAAATGAGTTATCATAGCAAAGATGTACCCCAAAGAGTACCTCTTTTTACTTTCTATGAAAGTAACTAGTTGACGTAACTCATCAACAAGTATAAGTCCTTGACTTGTTATCAAGTTTCATCAGTAAACAACCCCACCATAGCTAGTGTTCAAGGTCTAGAATCTAACTTACACATGAAGAGACTAAACCTAGTCGTAGACATGCTTTACCTTATGGTAAGCAAACTCCAACTAGATGATACATGCTTTTTAATTGGATTGCTTGGTGCTAAAGTACGTTATTTGCATATCCTTTACACAAGATTACACTTTCCCCACCATTTATAGATAGTCTTCCAAAATGACTAGTAAACATGGATCACAATACCTTATAACATGGTTGAGCAATCAACAATGTTATAAATAACCATCTTAGCTAACTTGAAAGATCCACAAGCACACAAATCAAGCCATGACCTCTGTTGGTGATTTGTTAGCTCTATGTCATGAACGTGTATGCCACTCAAAATCAGCCTTCGCTAAACACTAGGTCCCATAACACCTTGTGTGCATGCATCTAGCAAAAACAGATCCAAACCTGCATATCCATGATCATGCATGTCAATACTTATGGAGAATATGATGCGCATAGCATACATGAAAGAGGAGTGTAAATAGTTTAAAAAAGAAACTAAATACTTTCCATTGTAATCATTTGTAAGCCTTGCTGAAACATTTGAACCATAATAGAATGTGAAACATAAGTCACTTCTAGATACAAACAATGAAACATTTTCATTAGTAACACATAGCCATGCTATATGCATAAATGATCATCTATTAATGTTGTTTAGCAACATTTGTAACCTTAACAAGTCATACTAAGTATCCGAAAAATTTTGGCCACTAAAATTTTTCCCGATACCATGTGCTCAAAATGGTCTATAAAACGGATTTGACAAGCGCCTAGGGACTTTGTCACGACACATAATTGAAATAGCGGGCACCAATGTCAGTCCTAGAGACTCATAGTCTCCACATGTGGAAAATGTCTCAAATAAGAATGTCTGGAAAAAGAACATCCTTCAAGTACAAGATGTACTCGTGTGTGGAGGTAACTACAAACACACTCAGACATGCGTGAGAGGGACCCTCATTAACCTTGCTCCACACTGGCTAAACCTGTAATAGTTAATGGCCTAGTAACTTGTGTGTAGCGGAAAATAGCATAAACATAGTGAGCATTTCATTAGAATAGATTCCTAATGAGCATAACAAGAGTGCTTGGATGGAGAGAGCAACAAAAAGCATAACACCTAGTTAGATAGGCATGAACAATACTTCAAAAGAGAGAGAAATTAAGCTATTGACAATAGTTGAGGCCCGGATTTACATGGAGCCGGTCCCCCCCCGGAAAGGCTTTGTATTATAGGTTTCTCCCACCAAGGGAGACATTTTACAATACAATACTTTGTGTTCCTTCAATAACTTGCTAGTGCAATGAAGATGGAAGATTCAATCACCATGCACACACTTATAAAACACAAAATCAATTCCCTCACGATCTTAGATCCAAGACCTCACACACCTTCAAAGAGGGTGAGAGCTAGCGGGGTATGAGAGTAGATTGGAGGAAGAAGGAGTAGTCTTACGAGAAAGAAGTATATCTCCTCACCTAATCACTCATAAATGCTTAGCATAGCTGAGTAATTAGCATGGTAGAGGACATGAGCATGCATTGAAGCTTGGATATTGGTTGGATTTGCATCACAAAGCCAAGAGTTGTTGGTGTAGGCTTCCCGTCCCACAAGCTTGGAGTAGGTGATGATCTTTCCATTAAAGCTTGAGAAGGAGAGAGAGTCTTCTTTGCTTCACACATGAGATTGTGTGTGTGTGTGTGTGATAATGCCTTGACGAAATCAGCCCCATTTTTCTCTTGGTCGACCCCTCCTGCTAATTCCTCTTGTTGGCTTCCCATTGGACCTCTCCAAGCTTAGCCAATAGGGTTTAAGTGGTCAAATGAAGATCCTTGTGACATGTGTTCCCCTTTCCCCTTTTGTGAGAGCTTTAGGTAATTAATTAATGCAATTAAACTCTCATTGGACCCCTTTGTCTTCTGGCAAATAGGAATCAAGCAAGCCATTGGGCTGCTGAATTCTCATTGGACCCCTTGGGAGACTGTCCAATAGTCTTCTAGAGAGCTTAATTCTTATTAGTTATTTTATCAAGTGTTTTTAAATGAATTAAAGTAGATTTACTCTAGCTTAATTCTCATTGGTCCACCTCTATGGCCATCCAATAGGATTTGAATGCACCTTGGGGGCAACTGGGCTAGGGAGCTGACATATGTCCCCTATTCCCTTTGTGTAAAGGGAGCCTATGAGTGTGTGTGTGTGTGTTTCTCTCTCATCCCCTACTAAAAGGACTCGCCCCCTCCTATGTAGGGATCTAGGAAGACTTTGTGTACACTTTACAAAGCATCCAATATCCCTAAGGTTTGACCATTGGACTTTACATTGAATTTTGGAACCTTAGCATTTTGGAAGTCTTAATGGACTGAACCTTAGGGTCTTTGAAGCCCATCATTGCACATTACTCTTTTGCAGATGGCCCCCCCTTTGGATTCCTATTTTCCCTCCTTTGGATCCCTATTGTGGCCGGTCTGCCAGCTTAACCAATATTCTAGCTTTTTCTCCCCTGGTACTTCCCCATATTAAATGTTCACTTTAACATGAGAAAATCATTTAGGAGAATTAGATATTAGTTATTATGACAAAACCAAACTCCTTGAGTTCGTAGAGCGTGTTGTATCCCATGTGATAATGTCATTCATGGTAGCCTAAATCTCTACACACATCTCTTAATGATGAAGAAGATTTCTTCCTTTCATACTTTAAAAGTATTCCAGTCTTCAGGAGATCAATCATTGTGAAGTTATGCCATGTCCTGCACAGGCATTTTGATGTAACTTGGTAATGTTGTGCTTTTATGCACATCCTGATTTACTGAGACTTACCCGTTATCTATTGTTGTTTGAATTTTCCTTAAAGCTTGGTGGTTCGAGTACCATACTTGAGTGAGGATTTGATTAATACCTGCTCCTCTTTGAGTCCATGTTTTGATAATCCTTCCTCTAACCGGTTGTCATATGGGCTTCCAAGAAGGGATTGATAGGTCTTATTCGTCAATGTAAGATGTCAATATCTATCAAAAGTTGACCAGGTGGCACCAATTTTAACTTAAATGCACCCAATTTATACTTGATTGCAATGAATTGCATATCTTTAGACTCCTATAGATTCTAATTCCTTTAACATGTACCCAAGACTAACTCTATTGGGCTTGGTTGCACACAATTACACTCAGCTATGTCCAACTAGACAAAGTTCAACTCAAAAGATCCAATGGATGCCTCTAGATACATTCCTTCAAAGAGATCCACAAGGATCTAGGTGTATCTAATTTGTGAGCATGTAGGTTATATCTCAAGTATTTCCTAGAAAACCCTTTGCAACCCATTGAAGGCTGATTCATACTACAGCGATAAGATTCCTTGCCCAAAAAATTTCTTTTTATTGGTTGACGCCCTTTTGAAGAGCTAGGATTTCTATCATGTCGACAAACAATATCATCATGAGTTATTTTTCCCATATTAGTGTATTCCAAATTGCCACGTGCCTTCAAGATGCAATCATAGGTGGTGATTGCATGTGGAGAGATGCTCTTGCTTCCCATCTGTTGAAAACAACTCATAGCTTCTTGGCCCTACCACATTTTTCATACATATCAACCAAGGCAATGCCAAGCATAATGTTTTTTTTTTCCAATAGCCCTTGACCAACAATATCATCACGAGTTCTTCTGCTACAATCCACTACAATCGTAATCATGTCTACTAAAATCTCCATCATCATCACTTCCTTGAATATTGCCATCGTCTGTATTTTGACATTCACTTTTTCTATCATGTCTACCATCACCTGTGCTTTTGTGTTGTTCTTCTCCTTTTAACTTAGCCGTGTTCTCTAAATTGTTTAGGTTTTGTCTTTCGCAAATTTTAAAATTAAGAGGAAAAGGGTTTGCGCAGAATTGCAAGAAGCCCAGAAATTCCACCACGACGATGAGGCGTGCAAAGTGCAGCCACGATTGCAGCCTCCGACTGTGTAGAGAATGGACTACACAAACCCTCTGGTACTGCAGTCATGTGTGTGTGTGTGTGTGTGTGTGTGAGAGAGAGAGAGAGAGAGAGAGAGAGAGAGAGAGAGAGAGAGAGAGAGAGAGAGAGAGAGAGAGAGAGAGAGAGAGAGAGAGAGAGAGAGAGAGAGAGAGAGAGAGAGAGAGAGAAATGCGTATTGCAATTTGCAAGACTCTACACAACGGCCAATGGCTTCTACAAGCTCTCTAGGCAAGTGGACTGGGTGGATGCAGTAGCTATACTGGCTAATGGCTTGGTGGGCACTGCGCATGGGGCAACCATGCCTTTTTTCCTCGGCAAGCTCATTGACTCAATCTACAGCTTTTTTGACTCTGATCGTATGGCCAAGCAAGCCTCCAAGGTTTGTTAGAATCAATAACAACAAGGCAACGGAATGACATTGAAAGGCTTGGGATAGATCTCAAATTATGTATTTGTTTCTTTGATTTTCTTTCTAGTGTTCCGACATTCTTGTTGAACAGTTTCATTGAAGCTTGCTCAACCTCATAGCTTGAATGAGTGATTCAGAGTTTACATTGCCTTTGGTATTGATGCCATGAAGCGATGTTATATTTATCCCCTCAGTGGAAACATTTCCCCTTGGTGATTGTTTGCTCTACCTGAGCTTGGGGCAGATTGGGACTGACGTTCTATCCTAATTATTTAAAAGCATTCATATTTAATTTAAGTGTGAATGAGAATGCAGACTAACCACTTTATCTAGGAGTACAGTTTATTTCATAAAGAAATAGAGACATTCCATTGTGTAGTGCAGAGGTGTCAATGTGGATGCTCACTGAAGAAAGACAAGCTACACAATTGAGGATACGCTATGTGAAATCTTTACTTTTGCAAGACACATGGGATTCTTTGACACCGATATACCTACTGGTAAGTTGTAGCTGGCATTTCAAGTGATACCACTCTGGTGGCGATTGGATCTAATGTTCAATTGTTTAGCTTCTTATTTCCCTTCTAGATATTGCAAAAGAACAATTCACAGTGTCAACATGTGTCATTTCAACACTTTTTTGTGCAAAATCAGTGAGCATGCTTGTGGTTTTTGTGTTTTTTTACAGACAAGGAACTTGCTCCATCACATGGGTCAATTTGTGTGTGGTATAAGGCTTGAATTTCTTTGTGTGACAGTTATCTTTGATCACTCTGGCGGTGCGGCCAGTCATTGTGATGGCTTGAGTATTTTGCACCTATGTGATGACTGGAATTGCTGTTAGAAGCCAAGGAGCATACTCATGAACAACGAAAGTGGCTTTCAAGGTTAGAACCTTTATTACGCTCGTGTTGCATCAAGGATGCGTTCCCCTGCCTACTTGTTCAAGGTACACATATATCTCTTGCAGGTTATTGCACAAATGAGGTTAATGAAATCTTTTGTTGGAGAGAAAAAAGAATTTCAATCCTATTCAGATGCTTTGCAATCTATCAAGAAGCTGGGAATCAAAGCAGGGTTTGCCGAGAGGTTTGGAATAGGATTACTGTATGGAATGGCCTTCATGTTGCAATCATGCATCGTATGTTGTGTTTGCCTGAGTGACCTTTATAGTATGCATGGACGGATGGGGGAGCTTGTGGCTAAACCATCAATGCTGCCCTTGCACTGCCTAATACTGATGTGGCATTCACTGCTTGTGAAGGTCATTTGGGTGCTGTCGATTTTGAGTACAAGCAAGGTGAACAACTACTAAAGCTTTGGATTGAGTTTTCCATGTATTTTTTGGCCATTATTTCAATAGATCAGGGACTAAAAGACAGGTAACCTTATAGTTTCTTAACTCAAGTACCAAGAAAAGCTTATATGTATTGAATCATGAAACTTGGTCTGAACATCAAGATGTACATATGTATGAAGTAGCTAATGCATTGCGTAAGTGTGTAAGCTATCAGTACTTTATAACTTGGTGGTGCTTGCATCAATGATTGGAAAAGACGTGATGGTTACAGGCCATAGTGCTACTGGCTTGTTATTTTTGCCTGAGAGCAGGAGCTGTAGGCTATAAGGATCCTCGAAGATGTCAAATGTGATTCTACATGGCACGTTTCTTCTCTATTGCAGCTATGGTCTAGTGCATTGGTCTACTAGCTTGTGTACAAAATTGTTTTGCGTGAGCAAGGTAAACACAAGTGCATGCACTTTGACACGCCATTGTTGGAAACCATTAGCAGCCATTTTGTGATGGAGAGCATCATTTGGGCACTCGATTGACATGCCAAACTCTGGTATATTAGGTAACGCCCTCATACTCTCATTTATAAAACACACATCTATACATGCTTTATGTAATTGTATGAATGAAGATAGAATGCTCGTTGGCCATGTCTCTTTGAGTTGTGTGCATATATCGTTATGGTGGCTAAATATGTGGGTAAATGTACATGAAGGACATGGAATATACTGAAAGACATAATGGTCAGTGGAGCTACTGATTTTTTCAGGTGGAATTTGCAGCTTGCATTGTGAGCTGATGTATGCAATGGGAAGAGTTCTTGCAAATGTGTATTATTGCCTGCTGAAGTTGTGTCTTGGCTGATGTATGGACTTATAGTGTTTAACAACTATTTTTATAAGGCCAAATGCTTTGTAAGTTGATTGTGAACTGGGAATACTGATATCCAGCCATAGTTTTGTGCGGCTTTGTAGGGGTCTAGGCTACTTGTGAGTCATGTCTCTTGATGAGGATTCATTGATTATTTGAAAGATTGGGTATTTTAACAGGTTGTAGTATGATTACTTTCACCGAGAAGTAGGGGTGTTGAGGTAAGTTTGGGAGCGCTAGGAGGATTATTACTTTTCGTTTTGAAATTACTAGATGAATTACTGTTTTATATCTTCGAGTTGCTAGAAATATTGCTAGTTTCGTAACACATCTCAAACTAGTAAGTGAGCTTGAACTCTCTTGATTCATCTAGCAATTATCTTACCATATAGAAACTCAACTTACTATATGGTAAGAAGATTTCTACTTGAAGAATCTAGGAGTATTCTCACGCTTACTAGTTTGCACTTTTGCTAGATGTGTGTGTTGAAACTAGTAAGATATCTAGCAATTATATATTTTTTGCCATATGGTAAGCTGTCCAAAGCCCCTTGTGAGTACTTTTTATATTTTCCTCTCTGCAGTGATTGCAGAGCTTAGTAGCACCTCATCTATATTATATTTGATCCAGGACCCTCTATATATCATATTTTTGTTATCAGGTGGGTTTCTGCATGTAAATTTTTTGTTTTCCGATGAGTTTTTGCGGATAAATAATACATCGATTGTTCATGTTCTTATCCATCTGATATTATTTTGAAGTAAACAATCAAGTGCTTGAAGTCGGCATTCATAAAGAAAGTATGACTCAATAGGAAGCCCAGACAAGGTTGCGAGTTTGGCTAGCAAACAAAAATAAACGATTAAAGATCCACAGGAAACATTATGTGCCTAAATACATGCTCATTGAGCATTAGGCAGAAAAAGTTCAAATAGGGCCCAACGTGCTTGGCCATGGCACAACTAACATGAGACTTACCAGATGGCAAGGATGTCTCTGTGCCTATTATTCAAGAGAGACTCTCTAGTTGCATCTTCACATACAAATAGTATTTCTTATCCATAGCCAATTGAGTCAGAAAGTTTTAAAACCTAAGGTCCATTCTACCTCTTTGACATTTGTAATCTCATACCACTACCACCTGAGGGCAACACTGGCCATCAAATTCAATAGCATACACATTTGCAATCTCACTGGTCATTTCTAATAAACACCTTATCAAGAGTGGCCTTAATCCTTATCAAGACATCATTTGTTAAGGATTGTTTATCTTTATCTGGAAAATCTACAAATACACGAAGTCTCCTGAAAAGACAACTTGACCTCTTCAACTTTCATATGAACCCATATAAAAAGAAGAGAGCAGACAATAATAAATACTGGTCAAATATCAAGCTTTTACTCCTAGAGCTAAGGTTAAAAAGAACAGACGCAACATAGATACCTCCACTTCTTGCAGGAATCATAGAATCTGTCTCCAATTTCTATTCAAAACACATTGCGCATTGATGGATTAGTTGGTATGAGCTGCCATGCTACCACCTTCTTGCAGGAATCATAGAATTTGTCGCCAATTTCAATTCCAACTCCTATCAAAACACATTGTTCATTGATGGTGATTGGTATGAGCTACCATGCATCGTTCATTTTGGGAATCCATGGGCGCCCAAGTCTCATCTTGCTCGGAACTAGGTTCAGTGTGAAATTTATTCTATGAAATTTTGAAAAACTATGTGTGAAAACTTTAAGCTTTTAGAAGAAGTTTTATTTTAAGCATTGCAGCCCTAGTCTGTTTGAGATGTAGTCTCTAGACACAAAGTTTGAAAGCGGATGGATTTGGAGCGAGCCTCCCCCACCCCCCTCCACCCCTACCACGAACTACCACTAGATGTCGTTCATTGTTGCTTCTACCACCGACGACAAGTGGCCCTTCCTTTGAACCACTACAACCCCTCTTGCTCTTCCACATTGCACCACCAACCTCCAAGTGCCTCTCTCCTCTCTCTCCTCTCTCTTCTCTTCTCTCTCTCTCTCTCTTCTCCTCTCTCTCTCTCTCTCTCTCTCTCTCTCTCTCTCTCTCTCACTCTTCTCTCTCTCTCTCCTCCTCTCTCTCTCTCTTCTCACCTCTCTCTCTCTCTCTCTCTCTCTCTCTCTCAGCCTTGCCTCCTCATGCCCCTCTCAGCCACCCCCCTTGCGCCACCCTCAGCCGAACTCCTTGCCTCGCCACCCTCATCCTAGCCCCTCGCGCCCCCCCTCTCCCCCGCTTCCCTCGTGCCCCCCCCCCCCCCCCCCCCCCCCCCCCCCCCTTCGCGTGTTTTGCGAAGCTAATCCGAAGGTCATTGTCAGGCCCTCTTGCAAGCAAGCCTGAGCTCTCTCCAGTGATTGCATTGCATTGCTAGTTCATATTTTTGTAGTGCACAACCTACAGAAAGTTTTTAGAGTTCGAGTAATTTCAGAGGGGTAATGTAATGGAAATAGCCTATAAACTTTGAGAATAGCGGAATTAAGATAATTAGAGTGAACATTGTTGTGAGCTTACTTTGAGACCATAGAGGGTGAACTTAATTGATGGTAGCAATATAAACATAGTACATAGAGGGTGAACTTAATTGATGGTAGCAATATAAACATAGTACTTAATTAACTTGTCATGAACAATACTTTTGCAAGAGAGAGTATTAGATTGAACATGACAATAGTTGAGGACCGGATTTACTTGGAGCTGATCCTCCCTCCAAAAGACGTTTGTATCACAGATTCTCCCATTAAGAGAGACTTGGTACATACAATCTTTGTGTTCCTTCTGACCTAGGTGATGCAATGAAGATGGAAAGCTTCATGCATCACAAGCATAATATAAACTTTGCAAAAAGCATTAACTATCCCAAGCTTCATCCCAAGGCCTCAAACACCTTCGAAGGTGGAGAGAGCTAGCGGGGAATGCG
Source organism: Adiantum capillus-veneris (assembly GCF_014529385.1). Taxonomy (NCBI): domain Eukaryota; kingdom Viridiplantae; phylum Streptophyta; class Polypodiopsida; order Polypodiales; family Pteridaceae; genus Adiantum; species Adiantum capillus-veneris. Next base: position 53,347,690 of record NC_140934.1, on the reverse strand, counting down.
GGTAGGGAAGATGAAAAAGAATCATTCATAGGAGAAATAAATAGTTCCTCACAAATCATCACTCTTCTTGCTTAGCATAGCATAGTAGCATAGTAATGAAGATGAAGAAGATGGCAAGCTTAAGCATTGAAGCATGGCTCTTGGTTGGATTTGCATTCCACAGCCAAGAGTGTTGGTGTAGGCTCTCAACTTCTCAACAAGCTTGGAGAAGGATATGGAGCTCTTGCACTTTGCACTTCACACAATGAGTGTGTGTGTGTGTGTGTGTGTGTGGGAGATTATACCCCCTCTCATGCTTGTTCCACCTCTCTCTCTCTCTCTCTCTCTCTCTCTCTCTCTCTCTCTCGCGTATTATTTAATCATATCATTTGAACATGTGTCCTCTTTTTTCCTCTTTGAGAGAAAGAACTTAATTATTTATTTTTATTTTTTATGCATCTAGATTCTCATTGAACCTCTCTAAAGCCTATCCAATAGGATTCAAGCAGATCATGGGGGCCAAATGGGGAGGATCTTGACATGCGTCTTTTATGCTTCACAAGATATCATGTTTGAACTGAACACTTCAAGCACCTTAGTCATTTAAGCATGAAAATTGTTTATGCCTCTTGAGAGATCATGTTTGAATTGAACACTTCAAGAACCTTAGTCATTTAAGCATGAGAAGCATCTCAAGCTTGGGAAAGGTTCTCACAAGCACCTTAAGCACCTTAGTTAGGAAGCACGACAAGCACCCCATGCTTGGGTAGGATTTCCACCTCAAGGTCAGCCCTAGCTTGCCTAAGGTCAAAGGACTTTTTAACACTAAATTTTGGAGGTCTTTAATGAAGCTAACCCTAAGGTATTTAAGCTCCATTCGGTAGCAATTCTCTTTAACAGACCATCTCTCATTTGGACCCCTTTAACCTTGGCAGCTTGTTGAGACAGATCCATAAGCACAGTCTATATTCTAACCCTTGTTCTCATTTATTATCCCACATTAAATGATCAATTTAATATGAGAAAATCATTTAAGTTGGTTAGATATTATATTTTACGACATTAGCTTTCTCTTGAAATCATACTCATCCTCGACTATGAGGTAGAAGAGATAAAGTCTTAGTCATTAGTCTACATTTCTTAGTGGGTAGAGGATCCCTTTTCAGGCTATGACATCATTCCAAAATGGATGACTAGTCCATTTGGTACTTGGGAGACGTAGCTACCGCAAGCATGTATGATCTTTAGTCTATATCATACTCCCAAAGTAGAGTGACAAATTCTACTTGGTGTTTGAGTGACGTTGTCATCACAAACATGATTCTATATAAATTTTTGCACAAAAAAGGATTAGTCTTATAATACAAAAACATTGTTCATTTAGAAAGCATTTACAATTTTTTACTCTAGTGTAGTATTGTAAGCATTGACAAGGTTCATACTATCCTTAAGCTGTATTCCTTGCATCCATCTAGCATCTTCAAAAGGATAATTTTTGAACATAATAAGATACTGTTGGATAATATTACCATTTCATAGTACCTTGTCTTCATGCCAAAGGATAGCTTCGGGTTGTAGCACCTCTTCTTGGTCTTTGATTTCTAGAGGGTCTTCAATAATTGGTTCTCTTGGTGGCTCTTCTTTGTAGGGCTTAAGCAGACTCACATGAAAAGAATTATGTATGAGCCAAGGATAGCTTCGGGTTGTAGCACCTCTTCTTGGTCTTTGATTTCTAGAGGGTCTTCAATAATTGGTTCTCTTGGTGGCTCTTCTTTGTAGGGCTTAAGCAGACTCACATGAAAAGAATTATGTATGAGCCAATGGTTGGGAAACTTGAGTTGATAATCCATGTCAGTGATTGGATTCAAGATTTGAAAAGGACCATAGTATCTTTTTGCTAGTTTAGCATAATACTTTCGATGGCCCAAGGATTTTTGCCCGTCGTTTGTCTCAATCGAGCCTTGGGCAACTTAAGTAAGACCTAATCATTTTCTTGAACGTTAAGGCCCTTCTGTGCTTGTCAGCGGCATCTTTTTGCCTTTTTTGAGGATGGATATAGCCTCCTTAACCTTTTGAAAAGATTCTTGTAGGTCACGGCTATACTCATCAGCAAAACAAAGATCTTCCCATGTACTTTAAGTAGCAAGGGACTTTTAGGTCTTCCCTCTATGATCTCAAAAGGTTCTTTTTCTGTAGTAGTATGGACAATATTATTGTACGCATACTCTACAAGGGGTAAGTACATCTCCCATTGTGAGCGTTGATCTACTTCTGTAACATAAATCTTTAGTAGATCGAGTATCGTAAGATTGGCTATCTCACTTTGGCCATCCGTTTGTGGGTGATAGGTCGAAGAGAAATTCGATCTTGTACCTAGATTTTCAAAGAGACCTTTCCAGAAATTACTAGTCCTTCTAGGATCTCTATCTGACACGATATGTTGGTAATCCATGGTGTTTGGAAATCTGAGATCTGAAGAGGTTTGCCATTTGGTATGCCTTAATAGTCTTTTTAATAGAAAAACAGTGTGCTGGATTGCTAAACCTGTCAACGAATATTGTCCATATTCCCGTATTCCCATGGATAGACTTGGGTAATCCAAAGATAAAATCATGGATAACTCTCCCATGGTGATTTAGGGATTGGCAATGGCTAGAGTAATACAGGTTTCTTCCCTCTATCATACTTAGTATTTTGGCATACCATCCATTTTGAAATATACTCTTGTATGTCCACTTTCATGGTAGGCCAATAGAAGTATGTCTCTACTTCTCGAAGAGTAGGTTGAATGCCTCTATGCCCCACATACAGAGGAGCATGGGATTCATACATGACTTTCTCATGAAGGAGTGGGTAACACATAGCCTATTGCCATGGAGAAGATTGATAACCATCCTGCAAGGTGAATGGTTACTCTTTCTTCCTCAAAGCAAGGGCTAACATTACATCTTTAAAGTCAGGGTCAGTAGCATACTCATCTATCATAGAAGATAGATCATTGTGAGTTGCTATAGACACCACATTAACTTTTTGTTGTTGTGAAAGTGCATCGGCTACTTGATTGTGCTTACCTGCAATGTGAGCAATACGAAAATAAAATTGCGAAAGAAAATTTTCCCATCTCATTTGTTTGTCAAAAAGCTTGGTTTGCATCATGAAGTACTTGAGACTTTGTTCATAAAATGAATGGAGTCCCCAATAAATAGTGCTTCCATGTGTCTAGGACATGTAGAACAACTAAAAGCTCTTTCTCATAAATGCTCATCCGTATTGAGCCTTCGGCTCTCATATGCTATGGCATGCCCTTGTTGAAGCAAAAATGCTCCAAGGCAATCACCACAAGCATCACATTGGACCTCAAATGGATTTGAGAGATTCGGAAGCATGAATACTGGTTGAGAGTTAAGCTTCTCTTTGAGCATGTCAAAAGCATTTTTCTCCTTAGCAGTCCATGAATACTTAACGTTCTTCTTTGTTAAGTCATGTAATGGTCCTGCTATTTGAGAAAATTTTGCTATGAAGCGTCTACAATATGCACACATACCAGTAAAGTTTGAAAGCATAGAATGGTGTCTAAATACTTGGTGTCCATGGACACCAAGTATGATGATATGGATGGCACCATAGCTGGCCTTTTAAGTCAATAATTTTTAAAAGAATGTTGGTAAAAGAATATAGGTAAGATAACTAACTTCACAACTCCACTACTCGGATTGAAAGACATGGAGCGGTTAGCACACATGGACCTCTCTCTCTCTCTCTCTCTCTCTCTCGCTCTCTCTCTCAGATGGCCTGCAATGCCCATCTCCATCTCTCTCTCTCTCTCCTACTCTTTTGTTCAGAATATGGATGATGGAGACTCTTTTCCTCTCACTTTGGTTCCAGCTCATACCTCCTCACAAACAGCAATGGAGCTTCTTGAACTCAACAATGTAGCACAAATGGATTTTAGTTCACTATTACAATCAGAAAGTTTTGTACGACTTTCATTCATTTCAAACTACTGCAGACTATTCCAGGATGGTGGACAAAGGATTTTATGATGAGGCACATGGAATAGATATAGTTCATACGCAGGTGCACTCCAAGAGAAAGGCTTGTCTAAATGAGGATGAAATTATTGCAGTGAGGAAGTATGAAGCACAGGATAAATGTGAGTACAAAAAGCAATATCGTGCAAGAAAGAAAGTACAGCCAAGCGTCAACATTGGAGCGGAAGATTGTCATAGGGAGGACGTCGATGTACACACAAAGGAAGACAAGAAGCAACATACTATTCATAATATTGTTCAGCACATTGTGAGACAATTGCATAGTTACGGGAAAGAAGATAAGAATGCAAATCTTCAAGGTGTTTTCAATGATGATAGAATCTTGCCATTCTGTGAAGATTTGTATCTTCTTGCAAATGGCCTTATTTCTGCACTCAAGGTCTCCTTATAGAAATTAAAGATTCCAAAATCAACCGACGAGATGTTTTTAAAATGAAGCACATTCAGCATGCTGGTGAATGGATTACTGCATGATTATGGGAGCTGTCATAATAATCAATATCTAATTCTCCTAAATGATTTTCTCATATTAAACTGATCATTTAATGTGGGGAAGTGCCAGGGGAGAAAAAGCTAGAATATTGGTTAAGCTAGCAGACCGGCCACAATAAGGATCCAAAGGGGGGGCCATCTGCAAAAGAGCCATGTGCAACAATGGGCTAAAAATACCCTAAGGTTCAGCCCATTAAGACTTCCAAAATGCTAAGGTTCCAAAATTCAAAGGTTGTGTCCAAAGGTCAACCCTAGGGAAAATTGGATGCTTTGTGTGTGCCCTAAAAGTCTTTGCACATCCCTACATGGGAGGGGGCGAGCCCCAAAGGTAGGGGATGAGAGAGAAAGCCACACACACACACACACACACACAGGATCCCTTTACACAAAGGGAATGAGGGACACATGTCAGCTCCCTAGGCCAGATGCCCACAAGGTGTGCCCAGTTCCTATTGGAAGACCCTTGAAGTGGACCAATGAGAATTAAGCTAGAGTAAATGTAGTTTAATTAATTTAAAAACATTTAATAAAAGAAACCAATGAGAATTAAGTCTCCTAGAAGACTATTGGGCAGTCTCCCAAAGGGTCCAATGAGCATTCAAAAGCCCCATGGCTTGCCTGATTTCTATTGGCCAGGAGGCAAAGGGGTCCAATGAGAGTTTAGTTTAATTATTTAATTACCTAAAGCTCTCACAAAAGGGGAAAGGGGGACACATGTCAGAAGGCTATCACTTATGCTGCTTAATACCCGTTGGCTTGACTTGGGGAGGTCCAATGAGGCAAAAGCCAGACCAAATTAGCAACAAGGGCTCGCCCAAGAGAGAGAGGGGGCTGATTTTTGCTTGGCATTGACACACACACACTCACACTTGACCATGTGTGAAGGAAGAATACTCTATCTCCTCCCAAGCTTTAATGGAGAGCTCATCACCTACTCCAAGCTTGTGAGATAGAAGCCTACATCAACACTCTCTTGGCATGTGGATGCAAATCCAACCAAGAGCCAAGCTTCAATGCATGCTCCTCTCCTCTACCAAGCTAATTACTAAGCTAAGCTATGCTAATATGAGTGATTATGTGAGGAGATGTACATCTTTCTCGTAAGATACTCCTTCTTCCTCTCAATCTACTCTCATACCTTGCTAGCTCTCACCATCTTCGAAGGTGTGTGAGGTCTTGGGTCTGCGAACAGGGATAATTCAAGTTGTGTTTGATTAAGTGTTTTGCTTGGTGCATGAAGCTTCCATCTTCATTGCACTAGCTAGTCTTGAAGGAACACAAAGAATTGTATTGTACAATGTCTCTCTTGATGGGAGAAACCATAATACAAAGCCTTTTGGAGGGGGGACCGGCTCCATGAAAATCTGGTCCTCAACTGTATTCAATAGCTTAATTTCTCTCTCTTTTGAAAGTATTGTTGATGCTATCTAACTAGGTGTTATGCTTTTTGTTGCTCTCTCCACCCAAGCACTCTTGTAATTCTCATTAGGAATCTATTCTAATGAAATGCCCACTATGTTCATGTTAATTTCCGCTACACATAAGTTATTAGGCCATTAAATGTTACATTGGTATCATAGCTCAAGGTTTCTCTTTCTTGCTCAAGAAGGGAGGTCCTCAAGCTAGCTACAAATGGTAAGTATTATTAATTGCCTGTGAGTAAGTAGAATAGGGATTTTTCAGCCTTGCAGTGTGCCTGCCTTCGTGCAGTTAACGGGGCATCACCGTCGAGAGCTATGGTCTTAATAGTGGAGTCCTACGGGGCTTGCCTACGGCTTAACCTCTATTAGAAGCTTGACAGGAGCTGGTGCTGTTTTGGTGTCGAAAGACCCTCTCTTCTATTCCTTGCAATTAATGGTATTCGAGCCGCGGGTACAGTACCTTGAGTGCTTTTTCTAAAGGGGTAAAGAGGAGTAGCAACTAGGGCTTGAAGTGCCAAAGTACACCTAAAAAGTTTACACCTAAAAGTTGTTAGAATGGCTGACAATAGTAAAGAGAGTGAAATTAATGTTGATAACTTTGATTTTGCTCATGAGCAAGCTACTAATGATGCTTCAATGCTTGTTAACTATCTTGTTTCTAGGCTTCAACAAGCCATGGGCAATCCATCTCTCCAAAGTGAAGTGCAACGGCAGCTCTATGGTCATGGGATTCTCCAAGCTCATCACCATGACGAGAGAACACCTAGAAGCCTCCTTGTGAGACTACCAAAAGAGGTCTCTCTCCGATTCGGGAAGAAGAAGAGAATCCTTATGAAGGGCTCAAGAATTTACTTCTTCATGATGCATCTCCTTCCCAAAGGAGAACTCAAGAGCCTCTACCGAAGGAACGAGAAAGAAGTGAGTCTCCCGCCACCTCGGCGGAGATGGCTCCACGAAGACGGCGGGCTAAGCGCTCTCCATCACCACTAAAGCGGAGAAGAACATTGTATTCTTCTCCTCACCACAATTCAAAGAGGGATGATAAAAAGCAAGAGAAGAAAAAGGTGAGAAAGAGGACACCCTCTTCTCCATCTTCTTCATCCTCTTCCTCTTATGAAAGCTATGGTGAAGACGACAAAGATCAAGACAAGAAAAAGGTGAGAAAGAGGTCACCCTCTTCTCCACCTTCTTCAAATTCTTCACCTTCTGAAGAAAGTGATGGTGCAACTTTTGAACCATCAAAAAGAAGAGGCCATAGGAAATCCTATGCCGCATGGAAGAGGTCGTCCAAGATGAAGAAATTCAAAGAGGGAAGGAAGAGCATCTCTTTCCTTACCTATGATGGCACCTTTGGTGCGACGGACAAAGTCTTGGCCTTTATCCAGCAATTTGATGCGGCGTTTGGAGATGAGGGCTTCACGGAGTCCTCTAAGCTACACCATGTAGCTATGCACTTTCAAAAGTCCGCCAGACAATGGTGGTCTAGCCTACGAGCCAACGGTGAAGCTCCACCAACATGGAAGGCTTTAAGAGCTTCCATTATGAAGCAGTTTTTGGCCACCAATGCCAAAGACAAAGTACTCACCGAATGGCGAAGCTTAAAGCTCTCTCCCAATGAATCCATCCACAAATATGTAGACAAGTTTTGGAACCTACAACTCAAAGCCACTGTCTTCAAAAAGTTGGATTTTGGAGAGCAAAAGCAACAATTTTGTGCAGGCTTAACCAAAGAAATGGCGGAGTATGTCAACTCCCAAAGGCCACGTACCATATCGACGGTAATAGACCATACTATGGTGGCCTCTCGAATCAATTTCCAAACGGGGGGTAAAAGAAATAATAAGCCCCCGGAAAACAAGGGTTCCAATGAGCCTAAGGGTAAGGACAATGTCCAAAAGTCTCCTAAGGGCAACTCCAACAAAGCTAAAGAGAAGGGACTTTAAAAAGGTAAGAATAAAATCTCTCCTAAAGAGCTTGAGCGTTATCGTAAGGATAACCGGTGTTTCAAGTGCGGCGAACAAGGGCATGCGTACCGCGCTTGTCCCCAAAAGAACAACCGCCAAGATCCTCCTAGAGCTTCTTTGGTTGAAATCCAAGAGGAGGAGACTCACCAAATTCACCACAAAGGATCTCCTCTATGCCATGCTTGGGGAAAGGTAAGAGAACATGATGCTTTTATTCTCTTTGACCCTGGTTCTACTCACAATTTTATATCTATAGAGTTGGCCACCAAGCTAGGAATACAATCCTACGATGAGATGTTTGCCATACTCTAAAAGTTCATTTGGGTTTTGTCTGCCAAGAGCTAGTGCCATTGCTGTGTAAGTGTAGAAATACATTGCCCGACCACTTGTATAGCCCGGGCAGTAACCAAAACAATCTCTGGCAAACACTTTGTCCACAAGAATGACTTTATCTACACTTTTGGGCAGCATGGGTCCACCCAAGAAGCGTGATAGTGTCTTTAATGTGTAAGTTGCTATTGAATCCTCTTGTGACATGGAATTGTGAAAAACTACTATCGGCGACTCGCAAAGCTTTGAAAGGTACTGCGCTAGGGCCACATCCCTTCCACGATACTTTCGAGTCCGCCGTCGAAGGAAGTCATCCTTGTCAGCAATCCAAGACTGCACATATCATGTCTGAGTAAGTGACACACACACACACACACACACACAGATTTACCATGAAGTCATCCTTGTCAGCAATCCAAGACTGCACATATCATGTCTGAGTAAGTGACACACACACACACACACACACACACACACACACACACACACACACACACACACACACACACACACACACACACACACACACACACACACACACACACACACACACAGATTTACCATGAAGCTCTCATCCTGCAGAAAGAGGTTTTCTTGCCATAGCTTTATAGATGTAGTTGACCCCTGACCTGAATGGTTAAACCAATCCTCCACTTCCTTGTGACTTGTTGATGGTCTTAGGCTTTGTCTTATTGCTTGGAAGGTGGCTTCATCAGGTAGTGTCTCCTTGTATTTTTCAGCTTTCTCAAAGCATCTTCGGAGGCATTCCATTGGATTGCTGGATGTTTCCATTGCCTCATCATCACTACTATCCTCTGAAACAAATCCACTCCTCTCCTCTTGGACTCTAGAAATGATAGCCAAGGAGAAGTCCTCCCTTAAATAAAAGATGCTTTGCACATCATGTAAAAAGATATAGGTCCTGTCTCCAATCCTGAAGTCAGGCATAGCACGAAGCATCATCTGAGCTTGCTTCTCAGTGAAGTTACTGACATCCAAAGGTAGTTTGATTTTTCACAAAGAGAATCTTACTTCTTTGTAATTCAATTGCCTCTACCTCAAGGTCGACTGTATCTTCAACCTCCTCCACTTCTTGTATATGTGTTGTCTCCTCGCATTCTTCATTTGGTGTTGCATCCTGCTCCTCTAATACCTCATTAGGATTCTGCATGAGGAATCCAAACAGGTTGTTCATGTAAATCATAAAGCCAAAGGATTCTTGAATAAGTTTTCACTCTTTTTGGTGCAAAGGGCAGGCTGAATGTCGGCAAGCAGGTGGTAATTCCCTATACTTCTTCAGTCCCTGTCCCTTTTCACCGCAGTCATTTAAATGCACAACAATCATACTGGGCAGAACAACCCTCCCTACCTGCACCATCACTTCAAATTTATCTCTATAGGACTGCAAGAATTCACTGTGCTGAGCTAAACGGTCTTCAATATCAAATTTTGGGTTAAACATAGAATGAACTAGATCATATTTGTCCCCAGCACCACAAGATGCTGCAAAATCGAACAGCCTCTCATCAGTTGGAGTTGGGTCTTCCAGAGAAGGCACATCCTCTTTGGCTTTACCTTTACTTGCACAGGGACTGCTTTCTGGAAGATCTGCATCATCTGAGAAGTCTATATTCCTCTTTCTTGTATTTTTCTTGACAATTACTATAGAGGGTGAGGGACCCTTGTAGGGTGAGGGATCCTCTTGGCCTGGTGACCTCTTTGCCTCATCTTCACCAATTGACTCTTCTTCATCAATGTCCAAACAAAAGTCAACAGATCTTTTGGCAGAAATATTAAGCAACTGAGCTTTCAAAGGTTGGAATCCTGGCACAAGCTCTGGGTCTCGTTTAAGCCTCTTCTACCTACTGAACCTTAATCCTATTCATCAGGAAACATGACAAGTGTCTCTCTCTCTCTCTCTCTCTCTCTCTCTCTCTCTCTCTCTCTCTCTCTCTCTCTCTCTCTCTCTCTCTCTCTCTCTCTCTCTATCTCTCTCCAAATCACACCAACAATGACACATAGACACCCTCTCTCTCTCTCTAGCTCTCTTTCTCTCTCCAAATCAAACCAACAATGACACATAGACTCTATCTCTCTCTCTCTCTCTCTCTCTCTCCAAATCACACCAACAATGACACATAGACACCCTCTCTCTCTCTCTCTAGCTCTCTTTCTCTCTCCAAATCACACCAACAATGACACATAGACTCTATCTCTCTCTCTCTTCTCTCTCTCTCTCTCTCTCTCTCTCTCTCTCTCTCTCTCTCTCTCTCTCTCTCTCTCGCTCTCGCTCTCGCTCTCGCTCTCTCTCTATCTCTCTGTACTAAAGGCGCGCAGAGACAAAAACATACTCTTTGCAACTCTCTACGCGCGCCTTTAGTACTGTTGAGAGAGAGAGAGAGAGAGAGAGAGAGAGAGAGAGAGAGAGAGAGAGAGAGAGAGCCCAAGTGTCATGAATATACTAAAGGCGCGCAGAGAGAGCTGCAGCCAGTATTTGGTTGTCTCTGCGCGCCGTTAGTACACACACACACACACACACACACACACACACAGAGAGAGAGAGAGAGAGAGAGAGAGAGTTGAACAACATTATGGGTCTTTCTTTGTTTCCACACACACACACACAATTTGCTGCCTATTGTTGGAAATACAGAGAGACAGAGTAAGAGAGCACCTTTTGTTGGTGGAGTTTGCAGAAACTCCATGGGAGGTGTCTTCTCCATTGCTTTCTCTCTCTCTCTCTCTGACAATAATGAATCTCTCTCTCTCTCTCTCTCTCACTCTCTGGCAGTAATGAGTCTCCCTCCCTCTCTCTCTCTCTCTCTCTCTCTCTCTCTCTCTCTCTCTCTCTCTCTCTCTCTCTCTCTCTCTCTCTCTCTCTCTCTCTCTCTCTCTCTCTCTCTCTCTCTCAAAATGACACTTATAACGGATACACACGGCGGCGCCCCATGTGTTACTAAAAAATAGAATATAATTGCATGTTGCTGCACGTGCGGTCATTTATTGGCCCGTATACTTTCGTACGTTGCATATAAAAGGGTTGAGAGAGAAAAAAACACACCGCGTCAAAGAGAGTGATAGAGAGAGAGAGCCGTTGACTGCGTCTCCGATAGAAAGCACGTGCAAGATTGATTTGACCTGTCTTCAACAGAATGCAGGTCTGCATCCTTAGAAGGTTTGGCCCTCACCCTCTTTCTCTCTCTCTCTCTCTCTCTTTCCAAAAGGTTTGGCTGTGCTTCTGTCTCTGTTTCTAAAAAGTCCCTCTCTCTCTCTCCCTCTACCTCACCCTCTCTTTCTGTCTCTCTATTTCTTTTTCTCTCTCTCTTTCTCTCACAGTATATTTCATATCTATCTCTGACTTAACACACAACACACACACACACAGACACAAACACACACACATACGCACACACACACACATATACACACATACACACACACACACACATACACACACAGACACACACACACACACACAAATACAACACACACACACATACTTACACACACACACACAAACACACACACACACAAATATAACACACACACACACAGACACATATACAACACACACACACACAGCCTCTCTCTCTCTCTCTTTCTCTCTCTCTCTCTCTCTCTCTATATATATATATATATATGTATATATATATATATCTATACTAAAGGCGCACGGGGACAGGCAACTCCGGTTTGGATGTCCCTTTGCGTGCCTTTAGTACTGTGGAAACACAAGTAGAATGAGTGAGAGACATGGAGTGTATCCACGAGACTATGTGTGTGTGTGTGTATGTGTGTGTTATAGAGAGAGAGGAAGAAAAAGTGGAGAGACTGGGGAAGGCGGGAGAAAGAGAGAGAGAGAATCTTTCTGTACCCTTATACTAACGGCACGCGGAGGTGTATTTTTGGGTCAAAATATGTTTCACGCGCGCCGTTAGTAATGTGACTCTCTCTCTCTCTCTCTTTAAACATGCTAGGCTATAGAAAGGAAGGAGAGAGAGAGAGAGAGAGAGAGAGAGAGAGAGAGAGAGAGAGAGAGAGAGAGAGAGAGAGAGAGAGAGAGAGATACTCCTCTATTTTTAAACATTGAAATGGCTAGAACAAAGGCCACTGCAAGGAAGGCAGGCAAGGGACCAAGATTAGCAGCTAAGGCAAGTAGCAAATCTGCAACCCCAAAGAAGAGACCTGGAAAACCAAATAAAATTTTGAAAGGTCCAAAGGTGAAGAAGTTACAGAGCTGCATAGGACTTTTCAAAGAAATCAGAAAGGCACAGAAATGTGTAGATTTGTGCATACCAAAGCTGCCCTTTCAGAGGATGGTGAGGTCCATATGTGGAGAAGCTACCTGGGGCACTAAAAGGTGGAAGGTGGTGGCATTGATGGATCTACAAGAAGCAGCAGAGGACTTCCTACTTGAGTACTTCAGTGACATGACCATTGTAGCAGCCCATGCCCACGGGGTGACTGTAATGGACAAACATAGTGAGACACTAAAAAGGATAAGGTGGAGGTATGACAAACTGCTGGTCCCCAATGTCTGCAGGGATAAGAAAATGAGAGAAATTTTGCTATACCCCCTTGAGCTATTTCCACAACTCACACTTGTAGATGTCATACACAATGTGAATACAAGGGCAAGGGCAGAGACGGTTGCTTGCCAAACAGAGGACATGAGCGAAGCAGAGCTTAAGAAGAAAGCAAAAGTAGCAGTGGAGTCCCAGAGGCAAATAGAATGCAATGTGACCCTGTCCATAGAGGCAAGCAATAAAGAAACTCTACTTTCAATGAAGGATGGTTTGCTTGCAGAGATACCATTTATAGATGGAGCCAAAAAGCTGGCTCTGGAAAAAGTAGACATTAATTTATTGCTAAATCCAGATGCTCAGATCTCAGACACAATTATATATGCTTGTCTTAAGTAAGTGTTACTATCTTGCTAACTTTGAAAACTCAGATCATAGGTGTACTAACTCAGGTATACTCTCTGCAGCTTGATCAAAAGCCAACTTCCACAACACACCCACACGGAGATGTTTCTTCTTGATCCACAAATGTTAGTGATTATTAGACAGAAGAATAGTCCATCTGGCACCTTTGAGAGTTGGTTTCTCCATTGTGCTATGCTGGAAGTAACTGTCATCATCTTTCCATATGAGAACAACCATCACTGGAGTCTCATATGCCTTGATGTTGACCAACCAGCAGTGTGGGTGTTCAATTCAATAAAAGGAACCCACCCTGAAATTAGGCTGTAAGTGTTATGTATCAGAAAGTGTTTCTTATAGATATCCATGTAAATTTGAAGCCTCAAGCTAACATCTTGATACTGCTTTGTGCAGTTGTATAAAGAGGTTGTTGCTTGCTTATGGCAAGCTATGTGGAAGGTATGAACTATACAAGGCCCCAATCAAAGATGTACCTGTCCCAAATCAAACCGATGAAAATTCTTGCGGCTGGAGATGTATTCTCCATGCAGAATATGTCTTGCAAAGCTACTTTGCATTAAAACCTTTCATGACTAAGGTAACCATTGGGCAATGCATTCAGTCAGTTTTGGTTTTCTTTATACAAGACTTCTAACCATGTGGTCTTTTAATTTTGCAGAGTGCTTTAGAAAACTACACATATGATTATTTGCAAAGATATCGGGTAAGTCTAATACAACACCTGCTTACTATGTTGAGCCCCAGAGAACCTGAAGATAGCGGCTTGGATGACCGCACAATTGATATGACAATACATGACGTGCCACCACGACAAACCCCTACATCAGATACAGTGAATCACAATGGGCCGAGGCGGTCATATCAGCCGAAGATGAAAGAGCCGAGGATGAAGAAAGGTCAAATGAGCATATGGAAGGTGCTAGTGTACAACCGGAGGGGCTTATGGAGGAGACAGCGAAAGAGCCAAGTAAGCCAGTGGAGGAGCCAAAAGAGCCCATGGATGAAACCCTGGATGAGAAAAGCAGGCCTACAGATGAGCAAAAGGATATGGATGAGGAAAGCAGGCGTAGGGATGAGAAAAATGATATGGATGAGTCAAGGATGAATGAGGAAAGCAGGCATACGGATGAGCACAAGGTTATGGATGATGCAAGCCGGCCAACAGAGGCAGTGGAAAAGACCTTGGAGGAAACCCTTAATGAGGCAGAAAGAGCCATGGGGGAGACCCTTGATGAAGATGTGAATGATGAAGCGAAAGCAGAGGATAGCAACAACGACGACAACACTATAGAGACCTAGTATGGACCCTTGCTACCTGTAGATACAGTTGTTCCGGTAATGTCTGTTCAAGTATGGAAAAATATGTTCAGCTTCTAACTACTTATATGTACTTGTCAACTTTTACAGAGGTTGATTATCTTGGACCTCAATGGATTGCTGCTAATGCGCATGCCTTTGAATATAGCAGACCCCTTCGAGGATTTGCAAACATTTCGGATGGGAACTTGTCGAGTGGTGGTTCGTCCAGGAAACAAAGAATTTATTCAGTTTCTTCTTCCGCGCTTCAGAGTTGCCGTATGGTCTTCAATGCAAAGGCAAAACTTGTCGCCACTAGTTACAATAGTTTCCGGTGTATGCCGCACTCACACATCAGATTTTTCCTTTTTGTATGATCAAAGAAAATGGGTTACCGTCGAGGGCCACTACCACCCTAAAAAACCACATTTACCTCTTTTGTACAAACTGTTTAGCGAAATCGATGTACCCTTTGATGCAAATAATACACTACTGATTGATGATACTCCTGAAAAGGGAGAACTGAATCCACCAAGAACAACTATCTCACCACCCTCTTTCGAGGGGCATTCCTTTGATTTTTACCTTGAAGACATTTTGATTCCATACTTACAGAAATTGTATCTCAGTCCATTGCTCACGGACGAGTTTGTACTTTCGAATGAATTAAGATGACTCTTCTATCATGTCTTTGTCTTGCCTAACATTGAGAGAGAGAGAGAGAGAGAGAGAGAGAGAGAGAGAGAGATTTGACATGCTAAAGAAATGTATTTCAAGAACACTTATATTCACAGAGCACAATTGACAAATGAGCTCAAAAAACTTCATGTATTGAAAGTCATTCGTATACACTTGTGTTCACAAGAATCTCTATTACATTGACACTATTTCAACCCGACCATCCAACTCTTTGCACAAAATATCTTTTTTCCAACGCCGCATCACCTTACGGCCAGCTAGGAAAAAGGAAAAATCTGAAAGGTCCCTGTCCATTGACTCTTCAATTATGTCGTGCTGCAACTGCAGAAGACTGCATAGCTCCCTTATTGTAACCACCAACATTAGGCCATGCTCTTTATCAATCACTTCCACATCCATGGGAGGATTATCTTCCAAACCTGCAGAAACCTGGTCCATAGTAATGTACTTACCTTTGAGCATTTGTGATCGCATATACCAAAAGGAGACTAACAGTGATTGTCTTGCAATCATGTACTTGACAACTAGAGTGTCAAGCGCGACCTCACACCGTATGCCAATCTGTTCCTTTACATACCATCCTCTGCCAAGAAGTTTGTCACAGGATGACTTCTGAAATGACTTGCACATGAACATAGTTTTTGTAACACGTATATTGTAGTTAGGAAACAACTCTATGAACAGTGCAACAGAACAAAAGTTTGCAATTCTAACCAGTGTGGTGGGAATAGAGCTACGTAGAGACCTCTGTATATCCTTGTAGAGCTTACTTCGCATTGCCTCCACCATTGTTTCCTCAGGAACTGGCCAGTCCACAATGTTCCAATCGGTTGGTAGAGGCACTTTCACCAACATGCCATTCTTATTCCCTAGGCTCAATTGGTAGAAGTGGTCATAGAAAAATATTCCTTCATCAGCCAGGCTTTTGCTGCTTCTCCTTGAATACTGTAGAGAACCAATGTGGGCATGAACAACAAGGAAGAGGCCTATTATGCACTCCACAGGCTCCCATTGCTCATAAGAAGAGGGATAAACATCTGCAAAATATATAACAAGAGTTAAACTCAGAGTATCAATAAGTCAAAATGACAAATCTAATGTAGTTGAGATGTGAAGAATGGAGACATTGCTCATAAGAAGAGGGATAAACGTTGCAAAATATATAAGAAAAGTTATAATGAGAGTATCAATAAGTGAAATGACAAATCAAATGCAGTTCAGATGTCAAGAATACTTACAATTGAAACGTGGTTGATGTATATCTGACACATTTCCACCGTTTGCTATCACGTCTGGATGGGTAAACACATGCTGAACAAGAACTTCCTTTACAGATCTTTTGCCGATTTCAACTTTGAAATCCAACACTCTGGCCTTCCATGCTGAGCGGTAAACATTGATAGCACTAGACCTCTTGGGTCTTCTTGGTTGCATGAGGACCCATGAACCTTTGTTAATGCTTTGTCCAACCCATTGGTTCTCTGCACTTATTGAAGTTGATATTGTAATTGAGGATATGCTACTTCTTGGCCTTCTAGGAAAAGTGCAGCTGTTGGTACTTGGTGTGAGAGACCATAAACACCTAGAGCTTCTTGGGCGAGAAGACGTGGAAGCCATAGTTCTCAGAGAAAAGCTTTAGTGGAGGGAGATTCACTTTGAAAGCATTCTAATGGAGGGAAAGTGTTTTAGAATTCCAATATCTTGTGCGGGCTTAATGGTCACCCTCCAGTATGTTAATGACCATAAGAGAATATCAGCAGTGGGACCACACAAGCACCTAACAGCTCGGTAAAAGCAAGGAAGTTACGATACCACAATCCTAGATTCGTGAAAGTTTTTAGTGTATTTTTCTATTTTTTGAGTCTTTCCACATACTTTCCTACGTAATGTAGCCCTCCTGCTCATTGGACGCGCTCTATTTTTCTCTCTCCTTCATATGGCCCTCCAAATGACCTCCGAAATTTCCTAATGAGCCACCTACACCCCTAGCAAGTCGACAAATCCCTTCTCAGAGGAGTATGAAGCGACCTCACATTCTACCCAACCACATACATTCAATAATAAAAACCAACCAGCAACTCAGCCATCATAGCAGGCATGGCTTCGACAGAGTGCAACGTTGGAACAAGACCAAAACCGAGATGGTTATCAAGCCGCACGAGGGCTAAGGGATTTACAAGAACCACCACTCTACTCAAGGTATCAAGGAGAGAGTAATCCAAAGACTCAAGGGTCAACAGAGCCTGGAAGACCACCCATAGAATGAGTTCGAAGAGATGAACCATCTCTTGCAAGAACTGTTAGAAATTATGGCTTAGGAGTACCACTGGGAGAGGAACTAGCCTACTACAGAAGACCAGAGGAGGTATATAGATTGGGACGTGGAGATCCAATGATGATATTTGTAGAACATCGTAGAATTAGACTTTCTCAAGTGCAAAAATGGGTAAACAAGAAATACACAGGAAACAGAGATCCAAGAGATCATGTAGCAGCCTTTGTGCGTGTAATTAGAGCGAAAGAAGTGTTAGACTTCCCTACCCAATTTGCAGGGTTTGGACTAACCCTAGAGGATGACGCTGTCAGGAGTTTTTTGGAGCAAGGGATTGCGCATATGTACATATAAATGCATGGTGCATCAAATAAAGAATTGCCCATTTTTCAGAGCCAGGTGGTTACGTGGGGCCCACATGTGTACAGGTAGGATAGGGTGTACATAGTGCATCGATTTTCACTATTACCAGTACCACTGTGTTTTTTCTATAATAAAGAGGAGTTGTTAGCGCGTAAAACTTCTCGAGGAATCTATCCACGGGCCAACGACATGAGGTAAGCAGGTGCGTCAGATAGCATCTAGTGGCGTCAGGAGGCCGAACGGGGTCAATATTTGCACGTGGATGAATACGGACACAACGTGAGTGTTTTCTTGTGAGAGTTATGCAGAAAGGTCATCATTAGGACCAATTTTTGGGGACACTTCACGTGGTTGCGAGACGCATTATTGAAAAGAAATGAGTGCCAGGTGTGCAGATGATGCAAAAAGGTGACAATTATGCACTGCGAGGTCAGTTTTTGGCCTGTTCGGGGTCCGTTTGAGGTCATCTAAAAGGCTAAGGGTGCCCAACTAGTAAAGTTAAGTGTGGGAACTGAAAAATAGAGAGAAGACCAGAAAAAACGTGGAGAAGAGAGGAGGAACATCCGCAAGTGTGTTTTTGTTGTTTTTGGAGCATTTTTTGGCCCTAAACTGCTCATCCGAGGTCGAATTTGAGCACTTCGACATTGTAGATTGGGGTTTTGGGCCGTTACGGATGCAATGAAACTATCCATTTTTCCAAATTCCTCACAGATTTTCTGCTGTTTTTTTGTGTAATCTTCTTCGGTGAGTGAAGCCTTTGCTTAACTTTGTGGTTGTATCTGGTGTATTTCCTCAATACTGTGTAACCTATTTGCCCCATTGGTGTTGGGCTGAGATTCATTGAGTCTAAACAACACCAATATGCCTCCTTTGAGCTGAATTGAGAGTGTGTGTGTGAGTGTGTCTCTCTCTGTGTGGAGTGGGCAAGTGGATAGTCTCTCTCCTCTCACTCCATAGGTGTGTTCCCTGTCTCGGCCAAGTGTGTTGTGTAAGCCGAGTGGTGCCCCATAGTGTGTGTGTGTATCTTCCCAAGAGTGTGTGTCGGGTTGTTATAGAGGCGCTGTGTGTGTTTTCATCGGGCTCACATTCTTTTGGCACCCCCATGGAGGATCTTCTTCGAGTACCTTCTGCTTTGAGCTTCAAGCTTCGAGATTCGGAGTTACAGGTTACAGGTTACAGGGATAGGTACAGGTGAATCACACAGGTACAGGTAGCTGGAGTACAGTGATATACTAGCAGTGATGTCACTTGCAGTTGTTGTGGGTATGCATCACTTGGCGCCTATTTGAGCGCATTGTCTGCTGGATTGTACGTTACTTGTGGAAACTGCCATTGTACGCATTTGTGGAGCCATACTTGGTTGTATTTGGCAGTCCCAACCATTTCTGAGACTTGGTCTGGAAGATAGTCATTTCTGAGACTTGACTATACGCGATTTGCATTAGCCTTCGTGTGAGGGTTGATAGCGTGAGGTTTTTATTGAGCTGGGGGATTCTCAAATGTGGAGATCCTTTCGGTGATACAGGTAGCTGGAGCACCCTTTTTGTGACCTCGCCATAGGCTATGTACTAGTGAGTCCTACTTGATGCTTGGGTTCTATTGTTGACAGTTTATGCATACATATACAGTCTATATTTTGGGTTCCTACTGCTCTATTTCTGGGGAAACTCTGCCAACATTTTTCCAAGTCATGATGGCTGGTTTTTTGGTCTTTTGAGCCATTTATGCTGTTATGCTGCTGAAATTTTGGCAAAATCAGAGGTTAAGTCAGGTGTGCCTTCTTGGGAACTTCATGGTTGGCTTTAATGGATGATCAAAATGGCCCTCAATTCATTCCATTTCATTTAACTCAAAGAATCCAGATAAATGTTCATGTGTCCAGGAAGATTTTTTTCCAGCAGCGCATAGTCTTTATGTTCGGGCCAAGAAGATTACGAGAGATCTTGGAATGTCCTTTGCCTGTTGTAATTCCGATGATCAACTATGAAAACTCATTTGATGTGCATGTGTTTATCCTTATCTAAAGTTGAGCTCCATTGTGGAATTTGAGGAAAATGAGCCAGTGAGGGGTGGATTCTTTGCCCATGAGGTCTGAATTTCAGCCTATAGAGTCTTTAAAAGGTCGCATGTCAGGGGTTCATCATGAATCAGTGGTTCCTGTTACTACTCAGGTTATGCCAGTAGTGGTCACTATAGTAGTGCAAGATGATGGTCTAAGGCAAGACATGAGGCAAGTGGTAGATTTAATGAAGAATCTCACCCTAAACATGCTAGGTCAAGTGGGAAATAATCGAGGTCGAGGGAGGTTTGCAAATCAGCCAGGAGGTGAAGAAAGGCCTAGGAATGGTGTTGGACAAAGCAATGGTAGGTTTTGGAGGCAGACGCCCACATGTTATAATTGTGGAGAGTTGGGTCACATCAGCCCGCAATGTGATAAGCCACCAAGGATGGGGGGAGACATGTATCCATTGCCAAGACAGGTGCTAACTAGGTCAAATGATTATGGCATCGAAATTAAGGGAGACGAAGGAGCCAGTGGACTGACCCAGGAGGAAAAGGGAAAGACAAAAGTGCTAAGTGTAGTCACCTTGGAGAAGGCATCAAAGCTAGAGGATACATTAGTGATGCCTATTGGGAAGAGGACCACAGAGGATAAGGAAGGAAGAAGTGCCCCAGGTCCTAGTCAGAAGAAAGGAAAGAGCCATGAAGGCAAGGATGTCAAGGCCAAGAGAAAAAGGAGAGCTCGTCGAAAGTTTCATGTTTCAGATTTTCCACTAGGGTATGGGCAATTAAGCTATGACTTGAAGGAGGAAATGACGAGCAGGAAGGCAGATGTTACTTTTGGGCAGCTTATAGAGATGGTGCCTAAGCTAAAGCGACAGTGGAAGAGGATGGTTAATCCAATGGAGAAAGAGCCAGAGAGAGGTTCAGTAAAGGTGTTCGCAATGGATGAGCTACCAGACATTTGTCCAATAGTAGATGTGTGGCATAAAAGGAAAAATTTGGGACAAGGTTATGTGGATGGCGGAGCCCAAATATGCGTCGTAACACACTCATGCGTTGAGAAGATGGGTCTCACAGTGGCTGGGGTGTCAGGTTTTCGGATCAGATTGACAAATCATCAAAAAGTAAAATGCTTGGGTGTTGTAAAGAGCTTAGAAGTGGAGGCATATGATGCAAAGGCAGTGGTTGATTTTCATGTGATGCCAGCAGGGTTGGGAGCATATCCTATTATACTGGGCAGACCATGGTTACGTGCAGTGGGAGCTGGTCAAGATTGGCGACATGGTACGATTAGCCTCTATGGAAAGACAGGTACCAAGAAGCTTTATAATATGGACACAAGGAAACGATTAGAGGAGCTTTATGAAGATGAGTATGAGTCTAGTGATGAAGACTCTTCCACGGTGACAGATGAGGACAGTGATAGCACTACCAGTAGTGATGAGGATGCTGATGTTGCATTTCTTTTGATGGACAAAGAAATCCAGGAGTTTGGTTTAGTTGCATTTGCGAATGAGGTTGAAGATGAAAGTGAAGGGCCTTATGAAGTGATTGAAGGGCTGATGCAAACCAAGGTTGAGTTGTCAAAGAAGCAGGAATTGATGACACAAATGATCAGTGGAGACCTCTCAGCTATGGAGAAGGATATATATTTGCACATGCTGGCTAGTTTTCCTGATTTGTTCATTACTTCATATGAAGAGATCAGAGGGTTCAAGGGCGAAGAGATGCATATAGAGCTGAAAGAAGGTGTTAAGCCAGTGCAGCAAAGGCTAAGAAGGATGGGTCAAGAGAAAATGGAAGCCTTGCGAGAAGAGGTGGACAAGTTGTTGAAGGCAGGGTTCATAGTCCCTGTGGTGACCACAGAATGGGTGAGTCCAGTTGTAGTCAGCCCAAAGAAGGATGGGAAGTGGAGAATTTGTGTAGATTTTAAACCCTTAAACGTAGCCACTAAGAAGAATCCATATCCTCTTCCATTCATCGATCAGATCTTGGATTCAGTGGCAGGTTATGAGAGGTACAATGTGTGTGATGGTTTTTCACGCTATTTTCAATTGAAGATTGCTCTTAAAGACTGCACAAAGACCACTTTTATTACGCCATGGGGCTGCTATTGCTACACAGTATTGCCATTTGGGTTGTCAAATGGACCTTCCTTCTATCAAGAGAGAGAAAATTAGGTGTTGGAACCATTCATTGGTAGTTGTGTTAAAGCTTTTATGGATGACTTCTGTGTTTATAGCAGTAGGGCTGAACACCATGAGAAGCTACAGATGGTATTGGCTCGATATAATGAATGTGGAGGACAACTAAATCCAAAGAAATGTCATCTAGCACAGCCAAGGGTGAAGTTGTTGGGCCACATGGTGTCAGAAAATGGCATTGAGGCTGATCCAGATAAGGTTAAGTCTATTATTCTTCTTCCATCGCCTATGAGTACGAAGCAATTGGCAACTTTTATACACAAAGTGAAGTACATGGCACGGTTTATTCCATTGTCTTTGCAGCTTCTTTATCCATTACATCAAGTGGCAAAGCATGATCCATTGCAATGGGATGACAAGTGTGAAGAAGTGTTTCAAGAGGTGAAAGAGGTGTTAGGGGGGTTGTCAGCCATGCAGGCTCTTGATTGGGAGAAAGTTTTTTATGTAAATCCATTAGTAGGGGATGATTCCATTGGAGCCATGCTATTGCAAAAGGGGAAGGGCAGCCATTATATGAGGCCAGTGTATTGTGCAAGTAGAGTGAAGTTGGTAGCGGAGAGAAAGTTCTCGAAAGTAGAGCTAGTGATGGCCAGTGTAATATTTTCTTGTCGACGATCTCGTCATTACTTGCTACCACGACCTTTTGTTTTCTTGACGAGTTATTCCTTTTTGCCACAGTTAGTTAATGGTACTAACATGTCAAATGTGGTGAAGAAATGGGTAATTGAGCTGCAAGATTTTGAGTTCTCTTTTCTAGTGGAAGACAGTACAAGGGCCACCCTAGCTGATTTGTTGACCTACAAGGAGAATCCCCTTATTGTTAAGGAAGAGGTGGTGAGAAAGGTAGTTGAAGAAGTGCCACAGATCATCAATGCACATGTGTTGTTCTTTGATGGTTCATACAGAAAGAGCCATGATGCAGCTTCAGGGGGTATAGCACTTTATGACCCAAAGGGGAAGCAAGTATGCAAGAGAGGGTTCAAATTGGATGCTCATAGTAACAATGGGGCTGAATATGCTACTCCGGAAGCTGGATTACACATTTGTTTGAAGCATGGGGTTCGAAGGTTGAGCATAAAAGGTGATGCCTTGTTAGTTGTGAAGCAAGTTTTGGGTGTGTGGAAGAGCAAGAACACCTCATTGAAGGAAATGTGCTTCAGAATTAAAGGCCTGTTAAAAAATTTCTAAGCATGGAGCATCAGACACATTGAACGTGCTCTAAATGGAGAAGCACATGAAGCAGCTCAAGGCATGATTGGGGAGCTATTTGTGTTGAGGACCACTTTACCTCTTTATCATGGCCGGGAAAGTTTGGCTCAAGAAGAGGAGTTTTTGCTAACAGGAATTATTCCAAAGGAGATTCAGAAGTCTAAGAAGTATGGTTTTGTGCGTAGAGCATACAGGTACAAATTTATTGGTGATGTCTTACACATGAAAGGGGCTGATCTCGTGTTGAAACGTGTACCTTGGCGGGAGGAGCTTTACAGAGTGTTGGAAGAGAATCATGAAGGCGCATGTGGTGGCCATTTTTCTCTAAAGATCACCTTGCATAAGATTTTGCAAGAGGGGTATGTATGGCCTAGTTTGCACAAGGATGTTCACCATTGGTGTAGGTCTTGCAATAGGTGTCAAGAATTTGGGAAGAGAGTGTTGAAGCCAGAGCTACGAAAAACCATTATGGCGTTTGATGTGTTTGAAAAGTGGGGGATTGATGCAATAGGCCCGTTACCTATCACAAGCAGGGGCAAAAGCTATATCTTGACGGCAGTGGACTATCTCTCTAGATGGGCAGAGGCTATAGCAGTAAAACAGATCACTGCAAAGGATGTGGCAAAATTTGTGTATGATGAAATATGTTGCAAGTTTGGGGTGCCATTAGAGCTACTTTCAGATAAGGGGCCAGGATTTAGAGCTAAACTGCTAGACTTCTTATGCGCAAAGATGAAGATTAGGCACCAGCATACCACTCCTTATTACCCGCAGTGTAATGGCTTAAATGAAAGATTCAATGATGAGTTGGTACAAATTCTTTCTAAAGTGACAGAGCACCAAGGAAAGAATTGGGATTTGGAATTGCCTAGTGCATTATGGGCTTACCGTACTTCGGTGAAGATAGGTACAGGGTTTACTCTATTTCATTTGGTGTATGGAAAGGAAGCACTGTTTCCTATGGAGGTAGAGTTGCCTGCAGTCAAGATGTTAGAGAAGTTGCTTGGGCCACCTAGTGATGCATTCAAAGAGAGGCTCTTGCAGTTACAAGAGGTCCAGTTGGATAGGATGAGCGCATTGGAGCATTATGGGCAGATGCAGGATAAGGCTTTGGCAAAGATAAATGAAAAGGTCAAAAGTAAGGGTATCAAGAAACATGACTTGGTTTTGCGCTACAACAGTAAGCTGGACAACACCTTCCAAAAGAAGTTTCAAATTAAGTGTGAAGGCCCTTTCAAGGTAGTGGAGTGTTTTCCAAATGGCACATATCAGCTGGCTAACCTGGATGGTGTTCTACATAAGTCAAGGGTAAATGGATTGCGTCTTAAATTGTATCATGCTAGATTGATGATGGTGGAGCAAGATGAGCTGTCTGTGGATCAAGTAGTGTTGGTGAGGGATGAGGAGACCTGTGATGCGGCGAGTCTCATATCTCTCTTTGCTGCTGCTGATCATGAATGATCTAGTAGGCTAGGGGATGGGCAAATTATGTCAGAATTTTTTTGGAGCAAGGGATTGCACATATGTACATATACATGCATGGTGCGTCAAATAAAGAATTGCCCATTTTTCAGAGTCAGGTGGTTACGTGGGGCCCACATGTGTACATGTAGGACAGGGTGTACATAGTGCATCGATTTTCACTATTACCAGTACCACTGTGTTTTTTCTATAATAAAGAGGAGTTGTTAGCGCGTAAAACTTCTCGAGGAAGCTATCCACGGGCCGATGACATGAGGTAAGCAGGTGCGTCAGATGGCATCTAGTGGCGTCAGGAGGCCGAACGGGGTCAATATTTGCACGTGGATGAATACGGACACAACGTGGGTGTTTTCTTGTGAGAGTTATGCAAAAAGGTAATCATTAGGACCAATTTTTGGGGCCACTTCACGTGGTTGTGAGACGCATTATTGAAAAGAAATGAGTGCCAGGTGTGCAGATGATGCAAAAAGGTGACAATTATGCACTGCGAGGTCAGTTTTTGGCCTGTTCGGGGTCCGTTTGAGGTCATCTAAAAGGCCAAGGGTGCCCAACTAATAAAGTTAAGTGTGGGAACTGAAAAAAAAGAGAGAAGACCAGAAAAAATGTGGAGAAGAGAGGAGGAACAGTCGCTAGTGTGTTTTTGCTGTTTTTGGAGCATTTTTTGGCCCTAAACTGCTCATCCGAGGTCGAATTTGAGCACTTTGACATTGTAGATTGGGGTTTTGGGCCGTTCCAGCCGCAATGGCAGTCCATTTTTCCAAATTCCTCACAGATTTTTTGCTGTTTTTCTGTGTAATCTTCTCCGGGGAGTGAAGCCTCTGCTTAACTTTGTGGTTGTATCTGGTGTATTTCCTCAATACTGTGTAACCTATTTGCCCCATTGGTGTTGGGATGAGCTTCATTGAGTCTAAACAACACCAATTTGCCTCCTTTGAGCTGAATTGAGAGTGTGTGTGTGTGAGTGTGTCTCTCTCTGTGTGGAGTGGGCAAGTGGATAGTCTCTCTCCTCTCACTCCATAGGTGTGTTCCCTGTCTCGGCCAGGTGTGTTGTGTAAGCCGAGTGGTGCCCCATAGTGTGTGTGTGTGTGTATCTTCCCAAGAGTGTGTGTCGGGTTTTTATAGAGGCGCTGTGTGTGTTTTCATCCCGCTCACAACGCTGCTACTTGGTTTGACTATATGGAGTGTAGAGACTTTGAGTCTATGGAGGAAGTGTTTGTTTTATCGAGGAATTCTCACAAAGGGAAATAGCTCATAATACCATCTCACAAATCCATAAATTCAAACAGAAAGACGAAGAATCTGTGCGAAAGGCAGCCCTAAGACTAAAAAGATATGTTAAGTTCTGCCCTGTGGAAGAACTGACAACTCAGTCCAGACTTATGCTTATATTTACCCAAGGACTAAGGAATGCAGATCTCTAGAAGGACTTACATATGTAGAGGAGCACGACGTTGAATGAGTTAACCAAGGAGGCTCTTTACCTTGTGGACAATTGTGCGGTCTACAAAGAGTGTGAGTTCAAGGATCTTGACGACGATTCATCCTCACAAGAAAGTGGAAGAAAGTCTTCTAAGACAGCACACCGAAAGGACAAGTAGCTGTAAACCAGGAGCAACTTGTAGAGAAAGTGCTAAAAAAGATTATCTTGTATGCCAAACCCCAGGCGAAACAGCCCAAGTGGTGTGCTATTGAACAAAAATGGACAAACCACAGGACGGAAGAATGTTATTATAAAAAGGGATATGTGAGAGAGAGAGACCTTATGCTCCCCAAGCTCAGGTAGCATCTCCTCAAGTCCCACCGATGACTAGGTATCAAGTAGGCAACCTACCAGGACCTATAGGTGTAGAAAGACCACAACCAGTGTTGGGGCAACAACCACCGGTACCAGGATTACGACCAGTTGGCATAAGATACACACCAACAGTAAACGAATCAGAAGAGAAGGCTTTGGTGCCTATGCATGCATATTATGAAGATCCTAGTGGATATGCGAAAAATCCTGTCTACTATCCACCAGAAGAACCCTCAACACCAGAACCATGGAGCATGATGGGCGGTGCAGGACCACCTACAGCTGCAGAGACAGTAGAGATGAACGAACATTTTTGTTCATAGCCAACAGTGACATGGGCGGACAGAGACATGCATACCAACAAAGAGGAGCTCAAGGAGCACCTCAACAACCCAAGGGACCTTGCTACAAGTGTGGTGGAGACCATTCGCTAAGAGACTATCCTCATGATAAAATCATTAGAGTCAATGCACATTGCACCGAGTGTGGGGTCACTCATTTGATTCCTAATTGCCCTAAGAACCCGAGCAAAGGAGCAAAAACTACCTTGAACATAGTGGAAGCAGTGCCTTCGAGTGGAGGGTCAGAAAACGAGACAATCATACCTATTCAGGCAGTGACACAAGCCCAACCTCAAAGAATGACAAGCGAACCCATAATTGAAGAGCCAAAAACCGATGCCCGAAGTTCAGAAACGAAAAATCAAAGAAGCACTTGGAAAACAAAAAAGGCGCTGACGGACGCAAAGCGGACCCCGAACCCCGACGGCCTCTAAAACGACAGGGGCCGAATGGCGTGCCCCGAGCTTGCCACGGTAAAGTGAACAGGGGGCACCACCTAGCTTTGAGCGGCTAGGACGCAAAACCACGATGATATGAACACTGCAAACTTACACACACACACACACACACACACACACACACACACACACACAGAATATTTGCAAATGATGAAGAAACCTCGGGGGTGTGAGGGTGAATTATTTTTGCAATATTTACAAAGTGGCATGCCGTGGTGGTAGAGAGGTAGGGAGAGGAGGTGGTGCAACCTACTTGGTGCGTTCTCTAAGACGGCTCAATGATTGTGAATACTTACTACCAAGAGCGTGTATACGTGTGTGCATCGACCATTGGAGTCGAGAAATGGATGTGGTTCCCTTTGCATGGTGCAATTCCCAAGGCAAACCCAACACACAAGACCCCTCCCCGTGATGGTGATAGTGTCAATCCTTCCCACTACACTCTACCAAATGCTTGGCTCCTCATGAATTGCCCCCCCTCGATAGTGAACTCTCAATGCCAATTTATAGGTGTTGGCTGCTTGGATTATGGTAATCCTAGTGTGGTTAGGGTAAGCTTAATCGGGGAGACAAAGCAAGTGGTCGGCCCGGTGTGGTTGACCCTTGCTTTGTTTTGGGAGGTTATTAAAAGATGGGAATCTCTAGGTGGGCCTTTGTGACCATCACCTAGAGAGAGGATATTTACAAAAAAATGGAAATTTACAATGGCTCAGGTAAAAACTGAAGATAATGATGAAAATAACCTATAAATTACTGGGATGGCATCCTAGTTGCGTGTTGCCGGCAAATGGTGTGCTGCCGGTGCGTCGATGTCGAGCGTACTTCTTTTCGGAGTCGGCCGGGGCATGCCTTCGGCGCATTTTCTCTTTTTGTTGTTGGCGGCGTGTGCTTTGGATCCTTCTTCTTTATTTGTCGATGTCGTAATTGTTTTTCCTTCGTTGTATTTGTGGTGTGGTGTGTATATGCGTGTGTGTGTGTATGTATTCGTGCATGAGGACGGGTGTGTGTGTTTAGTATAGGTATGTGTGTGCGCAAAAACGTGCGTGGGAAGGGGGCTTTAAATATATATATATATACAATATATATATATATATATGTATTTTTTTGGTATGTTTTTTTGATGGTTGACGGCCGGTGGTCTGTCAAATTACGCAGGGAGGATGGGGTAGATTGGGAGAGCATGAGTGTGTGTGTGGTGTGTGTGTGTGTGTGTGTGTGTGTGTGTGTGTGTGTGTGTGTATGGTGTGTATGTGTGTGTGTATGGTCTGCTGCGGTGCGTAAGCGCCCGGGTGGGAGAGAGCGCGGCCTTGCGGACCAAGCGCACAACGCCAAAGGGGAGAGAGTGGATTGGGGGGGGGGGGGGTGATTGTGTGTGTGTGTGTGTGTGTGTGTGGTGAGAGAGATAGAGAGTGGTCCTATTGCTGTTGTCCGTGAGAAGGAGAGGGAGAGAGAGGATTCCTCATGCGTGGCCTGAGCGCCCGAGTAGGAGAAGGAGGGTGGTCCGCGGACTGAGCTGAGAGAGAGAGATCATGAGGGAGAGGGAGGGGTGAGGTGTGTGGATAAGAGAGAGAGAGAGAGAGCGAGAGAGAGAGAGAGAGAGAGAGAGAGAGAGAGAGAGAGAGAGAGAGAGAGAGAGAGAGAGAGAGAGAGTGAGGGAGAGGGAGGAGTGAGGTGTGGAGTGGGGTAGGGGAGATGTGTGGGTAAGAGAGAGAGGGGGGGGCTCTATTGTCTTGCATGAGATCTTGAGGACGAGGGGAGGGAAACAAGTCAATGGGTGGGAGTGAGGGAATATATCAGCGGGCCAAGAGGGGGGGGGAGGGGGGGGATGAGGCGGAGGGGAGGGTGAGGCGAGCGGGTGGGGAAGAGGGAGAAGGGGTCGGGGAGGGAATATTAGCGGGCCAAAGGGGGGGGGGGGTAATGAGAGTGGGGGGGAAAAATGTAAGGGGGGGGGGGGGGGGGGGGGGGGGGAATGTATAGGGTAAGTGTAAGAATGCGGAGAGCGGAGGGGGGGGGGGGGGGGGGGTTTCCATGCGGCTCACACTGAGGGAGCACGAGAGAGGGGTCGGGGGGGTTTTTTCTTCAAAGGTTCCGCCTGGCCGGGGGGGGGGGGTAATGAGAGTGCGGGTAAATTGGGAGAGAGGATATTGGGGGGGGGGGGGGGGGAATAAGTTTTTTTTCTCTTTTTTTTGTTTGATTTTTGAAAGTCGGCTATCATTAGCCCTCTCCCTTTGGCTAGAGGCATTCATGCTTCTAGCCCTTCTTCTGCTTCTTCAGCTGTAGAGTTAGAGGGTTCTCCCTCTTATGGAATGTCTAGCACGAATTCTGGGTCAAACCTAAGAAAATACCTTTTCAGTCTCCATCCATTGACCCTAGTCTTGTGAATTCTCCCATCTGCTTCCATCAGCTTATAGCTGCCGTTGTCATAGCGTTTTTTGATGATGAATGGCCCTTCCCATCTGGGTTGAAATTTCTTATCCTTTCTAGTGTCAAATCTGTTGTCGTATCGCAGTACTAACATGCCTTTTTCCAGTCCTTTTTCTTTAAGCCCTTGGTTGAAAGTGAGCCGACGTCGTTCTACCTGTGCTGCATAGTGATTGATTGCTTCTTCCCCATCCAGCTGGAGTCTCTCCAAATCCAAGATGTCGTTTCGGAGGTTTACAATTGGACGATGTGTCTGGCTAGCCAAGACTCGTAAGCTGGCTATTTGTACCTCAATGGGTAGAATTTCCTCCTTCCCATAAACTAGATGGAAAGGAGTGAAACCTAGTGATGTTCGGAACGTTGTTATGTAGGCCCAAAGAGCTGCCATGAGATGTTTATCCCAGTCCCCTGTGTGGTTGTTCACCTGTTTTGTGATGATTTTGCAAATCATTCCATTTACCTTCTCTACTAGACCATTGCATTGTGGATAGTATGGTGTGGAATGCCTACGTGTGATGCCTAATTTCTTCATTAGTTCTCCCACCAAATCACCTCTGAATCCTGGTCCTCTATCTGATATTATCTCAAGAGGAGTGCCAAAACGGCAAACGATATGCTCAAAAATGAACTTTGCCACCTCTTGGGCTGTAATGCGGGTGGTGGCCGTTGCTTCTGCCCATTGAGTCATGTAGTCTACACCCACTATGATGTACAGTTTACTTGATTGGGCCCTTGGTAAAGGAGCAATTGCATCTATTCCCCATTCTCAAAAGGACCATATGAAATGATAGGGGTTTGTGGCTCGTAGGTTAACGTGCGACCGTTGCCCACTTGACAAGACTTACATGCTTTACACCAATGGTGTACATCTCCGTTCAAACTAGGCCAAAAGTATTCTGCCTGTATAATCTTCCTACTGGTGATATCTAGAGCAAAATGACCGCCGCAGACGCCGTCATGGCAACTGGAAATTACCTTTGTGATTTCACTGGAGGTTGGCACCCGCCTGAGAATTTGATCTTTGCCCTTACAATAGAAGTGGTCGTCTATAAGGCGGTACCTAGTAGCCTTCCTTACCAGCCATTGTCTATGGCCTTTGGTGTGTCCTGCTGGACATTCTCCTGTATCCAAAAAATTGATGATATCAGGCATAGCATCACTACCTTGGAAGAGGGGTAGTTTTAACATGATTGCTCCTACGAGAACGTCTTGTATTCTTTCTTTAGCTAGTGCATCTGCCTCTTGATTTTTTGCTCTGGGGACATGGAAGAGTTTCACTACCTCAAACTTCTTTAGAAGGTCCTTAACTTGGCGAAGTTGACCAAGTAAAACCTAATTTTTGCACTCCTAGGTGCCATTTATCTACCTTATCAAAAACAAAGCGTCACCGAACACATTCAGGCCCGCTAAATTCTTTGTGAAATACATTGCTCCAACCCAAGGATCAGGGCTGCATATTCTGCTTCGTTGTTGGAGTGGGAGTGTAATAATTGTCCCATGGAGAATACTCTTTCTTGCTGTTCACCATGCCTGCTGCAGACTGATCCATTGTTCTCTTGTATGCTCCATCAAAGAAGAGAGAGTGAGCTCTCTCTAGATTAGGACTTTCTATCGTTGGTGTTCCTTCCTTTGCTTCCGTGTTGACCTTCAGCTTCTTCTCATAATCGTGATGAGTGAGAATTCCCGCTAAACTAGCCCTGGTGGAGTTTTCTACTTGCATGGTGTAGTCAAACTCTTGTAGTCTAATTAACCACTTTGAGATCCTAGATGAGACATCCATGTGTCGCATTACATATGGGAAAACCTCCTCCATTCTCAGGATTACAAATGGTCTAGGCAAGAGATAGGAGCGGAACTTTGTGGTAGCAAACATTAGTGCCAGAACCATGTGTTCTACTTCGGTAAATCCTTTTTTTGATAGGGTCATGACCCGACTAGAGAAGTAAATAGGGTGCATGAAAGAGTTTTTGGGGTCCTTTTGCATTAGCACTGCTCGTAGTGTATCATTTCCCACACTAGGGTTCACATAAAATGGCGAGTCCCACTTAGGAGGTGAAATAGTGGGAAGCTTAGCTAGGATTTGCTTCACCTCAGTAAATTGTTGCTCATTCTCTTCACTCCATTAGATAACATCCCTTTGGGTGAGTTTTTGTAGGGAAAGGACCACTTGAGATAGCAGGTGAATGAACCTGCTTAAGTATCTTACCTTCTGAAGGAAAGAAACCAGCTACTTGGCGGTGGTGGGTGATGATAAAGATATCAGAGCCTAAATCTTGCTAGGGTCACCCTCGATTCCTTTTGCTGAAATTACATGACCAAGGAGAGTGACTTTGCTCTCACCAATGTGACACTTGTCCACGTTGAGTTGGCCACCCAAGGTTTGCAGCTTGGTTAAGCCATCATAGACTTTCCTTAAATGAAGGGCTCATAAGCTATAAATGCAAAAATCATCTATGAAAACCCGTATTGATGTTACAAAGTAGGGTTGGAGAACAAAATCTACATAGCGTTGAAACGTGTTCAAGGCGTTAGTGAGGCCAAACGGCATCACTCTGTAGAAAAAACATCCTCAAGGTGTGATGAAGGTTGTCTTCTTCTGATCCTCCTCTGCAATGCTAATCTGGAAGTATCCTGAGTAGCCATCGCATACTATGTAGCGTTCGTGACCTGCCACTTCATTGAGTATTTCATCCTGGAATGGGAGGGGGGTGGTCCCTCTCCGTGGCTGCATTGAGAGGTTTATAATCCACACAGACTCTCCACTTACCATTTCTTTTTGGTGTGACTACTACTGGGGAGACCCATTCTCAGTCTTCGGTAGGATAAATGAAACCTGCTTGTAGCAAACTTCTCACTTCCTTAAGCAATGCCTCTTGTTGGATTACTCCAATTCTTCTGAGCTTTTGTACTACGGGTTTAGTGCCTTCCTTGAGCTTTATGTGGTGTTGTACTACTGTAATTCCTGTGATCTTATCATAGCCATCAATGAACAAAGTAGTGAAGTTACCTAACATGGAGATGTACTCCTTCCTTTCTTCATTGGTTAACTCATTTGAGAGCATTTTTTAAGGCTTACCTGCATCCTCCAAGGACTACATACCTGATGATCCCTCTTGGTTTGCCGAGGTTGCTTCATATTGTGTTAATCTGTTTGGGTCTT
Organism: Adiantum capillus-veneris; assembly: GCF_014529385.1. NCBI lineage: Eukaryota > Viridiplantae > Streptophyta > Polypodiopsida > Polypodiales > Pteridaceae > Adiantum > Adiantum capillus-veneris. The sequence goes on along the minus strand of NC_140934.1, from coordinate 53,314,802 downwards.
TAAGAATGACTCCCATTACTTCGATGCTACTGTCACTTCCGTCGGTGGTGGTCGTCTCTTCTCCGGAGGTAGACGAGTAGTCGTTGGTGGACTTGTCTTCTGAAGCCTCCAAGACCATGTTGCGTTGCTTTCCAGTCCTCATGTCGTAGAATATGGACTTCCCTTTAGCATCCTTCATCTAGATCATCCCAGTGCTCCAGTCTTGTTTAGCTTCCATAGCCATAAGCCAAGGCCTCCCAAGAATGATGGGGTAGCCCTCCCCTTTGTGTGGCATGACGAAGATTTCTACCTCCACTTCTCTATTGAATGCTTTTACTTTGACCGCATTTACAATGCCTACGCATTTCACTCTTACAGTTTTTGCGATCTTGGCTTGGCAGGGTGCCGGCCTACTTAACTCTAGACCTAGATGGTGCATCATCTTTTCACTCATGACGCATATTTGCGTGCCACCATCTATGTAGATGTTTGAAATCCGTTGCCCCTTGATGTGAGCGTCGATGGTTGGCAGGATGTTGTTGAGATCCCTCCTAGAGATAGCCCTAGCTATCCGTGGTCTTGATTTCATGGTACTTACCATTTTCGTCCATTCCCTCCTCATTCTGGGTGCAAGGTGGAGTAATTGGGGCCAAGTTATCTTCAGGCCCTACATTAGCACATCCTGAACTAAGTCATAGGGTTTTGCATACGCACCTAGTCAGAAGTCCACGATGTCTATCTTCCGCCGCGGTTTAGCTGCTTGCTTGCTAGACTCGGCATTCCCTTTCATCTTCTCCTCTCTTTGAGATGCCTCCTCATGCCTCGCACGCTTTACTCCCATAGCATCCACTTCTTCTACCTTCGCTTTTCCTTTGTGCTTCTCGTGAGCTGATTCTTCTACCTTCACCTTCCCTGTAGCCTCTAAGCTAATAACACTCACCGCTTGGTTCACAACAGGTGGTGGGGGTAGTGGCGGAATGAGAGGTTGGGGCGGTGGTTGCTGTTGTACAGGTGGTCGAAGGATTTGGACCAGTGGGATTAGTCCTGGATGCCTAGGTGATGGTGGTCTTGCTCTTAGCGGAGAGATCTGATTCCGTCTCCCCCCTCTATTGAAATTCTACCTCCTCGGGTGTGGGCAGTAGTACATTCCATGGACATCTTCCCCGCAGTTGTAACAGTGGTACACTGGGTACTGCCTTCATTGTCCCCTTCCTTGTTCTGGGTTTCTGCTAGATACATGCCCTTGCTGCACCAGATGCACAGATAAAGTCTCTAGTTGGGTGGTGATGTGACTCAGCAGGTCTTGCTGTTCTTCTGATGCCTCCTGTGGTTGGACTCTATGATTGGCTGTTGCAGCCACTGGGGTTGGTCAGGCCGAGCTTGTTTCCTTTGACTCGTTTACTCTTGCTTGCATACGCAGTTTCTTGTCTTTAAGGCGGGCTACTTTGACTGCCAACTCATATGTTGCAGGAAACCTTCTCTTCACCTTCTCTCTAAGCGGCGACCATAGACCAGCAATGAAACGGTCCTTCTTTAGGAAATTAGGCGCTCCTTCGCCTTCCTCCAGTGTGGCAACCCATCTCTCCCATAAGTCCACAAACTTTGACTCGTAGGTGGAATACTCCTGCAGGCCTCCCTGCTTTAATTCTGTCAGTAGCTGCCATAGCTTCTCCGAGGTTGTGCCTCCACCAAACCTCTTTACAAAAGAAGCCCTTAACACATCCCATGCATTCTTGGTAGCCTGGGACAATGCATTATACCAGGACTTGGCCTCTACTTTCATCAGTAGAGTAAAAATTCTAAGTCGTGAAACGTCGTCATCTTTGTTGGAGACGACACAAGCAATGTCGAAATCATCCAAAAATTCGGTGGTGAGATCCTCTCCCTTCTTTCCACTGAACGTGGGGAAAGAAACACTTGCCATGGTGGTGACTCGGGAAATTACAAACCTTTTTTTTTTAAACATCAACAATAGTGGCTCATAGCGGCTTTTTACAGGGGTGGATGGATAGGTTAAAACAGGATAAAAATAGAGACATTAAAGGAATGATGGTAATCTAATATGGGGAGAATGATAGGGCTCGGGGAATTGAGGATTTCTCCTAGTACCGCCGCACCAAATAGGTTAAAATAGGATAAAAATAGAGACATTAAAGTAATGATGGTAATCTAATATGGGGAGAATGATAGGGTTCGGGGAATTGAGGATTTCTCCTAGTACCGCCGCACCGAATAGGTTAAAACAGGATAAAAATAGAGACATTAAAGGAATGATGGTAATCTAATATGGGGAGAATGATAGGGTTCGGGGAATTGAGGATTTCTCCTAGTACCGCCGCATCGAATAGGTAAATGATCTTCTGTTGGTAGAAGACTTTCCTATCTACATAGATATTCACATGCATATGCTGCAGGAATCTGAACGGGAATGCCGTCGGGCCGTTTTCCATCATGCACAGAGGGTGGAATACTTACTTATACTCTTACCGTGCCAGTGTTGATGAGTCGGCACATCCACAAGAGGTCTTCGCCTTTCATGGGCTCTACCTTTCCTTTGTTCCTCAGCACGTACGGGGTGATCGCGACGCGTCTGACCACTTCCAGCCTCTTGGCTAACAGAAATTGCAGGTAATTTCCATAATCGGCGTATTGCATGAATTCTACTCCATTCAGTTGCAGCTCGTCTCCAGCCCACTGGGTTTCTCCCGTGGTAGAGAGCTTCTTCAGGATAAGTTGTACAGGGAGAGGAGGAAGGTCCTCCACTCACTTCCCAAAACAGCGAGAGCAGTAGCTGAAGTACTCTTCCCTAGGACATGGGAATCTTCTTATTACTTCTTCTTCTGGATTATCGAAGTGGATTGGTAGCACTCGCATGTGTCGTGAAAATCGGTAGGCGACCTTCTGCCTCTTAGCTTCGGATGACTTCTTCTTTGACAAAGTGGGTACAACCCGGCTCTCTGAGCTTGAAGCACTTTCTTGGCCAGATGCTTCTCCCTTTGGGGTCATGTGTTTCCAGACTGGCTTATCTTCTCCTTGCCTTTGGCTCGAGCAGCCCCTTTAGGCTACTTTGGAGTTATATCTTCGACTGCAGTTTCTTTAGGGAAAAGAGGTCTCACCGTTTGCTTCCCTTCCTTGACGTGAATGATTTCTTCGCGATGAATGTCAATGTAGATGAATTCAGCCCTTTTGCTGCCTTCGTTGTTGGGACTCATTGACCGTGTGCCTTGGTTGACAACAGTGATGGCACTTCACCAACCTCCCACCTGATGCTTTCGATTTATAGCTAGAACGAGCGACACGAGATGGAGAATTCACCTCTTGAATGCTGATGACACTGCAGCTTGGCAGTAGCACCTCAATGAAGGCGGCTAGTGCCTCCTTCATCTCCTCTTCTTCCGTCCTCCAGTTAGAAAATTCCTTCAGCCACTCGTCCATGATTGATAGTGGGCGTCACTTTCAACATTGTAAACTGAAGGGTCTTAGAAAAAACCCTCCTCAGTGGGGACACCAAATGACGGACGCAAAGCGGAGCCCGACCCCCGACGGCCTCTAAAATGACGGGGGCTGAATGGCGCACCTCGAGCCTGCCATGGTAAAGTGAACAAGGGGCACCACCTAGCTTTGAGCGGCTAGGACGCAAAACCACGATGATATGAATACCGCAAACTTACACACCGAGAGAGAGAGAGAGAGAGAGAGAGAGACAGAGAGAGAGAGAATAATTGCAAATGATGAAAAACCCTCGGGGGTGTGAGGGTGAATTGTTTCTGCAATATTTACAAAGTGGCATGCCGTGGTGGTAGAGAGGTAGGGAGAGGAAGTGGTGCAACCTACTTGGTGCGTTCTCTAAGACGGCTCAATGATTGTGAATACTTACTACCAAGAGCGTGCATACTGTGTGCATCGACCATTGGAGTCGAGAGATGGATGTGGTTCCCTTCGCATGGTGCAATTCCCAAGGCAAACCCAATACACAAGCCCTCTCCCCGTGATGGTGATAGTGTTGAGAGGCGAAAGTGAAAAATAGACCCGGTGGCGTCTACACCAAGACTATGCACAATGGCCTCATCATGGGGGATACACAATAGGGGGACCACCTAGCAAGATATGCGGCTAGGACGCATACATATACACAATGAAGCATGCCATGGAAAACAATTTCAAGATCCACACCCAAATGTGGAATGGGGTGGTCGGAGAATAAGGTGAGAGGAGTGGTGAATGAGTGAGAATGGGCTTGCTACTCGTGCATGTTAGTAAGGAAGATAATGAGGTAGGGGAAACTTGCGAGTATGATCACTTATCATAGAAGAGGTGGCGAATCTGCACACCTCAAGAAGGAAGTAGCAAGATGATAGGAATACGAGAGGGAGAGAGAGAGTGTGTGTGTATGGTGGCGAATCCACACACCTTTACATAAGCAGAAAAAAAAGGCAAGGAACAAGCATATACCATACTCACAATGAGATGTATCCAAAGTGACACAAAGTATGGCACCAAGATGGAGTGTGTTGATTGCTTGCAAAAGATGAATACAATAGGTAGCGTATGGCAGGAAAATAAGAAGGGGACAAGATCGTAGGAGGCATAATGGAGAGATGGGAGTTGATGGCGATGAATATCATGAGTGTGTCCACCCTTCTTCTTCTTGAAATTGTGCCTTCAACCCTTAATTACAAGTGGTGTGGAGGTGTGGTGCTCATCTTTTGTGCATGGTGATGGTGATGATGATGGTGTTGTGATTATGTGATTAGGGTTCATGCTACAAGCATGTAGCACAAGGGTGTGTATGGATAGGTGTGTGTGTGTGTGTGTGTGTGTGTGTGTGTGTGTGTTTAGCGAGCTCTCATGGCCTCCTTATATATGGAAGGAGGGAAGGTTTTAGCAATATTTCTAATTGAGGTGAGTGTCCCACTCTGGTGACTAGGAAAATGGGGTGCATGTGACTGTGGCTCCCATCTTGTCTCCTCATTATTTAAAGTACCAGAGTCAATAGAGAGAGAAGAAGAGAGAATGTGGGTAGGATGTAGAGGATAGGAGATATTTACAATAGTCTAGCTTTGGCTAGACATAAGCTTATTAGGGAGAGAAGAGAGAGGTAAGAAAATTATAAGAGAGGTTGTCGAAGGTGGATAATTGTTGATGAGGATGGATCCTCCAAAAATGGTGATAGAATCACTCTAGACTAGCCAAGACCTCATTAAAAGATCCTTTTCTCTTGTAATCATGCTTGAAGACTTGTAGAACCATAGCCATTCTAGAGGGAAGAAAACTAGGGATGGCCTGTGTCACCATTACACAAGAAAACTGGGGTCCACCACAAAAATCATAGCTATGCGTTCATGCCTCCAAAAATTCTGAAAAAAATTGAGCTAAAAGTTGAAATCACAAGCTACATATTTCATGTTGAATGCTCCTTCAGATTCGGGGTTCTTCTTTACTTCAAAAATTCAGCCAAATAATGTATTATTTTTGGCTGCAAAAGTCTTTTGGTGGTCCCCTTTGAGTGGACTTCTCTCTTGCCTTCAAGTGTAAGCTTCTTCATGTGTATGAAAACATGACCTAGAGTTTTGAAAAGATTGGCAATCATTTAGATGGAGGTATTATTGAAATTTGAAAGTGGGGTTGAGGTTTGAAAATGAAAACTAGTGAATAAAATATTTGGTAGGGTGAAATAATATACATACATGAAAAATATATTAGAAGATACTAAAATATATAATGTAATTTAGAATATATATATTTAATATTTAAGGTCAAAAATGATATCAACAAAGAAAGCTTACTTATTTATGCTACATCGTGATTGATTAGCATAAGTTTTATTTATTTAATAAAAGCTAAAACTTTTGTGAAAAAGGGAAGAAAAATCAAAAGTAACTTATATAATAGGAAATATTTTGGTAAAAGGGCAAAGATATATGGCGGGGTTCCCATGCATGGAAAAGCTTGCCTCAGTGTCAATCCTTCCCACTACACTCTACCAAATGCTTGGCTCCTCATGAATTGCCCCCCCTCGATAGTGACCTCTCAGTGCCAATTTATAGGTGTTGGCTGCTTGGATTATGGTAATCCCAGTGTGGTTAGGGTAAGCTTAATTGGGGAGACAAAGCAGGTGGTGGGCCCGGTGTGGTTGACCCTTGATTTATTTTGGGAGGTTATTAAAAGATGGGAATCTCTAGGTGGGCCTTTGTGACCATCACCTAGAGAGAGGATATTTACAAAAAAATGGAAATTTACAATGGCTCAGGTAAAAACTGAAGATAATGATAAAAATAACCTATAAATTACTAGGATGGCGTCGTGGTTGCGTGTTGCCGGCGAATGGTGTGCTGCCGGTGCGTCGATGTCGAGCGTACTTCTTTTCCGAGTCGGCCGGGGCATGCCTTCGATGCATTTTCTCTTTTTGTTGTTGGCGGCATATACTTTGGATCCTTCTTCTTTATTTGTCGATGTCATAATCATTTTTCCTTTGTTGTATTTGTGGTGCGGTGCGTATATGCGTGTGTGTGTATGTATTTGTTCATGAGGACGGGTGTGTGTGTTTTGTATAGGTATGTGTGTGCGCAAAAACGTGCGTGGGAAGGGGGATTTAAATATATATATATAATATATATATATATATATATATATATATATATATATATATATATGTATTTTTATTTTTATTTTTTTTGATGGTTGACGACCGAGGGTCTGTCAAATTACGCAGGGAGGATGGGGGGGATGATGGGGTAGATTGGGAGAGCGTGAGTGTGTGTGCGGTGTGTGTGTGTGTGTCTGTGTGTATAGTCTGCTGCGGTGTGTGAGCGCCCGAGTGGGAGAGAGCGCGGCCCTGCAGACTGAGCGCACAACACCAAAGGGGAGAGCGGGGATGGGGGGGGGGGGTGATTGTGTGTGTGTGTGTGTGTGGTGAGAGAGAGAGAGAGAGTGGTCCTATTGCTGTTGTTCGTGAGAAGAGAGAGAGAGAGAGAGAGAGAGAGAGAGAGAGAGAGAGAGAGAGAGAGAGAGAGAGAGAGAGAGAGAGAGAGAGAGGATTCCTCATGCGTGGCCTGAGCGCTCGAGTAGGAGAGGGAGGGTGGTCCGCGGACTGAGGTGAGAGAGAGAGATATTGTGAGGGAGAGGGAGGGTTGAGGTGTTTGGATGAGAGAGAGAGAGAGAGAGAGAGAGAGAGAGAGAGAGAGAGAGAGTGAGGGAGAGGGAGGAGTGAGGTGTGGAGTGGGGTAGGGGAGATGTGTGGGTGAGAGAGAGAGAAGGGGGCTCTACTGTCTTGCATGAGAGCTTGAGGAGGAGGGGAGGGAATCAAGTCAATGGGTGGGAGTGAGGGAATATATCAGCGGGCCAAGAGGGGTGGGGGGGGGATGAGGCCGAGGGGAGGGGAATGAGGCCGAGGGGAGGGTGAGGCGAGCGGGTGGGGAAGAGGGAGGAGGGGTTGGGGAGGGAATATTACAGGGTAAGCATAAGAATGCGGAGAGCGGAGGGGGGGGGGGGGGGGTTCCATGCGGCTAACATCGAGGGAGCATGAGAGAGGGGTCGGGGGGGTTTTTTATTCAAAGCTTCCGCGTGGCTGGTGGGGGGCGGTAATGAGAGTGGGGGAAATTGGGAGAGAGGATATTAGGGGGGGGGGGGGGTATGTAGGAAGAATGAGGGAGAGAGGGGTGTCATTTATCCAATGTCTGTCAAGCGGGGGGGGGAAATAAACTTGGGGGGGAGGGGGGGGGTACTGAGAGTGGGTGGGGGGGGGGGGGATAAGTTTTTTTTCTCTTTTTTTTCTTTGATTTTCGAAAGTCGGCTATCAGCGCGTATGAAAACTAGGAAAGAACGAGAGCAAACGGCTCTATCCGAGGACTTAAAACACACAAAGGATAGATTAGAGCGGTTAGAGGATCTAGCTAGCCTAAGCTCACACACTGCGAAAACCATAGCACCCAAGGAAATAGAAGAACCCAAAAGTGCAGGATTAGGAGGATAAGTACTAGTAGACAAGGTAAATAAGCAGTTAGATGCACTTCTAAAAGCTTATGAAGCCAGACCCAAAAGGAACCAAACCCAAGAGCAAAGATGGATGACTTATCCATATGTTGAAATAGAAAAAAGGAGGTTGGAAATGTGTAGAAAGATGATTTGAAAAAAATCAATCTTTAATAGAAAACCCGCTTGGTAAACTTGCAAATTGGCATGAAGTAACCAGCTCCAATCCCTATCAAACCAGCTTTAGAGGAACAAGTAGAAACAAAGGAAAGACTCACGAATGCCTATGAGTCCAAGGGAGAGCCTATCATAGTACCAAATACTACAGATGGAGCAAGTGACGGGTTCCATCCTAAAACATTGGCAGAAATGGATAAGGATTGTAACGGTCTAGATGATCTATGGAAGCAAATCCGTGAGGCCAACGAAGCTAACAGGGCAAGTTACCACATGAACAGCATGAGAAAAGAGAAAAATGAGAACTTACCTCCCATTGAAGAATTTGAGGCAAGATCACAAGTGAACTTTGATATACATTCACAAGGGGCAGACTAAGGATCAATTAGTTCGGGGCACAGCCAACCAGACTCGCTGAAAACTCTACCCTCTTACCTAAGAGATTATGAAGCCAAGTCTGAAGTGAGAGCAATCCCATCTCAAAGACTTTCTTCTAACAAAGTGATGGATTCACAAGGGTTGATTGAGTTATTGTCCACCCCGGTGGCATGCACAATCACATTAGCCGAACTCCTAAGGTTACGACCAAGCATGTGGACCACAGTAGGCAAATGCCTAGAAAAATTTGGAGTAAAAGACCCCACCTCTAAGCTTCAGGAAGGGATCGGAGAATTGGACAGGCCTCAACTAAACACTAGGCCAGTACCTTTAAATAAGGTTGGAGAGTATTGTGAGGGAGAAGATGGAAACACCACCCTACTAGTATAATTCCAAGGAGTAGTTTCCAAAGCTATTCTTGACAGTGGAGCAGGAGTTGTTATCGCCACCAAGGAAATCTGGAAAAAATAGGGAAAACCAGCTTTGAGAGCCACCATAATGAAATTGCAATTAGCAGATGGGTTCATGGCGAAGCCTCTAGGACTCTTAGAAAAAGTGATTGTCACTTCGTGCGGAATCGAGTATGAGTATACATTTGCAATAGTCGATTTTGACAAAAAGAACAATTACGAGATCGTCTTGGGAATACCATTCACGCGACAATTGAAGATGGTCCAAGATTGGGGTTACGACCACATATACCTCAGACATGGTGAGACAACAACCAAAATACACCTGAAAGACCATAGTTACAAGGATGTGAACAAGACACCAGTGGAAGATTTTGATTCAGCTACATTAGTAGGGTCAGAAATCCCAGCATGGTTAGGGCAACAAAAAGAGCTATGGATGTACGGAGCTTCACATTGTGGGAGCTTAAAAAGAGAGGAATGCACCTTAGAAAGAGCGATTGAGGACAAGGATTATATTCCGAAACCTTTTCCTGAAGATGTCTTGGAACCTCTGGAATGGGAACACATACTAGCAACATTGGATGTCTGTACCATTACAGATAGTCCAACAACAAAATTTTGTGATAAAGAAGGCTATGATGTGCTACCCTATTACATGGTAAGAATTATACCAGGAGGCGATGAGATGGTAGAACCACCAGAACAAGAAGAGTTATATAACTCCTCTGAGCATCTGGAGGTAGACAAAGATACCGATAATGAGTGTTTAGACAACTCAAGTGAGCGTGGGGGGAAAACAAAGAATATCAAGTTTTATGATTTTGCTAATCAACACCATAGACGCCAAGAATGCTATAGGAGGAAACGAGCAGAAAAGAAAGTGAGAGAGAACCTGATGCCCAGGATAAAAGGTAAAACTCACTATCTAATGCTTGTAAAAGCAGGGGATTGTGTAAAAGATCAAATATCAGGAAGATTCTCAAAAGTTCTAGGGGAAGGAACGCGAGAGGAAATAAGACAAGTACGGAAAGCTAAAATAGAAACAAAATCTCAAAAATAAAAAAAAGAAACAACGAAAGACCAAGAGTGGACCAAACTGGAGCGTAAACAGAAATACCAAGAGCTGAAACGGTCTTTACGAGGGGTATGGACTACTGAGGAAGATAGTGATGGTAAAGGGGCCAGGAGTCAAAAAAGGGAAACATGAATGTACCATCACACTGTCGGAAATTTACCATCCAAGACAGGAAAATCATAATGACACCACCAGTCAAGGAAAGAACAAACCAAGAATCTTTCGAAAAATGCAAAAAGGATAGACCTCGCTGAACCAGGAGAGAAGCCTCAGCAGGTCTATATCGCAACCGATTTAGAGCCTGAAGAAGAAGAACGTCTAACACAACTTCTCAAGAAGTATAAAGATGTGTTTGCATGGTCCTACAAAGACCTCAAAGGAGTTGATCCATCGATATGCCAACATACAATTCCTTTGAAATCGGAGGCAAAACCTAGCAAACAACGTCCTTATACATATAATGACACATTTGCTAAGCGAATCAAAGAAGAGATTGACAAGATGATGGATGCTGAATTCATTTATGAAATCGAACATACAAATTGGGTGTCACCCATTGTGGTAGTCCCCAAAAAGAACGGAAAACTGCGAGTGTGTGTAAACCTCAAAAAGATAAATGCAACCACCATAAGGGATAATTATCCCTTGCCAATCACAGAACATGTACTTGAGAGGGTAGCCGGGAAACGGGCTTATTCCTTTCTAGTAGATGGGTTTTCAGGATACAACCAACTGGCAATTGCAATAGAGGATCAACACAAAACAACGTTTGCCATAGAATGGGGAATTTATCCGTATCGAGTTTTGCCTTTTGGCTTAACTAATGCCCAAGCTACCTTTCAAAGGTTAATGGCGCACGCGTTCAAAGAATACCTAAGAATATTCTTAGAAATATACATCGATGATCTTTGTGTACACTCTCTTCTATGAGAGGAACATATTGACCATTTGCAAAAGGTATTTGAAAAATGCAGAACATATCGAATCTGTCTTAACCTGGAAAAGTGTATTTTCATGGTTAGGCAAGGCCGCATCTTAGGACACATTGTCTCAAGAAATGGCATAACCACAGACCTAGAAAAAATCAAGGTCATAGTAGATTAGCCCAGGCCTACTAATGTGAAACAAGTGCAATCCTTCATGGGACAGTGCGGGTACTATCGAAGATTCATATATATGTATGTAGTCATCGCACAACCTCTGTATCGTTTTCTAGTCAATTTCGAATGGACTGAGGAGTGTGAAACTTCATTCCAAAAGCTGAAACAAAACCTTGTATCATCACCTGTACTTAAAGCATCGGATTGGAAAAAGATATTCCATGTTCACATTGATGCATCTGCATATGCAATTGGGAGTAGTCTATCTCAACCTGGAGACGAAACAATGGATTTTCCAGTTTTTCATGCCAGCCAACAGTTAAATAGTGCGGAAAAGAACTACATAACCACCGAAAGAGAGGGGTTAGGAATGATTTATGCTGTAAAGAAATTTTGGTATTATTTGCTCGCAAACAAATTTGTGTTCTTCACAGATCATCAAGCTCTTTTGTATCTGGTAAATAAACCATGCAATACAGGGAGAATTGTACGCTCTTTTTTATATTGCTAGAGTTTGATTTCATAGTGGTGGTCAAAAAGGATAAAACCCATCTACAGGTGGATCATCCTTCAAGGCTACACAATGGGGAAGCTCCTGAAGGAGTAGATGATGACATACCAGATGCTTATCTTTTCAATATTGAAATGATACCCAAATGGTCTCAAGAAATTGTTAGCATTCTTTCCTTTGGAGGTAGGTTTAATAACACGAAAGACAGATTCAAACAACAAACAATTCGCCAAAAGCCAAAACTTCCACTTGATTGCAGGATGGCTGTATCATCTAGGACCGGACCAAATTCTACGACTATGTATAAATCCGAAAGAATTCGAGTGTTACTTTGAAGAAGCACATGTCCAGGATTGTGCATTTCATTGTTCAACAGTGAAAACACACCAGAGACTGAAACAGTTAGGGGTTTATTGGCCAACTATGTACGCGAACACACATGCTTATGTTACCAATTGTACTATATGTAGTGCCAAACGACTAGTGGATCACGTGACATTGTTTCAGGTAAACATTGCACCTGCATGGAGTCAATATATCATTGATTTATTAACCACAAGGACATTTCCTAAAACATAACAAGAACACGGAAAAGGGCTATAGAGTTGGAGGCTCGTGACTTTCAGTTAATTGGGAACCAACTCTATAAGCGAGGAAAGGACAATCAACTTAGAATTTGTGCAGCTGAAAGTGAACACCTGCTGATTCTAGAGCACGCACATAGAGAAATAAGTGGAGGCCATTTTTAAGGCGATAAGACGACAAAAATTTTCTTAACCGCAGGAATATGGTGGCCTACATTGTATATAGATTCAGAAGTGTTTGTAAAACGTTGTGACGCTTGTCAGCGCACCAAGGTGCCGATAAAGAGAGATGAGATGCCACTATGGCCAATGATGGGGGCAAGGGCATTTGCAAAATAAGGTATTGATTTTGTGGAGCCTATTTCACCCCATGCATATCGTACCCATACCCAATATATCATTGTGGCTACGGACTATCTCACAAAATGGGCGAAAGCCAAGGCAACACAAAAAGCAGATGCACGAACCACTGCAAAATTTTTGTATGAAAATGTTTTTGTACGATACGGGTTACCAATAGAAATTGTCAATGATCGAGGAACACATTTTCTTAATGAAGTCATTGAATATTTGCTAAAGGAATTCATGGTCATACATAGAAAATCTGCTCCATATCATCCACAAGAAAATCGACAAGCTGAGGCCACAAATAAAACACTATGCAGGGTTCTGACTAAAATTGTATCAGAGTCAAGAACAGATTGGGATCAGCAGCTACACTCAACACTATGGGCATACAGAGCAGCTTACAAAACATCGATAGGAACGACACCGTATAACATGGTGTTTGGCCTAAATGCTATATTACCCATAGAGTTTTTAATCCCAACTCTACGAGTAGTGAAACGCTTAGAATGGACAGGGCATGAGCTCTCTTTAAGAATAGATTATCTTGAAAAGCTAGATGAACTCCGCTTGAGAGCTGTAGCTTCGATCTATGCTAAAAAGAGAAGGCAAAAGGAGTTTTTTGACAAGCATGTGCGCACGAAAGAGCTCAAAACAGGTGATTATGTACTTATTTGTACCTTGAAGCAACATGCCAAGAAACTTAAAAAGCGAGGGATGGGACCCTTTGTGATTAGTGATCTATCACAAAGCGGAGCTGTCAAGCTTGCTACATTAGCAGGTGAAGAAATGCCAAATTGGATTAGTGGGTGTCGATTGAAGAAATATCATTTACCACTAACGCAGGATATGCTTCAACAAATCCATCTAGGAAAACAACGAATGAAGGAGAAACAGAGGGTACGAGAAGAAGCTCAAGCAGAAGCAAAAGAACGCATTGCAAAAAAAAGACTTCGGGACAACAACAACAATGTGGAGCACCATTGCGAATCAATGCCATTCGACTAACGAGGTTTGATGAAGACACAGTGGAGCCAATAATTGCAGTCAAAGTGGGTAGCAATCAAGTTGAATTGACGGCATTTCTTGATTCTGAAGCTCAAGCAAATTTGATCTCTTACGGATTATACAAACAGCTCAAGTCCACAGGACGGCATTGCTTGATTCTGGAGCTCAAGCAAATTTGATCTCTTACAGATTATACAAATAGCTTAAGTCCACAGGTCAAATTCATCCTTCTCCACAAGTGCTGGAAAGTAGTACATCACATTCGTTGAAAACATTGGGTTGGACTATATTGCATGTACAAGTACATCAATATATTTACCCACACAAATTTTATGTAGTTGAGGATGAAAGCACACAACACCCCATGTTGTTGGGACAACCTTGGCAAAAAGAGTACAATGTGCAGATAGATTGGAATGCGAATGCAGCCAAAATTCAACATGCACAAGAACAACAGGTGGTAGACTTTTCTCAGCAACCCCGGAATAATCCGCTGACAGCAGCAATCACTGGATAAAAAGCCAAAAGGAAGGGCACCACTAATGAACAACACGATACCCAGGGTAAAAAAATAGGTAACTGCCAACATTGTTCACTACAAGTATAAAAAGTCACCGACCACAGTGAAAAGATCAAGGTTACCAACTCAAGAAAAACAAGTATGGATACGGAAGCATAAGAATGACATGGCAGTCAAACCACAATACAACGGAAGAATTCAACCAAAGTAGATAGTTCAACCAAAAACCAAGGGAATAAAACAGATATGGATCCCAAAGAAAATGCTCAACAATAACTCAAATGTGACTCGCATTTGGATTCCAAAACCGAAGCAAAAGGACCTCCCTTCAGTACAAGCAACATCGGAAGGCAGACAACTGCATAAGAAACCAACACACCGATTTATGGGGATGCCCATCAGCAGCAAAACAATGGCAACCAATGCAGTAGCAAGAAACCCTAAACCGGCAAAGACAAGCTACCAATGGAAAGCAAAAGAGATACGGTCTACGGCCATTCCGGCCAGGCCAATTCTCTCCAAAGAGACAACTACGTCCATATCAACAGTAGCGGGAAAGCAAGAGATTTTTGAAAGAAAGAAAATTAAACAGAGAGCAGTAGAGTTACAGCTTTTACTTGCAAAGAAAACATGAAACCTCGACGGCGAATGCCAATAAGCATCTTGCTTATACCCTTCTCTTGCACAGCATTAATTTTTCCATGCATTGACCGAGTATGCATCAAATAGGGCCACATTACACAGCCAAGAATTAGCACAATTTTTTCAAACCATGCATGGCACATACTCCGAGGCGATACCTTGTCGTCCGGGAGGACTCCGGCTAGGAGGGGGGGAGGCATTCTCAAATGCAGACCCAATGGCAGAAAGAGCAAAAAAGGGCATGTTTTTGGACTATTATTAAGGGTTGTTGTTTGATTGTGAAATTTTTTGGTCTAACCCAAGTACATATGCCCTTATATAGCATGAATCTACAGGTATATGGGGCCAAACGCCAAATCAAGCCCCTAGGTGTGTGTATATAAGTAAAAATAGTCATTTTTTGGGCAAAATATTGGTAAAACAGAGAAATCCGGCCATAAAAATTACATACGAGTGTATGTAATGTTTTGCACTGATGTTTTGATTTATTATGATTTTTGGGGATTTTCGGGGTTTTATTTACTATTTTCCTTTTAATTTTTCTAATTTTTGGCAGAAAAACTTCAAAAATACAAAAAGCAGGTAAAAAATGGTCGTAATGAAAAAAAAAATGTGGGGATGATCAGTGACTATGGGACAACCTATGGTACAGTGGGGGTGCAATTATGAGAGTGGAGCGGAAAGCGTATTTTGGCCAGATTTTGACCAAAATGCCAAATTTCTGGAAAACAGGGCAAATGAAGTCCAAATGAAGAAATTTTTGAGCCTAAACAGCATCTCGCAAGAAGTTGGGAGCACATGTCAAATTTCATGAAAAGTGGTTCGGGGACCTCCATTATAAGAAATTTTCACTTCATTTTGAGCTCATTTTCACTATTGACCTTTGAGAGAGAGCTTCTGCCACCTAGAGCGAACGGAACTTCCAGCAGCTTCTACGACGCGCACGACTACCCGACGGGCTTCAGACATGAGAGGTAGGCTCGCCACCTTGATCTTTTCGCGCATGTTTGTCGTTTTGTCGCGAAAACTAGCGTAGGGTTCACACAGAAAGCGGGCAATAGGGACCTATAAGTAGAAGTGGTCACCTAACGGCTAACCCAAAAGAAACGAGGCTTCATTGGAAGCTTACCCTAGCATAGGAGACCAGTCTTGGATGTCCAAAGGCAATATAAAACCATCGGGAAGAACCCTAATTCTTAGAACCCCACAAGAGGCCACCAAATGGGAAATCGACGGAAAGGCGCCCAAATGCTACCAAAATTCATGGGTAGGAGCATCTCGACATGCTTGACAAGTCTATGTAGCCCACATGACCAAAAGGTGACCCGAAGCGGTACTAAACTTCAGAAACGGCATCAGACACACGAAGCATCAAATAGCTCTTGCGGCCAAACCGCATGTCCGTTTGCCA
Source organism: Adiantum capillus-veneris (assembly GCF_014529385.1). Lineage (NCBI taxonomy): Eukaryota > Viridiplantae > Streptophyta > Polypodiopsida > Polypodiales > Pteridaceae > Adiantum > Adiantum capillus-veneris. The sequence continues at coordinate 53,298,688 of NC_140934.1, read as the reverse complement.
CCAAACTTCACGAGCGACTTTCTTAGACCATCAACAACCAGGACCTATGGTGGTAGACCACCACAAGTCATCGAAGATAGGCGCTTCTAGAGCGACAAATTGTCAAATGGAGCTCCGATGAAGCCAAAGTCGACAAAAACCATACGGCAAGGATCCCCAAGGGATTGGGAAGCTATGGAGACCAACATCAAGAAATTTAATCGCCGAAAAGCACACCAAAAGTCATAAAACGACTCGGAGGCTCTGAAATCCACACAGGGAGTTACTTTCTATCAATTTGACTTTTTTGTTGAAACTAGGCTTAAAAGGGACTCAGGGGGACTAAGGACAGGCACCAGTGTTAGTTTCCATAAAAAAATCATCAAGAGACATCCTACGCGTAGGATGTCTCAAGACCATTTATGGGCTCAAAACCCAACATCTCTCATCACACACATTTTCTGAATAGCCTTTACATGCTAGCGACCAAGTTTCATCACATTTGGACCAAAATTGACCTCATATGCATGAAAAAACGAAAAGTCAGGGCATATAGGCAATAATGGGCCATAGACCTACCAAAACTTGTCCAAATCACATGAAACTTGCACAACACATTCATGAGCACATAGCCAACCCATCTGTGTGGTTACTTGCAAAAAATGATGAAGTAGACATCCTACGCGCAGGATGTCTATTTGACATTTTTAGCCTACAGAGGGTAGTTTTACATTCCGGATCTTTTCATATCATCTTCAAGAGCTCATATATCAAGTTTGAAGCCATTCTAATCATTTTTGACTCCCAACACCTTCAAGATACACTTTTTGAGCCCAAAAACACTACACATGGTCTTACCAACATCGATTCTTGTCCAAATCAAAATCCAAGAGCATGGCCATGTTCCACACGCCAAGGACTACTCACAGAACAAATCCCAAGCCATTTTGATGAAATAGACATCCTACGCGTAGGATGTCTCCAGCATGTTTTTGAACTTTTGTGCAAACAATGACATCATGGGAGCCATTACCATGGTGCAAGGAGCCCATATATCAGTTTTCAACCCATTTGGATATCATTTGCTACCTGTTGTGGACTTTCTACCCAATTTGTGAGCCTAAAGCTTGAATCTGCCCAAAAATCCACTTTTTGATACCCAAACCCAAATCCAATCACATAGCCATGTTGTACATGCCAAGGACCACCAGCATGTCAAGTATCACCAAAATCTGATGAAAAGTTCCTTTTAAGTTTTATTTTCAATTTTCAAGTCATTTGGATAGTTAAAACTGAGTTTCTCAGATGATATGGACAAAACGCTAACTTCGGACTACTGAGTGCAACAGGATCTATGGCAGCCGCAAAGTCACCGGCAAAGAAGAAGAGGATGACCATAAAGGACTATTTGGAAGAAGTAGAGCCCTTTGTCATCTCGGAAGGAACTCTAAAGCCAACCAGCACGTGGATCCAAGAGGACCTGCTAGGGTCAAATGATCTAAAGATCTACCAAGGCGTGTTCAAAGATACCGAAGGAAATGTAATAGAGCTACCCATGCTACCGCGGGAGCTCAATGAGTTTGTCAGAAGCAAGATGGCAGAGTATTTGGAGAAGATTGATCTCCACAATTATTTTGAAGCTGTGCCGGCAGGAATCGACATAAAAAAGAGTATGGGAATTTGTGACTACAATCAAGGAAGATGGAGTGGCATGAGTTACGGATCTGCAGGGCAAGCGAGACACAGAGATTGTAATCACAGAGAGAGTAGTGGCAGCTGCACTAGACCTCTCCAACAAAGGGGATAGTGTAACCAAAAGAAGAGATGAAGTAAAGGTATACACAGAAAAGAAAGGCAACTATACCTTTGAAGACATTGCCAACCCTAAAGTGGCAATCATGAGTCAGCTGTACAACCAGTATTTCCATATGTGTACAAAGCGGCCACAAAAGTACAGAATGCCGCCTGGAGCAATTGCCACAACATTCACCTGGGCAATGCAGAAAACCAAGCCAAAGGTAATCAATTATGCAGCTTATATACATGATAATCTGGTGAAGATGGGCAACAAGAACCCCACATACATTGTGCCGGGTGAGCTAATCACGAAAGTGATTTATGGGGCATTGCACGCCAAGGGAAGATGGCCCGACCCTTCATCACAAAACGATTGGCGGAGGCTCAAGGAAGATCAGGAAGAGGAACAACCCAAAGCACCAAGGGTGGCAGCACGTTTGAAACATCGGTTAGAGATAGTGCAAGAAGAGCAGCCAGAGCTGAAGAAGGGAAAGAAGGAATCTATTCAAGTGCCTGTAAAAGAGACGAAATCACAGAAGGCGGCACAGCTAGAGCGGCTGATGGAAAGTTTCAGAGCAAAAAGAGCCCTCAAACAAGATTTGAGTGAGCTTTGGAAGCCGTCTCTAGAAGCAATGTCGGGATCATCCTGAAGGGTGCACAGAGACAGATTTGATGACTATATTAAGAATTTTGAGATTCTGGATGCCAGGGCAGAAAATATCCCACATGTACCATTTACAGAAGCAGAAGTGGAGCAAGTCCAACGGCAACTGCCAGAGGAGTAGGAAGGCCAAGAGAGAGAGAGGAAGACAAAGGCGGACAGGGATTTCAAGAAAAAGCCGAAAACTCCACCGTCCAGCCCTGAGCCTAGCCCACGTCCCTCACCACCTCCTCGTAGTCCTCCAAAAACTCAACAAAAAGAGAAGCAAGACAAACCTAGAGATCAAGAGGAGTCAAGGCAAGAACTGAGCCAAGAACAAGAGCAAAACGAAGAAGGTAAGCCCAGAAGTGAGTAGCTAGAGCCAAATGAAGCAAGGTATAACACATTTCTAGACCTACTAGCTTCCGGATATTCAAAAGAAGAGGTTTCCACAGTCGCATTTGACTTGGCAAGCACGGGGCCCAAAGAGCAAATGTAGAGCCTGCGGTTAGTCGAGCTAAAGGAGATGGACACTGATACAGTGGACCTGCACCCACCCACTAATGATTGGGATGTGGTGATGACCAATCTAACCGGGCTAAGTGCACAGTCAATGGCCACAGAAAGTGAAATGGCAACTCTCAAATCCACTGAAATGCAGATAAAGCTTGAAGTCGACACTTTACAAAAACAAAGCCAAAGGCGGATAGAGAGAGAAGCAGAGCTGCAAGCCAATCTGGCAAAGGCATTGCAAAGATGCCAAGAGATGGGAAGAGAAAATCAGGCAGCAGCTCAAAGACTACAAGGAGCCGAAGAAGAGTACAGAAAACTCAGCAAGACATTGATAGATGCAAAGAGCGAAAGGGATAACCTAACCCTACAACTTGCTGAGGAGTCCAAGGAAGTGGAGACCATGCGGAATGCCAAAGAGAAGGCAGAATTAGAGCAGGAGGCTAGCCAGAATGAGGTCATTGAGCTCAAGAACCAGCTTAAAGTTAAAGAACAAACCATCCAGTGGCTATGGGCATCTCCTGCCAGAGTCAAAGCTACTAGCTTGACTCACACCACTTAAGGGAGCCAGCTTTACGAAGAACAAATGAAAGAGCTCCAGAAGGAGTTGACTTTAGAGAAGAAGCAAAGGCTGATGATGGTAGAAGGATCATTAGTCATGCAAACCCGCATGGAAGAAGAGAAGAAGGAAATGCAAGGTGAGCTAGAAAATATCAAGAGGAATCTTGAGGAGGCCGAAAAGATAAACGCCGATTTGAACGACCTCCTCGTGAACATGGGAGAACAAGCTGAAGCAAAGAAACAGACATTCCAACAACAGATAGAAGAACTGAGAGGCCAGCAGGAAAAAGAGCAGGCAAGCACAGGGCCAGTAGCCATGGAAGGAATAGACGTAGAGAATGTGGCAGATCATGTGGACACACCCATGCAAGAGGAAATCCTTGTAGGAACCTCTCAAGAGCCACAAGATCTGACACAAGAAGAAGAAGAGAAGCTATGCAAGGCCATAGAAGCAGAAACCAGAGAAACGGCCAAAGAATGTTTGGAATGGGAGTAGAGGGTTTTTAAATCCATGACCATTCAGAAGATAGACACCAGCAATCTTCAGCGTGAATGGCTACAGTCCTCTCTCCCATATCCTTTGCTAAAGTACGAAGTCGCTACAATCAACAAGAGCATCAAAGAAGAGCCAACAGTGCCACTGTACACAACAGATATCTCCAAGCCTGAAGGGGTATAGTTGATAGTCGACTCCCTGCTCAGGTGGAGAAAGGCATGGCTGATGAAGTATCCATAGTACCTAATCCATTTGGTAGAGGCACCCAAAGTGATCAGAGATAACCTAAGTTTCTGCCCTCTACCAAGGATGCGGACGTGGAAGGCCCAGGAGCTACTACAAATAAGCCAACCTACTTGGCTAAACTATTCGAAGATGCCAGGCTTGAAGGCAAGCGAGAGAATAAGTGTTCAATACATGGTGAAAACCCTAACGGGCGCCATCAAATTGTTCACTGGCTCGCCTGACCTATCTTGCATTATGATGAGGAAGATTTGCAAAACCCTTTTGGCAGTCTTGAAAACGTTCAAACCGGGCCAGGCGACAGACAGTATCTTCTTCTTTCAAGATACTTACAGATGTGCATATGATTTGTCTGGTCAGCCTTCCAAGGAGGTGATACATGCATTGTATCAAAGGATCATGTTTTTGCTATCCTATCACCTCCACGCCTTTGAAGAAGCTTTCTACACCGGCTTCTTCACCATCAACACTGACATATTTGGCCCAACACTACTGGCTCAACATGCAAGATACGAGTCGCTACTCAAGATGCGAGAAACCATAAGATGAAGAACAGCTCGACAGCCATGTCGGGGACGACATGAGCAAGAAGGGGGGAGTGTTAGAAGCTGGACACACCCTACGTAAAATGACGGCTCGGCAGATTATTATTTTTTGTTATTATTTATTCATTGAGAAAACCTGACATTTCACCTTGTGAATATTGGGGCTTACAAAAGTTTCCAGATTGTATCTCAGTTTTGACACTTAGATTGAGTAGATGGTTAATTTGAAACTTTAGGGTTTGAGAATTGTAAGGTATTTATACCACTTATTGACCTTAATGAAACACATTTTGTCAATTTTTAAAAAAAAGTTTGAAGTCTGTGAGTGAGCGTACTGTGTACGAGAGAGAGTGAGAGCTTCATCTTGACACTACGCACGTACCGATGGTCGGAATCGAGTGCAGAGAAGAGCAGCGTGCTTCCCCTGACGAGACCTACGCGCGGATACCTACATTGTGCGCGTACGGTCCGGTTCTGTGAGCTCCATCTACGAGCTTAATCTGGTGATTCGATGAGGATACGTTGTCCGATTTTGCATTGCCGCATATCCACACATTCGCATTGAGTAGAGCTACACATTAAACAATTTAGATTTTGGAAATGAAGACCTGCAAATTTCAGCCAGACATCCTAGGTGATTCTGCACCGGATGTTTTGGGTTGGGGTTTTGGTTCATAGATCTTAGGGAGAGCGACCTATTGGTGTTAGTAGGGTCTCCTTCAAGTTTTGTGGGGTTTCGAGATTGTTTGATGGGTGTTCGGCTCTAAAAAGCGTTGTAGGAAGTTTCCTCTTATGCACTCCTAAAGGCTGTGACTTAGACATTGGACAGAGACCTCTGTAGGAATTAGTAAGGAGCCGGTAGAGTGTAGATTGACACCCTATGCTTGCTTCCACATGCCTGCGGGTCGAGCTTCGTCCTTAGCTGACAAATCTTGTTAGGTGAGTTCTCGCTGTGCTGACATCCATAGCGACGTATCCGTCCAACACTCTTACTCTATATGCTATAAACATAAGCTTGATGTGGTATATGATATGCATTGTGCTATATAGCACATAGCACAATCCAAGTATAATGTGCTATAAGTGCTACATAGAGTATGCACTGTAGATCATAGCAGAGAGACTTTTTAAAATATCAGATATAGCCCAAACATTTTCTCTATATGCTATATAGCACAAGCTTGTTTGGTATATGATATGAAGTGGGCTATATGAGACATAGCACATAGCATATAGCACAAATATTGTGCTATGTAGCACATAGCACAATTAGAGATGGTGCTATGTAGCACATAGCAAAAGTAGAGATTGTGCTATATAGCACAACTCACTATTCCATACACTCCAGGGCTATATTGTGAACATATAATACACAAAATGTTCTATTTAGCACATATCACAATATAACACACAAAATGTGCTATTAAGCACATAGCACATAAAAAGATTGTGCTATGTAGCACATATCAATATTTAACACACACTTCAGGGCTATATTGTGAGCATATAGCATATAGGTTATGCTATATAGTGATAGCCGTTTTTCGGCTTTCCAAAATTGCCATAGTAAGCTACCTCACCCTATCAAATCACTCAAACATTATGGTTATCCCTACCATTTCACTGTACATAGGCGTGTGTGAGTTAGGGACTTTCTCCATATTTTCTTAAAAACCCTCAGCTAGCTAGTCATTGGGCTAGTTAAGCCAAAAAAAAAAAATTATAAAAAATATAAAAAAATATTATGGCCCATTTGTGTGTAAATATTTCATTGTATATAGGGCCTAAATAACAGGATTTTTCATAATTATTTTGGTATTTATTTAAATATTTTTACCTATGGTGTGTTATTTATGCTATGTACATTGACTCACCATTACCATATTTTTTCTTACCATTTTGCATACTCTTTATTCCATATAAAAATAATTTCATGCAAGCTTCTCTTATTTTTGGTGTAACTCCATCCAAACAAAAATCCAAAAAAACTAGTTCTATTTATGTGTATATTTTTTCACTATTGTGAATTTTTCTTCCTACATCTATTCTCTATTACTCTCATAACTTAGACCACCAAAAATATTCATCTTTTTATGGTAGACTTATAATGAGAGAGATTTATTTTGACCCCTTTATATTTTTTCCACCTATATTATTTATATTTGACATCTACATATTTTTAGACCCCTCAATATTTGATTTTCTTAGTTGTACTATTCACTTATATCATGATCTCAACAATATCTTCAATTATAGACCTACCAAATAAGGTCAAGGGTATGTGGAATACATGCATGCACCATGGGGGCTCGTTCTTGGAGGTATTCAAAAGAATCGTCCAAAGAAAAAGCTCACAAGGACTTTGTGCAGTGGAAAAACACAGTCGGTTTTGCTAAATTTTTAAAGATCACATGCTCCCCGAATTTGAAAAGGTAATACAAGCAAAAGTTGTAGCTCGTTGGCTGAAATTTCACCTCAAATTTTTTCATAGTTTTTTGAGATACGCGCTGTGAGCTATGATTTTAATAGTGGACCCCAGTTTGCCCATGCTATGCAGCCACACTCCCTCTTCCACTTTACCATTTTCCTCTTTCACACACACCTCTCCACTCATCATCCCCACCTCTCTCACCACTCCTCTCTGCACCCTACTCACCTTCTTCTCAACCTTGAAGAATAAGAGAAACCATGGTGAACTCATGTCTCCTACACACACTTCTATTCCAAAATTGACCACCTAGTCTCATTTTTTCTCTTCCATATTACCCATATTTATAAAAAAAACCACAAAATTCAGTCTCTTCTCTTTGAAAGACAGCATCATGGTGATTGATTACTCATGTTCACTTACCTTGGCTCCCAAGGAAGGTCAAGAGTGGAGAAAAAACGTACCGTCAAAGCTAGTGGACCGTCAACAAGCGTCAAAATTGACCCTACTCAAGACACTTGGAGCATCGACATTGTAAGAAATCCATGTTTCTTACCTATTAAGAGTTTTTTCTTCCTTATTTGTATCCTACATGGATACTCCCATTGTAAATATCCAATTCCATTTGTAAATCAATAAAAATACTAACTCTACTAATTTACTAACACTAACTTAGTATGAAAAGTCCTATCACCTCCACTTCTCTCCTCTCTCTCTTCTTCATCTATCCCCACCAACTTCTTGATAATTCCAAGCAAAAGAAATTAGATAAGTGCTGAAAATCGAACCCAACCATGGTTAGAGAGTAACCCTAGCCCTCAAAATTGCTATAAAAGGAAGGTGTAGCTAGCACAAAAAGGGGGGAGCCATAAGCAAGAGCACTATGCTATAGCTTGAGAAGCCAAGCTCAACCTCTCTAGAAGGAGCTCTTGAGTGGAAGCTCATTGTCTTATGCGTGTGCATGTGTTGTATTAGGAATGATTAGCAAGGGAACTCTATGCCATTGTAAGAGAGAGTGATCATTCAATTGAGAGTAGGAAATCTATCATTTCTCCTACTAGTGTAAGCCCAACATTTGCTGAATCAAGGAGGGTGGATTTGAAGTAAGCTTGGATACTTTGTCTCTCTTCCAACGTGAAGTAATGGACAACAATGATGTGTAAGTGTCTTGGTGTTGTTTTTTTTAAAGTTCTTGATAGCTTGTCTCTGGGTGTTGTCATCAATTTAGCCATAAATCCCACATACTGTAAGAGGGCGACAGGGTGGAGAGGACTTCCCTGGCTTTAAGACAGTGATTGGGGTGGCTTTTCTTGTGATGTTTTGTGGTGTAATTTACTGAAGCTATGTTGAACAAATACTAATCTCACTTTCATTGGTCATGACAGATTTGTAAAAAGGTATTAGTGCAACAATCACCCCTCTCCCCCTTGCCTCTTTTTTTTTACATATATGATTGTGTTTGCTTGATCACTGTTGAACATTTCAAAGCAGCCCGAGCACTATCACTCTCTCTCTCTCTCTCTCTCTCTCTCTCCTTACGCATCCTAGTTCACATCCAAAACTAGGTGGTGCCCCAAATTTGTGTAGGGTTAGGTTGCGGGTTTGTGTGTGTGTTTGTTGTTTTTCCAACCCCAACCCAATTGAGCAGCACGGGAGCCTAGAAGGGTGCTTAGAGGCCACTCTTCTTGTTGCCCGCCCCGGACCGCCTCAAATTGGTGCCCCCACTGAGGAACCAACTTGTGTATGTTTTTGTGTAGGATCAATCTTTAGAATAGTCAAGTTGTTTGCATGAATCACGAGAATTTGTATGATCCTTTCATTCCGATTGCAAGGCAAAAGGTACACATAATTGTTAGTACTAAGTTGCAATTTCAACACGTAATTCGTAGAATTTTAGGCACTCTTAGGTTAGCCAAAATAAACGCTTCGGTAAATCCTTTTATTTTGCCTCTCATTAGGTATGATCTTAGTTTCGATGTATATATCTTTGTTCTATTTTAGGCATTAGGTAACGTATAGAGCATGGATAATGGCCCAGAAATTTTCCCTTTTCACTTCACACCACATATTAGGATAAATATTGCACTTAGTAGAAAGATACATTTTCAGCAGTGTATGGTGTTTATGTTTGGGGCTGAAAGAATAGGGGAAATTCTTGCATCTCCACAACCTGTCATTCTACCTCTCATCAACTACCACACTTCTTTTGATGTACATGTGTTCATTTTATTTTAAAATGAAGTGCATCCAAAAAATAGTGTATGTTGGCTTTTTCTTTGTCCATGTTTGTTACGAAAAACAAAACGATCATTTGTTCTAACAAGGAGTGTGTGTGCAGTGAAAATTCAATCCTTAGAGATCTAGCTCTATTACCGATTGAGTTGCAGGAGCAGGTAGTAAAGCGTCCCTCATAACAAGAGGGTGGTGAAGCTAAGACGAAAGGTCCTGCGTGTGGATTCCATTTTCCTTTTGCTGTTGGGCACTAAGAAAGACTGTACATTCATCCAAATAGTGTGTGTCCTAAGATTGGTAAATAGAGTGAAATTTGGTATTTGGCGAGTGCATTTCATCATTGAGGAAGACTCTTCAGGAAACTTGCGGCCAGAGTTCATGCTTCATAGACTCACATTTGGTGAATTTTTCCCTCATTTGTGTCTTATTAATAGTCTTCCTTTCACTTTCAACAAAGGAGATAGGGAGCTATTTAGAGCTTGTCTTAATAAAGAGAGCATAGAGAAGATTGCAAATTTTTATAAATTCTCATCCTTCTCTACTTTCTATGACACTTTGTTCATAGAAACATTGTAAATCTCTTGATGATTATGAATGATTTAACCATAATCCTAAGGAGTTTTTGTCCAAGAGTTTTGTAGCACAAGTGGAGTCTTTAAATCTTGCAAGCTTGATTGGACTTGAGGAGGATGTTCTTTATGAAATTGTGAGAAGGTTGCCTCATTCCGACTATGTGGAACTCAAAGGAAAGGAGCTCCTAGTCAATTTCTACTTTCTCACAGCCTTCAACGAGCATGAATATCTAGTTTTTATACAAACCGCTTGTGCATTGGGAATTGTAGAACAAGTGCAATTCGTTACTTGGGATGTGGTTGCTCTTCTAGATCCAGAAAATGAATTTTTAGATATTTATGTATATCTCCTTAGCTTTGAAGAATTTCAACCCTTCTTAGAGCTCATAAATAGTCTACCCTTTTGTTTTGATCAAACAAATCGAGACCTCATTGAAGCTTGGATAACTGAAGAAGAAAACTTAGAGTGGTACTTTCTTACTTCTTCATTTGCAGGCGAGTGGTTCTAAATTTCTATTGTATCCCTTGTTGCAACTCGTGTTGTAATCTTTCATAATAATGGAAAGCCAACGCCAAATGTCTGTATATCCTCTTTTCTTTGGAGAGCCTGGAGAGGATGCCGAATTATTTTTAGCGAATTTGAAGATGTCTTGCCGTATCAAGAGGATAATAACTGATCAAGAACGTGTAGAAATGTTTGAGGTGGTCCTTAGGAAAGATGCTAGCACTTGGTTTGACTCTTTGCCTGAGGAAGTTAAAGGGAATTACACAGAAGTTTTGAATCGTTTCAAGAAATACTTCTTTGATCCCCAAAACACTCAAAAACTATGGCAAGACATTGTTTCTCATAAGCAAAAAGACTTAGATGACTACTACTTGTACAAGCAAGAGTTTTTACGTCTTTGGGCTATATGGGTGAGAAATGTTGCTAACCCTGGTGATGGTGCAGAGTTTCTAAAGAAGGAGAGGTTCATATCCCGACTCTTTCCTGACCTTAAGGTAAAAGTTGAGGCCAGTGCACCTGTTACCTTTGATGCAGCTGAAATTAGAGTTGCTGAGAAATATAGGAAACTCAAGTGCTTAAGGGGGGAGGTTCCAATAGAAGGTATTAGACCCAAAGGTAAGTCGCAAGCATCAACATCTAGGGAGCTTCCTGAGGTAACGATGGAAGTGATTGAGAAGTTAAATGAATCTTTAAGCAGCTTGTCAATTCACCTTGCACAAGCTGTAGGTCCAAAGGGACAAGCAAGGAAGTCTGAAGAGCAAGATCCACAACCTAGGAGAGTCTTGCAATGTTGGAATTGCGGTGAGTCTGGACATGGGATGTATAATTGTCCTTGGCCCCGTAGGGAGCCAAGGAGACCTAACTTGAATTACCCAGTGATGAATGCAGGTGAAGGAACTAGTCAGCAACCACGGCTTCTACAAAGGCCAAATGGAGCAAGACCACCTCCACAAGAAGTGGAAGGAGTTCCACCTTTACCAGACCCAAATGTGCATGTGGTAGAGGTGACAAACTCAAAAGAGGTTGACACGGAAGCAAATGGAATTAAGCGTGGCCGTGGAAAAGGGAAGGAGAAAGAAGGAGTCACATCACAAAGTGATCATGGACGAGAAAAGAAGGCAAAGGAGACCAAGGAAACTAAGATGACTCGACGTCTTATCAGTCTCTAAGACTTCCCTCTTGGACATGTTATGGCTCCATACAACCTATTGGAAGACATGAGAGATAAGGGTCCTGATATCTCATGGCCTCAGTTTCTTGCATTATGCCCACAAGTTAGGAGGGATTTAACAAAGGCAGTTAGCACTAGGACAAAGGTAAAAGAGAGTGTGCCTGTTTTAAAAATTGCACATGCTGAAATGAATGAGGATATTACACCTCTGCTAGATTGTTACATCAAAGGAAGATTGGTTAGGAAAGGTCTAGTGGATGGGGGTGCACAATTTTGCATCATGATAGAGGGACTCATGCAAAAACTAGGCATGCACATCCATGAGACACCTGAAATTAAAGTCAAGATGGCAAACAATAGCAAAGCTAGGTGTGTAGGCATTTGTAAAAAAAAATTTGTAGAGGCCTTTGGCATTAAGAAGGCAGTGGATTTTTATGTTATGTCTACGAAAGGAAATGGTTATCCATTTATCCTAGGGAGACCATGGCTAATGAAAATGCGAGCTTTGCAGGATTGGGAGAGTGGAAAGCTAATTTGCAGGAATGACAATCATAAGAAGGTTGTATTTGACATGGAGCAACGCCAAGAGGAGCTCCATGAAGAATCATCTCAAAGTGAGATGGAGGAAGGCTGGACTGATAGCACTTCAGAAGGAGAAAGTAGCGACAGCATTACTGAAGAGGAGTCTTCCATCGAAGTCATAGGGGTAAGGTTTAAGCCAAACAACCAAGAGACCTCTTGCCCAGGTTTGAAAGAGGTAGGTTCCCAAGAAAACCAAAAAGTGGAAGATGAAAGAATGCTAGAAGGTATGTTATCTACAACACTTACAAAGGATGAAAGAGAGGAGCTCAAAGGTGTGTTAAGGAAATTTCCTAGTCTTTTTGCTAAAGACTACACCGATGTGCGTGGAGTAGATGCTGTTCAACACAAAATTGAGTTGAAGCCAGAGGCCACACCTAAGGCTCAGAAGCTACGAAGGCTAGGAGTCATCAAGGAGCAAGCTTTACTCAAGGAGGTAAGAAAGCTTCTAACAACAGGTTTCATTTATCCAGTGGAGAATTCAGAGTGGGTCTCTCCCATTGTTGTCACTCCTAAGAAACATGGCAAGCGGAGGGTATGTGTGGATTACCGTCCACTCAATGGGGCAACAAAAAGAGATCACTTTCCCCTCCCATTTCAAGATGAGATACTAAATGAGGTAGTTGGTCATGAGAAGTACACTGTGTGTGATGGCTACTCGGGTTACTTTCAAATAGGTATCGTATTGGAAGATCAGTTGAAAACAACCTTCATCACTCCTTGGGGTTGTTATGCTTTTAGAGTCATGCCATTTGGACTGACAAATGCTCCTGAAACTTTCCAATGCTTCATGAACATGGTGTTTCAAGCATTCTTTGGAAAGTCCATTAGGGTTTTTATTGATGATTTTTGCATTTATAGCTCAAAATCATTACATCTACAAAGGGTAGAAGAAGGTTTAAAGAAGCTCTACGACATGGGAGGTCAACTCAACCCCGACAAGTGTCAAATAGGTGAGGATGAAGTGATCTTGCTTGGTCACAAGGTTTCCTATAAAGGCATTGAGGTGGATCCTTCAAAGGCAAAGGATCTTATTGAGCTCCCATCACCCAAGAATCTCAAAGAGGTCATCTCATTCATTCAAAAGGTGAAGTATATGTCATGCTTTATTCACTTAGCTTCGGAGTTGCTTTATCCTTTGCAAAAGTTGACACAACAAGTAGAATTTGCATGGTCTTATGAGCTTGAAGAGTACTTTTGTAACATTAAAGTCATCCTGTCAGAGCTACCAACACTCATGCATCCTTGTTGGGAGTACACATTCTTTGTTAGCTCTAGTGTTGGGAAAGAAACAATTGGAGCGGTTTTGCTACAACAAGATTCCCATAGTACCCAGATGCGACTCATCTACTTTGCTAGTAGGGTCATGAATGCTTTAGAGAGAGGCTACACGGAGGCAGAACTCATGATGCTTTCTCTCATGTTTGCGGTGAGAAAGTTTAGATCCTACTTGCTACCAAAACCTTTTGTAATTCTCACTGCAGAAAATTTGTTTCCTTGGGTGTCATCTCAAATGAATCTTAGCACTAGGATCTCAAAGTGGATTATGGAATTGCAAGAGTTCCAATACTCTTTCAAGGTAGAAGATAGTGTGCGTGCACAATTGACAGGGATCCTTACTTATAGGGTACATGAGAAGGAGATTAAGGTGCCTGAAGTAAAGACCCTACCATTGCCACCACCTAAAAGTATTCCTAATGCTTTTACCTTGTTCTTTGATGGAGCTTTTCGATGAGTCACAGGAAAAGCAGGGGGAGGGCCAGTATTGCTCAACCCAAGTGGAGAGGTGGTCATGAAAGAGAAGGTCAATCTACCAGGTTCAACTAGCAACAATGAAGTAGAATACGACACACTACTTCATGGTTTAAAGATATGCATTGGCCAAGGTATACAACGTCTCATGGTAAAAGGGGATGCACTTCTCATTGTGAAGCAAATTTTAGGCATTTGGGCATGCAAGAATGAAAGCCTAAGGACAAAAGTTCATGCCATTCGTAGGATGTTTAATCAGTTTGAAGAAGTGCAACTATATCATATTCCTAGGAAACAAAATGAAGATGCCGATTTACTTGCACAACAAGCAGTTACATGTGTTGAGAAAGAAGTGCAGGTCATCATGGTGGCAGTAGCTGTCAAGCAACCGAGATACCAGGGATTGGAGTCATTGACTCCCATTATTAGCTACATTTTGGAGGGTGAATTTCCACAAGACTTCAAGAAGTCTCAGAAGAGGAGACTCATGAAAAAGGCAAGCGCGTATGTCTTTCTAGAAGGATCCCTCTATCAAAGAGGGAAGGATCAAGTGTGCAGAAGAGTACCAACTATCAAGGAAATTCCAGCCATTCTAAAAGGTTTGCATAAAAAGGCATGTGGTGGTCATTTTGCCCAAGAGTTAACTGTGAAGAAGATTTTGCTTGCGGGGTATGTTTGGCCAAGTCTGCATGTGGATGTTCAACATTGGTGTAAAAGTTTTCACAATTGTCATGTAAATGGGAATAGAAGATTGGTTTATGGTCCAAGGCAAATCGTGCTTGCAAATGGACCCTTTGAAAAGTGGTGTATTGATGCTATGGGTCCTCTCCCTAGGGCAAAAAATGGTAAACTCTACATTCTAGTGGCTGTAGACTATATGACTAGGTGGGTGGAAGCACAAAGTGTGGCAAAGGTAAATGAGAGGACAGTGAGCAAATTTGTCTACACTCACATTTGTTGTAGATTTGGCACACCTTTGGAGATTGTTTCTAATAATGGTCCAGGGTTTAGAAAGGGCTTGCTCACAGAAGTCTGTGAAGAACTTCACATTCTACATAGTCATAGTACACCCTACTATCCCCAATCAAATGGTTTGGTAGAAAAATCTAATGGTGTCATTGCAGGCATCATTAGAAAGATTGTGAAAAATAAGACAAAGTTGTGGGATGACGTCTTGGATGGTGCCTTGTGGGCGTATCGATCCACATATAGGAAAGCCACGGAGTTCACACCATTTCACTTGGTCTATGGTCAAGAGGCTTTACAACCAATTGAGCTCAACATTCCAACAATGCGACTTCATGGCAAAGCAACACAAGATGATCAAGAAGCATGGATGGATTGACTTCTTACCTTAGCTGAGCTTGAGTGGAAAAGAGAAGCAGCATACGAGTGCTACAAGAGGAAAGCCACACAGACGAAGGAAAATCTTGACAAGAAACTGAAGGACAAAGGCATCAATGAAGGAGATCTTGTGCTAAGGTATGACAATCGACTCGATAATCATTTTGATGCCAAATTTGAAACTAGATGGCAGGGGCCATACATAGTTAAGAAGGCTTTCAATTCAAGTTACTATCAACTTATGGACTTGAATGGGAAAGAGAACTCTAGGAAGGTAAATGGTTATCGCTTGAAGCCCTATTTGAGCCGCCTTCTACCAAAGGATCTACCAAAGATCTGTCAAAGGGAAGTTGTCTCATGTAAGTATTGTTACATGAAGCATGAGTGTGACTCGAGCCAAAATGCCGAGGGGCCAAACAATGAAGATCTTGTCAAGGACTCTGAAGTACTCTCTTTGGAAAAGATGCTTTATGATGGTACATGAATATACCATCATCCTGGGGGAGGGCTAATGATAGCCGTTTTTCGGCTTTCCAAAATTGCCATAGTAAGCTACCTCACCCTATCAAATCACTCAAACATTTTGGTTATCCCTACCATTTCACTGTACATAGGCGTGTGTGAGTTAGGGACTTTCTCCATATTTTCTTAAAACCCCTCATCTAGCTAGTCATTGGGCTAGTTGAGCCAAATAAAAAATAAAAAAAATAAAAAAATATATTATGGCCCATTTGTGTGTAAATATTTCATTGTATATAGGGCCTAAATAAAACGATTTTTCATGATTATTTTGGTATTTATTTAAATATTTTTACCTATGGTGTGTTATTTATGCTATGTACATTGACTCACCATTACCATATTTTTTCTCACCATTTTGCGTACTCTTTATTCCATATAAAAATAATTTCATGCAAGCTTCTCTTATTTTTGGTGTAACTCCATCCAGACAAAAATCCAAAAAAACTAGTTCTATTTATGTGTATATTTTTTCACTATTGTGAATTTTTCTTCCTACATCTATTCTCTATTACTCTCATAACTTAGACCACCAAAAATATTCATCTTTTTATGGTAGACTTATAATGAGAGAGATTTATTTTGACCCCTTTATATTTTTTCCACCTATATTATTTATATTTGACATCTACATATTTTTCGACCCCTCAATATTTGATTTTCTTAGTTGTACTATTCACTTATATCATGATCTCAACAATATCTTCAATTATAGACCTACCAAATAAGGTCAAGGGTATGTGGAATACATGCATGCACCATGGGGGGCTCACTCTTGGAGGTATTCAAAAGAATCGTCCAAAGAAGGAGCTCACAAGGACTTTGTGCAGTGGAAAAAAACAGTCGGTTTTGCTGAATTTTTAAAGATCGCATGATCCCCGAATTTGAAATGGTGATACAAACAAAAGTTGTAGATCGTGGGCTGAACTTTCACCTCAACTTTTTTCATAGGTTTTTGAGCTACGATCTGTGAGATATGATTTTATTGGTGGACCCCAGTTTGCCCATGCTATGCAGCCACACTCCCTCTTCCACTTTACCATTTTCCTCTTGCACACACACCTCTCCACTCATCATCCCCACCTCTCTCACCACTCCTCTCTGCACCCTACTCACCTTCTTCTCAACCTTGAAGAATAAGAGAAACCATGGTGAACTCATGTCTCCTACACACACTTCCATTCCAAAATTGACCACCTAGTCTCATTTTTTCTCTTCCATATTACCCATATTTATTAAAAAAACTACAAAATTCAGCCTCTTCTCTTTAAAGACAATATCATGGTGATTGATTACTCATGTTCACTTACCTTGGCTACCAAGGAAGGTCGAGAGTGGAGAAAAAACGTACCGTCAAAGCTAGTGGACCGTCAACAAGCGTCAAAATTGACCCTACTCAAGACACTTGGAGCATCGACATTGTAAGAAATCCATGTTTCTTACCTATTAAGAGTTTTTTCTTCCTTATTTGTATCCTACATGGATACTCCCATTGTAAATATCCAATTCCATTTGTAAATCAATAAAAATACTAACTCTACTAATTTACTAACACTAACTTAGTATGAAAAGTCCTATCACCTCCACTTCTCTCCTCTCTCTCTTCTTCATCTATCCCCACCAACTTCTTGATAATTCCAAGAAAAAGAAATTAGATAAGTGCTGAAAATCGAACCCAACCATGGTTAGAGAGTAACCCTAGCCCTCAAAATTGCTATAAAAGGAAGGTGTAGCTAGCACAAAAAGGGGGGAGCCATAAGCAAGAGCAATATGCTATAGCTTGAGAAGCCAAGCTCAACCTCTCTAGAAGGAGCTCTTGAGTGGAAGCTCATTGTCTTATGCGTGTGCATGTGTTGTATTAGAAATGATTATCAAGGGAACTCTATGCCATTGTAAGAGAGAGTGATCATTCAATTGAGAGTAGGAAATCTATCATTTCTCCTACTAGTGTAAGCCCAACATTTGCTGAATCAAGGAGGGTGGATTTGAAGTAAGCTTGGATACTTTGTCTCTCTTCCAACGTGAAGTAATGGACAACAATGATGTGTAAGTGTCTTGGTGTTTTTTTTAAAGTTCTTGATAGCTTGTCTCTGGGTGGTGTCATCAATTTAGCCATAAATCCCACATACTGTAAGAGGGTGACAGGGTGGAGAGGACTCCCCTGGCTTTAAGACAGTGATTGGGGTGGCTTTTCTTGTGATGTTTTGTGGTGTAATTTACTGAAGCTATGTTGAACAAATACTAATCTCACTTTCATTGGTCATGACAGATTTGTAAAAAGGTATTAGTGCAACAATCACCCCTCTCCCACTTGCCTCTTTTTTTTTACATATATGATTGTGTTTGCTTGATCACTGTTGAACATTTCAAAGCAGCCCGAGCACTATCACTATTTCTCTCTCTCTCTCTCTCTCTCTCTCTCTCTCTGTCTCTCTCTCTCTCTCTCTCTCTCTCTCTCTCTTTACGCGTCCTAGTTCGCATCCAAAACTAGGTGGTGCCCCAAATTTGTGTTGGGTTAGGTTGCGTGTTTGTGTGTGTGTTTGTTGTTTTTCCAACCCCAACCCAATTGAGCAGCAGGGGAGCCTAGAAGGGTGCTTAGAGGCCACTCTTCTTGTTGCCCGCCCCAGACGGCCTCAATAGCACATATTACACATGTCCATTGTGGTATGTATCACATAGCATATCACACACATTCCAAATAGATGAGGGTACTATTGTAAACATGCTACACCTAGATTGAACTATAAAGCACATAGCACATAACCACACATGGCACATAGCATATAACCACCCACTCCATGAAGATGATGGCTATGTTGTGACCATATAGCACATATTTTGTGCTATATAGCACATAGCAGAAATAGAATATGCTCATACAGTACATAACCATACAATCCAAAACACTATAACCACATAACCACATAGAAGTGAACCACATACTCCAAAACAAAGTGAAGCACATGTAGGAGGGTATGCACCTTTGCTTTAGCCACATTGGCTTCTAATTCAACAACGTTCTCTCTAGTAGTACTCGAGAACTGTCCAATCAAATCAATCAGGTGTTGTCGAGCTACAGGGTCTTGCACGCAATCAATCTCCGTTTTCAGCTTTATGGCCAAAGTGTTTGAGCTTTGAGCACCCTCAGCCCTATGCAATTCTCTGACTTGATCCTCTACCTACTTATTTGCACTCTCTAGTCTTGACTTATAGTCTTGCAATGTGCCCTCTGCAATATTCTTCATTTTTGCAAGTGCCCTGCTATCCTCCTCTGCCAATTGTCCCAGGCATCCTCTTGTAGGCACGCTTGACAATGGTACAGACGTACCTTCTATTATCAATGATAATCTGGTAGAGGCAGCAGTGGTTTTGGAACCTCTCCCTCTACCACTCATCTGCTCTTCCCACCTCTTGATCTTGTTTTGCAAGTTGTGTCTTTCTTCTGAGGCTCTTATTGCCCTCTCTGAAAAGATAGCCCAAGAAATTTGATGTTTGCCAGATTCCCTGCAGTTTTCCAATGCAAAGGCCTTTGCAAATTGAGTCCCTACTTTATACATGAAGGGACACTCCTAGTAGACATCCCAGTGTCTCCACACAAGCTTTTGTAAGAGCTCCGTCCAAGCATGGTATGCCTTCACTTTCTTCTGGTTACTCGGAATAGGCTTTGGGCATATAAAGACAACTTCCCAGTCCTCCTCAGAGATGTCATTGTTTCATGTCAAGCTACACGGATCAACTCCCTCTAATGGAAATCCACGCTCCATATGAAATTCCTCGGCAAGACGACAAAACTTCGTCTGCAGAGGTGGTTCAATGTTCCTAACTAGACTGCTTCTTGCTTGAATCCGATGCTTTGAGGAAGGTGCCATGATGCAGTCTCAAGTGATATACCTGCACATCATCCAATGAACTCATGAGATGTTGTGTGCCATCACTTATCATCCCTGCTAAAAAGAAACAAGAACATCATGGGCCTGATCTTGTAAGCAGGGCATTCAAGGTGATGTGCTATGGGATTTCCCCCAAGGTTGCATGCAGCTTGTGGACTAGCAAATTACCTTGGGAGTCTATGTCCTCTCATGCAGCCAGCAGCAACATTAGGTTTTGATCGCCTCTTGTTGCAAATGAGCAAGGTGTGGCACTCATGCATCTCCAAATGCAGCTTAATGTAGCTAAATGATCCCAGGTGGGGTGTGCGTGCTCAAGCAGTAGAGAGTGTACATGTTCAATGGGAGAGACATACCTCAAAGAGAAGAGGGCGGTTACCTCAATAGTCCTTGAAGCATCCAAGCTTGCACAATAGAAGCTCTAAGCACAGTAGACCTTGAGGACGCACGCGTGCGAAAGAGAGAGAGAGGGGGGTGCCTGGGGTGGGGGAGGGGGGGGGAAATGTTTGAAACTGCCAACTACTCATGAAAGAAAGTGGGTGTGTAAAGGCTGAATTTTTAAGTATAACAATTTTTAGAATGAAAATTTGGACGTCTGAAATATGGCACTAGTGACCACACCCCCAATGTCATGCTATGCTATTTAATTATATCACATATATAGCTTTTCCACCTCTTCATGCTTTCACACTAAAGCTTCTTACCTCGTGTAGATTCCTTGGATTAGGCCATGCTTTTATTACCTCTAACGTTGATGGATCCATACGGATACCATCTTGAGAGATAATATGACCTAAGTATTGAATCTCTTGAAGGAAAAAATCACTTTTTTTTTTTTGTTAAGAAAAAGCTTGTTCTCCCTCAATGCTTGAAAAATCACTTGGAGATGTTGCTTGTGTTCCTCCAAGAAGAACTTGGAGTAGATGATGATATCATCAAAGAACACTCCAGTGAACTTGCAATAGGATCTAAATATTTTCTCTGTCAAATAATTGAATGTGGCTCGTGCATTGGTCAATCCAAAAGGCATTACTAGATATTCATACAGACCAAACGTTGTACGAAATGCGGTCTTTAGGATATCTTCATCCACTATCCTTATTTGATGATAGCCACTTTTAAGGTCAACCCTATTGAAGTAGGTAGAGCCTTGTAGCTCATCAAACAGATCTTCTATCCGAGGCACGAGAAATCTGTTTTTGATAGTGATGGTTTAAAGCTCGATAGTCCACACACATACGGTATGTACCATCTTTCTTTTGCACTAAAAGGATTGGAGAACAAAAGGGAGAGGAGCTAGGCCTCACCATCCCTTTGTATACCAATTCTTATACTTGCCTCATGATCTCCTCTTGTTGAGCTTGGGAAATTCGATAAGAAGGCTTGTTAGGCGGTGAGCTTCCTGGTAGGAGCTCAATTCAATGGTCATCATCCCCTCCTTTTGGAGGTAATTCCATAGAGTATCATCAATGAAAACATCTTGGAATCCATTTCGGAAGTTAGACAACTCTAATTCCTCTTGATTCACTTTATTGCTACTTGTCAAAACATTAGAATCATTTAGATATTCTCTAACAAAAATTATATACGCAAAAATAGAGCTTTTCATTGACTTATCAAAAGCAAGCATATTTACCAGGGATATGGTGTCACCCCCGACTCATTAGCAACTATGTACATGCTCTTTTCCCTATAGGTGAAGTAGATTCTCCTTTCAGGGAACTTCATGTTGGTAGCCATGCGGTTGAACCATGGTGCCCCTAGGATAACATCCTCATGTTGGAGAGGAGAGATGAAACATTCTTCTTTGTCGACATAGCTTTGGACATGAAGCCTCAACTTCCAAATCAAGGGAGTAACGAAGGATTTCTTCCCCTTGAAAGTTGTGTTAGCAGTTACAGTATCTCCTATCTCAAAAGCTTGAATGCCCAACTTGGTGGCCAACTCCGTTGATATGAAGTTGTGAGTAGAGCCACGGTCAAACAAGACGAAGGCTTCATGTTCCCTTACCTTTACCCAAGAATAGGAGAGATGCGATCCTTTGCAATGAGAATCCTCTTTTGGAGCTTCAAGACGGTGGAAGCTCTAGGAGTCTCACTGCGTTCATTTCTCTTGGGGCAAGAACGATAGCCATGTCCTCGCTCCCCACACTTAAAACACTGATGGTCCTTACGAAAAGCTTCAAGATCTTTAGGAGAGAGTTTGTTTTTATCTTTGTAAACTCCCTTCTCCTTGGATCGCTTCTTGTTGTTGTTATTAGTAGAATTTCCTTCTTGGGAAGAACTTTTGGCATTGGTTTTTCCCTTTGCATCACTTTTGTCTTTGTTTTCTATGGGCTTGACATTCCATCTAGCCCCTTGTTGGAAATTGATGTGGAAGAAACCATGGTGTAGTGGATTACTTTGGTGATAGAACCAGGCCGTTGGGAGTTGACATACTCCGCCATTTCTTCAGGTAATCCAGCACAAAATTGTTGCTTTTGCTTGAAGAATTCTATCTTTTGGAAGACAGTAGCCTTGAGATGTAAATCCCAAAACTTGTCCACATATTTGTGAATAGACTCATGGGAGAGAAGCTTCAAACTGCACCATTCAGTAAATACTTTGTCCTTTGCATTGCTTGCAAGGAATTACTTCATTCCATGTCTTTGGGACTTTGCCGCTGCCACGAAGGCTAGCCTAACATTGACAAGCCAATTTTTGGAAGTGCATAGCTACATGGCATAGCTTGGAGGACTCCGTGAAGCCCTTGTCTCCAAAGGCCATATCAAATGTTGGAATTAGGGTTACAGAGAAACGCACACAGCTTGGAGGAGATGAAGGAAGCTCAAGGCACACAATAGAGAGTGTGTTAGTTAGTGTGCAATGTAAAGATAGATAGCCCTAGAGTGATGGGCTTATATACAATGCACAGGGGAAAAAACCTCATAAAGAGGAAAAAAATGCCCCGATGCTCCTAGTGTGTTCACATCCATCACTACCACATGTATATGGTAACAAATCCCCCTGGAGTGATGCGGTGAACGAGAGCTGGCACATGAGTAAAGGGAAGTTCCATGCCTTGAGGACATGATCAGTCCACAAAGGGGAGTAAGCCCAAAGCTTTGCCGAAAGCTTCAAGCTTCTCACAAGAGAATGCCTTCGTGAAAAGATCTACAAGGTTGTCCTGTGTTGGCACATAAGCGAAGTTGATCTCTCCTGCTGAGAGCCTCTTCCTCACATAGAGGTAATGCACCTCAATGTGCTTTGTGCGAGCATAAAAAACTAGGTTCCTCGCAACTTCCAATGCGCTCTGACTGTCAGTGTAGAGAGTGTTGGCAGTGTCCTGTCCTACACCCAAATCAACCATAAGGCGTCTGAGCCATACACACTCAACCGTATCTGTGAAGACTGCCTTGTACTCAGCCTCACAACTCGAAGTGGACATAGTAGGTTGCTTCTTGCTCAACCATGATATACATGAGCTGCCAAGCATGAAACAAAAACCACTTGTGGAAACTCACGTGTCAAAACAACCAGCCCAATCTGAGTCCAAAAAAACATGTAAATCTGACGGAAATGATCCCCCCTTGGGATAAAACAAGCCAAGATGTAAAGTGCCACTAAGGTAGCGAAAAATCCTCTTGAGAGCCTGCCAATGCTTAGACCCTGGGCTATGCATAAATCTGCTGACCTGTGAGACTGCAAACTAAATATCTGGCCTCGTGTTGCATACATAAATGAGGCAGCCAACAACAGTTTGGTAAAGAGTGACATTAGCAGGATCTCCAGCATCATATACACTCAACTTCAAACCTGTTTCCATGGGAGTGGCAATAGGTTTGCAATCCTCAAGTCCAAACCATAGCAATGTCTCTATGTAACTTTTCTGACACAAGGCAATACCACCATCACACTGCTTAAACTGTATGCCCAAATAATGATGCAACAACCCCAAATCTTTCATCTTGAAAATAGCATTCAAATCAGCCTTAAATTCAGCAATATGTCTCTCATTTGGTCCAGTGATCAACAAATCATCTACATAAAGAACCACAATGAGAAGTACATCACATACATCTGCATCAGTAATAGGCTGATCTGTAACATTTTCAAAAACCCCCATAGGCTGTACATTTGCCTCCTTGGAACTTACATTCCTATTTCCACCACTAAAAAGAGGCAACAAAGTGTCATAAATGTCTTGTGAGCTTACATTACTGTCTCTAGTACATGACAGCAAGGGCTGAACAGAATCTTCCACAAACACTACATTCCGTGAAACCAGAATACGTTTTGTTTTTGGATGATACAACCTGTAACCTTTTCTTTCAACACTATAACCAACAAAAATACATTTGACAGACTTATCATCCAATTTTTTGCGTTGTGTTTGTGGCACCAAAGCATATGCCCAACAACCAAAAACACGCATGTGCTCAATAGAAGGCTTTTTATCATGACATGCTTCATATGGAGTAATATATTGCTAATCTTTTGTATGACACCTATTTAGTACATAAGTGGCACACATGATGGCCTCAAGCCAAAAAGAATGCGGCAAAGCTTGACTTTTGACCATACATTGTGCCATTTCCATAAGTGACCTGTTTTTCCTCTCAGCAACACCATTTTGCTGAGGTGTATAAGTCACTGTACATTGGTTTTTTTTCCCACGACTAGCCAGAAATGCATTGAATTCATGAGACATATACTCCCCCCTCAATCGGAATGGAGGGGGCCCATAGTACATTTCGACACATTTTCAGCCATAGACAAAAATTGTTTGAAGCACATAAAAACTTTGGACTTTGCTTTAAGCGGAAATACCCATGCATGCCTGGAGTAATCATCAATGAAAGTCACAAAGTAAAGGTAATTTCCCAAGGACGGAGTTTGCATGGGCCTACAAACATCACTATGCACAAGCTGCAACCTGCATGTGGCCCAAACTGAACCATCCTGTGGAAACTTAGAACGCTGCACCTTACCCAAAATACAGCCTTCACAAACTTGTTTGATAGGTGCTTCAAGAGGAGGCAAAGAATCCACCATATCAAATTTCTGCAAACGCAGTAAACTAGCAAAATTTAGATGACCAAAACGTGCATGCAAGAGTTTTGCATCTGAAATAGCCCTTGAATCTGTAACTGCATTTGCAAAATTTTGTCCACACTTGTCATACAAAGTGAGCTTATACAACGCACGACACAAACCCGAGATGCAATGATCTCATCACCAAAACTGAGATCATGAACTGCACATCTGTCATCCACAAATTTGACTACAAGTCCAAGTCTAGCAAGTGCAGATACAGAAAAAATATTCTTCTTGATCCCAGGTACATAAAGTGCATCAACAAGTGTGAAAGAACTTCCATTAGTAGTAGTAAGTACAATCTTTCCAGCTTTCTGAACTGGATAAGAGTCATTGTTGGTACAAGTGACTGAATTCCCATGAGGGACAGACTCGAGAGGGATGAAGAAATTCACGATGTGAGGTAATGTGCTTTGTAGCACCATTGTTGAAATACCACACTGTGAATCTGCACCAACTGACAAGCATGCATCATGGACAGTAGGATTGTAAATGCACTCTGCACTAAAAGCCCATTTTGCATTAACATCAGCAACACAGTCTCCTTTCATAGAAGACTCAACAATGGCTGCATTTGTAGTGGAACCAACATTTGCAGTGGAACCACCCTCTTTCTTCTTAGCCTCTTTGGCCTTCAACTTAGGACACTGCTTGATCAAGTGATCATTAGCTTTACAATAATGGCAACGTAGTGTAGATGAATTGCTGCCAGTAGAAGCATTAAGAACAGAAGTTTTTCCACTCGCAGCAGAACCATAAGAAGTGGCTGCATTGCTGTTACCACCCTTTATTTGAGAAGCAATAAAATCCTGTTCAGCTGCACGCTGTCTAGTCCTGTTTTTTTTGGAAAGTGACTCTTACAACAGCAATGTGCATAATGCATCAAACTTGACAACTTCTGGATTTCCTTGGGTCATAAGTCTCCAAGTACTAGCAAAAGTTTGGTAAGAATCTGGTAAGGCATCAAGAACACTCCGCACAAGGGAACTGTCTGAAATGACTTCACCTACAGAAATAAGTTTCTCATTGATATCCTTGATACCAACAAGAAAAGTGTCCATATCATTTTCCTCATGCATAATCTTTGACTCCAGCTCTTTATGCAACAAAGCAATTTTAGCCTCATTGCAACTTGCATAAAGACCTGCTAGAATATCCCAAGCCTGTTTTGCAGATTTTGTTGAACGGATGTGAGGAACAATGGTGCGCTTCACAGAAAACACAATCAATGCATGAGCCTGCACATCCTTTACATCCCAACGAGCTTTTTTTTGCCGTAGGCAAAACAACTCTAATAGCAGCAATCCTTGCAGCAAGACCCGCAACATCCTCAATATCGCCTACATCCTCAGAACCAGGACGTACATCAATGCCCTGCACAATATTCTAGACGCCCTTTGACACAAAAATGTGTTGAATCATATAAGCCCACATATGGTAATTGTCCCCATCCAACTTGTCCTCAACAACAAACATCTTCAAGACATCTGGGTTGTTGTTAGCCATGGTAAATGCTGCACCTGATGTGAAAACTGCCCGAAAATAGGAGAAACGGAGTGGAGAAGGACATGGAGCTCTTGCACTTTCCACGTCACACAATGAGAGTATGTGTGTGTGTGTGTGTTTGTGGGAGAGTATACCCCCTCTCATGCTTGTTCCACCTCTCTCTCTCTCTCTCTCTCTCTCTCTCGTATTATTTAATTATATTGTTTTTTCCTCTTTGAGAGAAATAACTTAATTATTTATTTTTATGCATTTAAATTCTCATTGGACCCCTTTAAAGTCTATCCAATAGGATTCAAGCACATCATGAGGGCCAAATGGGGAGGATCTTGACATGTGTCTTTTATGCTTCTTAAGATATCATGTTTGAATTGAACACTTCAAGAACGTTAGTCATTTAAGCATGAGAAGCACCTCAAGCTTGGGAAAGGTTCCCACAAACACCTTAAGCACCTTAATTAGCAAGCACGACAAGCACCTCATATATGCTTGGGTAGGATTCCCACCTCAAGGTCAGCCCTAGCTTTGCCTAAGGTCAAAGAACTTTTTAATACTAACTTTTGGAGGCCTTTAATGAAGCTAACCCTAATGTCTTTAAGCTCCATTAGGTAGCATTTCTCTTTAACAGACCATCTCTCATTTGGACCCCTTTAACCTTGGCCGCTTGTTAAGACAGATCCATAAGCACATGTCTATATTTTTAACCTTGTTCTCATTTATTCTCCCACATTAACTTATCAGTATAATATGAGAAAATCATTCGGGTTGGTTAGATATTAGATTTATGACAGATAAAAGAAGTTCAAATTTTCAGACTTCCAAAAATTCAGAAGTATATAAATTTTCAGATTTTCAGATTTTCAGTAATTTCAAGAGTGCAAAAATTCTCAATTTTTCAATAATTTCCAAATTGCAGAGAATGTAGATAGGTGTGGCATAAGCATGTATGTGTGATGTGGGAGTGCAATACACATGTATGCATAATGAGGAAATGTGCATCTGCATAGTGTAGTCTTCTCTACCCTTTTTTCTCTCAACCTCTCTCTCCCCCACTGAGCTTGTCGAACATAAACCAAGTGGAAAAGGACGACCCTTTGGATCATGCCATTCAAAAATGAAAATTAGAAAAAATGTGCGAGACCAACAAAATTTAATGCCACCTCCTAGGCACAGTAAAGACTCTCATAAAAAGCGTGTCGACTCACGAAAGCAGGATAAACACACTTGAAAGTTGTGTGACTGCCCAAGATGCAGAGATTGCATTACTCAAGAAGGAGCCAAAACACACTTGAAGAGGGAGAGCTTCAACCCTTAGTATTTTAAGAACTTGACACGATCAAAGAGCAAGTGCGGACCATCAAAGAGGGGGAGGAGAAACACAAAGAAATGACGACTTCTTGGGTGGATGTTATCACAAAGACTCAACAGAAAGTGGACGAGGCCGAGAAATGGATCGAGGTTTCCAAAAAAGGGAAAGGCAAGGAGACAACATCCACACCTACCATTATTAACTTGACACTAGAAGAGGAGCAAAGGAGACATGTATGTGCCTTACATGTGAGAATTTGTGGCCGCAAAGATAAAGATAATGTAGATGAAGAGGTAAAAGAACTCATGACTATGATGGGTGTTAATGAGCCAACGCATACAAGAGTTTGGAGAGTGGGCAATAAGAAAAATGGAAGCAATGGGGAAACCTCAAAGGAAAGGGCACTTATCCTTTGTTTCCCCTCAATGGAAGCAAAGAAGGACTTTTTGAAGAAGAGACCAAATTTTAAGAAGACGGGCATCTTTCACGGAGATGACCTCACCCCCTTGCAGATTGCTCATTTGCAGGAGGTAATGCTGGATATTAGAGCGGCCAGGGAAAAAGGAAAGATTGCTTTTTATTGGGATGGAAGAGTGGTGATACTAGAGGAACGCTCCACATGATGGTGCGAGACCCATGGGACCACACTCAAAGGTGCCACTTGGGATTGTAATGGATCCCTATGCCTTGATGTGGGTGATTTTAAGGATAGTTTCACTAGGAGGGACATCATCTACGCTGAGACAGACTAGGCCCCTTGGAAATCTATGCTACATGTCAGCGGATACAGAAGGGAGACAGCTTGCAGACAAGAGACTCGATCAGAGCATAGAGGACGGGGCTCAGGAGGAGTGGTAATTTTATTCAAGGAGGAGTTGTAGCCATTGGTAAATATAGCTCGCAGGGATGAGCAGGCTACGTACATGTGGGTGAGACTGAGAGAAAAAAGAGGCAGATATCTCTACATTGCTATTTGCTACTTTCCACTGAGTACATCAGTATGTGCACCACCTAGAGGACAATCCCCCTTTTCTGATTTGGATGAGGACATATGGTTTTGTCGGTATGGTGACATTATCATCCTAGAGGACTTCAATGCTAGGATTTCCCATCACTAACGATATTTTATGATCCTTTAGAGAAGACACTAAGGAGCTAGATATTGCAGAGATGGGCTTATCTAGATTATCATAGAATGTGGAGCATATTGAGTATGGACAACACTTGATAGACATGGGGACTACACATGGATTGGCCATTTTGAACGGCCTATAGAGATTTCCCACTGTTGGAGGCTTTACGTGCTTTCCACATAGACATGGAACCAGTAGAGCGGATTATGTCATGGCATATCCGAGCTTTATCTCTAGTATCCTAGACCTCAGAGAAGGACCCACACCTGTGGGTGTAGCAGTACACCATGCCCTGGTGTCGATGACCATCTATTTCCACTTTAGTGTAGCACACATGCCATGGGTAGTAGCCCCTACTCGCTACACCTTTACATGGGAGATAGACTATGTCTACATACATGGGACCTACAGATGCCTGTGCATTGAGGAGCCATGGCAACCTCTGGAGGATCTCACTACTATACTAACACAGACGTTGCATGATGTAGCAACAGAGGCATACCCACACACCCAGCTTGGGCAGAGTTGATTTCTGGGAGCATGCCTTAGAGCAGCTGGTATGATGAGGAGTTCCGGGAGATGAGAGCCAGCCTTTAGAGATGGGTGGTTTTGGGGGACATCATTCATAGACAGTCTCGGATTGCCTTTAGATGCCTAATGGGACGGAAGAAGAGGGCTTTTTTGGCTCAACTACAGCAGGATCTATATCATCTATTCTTGAGTTAGGACTCAGGTGAGGCATGGAAACTCTTTCATGAGCACTCCCCCCTCCTTCCATTACGTCTACAAATGCATGGGGACAATATGCATCATCTCTGTACACAGATCCTGGACAACTTCCTCTTCCCAACCCCCTAGAGCCATGCCCACACAAGTGATTTTTCACCACTGAGATGGTGAAGAACTTCATTGATAGGATGAGGACTGGGAGAGAATATAATCATGATGGCTTAGTGGCTGAGAATTTTTTACATGCCAAGGATTTTCTCGCAGAGATTCTAGCAGTGATGTTCAACAGTGCCATGTGTGAGGGCGTGCCTGATACTTGGAGTTTATCTTTTATTGTACCTATCTTCAAGTCAAGAGACCATAATAATCTTGGGAATTATCACACTATCATTATTGGACACACATTGGCATAGTTTGTATGCATCCATTCTTGAGCAGTAGCTGAGTAGATGGGCAGAGAAGGAGGGCATACACGCAACCAGACCATGGTTGTTGTTTCTTATTACTCCATCGTTGTGCCCAAAATTCTCTATGATAGGAGATTTATTATGGTTTTTACATGCTCCATGGCTCCTTATGAGTATAAAGGTTCTAAGGAAACTACAAAAACATGTATATAATAACAATAATGAGTGTGGATATATAAACTTTGATTATAGCAAAGCAGAATGGCAAAAACGCAACTCTTTTATACCTAGTTTTAATGTCCAACAAATTTTATGAGGCTAAAACAAACATTTGTTTTTATTACGAACCCATTGAAGTTAATGGAAAAATTTATATCATGATCTATAAAAATCCTTAGTCTTCTCAATATGCAATCGGTCGTAAGAAATGGTTGTTTCAGTGTGAGAAAAATGCAATGGTACATCATCTTCGGAGGCTTGTTATGACGAAAAGGTGAGAAGTTTTACAAGTTTCTCATTTTTCTCATATGTAGTGGTTCTTGAATTATAATCTCAAGAAAAGATTCTCTAAAATGTGTGGATTGATTTTGATGTGTGTAACCAAATACTATAATGTACATAGTGTGATATATGCAAAAACGGATGCCACGGTTGCAGGCGTGTACATACCTTGCCCAGCATGCAACGCCCAAGAAGTGGCACTGATGCGCGTTTTACCACATTTAATCATTCCTATTTTCTTGTAGGAATGTAGGTTTTGAAGTGGCACTCTCGTTTTGCCTCGAAAGTTCAATGCAGGCGATCTCGACCAAAAATAGTAGGTTTCATGCACACGCGTAAAAGACCTGTCCAAAGTGCTTGCCAAGTGGTAAAATGAGGTTCAATATGAAATTTGAGCATAGTGGAATTTCGCCACAAATTTAGGGATTTTTCCCAACTCGTTTGGGCATTTTACGAACAAAAAGGGGCATTCTAGGGCTAAAAAGGACTCAAAATTCCACATCAACAATGATGCCATTGTTGCTCAAGCTGAGAGGGAAGTTATAGAGCCAAGAAATGAGCTCATTTTGGCATCTAATCAAGGAGATACAACCATTCCAATCCAGGGTTCCAGTCTCGTGCTGCTTCTACTATGTGTTCGAGGCTGTGAGGCCACCAATTAGGGTTTCCCCTCCTCAAATTAAATCTTAGGCTTATCCAATGAAGTTCTGAAGCTTCCATGAAATGGTCACAACAAATAATTGAAGCGTCAATTTAGGATTTTAAACAGGGAAAAAGAGCACTGCATCTATGAAATTGGGAGCGAGGCTACTCCTAATCTTCACACAGACAAAAGTTTTGAGTTGATCTTTGTTTTTTTTCAAAGTGAAGCTTTCATGGCTGGAGTTTTTTTCTTTTGGAGTGTGTTTTTAGCTTCAAATCTTCTATGACTTGCTTGATTTTGCTATGAATCCGCACAATTAGAAGCCCGACGATTTCCTAGCTGCACTACATGCTTCTTAACACATTTTTAGTAAACGCGACGCGAAAAGGGAGTGCAATTTTATCCCGTCACAATGAAAATGTTTCAAGCCTTTGTTGTGTTTATGCAGTAGCAGCAAGCTGCTGGAAGGAGGGATCTTTCCTGAACCAAAGCGCTTCAATCAGTGGTGAAGAAATTGGAACAATTCAATGGTAAAGATGTAACAAAGTATCTTTGTGGGTATGTAAAGGAGATGGAGTTGCATCGAGTGCCCGAAGTAGAGATGGTACAAAATTTTGAGCTAGCCATGGTTCCTAAAATTAGAGAGCATGTAAGGGGAATTAGAAATGATCATGGGGGAACTTGGGAAGCATTCAAATTAGCTTGAAATGAAGAGTATTTCATGGTGGACTCTGAAAGGGTGACAAAGAGAAATTTTCTAGAGCTGGCAGGAAGGCCAAAAGAGGGACTTTCACCTACCAAACTACTAAGGGAATTTTAACGCTGCCATGATCAACTCCCAAGGACTGGAAATGCTAACTCTTAACTCAGAGAAGATGGAGCTCTTTTTATAGGGAGTAGGAAAAGAGATTCAAGTGAAGTTCGAGACTTTGCTACTTGAGGATAAGGATGTTGAACATGGCTTAAAGACCGACTAGAATGAGGTCGAAGATACCATTTCACTGCTAGCTAAGCAACAACAACAAAGATATAAGATGATAGTCAGCCCTACTCGATATCCAAGTGTTCCTTAGAGTCTTATAAAGCCTGTGATTGTGGCTCCAAAGAGTGACAAATCCATCCTAGATGATGTTGTTAAAGGAATGCAAGAGCGAAAGTTAAAGCTTACAAGGCTAGAAGAAAAGGGGCAACCATCTGGTCAATCTACGGGGCAACGACCTAAAAACAAAGAAGGCTTTGTAAATAGATGTATATGGTGTGATAGTAAGGACCATGCAAGGAGGGACTGTGAAAGTTTCAAATATGCTTTGATGAAGGAGATTTTTTTCTTTAAGGATGGAAAGATTCACTTGAAATGGGTAAGCTCTTGGGGACAAACTTTGGAAAAGGCGGGATGGAGAAGTTAGTTGAGTACATGGCTACTAGCCATGCCATTTCAATGGTCGAGGCAGCCGCCTATGGGTTGAAGGTGGAGCCTATTAACAAGAAATCATTAGGGTTGGAGAAGAAGAATCTAATGGGATTGGGGAGATATGGCCATGCGCAATAGAATCTTCTATGAAGGGTAAAATGACTAAGGAGGTTTTGCATGAAGCTGGAGATTGCATTCGGCTAGAAATAGGTTGGAATGACCCCATATAATCTTTGTCATTGCATGCATACATTTCTAAATATCAAGCCAACAATGTTGTTTTTGAAGAGAAACATAGACGTGAGGATGGGGATGTAGACTCTTTGTCATTGCATGCATACATTTCTAAATATCAAGCCAACAAGGCTGTTTTTGGAGAGAAATATAGACGTGAGGATGGGGATGAAGGGCCTTCAAAAAGGGCCACGAGGAGTGGAGAGGTAAATGAAACAGTGCCTCCTAGATCATCTTCTCCACAACAGATGCATATCCATGAAGTGGCCTATGCAGGAAGCCTCTAAAGAGAAGAAGAAGGAAGCAATGAAAGCCAAAGCAAAGGGTCCGGCCTACAAACTCCAATTTGATATAGAGGCAACGATTGATCTCAAAAAGGATCTTGGAAGAGAGGATTACTTGATTGTGGACCTACTGTTTTTATAAAGTGTGAGGACTTAAAGCGGGGTGAACGACAACATGTAAATAGTGTACAAAAAGGTTTGAAGACGAATGGTTTGCTAGAAGATGATGAATGCATTGCTGGTGTGTTTGATGTGTTCATTTTTGGATACCATGCAAGACTTGAATTCTTTAGCGGATTTCAATTTGCATATGGGAAATGAGGCTGTGAAGGTAGGCTCAATAGAAATGTACAAACTCATTGAGGATTTCAAAAATGCTCAAGGTGTTGATGTACAAGTGGAGACCAAGTATAAATCACTGAAAACAAAATGAAACCAATGGAATTACCTCTACAAAAGGACTGCATAGATAAGATGGAGCAAGCTGCTTTGCAGCCTAGCTTTTGTGACCCGAGCAAGATTGGACATAGGTTTACAAAGGATTCTTTAAAGGAGTTAAAGGTTGGTTGCGAGGACAATCTGGCAGAGGTTAAAAGAGTATGCTTTGAATAAATTATTGTCAAACATAGAAAGGCTTTTGCATTTGAGCCACATGAGATAGGGTGTGTTGATCCTTCCATTGTCGCTCCTATGGTGATCTTCACTATCCCTCATGCACCTTGGAACTAGAGGCCATTTGCCAAAACTTATTGAGTTGCTTAATGAAAAGATCAAGATGGGTATTTTGGAGCCTTCTTGTGCTCCATACTCAAACGTTCATAGTTCCAAAGAAAAATGGTTCTTTATGATTTATTCAGGTATGCAACCTGTGAATTGCAATTAGAAATGTGGGTATAGGCTTTGCAGAGGAATTTGCATGAAGGGAAATATTTTCTATGGGGGATTTGTACTCAGGGTATGATCAATTCTAACTAGCAATGGAAAGCACAGACTTGACTACCATGAGAACAACTTTGGGTTTGGTAAGTATGTGCACCTTACCTCACGAAGCAACTAATTGAGTTGCACATATGATGAATGGTATGAACAAAGTCCTACGTGACTTCATACCTCAAACCATGATGCCATTTCTTGATGATGTGCCGAACAAAGGATGTGATGTATGTGATATGGATGTGGCTCTGGACTTGAGAGCGTGTTGAAAGCATGTGGAAAATCATATCGATGATTGTGATAAGATCTTTTCAAGGTTGGAAGAAGTGAACCTTACCTTGTATGGGCAAAAGTCAGTGTTTGGTGTAAATGAAGTTCTTATTGTGGGACATATGTGCGGGCCATACGATAGAAGGCCTTGTTTGGAAAAGATTGATGTGATTCAAAGAATGAAAAAGACATGTATTAATGTGACTGAGGTTTGAAGGTTCTTGGGTGCATGTATGTTTTATGTTATTTAAATTTCACATTATGCGCATGTGGAAGAACCTTTGTATCAACTTTTGAGAAAGAACCAAAAATTTCAATGGAAAAAAATGCACATACATGCCATGAGAAAATTAAAGAATTTGTTGCTTATGTCTACAAATTTGAGGAGAGTAAACTATGAGTGTGAAAGACATGTAATTTTGAAAGTGGATACTAGTCCCACAGGAATTGGATGGGTGATTAGGCAAGATGATGACGATGGCAAGCGATATGTGGTGACATTTGGAGCAAAGGTTCTAAATGCTCATCAAACGCAACTATCCTCGGGTGAAGAGAGTTATGGGGATATCACTAAAGTGTGACAAAAAGTGTTTGATAGGGAGCAAATGTAATAGTGGAAATTGATTGTCTACCCCTTCTTGTAATGATCACAAGCTTCTCAACTCCCAACATTGCGATGTTGAGATGGATTGCCTACATAAAGTCCTTTAATCCAGAACTTAAGCATATTGTAGGGAAAGATAATCCAATTGTGGATATGCTTTCAAGATCAAAGTATGAAAATGAAGAAGACATGGTTGTGGAGGGCAATGATATAGGACTAATTCCTACAGAGGTCTCTACCCAATGTCTAAGCTACAGCCTTCAGGAGTGCATAAGAAGAGGTTTCCTACAACGCTTCCAAGAGCCGAATACCCATCAAACGTTCTCGAAACACCACAGAACTTGAAGGAGATCCTACTAACACCAACAGGTCGCTCTCCCTAAGGTCCATGAACCAAAATCCCAACCCTAAACACCTAGTGCAAAATCATGTAGGATGTCTGGCCAAAATTTGCAAGTCATCGTTTCTGAAAACTAAAGTGCCTAATGTGTATCTCTACTCAATGCGAACACGTGGATATGCTGAAATGCGAAAACAGATAACGTATGCTCATGGAATCACTAGATGAATCTCGTAGGTCGAGCTAGCAAAACCAAACTGTACGCCCGCAATGTAGGTATCGACGCGTAGCTCTTGTCGGGGGCAACACGCTGCACTTCTCCGCACCCGATTCTGACCACCGGTGCGCGCGTAGCGTCAAGATGAAGCTCTCACTCTCTCTCGTACACAGTACGCTCACTCAAAGACAATATTTTTTTTTAAATGATAAAGGTTTTTTTCATTAAGGTCAAAAAGTGGTATAAATACCTTACAATCTCAAACCCTAATGTTCCAATTTAACCATCTACTCAATCTAAATTTCAAAAATGGGATACAATCTGGAAACTTCTGTAAGCCCCAATATTTACAAAGGTGAAATGTCGGTTTTCTCAATAAATGAATAATTACAAAAAGTAATAATCCACCGAGAAGTCATTTTCTGTAGGGTGTGTCTAGCTGCTAACACTCCCCCCCTCCTTGTTCATGTCGTCCCCGACATGGCAATTGAGCTGCTTCTTCAACATAGGCTTTCTCTCATCTTGAGAAGTGACTCATATCTCGCATGTTAAGCTAGTAGCGTCGGGCCGAATATGTCTGTGCTGATTGTGAAGAAGCCGGTGTAGAAGGCTTCTTCAAAGGCTTGGAGGTGATAAGATGGCAAAAACATAATCCTTTGATACAATGCATGTATCACCTCGTGAGAAGGCTCACCAGACAGATTGTATGCACATCTGTATGTATCTTGAAAGAAGAAGATATTGTCTCTCACCGGCCTGGTTTGAAGGTCTCGAAGACTGCCAAAAGTGTTTTACATATCTTTCTCATCATGATGCAAGATAGGTCAGGCGAGCCAGTGAATTTGATGGCGCCCGTTAAGGTTTTCACCATGTATTGCTCACTTATTCTCTTGCCTGCCTTCGAGCCTGGCAGCTTTGGGTAATTTAGCCAAGTGGGTTGGCTTCTCTGCAGTAGCTCATGGGCTTTCCACGTCCTCATCCTTGGTAGTGGGCAGAAACTGAGGTTATCTCTGATCACTTTAGGTACCTCTACCAGATGGATTAGATATTGAGGATACTTTTTCAGCCATGCCTTTCTCCACCTGGGCTGAGAGTCTACTATCAACTTGACCCCTTCAGGTTTGGAGATATCTACTTTGTACAGTGGCACTGTTGGCTCCTCTTTGATCCATTTGTTGATAGTAGCAGCTTCATACTTTAGCAGAGGATATGGGAGATAGTGTTGTAGCCATTCATGCCGAAGGTTACTGGCATCTATCTTCTAAATACTCATCGACTTGAACACTCTCTGCTCCCATTCCACTGCTTCTTTGGTGGTGTCTCTGACTGCCGCTTCTATGGCCTTTTGCAGCTTCTCTTCTTCTTCTTTTGTTAGATCTTGTGGCTCTTGTGAGGGTCCTACCAGGGTTTCCTCTTGCATGGTGGTATCCAAATGGATCTGCCACATTCTCTATGTCAATTCCTTCCATGGTTGCTGGCCCGGTGCTAAACTGCTGCTCTTCTGTTTGCTGCTGGCCTCTCAGCTCTTCTATCTATCTTTGAAGTGTCTTCTTTTCTTCTTCCGCTTACACTCCCATGTTTACTAGGAGGTCGTTTAGATCTGCATTTATCTTTTCCGCCTCCTCAAGCTTTCTCTTGATGGCTTCTAGCTCATTCTTCATGGCATGATTTTCTTCTTCCAGGCGGTTTTGCATGACCAGAGATCCCTCGGCCAACATCAGCCTTTGTCTTTTCTCTAATGTCAACTCCTTTTGGAGTTCCTTCATTTGTTATTCATATAAATCAGTCTTTGAAGTGGTGTAAGTCGAGCTAGTAGCTTTGACTCTGGCAGGAGATGCCCTTAGCCGTTGGATGGTTTGATATTTGACTTTAATCTAACCTTTCAGCTCTATTACCTCATCCTGGCTTGTCTCATGCTCTATCTCTACCTTTTCCTTGGCATTTTTGAGTGTTTCCACTTCTTTGGATTCTTTAGCAAGTTGTAGGGTTAGGTTGTCCCTTTCTCTCTCTGCATCTGTCAAGGACTTGCTGATTTTCTTGTATTCTTCTTCACCTCTTTGAAGTCTTTGATCTGCTGCTTGATTTTCTCATTCCATCTCCTGGCATCTTTGTAATACCGTGGCTAGATTGGCTTGCAGCTCTGTTTGTTTCTATATGCTCTTGGCTTTGTTTTTGGTGTGTCTACTTCAGCCTTGATCTGAACTTCAGTAGTTTTGAGATTAGCAATCTCACTCTCCGTGGCCAATGATTTTGCCCCAAGCCCGGTTAGCTTGTTCATCACCACATCCCAGTCATTGGTAGGTGGCTGTAGGTCCACTGTATCAGTGGCCATCTCTTTCAGTTCTACTAACCGCAAGCTCTGCATCTGTTCTTTGGGCCTTGTGCTTGCCAAATCAAATGCTATTGTAGTTGCCTCTTCTCTTCAGTAACCCGCAGCTAGTAGATCAACAAATGTGCTAAATTTCTTTCCTCTGGCTTTGGCTGCTCATCTTTGGGCTTTTAGCTTCTTATTTCTCCTCTTCCCCTTTGGTCTTCTCTTTCATTGAGTCTTCTTGATCATCAAATGTGTCTAGCTCCTCCTTTTGTTGGGTTTGTGGAGGGCTAAGGGGAGGTGGTGATGGCGGTGGGCTTGGACTCCCTGCTTGACGGTGGAGTTGGTGGCTTCTTCTTGAAATCCCTGTCCGCCTTTGTCTTTCTCTCTCTTTCCTGGCCTTCGTGCTCTTCTAGCAGTTTCCGTCGTACTTCATCAACTTCTTCTTCTATGAAAGGGACATTGGGGATATTCTCTGTCGTAGCATCTAGGATCTCGAAGTTTTTGATGTAGTCTTCAAATCTATCTCGGTGCACCCTTCGGGATGATCCCGCCATGGCTTCCTGGGACGGCTTCCACAACTCACTCAAATCTCCCTTGAGTGCTCTTTCTGCTATGAATCTTTCCATTAGTCATTCTAGCCGTGACGCTTTCTATGATTTGGTTTCTTTGATCGGCACTTGTATACTTTCCTTCTTTCCTTTCTTTGGCTCTGGCGGCTCTTCTAGCACGGTCTCTAACCGGCGCTTCAAACGTGTGGCTACTCTTGGTGCCTTGGGCGGTTCTTCTTCTTTATCTTCTTTCAGCCTTAGCCAATCATTCTGTGAAGGAGGTTTTGGCCAGTTTCCCTTGGCATGCAATGCTCCATAAACCACTTTTGTTATTAGCTCACCTGGAACAATATAGGTGGGATTTTTGTTGCCCATATTCACCAAGTTTTCATGGATGTAAGCAGCATAATTTATCACCTTTGGCTTGCTCTTTTGCATTGCCCAGGTGAAGGTGGTAGCAATGGCTCCAGGTGGCATTCTGTACTTCTTTGTATACATATGGAAGTATTGGTTGTAGATCTGGCTCATGATAGCCACTTTTGGATTTGCAATATCTTCAAAAGTGTAGTTGTTCTTCTTTTTGGAGTACACCTTGACTTCATCTCTTCTCTTGGTCACACTATCTCCTTTGTTGGAGATGTCTAGTGCAGCTGCCACCACCCTCTCTGTGATGACAATCATGGTATCTGGCTTGCTCTGCAGATTAGTGACTCTGGCCACTCCATCTTCTTTGATAGTAAATACAAACTCCCATACCCTTTTGATGTCAATCCCCACTGGCAAAGCTTCAAAGTAGTTATGGAGATCTATCTTCTCTAGGTAATCTCCCATCTTGCTTCTGACAAACTCATGAGCTCCCGTGATATCATGGGTAGCTCTACTGCATTTCCTTTAGGATCTTTGAACACACCTTGGTAGATCTTCAAATCATTTGACTCTAGCAAATCATCTTGTATCCATGTGCTTGTCGGCTTCAGAGTTTCTTCTGGGATGAAAAATGGCTCTACTTCTTCCAAGTAGTCTTTTATTGTCATTCTCTTCTTCTTTGCCGATGATTTTGCGGCTACCATGGATCCTGTTGCACTCAGTATTCCCAAGTTAGCATTTTTTCCATATCAGCTGAGAAACTGAGTTTTGACTATCCAAATGACTTGAAAATTGAAAATAAAACTTAAAAGGAACTAGGGAAACTCTGCATGTGCTCACAGTATCATTCTAGCCAAAATTTATCATTTAGACATCCTACGCGTAGTATGTCTATTTCATCGGTTTTTGATGAAACTTGGCATGCTGGTGGTCCTTGACCTGTTGAACATGGCTATGTGATTGGAATTGGGTTTGGGCATCAAAAAGTGCATTTCTGGGCAGATTCAAGCTTTAGGATCACAAATTGGATAGGATGTCCACAATAGGTGGCAAATGATATTCAAATGGGTTGAAATTTGATATATGAGCTTCTTACACCATGGTAATGGCTTCCATGAGGTCAGATCTTGCACAGTAATTCAAAATCATGTTGGAGACATCCTACGCGTAGGATGTCTTTTTCATCAAAATAGCTTGGAATTGGTTCTATGGATAGCTCTTGGTATGTGGAACATGGCCCTGCTCTTGGATTTTGATTTGGACAAGAATTGGTGTTGGTAAGACCATGTGTAGTGTTTTTGGGCTCAAAAAGTGGATCTTGGAGGTGTTGGGGGCCAAATGTGATGGGAATGGCTTAAAACTTGATATATGAGTTTATGAAAGTGTCATAAAAGAGATCTGGAACTGAAAAATATCAGTTGGGGGCCAATTTGGTCATTTAGACATCCTACGCGTAGGATGTCTATTTCATCATTTTTTACATCTAACCACACAGATAGCTTGGCAATGTGCTCATGAGTATATTGTGCAAGTTTCATGTGATTTGGACAAGTTTTGGTAGGTCTATGGCCCATTATTGCCTCTATGCCTTGACTTTGTGTTTTTTGGTGAACATGAGGTCAATTTTTGTCCAAATGTGTTGAAACTTGGTGGCTAGCATGTACAAGCTATTCAGAAGTTGTGTGTGATGAGGAATGTTAGGTTTGGTGCCCAGATTTGGCCTTGAGACATCCTACGCGTAGGATGTCTCCTGATGAAATTTTCATTGGAAGTACTATTGGTGCCTGCCCTGAGTCCCTTTTAAGCATTATTTCAACAAAAAAAGTCAATTTGATAGAAAGAAACTCCCTGTGTAGATTTCAGAGCCTTCGAGCCATTTTTTGACTTTTGGAGTGCTTTTCGACGATGAAATTTCTTGATGTTGGTCTCCATAGCTTCCCGATCCCATGGGGATCCTTGCCGTATGGTTTTTGTTGACTTTGGCTTCACCGGAGCTCCATTTGGAAATTTGTCGCTCTGGAATTGCCCGTGGTTGCGTTTTCATGTCGTGGATGACTTGTGGTGGTCTACCACCATAGGACTTGGTTGTTGATGGTCTAGGAAAGCGGCTCGTGAAGTTTGGTGGCAAACGGACATGCGGTTTGACCGCGAGAGCTATTTGACACTCGACGACCAAAAGTTAATACGGTGTCTATAGCTACTCACAATGATCTATCCTCTATGATAGATGAGTATGCTACTGACCCTGACTTTAGAGACATAATGTCAGCCCTTGCTTTGGGAAAGAAAGAGGAACCATTCACCTTGCAGGATGGTTATCTTCTCCACGGCAATAGGCTATGTGTTACCCATTCCCTTCGTGAGAAGGTTATGTATGAATCCCATGCTCCTCCATATGTAGGGCATAGAGGTATTCAACCTACTCTCCGAGGAGTAGAGAAGTATTTCTATTGGCCTACCATGAAAGTGGACATACAAGAGTATGTTTCAAAATGTGTAGTATGCCAAAAGACCAAGTATGATAGAGGGAA
This sequence comes from Adiantum capillus-veneris, assembly GCF_014529385.1. NCBI lineage: Eukaryota > Viridiplantae > Streptophyta > Polypodiopsida > Polypodiales > Pteridaceae > Adiantum > Adiantum capillus-veneris. The sequence goes on along the minus strand of NC_140934.1, from coordinate 53,257,576 downwards.
GCAACCTGGATTACTCCAGCCATTGCCTATTCCAAATTCACCATGGGAGAGTATATCCATGGATTACCCAAGTCTATCCATGGGAATACAGGAATATGGACAATAGTCGACAGGTTTAGCAAGCAAGCACATTTTATTCCTGTCAAAAAGACTATTAAGGCACAGCAAATGGCAACTCTCTTCATATCTCAGATTTTCAAGCACCATGGATTACCCACATCCATCGTGTCAGATAGAGATCCTAGAATGACCAGTAATTTATGGAAAGGTCTCTTTGAAAATCTAGGAACAAGATTGAATTTCTCTTCGGCCTATCACCCACAAACGGATGGCCAAAGTGAGATAGCCAATCTTACGATACTTGATCTACTCAAGACTTATGTTACCGAAGTAGATCAATGCTCACAATGGGAAAAGTATTTACCTCTAGTATAGTATGCCGACAATAATAATGTCCATACTTCTACGGGGAAAGCACCTTTCGAGATCATAGAGGGAAGACCTAAAAGTCCCTTGCTACTCAAAGTACATGGGAAGATCTTCGCCGCCGATGAGTATAGCCGTCACCTACAAGAATCTTTTCAAAAGATTAGGGAGGCTATAGCCATCTTTCAACAAAGGCAAAAAGCTGTTGTTGATAAGCACAAAAGAGCCTTAATGTTCAAAGAAAATGATTGGGTCTTACTCAAGTTTCCTAAGGCTCCATTAACTTGAAGACCATATTAGGTATTTTGGTAAAATTCTCACATTATGGGAATCTCCAAATCGACCGAATTCATGTAATTTGGGAATTTTCCACTTAAAGTGGGAAAAATTGAGGTGTGTGGCTAGTAAATAAAGTGAAAATCTCATAGGATTGTGGTACTGTAAGCTTGAGTATCTGTCATCCCACTTTTTCTCGCGCAAGGTGCCCAATATTGAATCAAGAGTTTTCTGTAGTTTGGTGATGTAGGCTCATTATCAATGTCAGATAAAGCCATTGCAAGCCACACTGGATAGATTTCTATGTCACTCGGAACAAGCATAAGAAAGTCACCTTGGTGCACATCAGACATAGGGTCAAACTCCTCCCTTGGCCTATCTCGTTGAGGCCCACAAAAATGATCGTTCAACTCTTCAAGGCCTAGGAATCTTTCTGCTCCTTGTTGCAAATTCATTGTAGTGCTTTGTAGATGAGAATATTCTTGAGTTTTTGGCCAAAACATTTCATACAAGACTCCCTCTGATATGATTGCTTTTCCAATCTCTTCAATTACCTTACTCCAATAATCTATCACGGGTCTATAATATCGCGGAATACTTGAACCATTCCCTAAATTTTTCCAAAATTTTATATAGTTCTTTAGCCCCAAAATGACTTCTTCATGGGCCTTGACATACTCCGCCATTTGTACTAGAGGTGGATCTCCATGTGGTAACATTGGCTTGCCTTCTGTGTCTGTTTTCCAAAGGCGAATACTTCCACTCCAACTTGATACACCTACATGTGCCTTATATTGCATCATTGGTGTCTCATCCTGCATAAAGAACCTGAACTGAAGCGGTTTGGAATGTCCAACAAGTATGTCTTGTCCATCACAAAGATAGCCATCACAATATTGCTTGAAATCGGGGATCTTTGTGAGAAAAAATGGAGCTGGAGATGAAGATGAGCTGTTTCGTAATGTATCCATCAAATGTGGCAAAGTATAGGTTTGTGTAACTCTCAACTTCTCTGAAAACCTACTAAACATGGCGTCTATGTCCTCATGTGTATGCCCAACCATTAAAAATCCCAGCTGGATGGTTTTGAAAACACCCCTTGCAACAAGCATTGACAAATAGGCAAATAAGTATCGATTTTTGTTTTCCCCTGCACAATTATCCAATTGTAGCAACAAGTTCTCTGGCAATCTGCGAAATGTTGACCCCAATTCCTCTTCTGCAATTTCTGACGACTGCACAATGGGCTCTTTTCCATCACTCAAGTTATGGTAGTCCAAAGCATCCCTTGAGTTCAAAGCATGTAGTAGTGAAATATTGCTCCTTGGAAGTCCATTTGTTACTAGATCACCAAGAGGATGCTTATCTATCCTCTCGAGGTTATGTAAACAATTAGCAATTGAGCCAATTGTAAGATTTGGATCCGCTGGCCACAAACCATTCAAGACAAAGTGTCCGTAATGACCTTCTCCATGTCCATGAGTGATCATGCCAATCAATGCCACCTGCAGATTATATCCTGAATCCACACCCTTGGGAACAATGCGTAATCTAGGAATGGCAGTCTTCTTTTGATCCATCTTATCATGGATTATGCATACATATTTTGTGGTTGAGTTTCTGAATACGTGCGCCATGCATAATATAGGCTTCTGCAACTCTTTTGTTGTGCCATGTGAACTTCTCTCTCCCTCAAGAGAAGAGCTCTCTCTTCAAGAGAAGGTTTAGCTTCTAACCTTGCCTTGATTGAGCTACAAATATTGCACTTAGAGAACTCACTCGTCTTTGTTAAAGTGACATGTGGGTACTCTTTGTTCCAAATTCTACCAAAAGAAGATTGGGATAGCTTCTTCTCATAGCCCATTTGGTCAAGTGTCGTGTTGATTTCACATAAAATATCCACTTGTTTGTATGTTGATGGAATCACCAATTGAGTCTCTCTTGAGCCATCTAGCAGTGTTCTACTTCTATGTGGCATCTTCTCAGAGTTGTTTTCCACAAACTCATTTAGTAGTGCTCTTGCTAAACTAGTATGTTGAAGTCCCCTTCTCAATGTACATGTGTTCCCATGTACATATTGGCGCACACCATTTTCAAAGTTCTCCTTGTATCGATAAAATGATGTCTTTGGTATTCCATGTAGCTCATACCATGCTCTACAACAAACAATAGAGCCATTTAGCCTGAATTGGTATCGTGACTTCTCATCTTTCTGATAACATATAGAAAGAACATCATAAACATAATTAGTGCGTGATTTTTGAGACTCTCCCCAAAATTGTTGTCGTAACCTTGTCACCATATCACGATCTGCAAATTGGCAGCATTTTTGTGCACAACAATCAATGCATGATACCCTTTGAATTGATTTGTTTGAAAGGTAAAAAGTCGAAGCTGGTGCTGCTTTTGATTTTTGAGTCCTGTTCATGAAAGTGTATCGTCTCTTCCTTGACAACTGGACAACATTACTCCCATCAAGTTTTTTTCCAACATTGCCATCGTTGGATACATCCTCATATGTAGCATGCATGCCATCAACAGGAACAAAGCGTTGTAATGGGCTCCCATTCAACATTGTTGTCTGCTTGATGGGCCACTTTAGCAAAGTGATGCTACCCACTTCAACCACATCATGAATGCTTGCATTTTCTCTTTCAATACCCACACCCACACAATCAGGACCAAGTTCCTGAAAGTTGACATAATCATGTGGAAATACATATAAGATGGTCCCTTCATTCATGGTTTGCATCATTGTGTCATCTTTTAAAAGGACCCTCTGATTTCTCCAAGACTCTCGAATCATTGCTTCAAATTCTGGGCTTGTCATAGGTATTGCATCTGTAACTAGAGGATCAGAATGATCATGTTCTTCATCACCATTGTAGCTTTCGTGTGGATCAATTAAGTTCCCATTTAATACAAAAGATTGCAAAAGAAGCTTTGACCATCGAACAACACTCCATAATGAGCCTTGGAGAGATGAAGTATCCATTGTAGGAAAAGGTAGGACCACATCCTTCAAGCATTCCTCCACTAGTATGGAGACATTTCCCAGCCCTATCTTTGTACCACCACAAGTGGAATCTGGATCTGTTCTACACACACAACCAATACCAACGATTTCATTGTCAAGTATCATATGTACTTTCTCCCCAGATTCGAAGTCCATCCTGTAAGTAAAAAGATTACATTGTTAAATCCATAGTTATAGAAAAATACTCTTCAAACAAAAAATCATGCTACAACATGAAAAAGGTTTGCATAGGTTGGACAAGTGGTGAACCTTGAGACCAAATCCTCCTTGCTATATTAATGGAAGCAAGGTTGGACAAGTGGTGGACCTTGAAACCAAAGCCTCTTTGCTATATGAGAGCATAGGTTGGACAAGTGGTGGACCTAGTTGTAATACCCACTGCCACCTATCAACTACTATAGGACTATGCTTTCCAATGTCCAAGTATCCCTTGAGTCTTTCAAGGTTGAACACGTGGTGGACCTTGAAACAAAAATCCCCTTTCTATATCAGAGCATAGCTTGGACAAGTGGTGGACCTAGTTATAATGCCCAATATCCAAGGTGAAATACCTTAAGACTTTGCTACCTTGCTTGCCAATGTTTACGTAGCCCCTCATTTCTTTAATGGAAGTAAGGTTGGACAAGTGGTGGACCTTGAAACCAAAGCCTCTTTGCTATATTAGAGCATAGGTTGGACCTAGTTTTAATACCCACTGCCACCTATCAACTACTATAGGACTATGCTTTCCAATGTCCAAGTATCCCTTGAGTCTTTCAAGGTTGAACACGTGGTGGACCTTGAAACGAAAATCCCCTTTCTATATTAGAAAGGTTGAACACATGGTGGACCTTGAAACGAAAATCCCCTTTCTTTATCAGAGCATAGCTTGGACAAGTGGTGGACCTAGTTATAATGCCCAATATCCAAGGTGAAATACCTTAGGACTTTGCTACCTTGCTTGCCAATGTTTACGTAGCCCCTCATTTCTTTAATGGAAGTAAGGTTGGACAAGTGGTGGACCTTGAAACCAAAGCCTCTTTGCTATATTAGAGCATAGGTTGGACCTAGTTTTAATACCCACTGCCACCTATCAACTACTATAGGACTATGCTTTCCAATGTCCAAGTATCCCTTGAGTCTTTCAAGGTTGAACACGTGGTGGACCTTGAAACGAAAATACCCTTTCTATATTAGAAAGGTTGAACACATGGTGGACCTTGAAACGAAAATCCCCTTTCTTTATCAGAGCATAGCTTGGACAAGTGGTGGACCTAGTTATAATGCCCAATATCCAAGGTGAAACACCTTAGGACCTTGCTACCTTGCTTGCCAATGTTTACGTAGCCCCTCATTTCTTTAATAGAAGCAAGGTTGGACAAGTGGTGGACCTTGAAAGCAAAGCCTCTTTGCTATATGAGAGCATAGGTTGGACCTAGTTGTAATACCCACTGCCACCTATCAACTACTATAGGACTATGCTTTCCAATGTCCAAGTATCCCTTGAGTCTTGCAAGGTTGAACACGTGGTGGACCTTAAAACCAAAATCCCCTTTCCATATCAGAGCATAGCTTGGACAAGTGGTGGGCCTAGTTATAATGCCCCTCCTTTCTTTAATGGAAGAAAGGTTGGAAAAGTGGTGAATCTTGAAACCCAAACCCTTTGGCTATATATAGAGGATATCTTGGACAAGTGGAGGGCTTAGTTGTAGTATCCAATGTCCAAGGTCCAAGGTGAACTATGTAAAGACCTTACTTCCAAAAACAAAGTCGTACAAGTGGTTCTCCTTGAAACCAAAACCTCCTTAGTGTATTAGAACATAGCTTGGAGAAGTGGTGGACTTAGTTGTAATGGTGAATGTCCAAAGCAAACTATTATAGGACCTTGCTTCCCAAATCAAGTTTGGACAAGTGGTGGATCTTGAAACCAAAACCCCCTTACTCGATTAGAGCATAGCTTAGATAAGTGGTGGACCTAGCTGCCATGGAAAATGTTCAATCTGAACTGCTGCAGGACCTTGCTATTAAATGTCTAAGTAGAGCTAGCTTCTTTAATGGAATCAAGGTTGGGAAAGTGGTGCATCTTGAAACCAAAAGCCCTTTATTGTATTAGAGCATAGCTTGGACAAGTGAGGGACCTAGTTTTAATGTGTGATGTCCAAAGAAAAGTATTACAAGACCTTGCTTTCCAATATTTGAATTGGTCAAGTGGTTAAAACTAAGTATAAAACTTTGACCATTTTCTTCTCGAATTGCCAAAAAGCTAGTTTTAGACACCCCTAAATGAAAATGGTTTAGGGTGGCCTTAAACAATGTTTTTTCAAATACTTGAACAAAAGGGTTGCCGAAGAGTAATGACAATTTATTGTGGCTTGAAGTGCCTGAGTATGTGAAAACAAGCCTAGGTTTTCCACGAGGCAAAAGGTGACATAATAAGAACATTGGAAACTTAGGATTGACCATGTGGCCTAAACTTTGGCAAGTGAAGTGGTGGCCAAGTTTTGTGGCACAGTGTGCACTTGGTCCTATATGTGTTGACCACTTGGCTAAATCTAGGACCATAAGGCCAAACCTTTGGCACCTTAAATATAGTATGGGACATAATCTAGAACTGCTACAGTAAATTAGTAGTATAGCTAATATGTTAATATTTGTATTATATTTAAGTATATGCTAATATAATTTATGTTCAAAATTTCACTAATGAAGAATGTTCCCATTTAGCACTCCAGATGCGGGGTCTTAGGGCAATGCCACAATGGGGTGACAAGGCAGCCCTTCCACGTGAGGTTTGGGGGTAGCGCTCTTGATGGGGATGTGGAATATAGCGCTCTCGATGGCGGGGCTTGGGAGGTTGATTTTGGGATATTGTTCTGGGCCGGGTCCTGGGGCAGCGCCCCCGCGGGGCTAGGGGCAGCGCCCAAAGATTTTTTTTTTTTAAAGTGAATTCCTAGTATAGAGTTACGCATGTTTTTCATATTTTCAACCATGATTTCTTTAATTTTGGTCGTGTGAATTGGTTAATTTTTTATATTGCTTTTGTTTTTTTTAATCCTATGATAAAACATGGACTTGTAGCATACGTGGCATTCTAATAAACCCTATCAAGATTAGGCACACAGAGAGTGCACGAGCAACGCACACAGAGAAAGCAGGCGAGCAGCAAACACATAGAAAGCGCACACGGATCGCACACAGTTGGAGTATACGCGCGCGTAGAGGAGCAAGCTCGGCATCGTACACAACACACAGGTGGAGTGCACAGGATTGGAAGTTCGCGCACAAGATAAAGAAACAGCAGCGTACACAACGCTTTCCATAAGGGCAGGATCGGGCAGTCTTCTCGGGAGACATTGCACACCTCACGAATAGAGAAAAAACGGGTATTTCTCTCTCTCTCACTCTCTGTCTTTCTCCATATAGAGAAGATGGTTCTCTGTAACTCTTCTTGCACACACACTCTCTCGTCAAAAGACAGAGATACATAGTTTAAAAGTATCCCCGCACACATACACATATTCCCACACATCGTCTTCCTCTCTTCCACATACATAACCACAGTGAAATCTGTTATCTTGCTGTCTCTCTCTTGAAAATACATGCACATATTCCCACACATCGTCTTCCTCACTTCCACATACATAACCACAACGAAATCTGTTATCTTGTTGTCTCTCTCTTGAAAATACGTGCACATATTCCCATACATCGTCTTCCTCTCTTCCACATACATAAACACAGTAAAATCTGTTATCTTTCTCTCTCCTCTCTCTAAAAAACAGGTATTTATCTCTTTCTCTCTCTCTCTATCTATCTATCTCTGTATCTTGCTATCTCTCTCTTGAAAATACATGCTCATGTATGTGTGCGTCTGTGTTATCTATGTGTATGTATGTATATTTGTGTTATTTCATTGTAATACTCATACATAATGCAGATACACAATTACACTTAATTACGATATGCATACATAGTATATATACATACATAAATATCACAAATAACTAACACATTGTAATACTAGTAAAATTGAATGGAAGACTTACTTGCGTGATCTGTTAAAGTCGATTCTTGTAGCGAGGAGTTCTGGATGTATGCTGAGTTGATTTTCCTCTAATCCATTTGTAGATATGATTGTAACTTATGTTTCTCAAAAATAGTAGTGTTGTTTAGTGATACACCTAATGGACATAAATGGTTTAAACTAGGACATGTAGACCAAAAATACATGTATTTCTTTGGATGAATATATACACTTTTTGGTGACCCTTACCACAAGTGGTGGACCTTGAGACCAGTGGACTATAAGGACCTCCAAACAATACCTTGTACACTCAATCCTTCTTGGTATCTAGGTTGGACAAGTGGTGGACCTTGTTCAAATTCTCTAACCACTCTCTCTAACATGGTGACATAATTTAGGTGTGATAAATTCATATCTATGCAAACTAATATCAGTTTAGGCTTGTTAATTTGAATTTGTTTGAATTTATGTACAATATAATGTTTTGAGGTTTGCATATTTGAATTTAGGTGGTATAATGATATCTTTTTGTGGTAAACTTGAATTTAAAATCAATTTCGCGTGGAATATTTTAAATTTAAGTAGTAAAATTTAAATTTTTATAAAAAAGTTTGAATTTTAAAATTTGGGCGGGATATTTTAAAATTTAGGCGGGATATTTAAGATTTGGGAGGAATATTTTAAATTTAGGTGGGAAGGTTTTGAATTTATAGCGAGATCTCCCTTACATAAGAGAGTATAGGTTGGACAAGTGGTGGACCTTCAAGCTAGAGCATCCATGCTACTGGACATGATAGGTAGGGAATCTAGTTAAATATTGTACGTATCATATATATGTAATAGATCTAGCTTGGACAAGTGGTGGACCTTGGAACAAAACCCCATGTAAAACATATCATGCACATTCCAAGTGGTCAAAAACAATATCATTTAAGATATAGCCTTATAGGTTGGACAAGTGGTGGACCTTAACACCCAGATATTCTTCATATAATGACATAGAGTGGAAAACTGGTGAATCTTGAGACCAAACCATGCTACTAGCAATAATAGCTTGGACAAGTGGTGGACCTTGAAAGTAAACCCGCCATCTACGAAATATAGTGGGTTTAAGGTATTTCGATGGAGCCTATCATCTTGGAGACATCGTGCATCTTGCTTCTCTTCATGTTTCAATGGAGCCTATCTTGGACAAATGGTGGAGCATCCTTCTCTCCATGTTTCAATGGACCCTAGCTTGGACAAGTGGTGGACGTTTGCTTCTCTCTATTATTCAATAGAGTTAGCTTGGACAAGTGGTGGACCTTGGAACCAAACCGCCATCTAAAACCTATCATGGTCACTCCAAGTGGTGAGAGAGAATAACCTTTAAGATATAGCCTTATAGGTTGGACAAGTGGTGGACCTTAACACCCTAATATTCTTAATATAATGACATAGAGCGAAAAAGCGGTGAATCTTGAGACAAAACCACTCATGCTACTAGCACTAATAGCTTGGACAAGTGGTGGACCTTGAACGTAAATCCCCCACCTTTCAATAGAGTTAGCTTCGACAAATGGTGGAGCATCCTTCTCACCATGTTTCAATGGAGCCTAGCTTAGACAAGTGGTGGACCTTTGCTTCTCTCTATGATTCAATAGAGTTAGCTTGGACAAGTGGTGGATCTTGGAACCAAAGCCCCATGTAAAACCTATCATGGTCACTCCAAGTGGTAATAAAGAATAACCTTTAAGATGTAGCCTTATAGGTTGGACAAGTGGTGGACCTTAACACGCGCATATTCTTAATATAATGACATAGAGTGGAAAAATGGTGAATCTTGAGAAAAAACCACTCATGCTACTAGTGATAATAGCTTGGACAAGTGGTGGACCTTGAATGTAAACCCCTCATCTACGACATATCGTGGGTTTAATGTTTTTCAATGGAGCCTAGCATCTTGGAGACATGGTGCACCTTGCTTCTCCTCATGTTTCAATGGAGCCTACCTTGGACAAATGGTGGAGCATCCTTCTCTCCATGTTTCAATGGACCCTAGATTAGACAAGGGGTTGACCTTTGCTTCTCTCTATCTTTCATTAGAGTTAGCTTGGACAAGTGGAGGACCTTGGAACCAAACCCCCATGTAAAACCTATCATAATCACTCCAAGTAGTAAGAAAGAATAACCTTTAAGATGTAGCTTTATAGGTTGGACAAGTGGTGGATCTTAACACTCACATATTCTTAATAAAAGTGGTGAATCTTGAGACCAAACCACTCAGGCTACTAGCAATAATAGCTTGGACAAGTGGTGGACCTTGAATGTAAACCCCTCATCTACGAAATATCGTGGGTTTAATGTATTTCCATGGAGCCTAGCATCTTGGAGACATGGTGCAGCTTGCTTCTCGTCATGTTTTAATGGAGCCTATCTTGGACAAATGGTGGAGCATCCTTCTCTCCATGTTTCAATGGACCCTAGCTTGGACAAGTGGTGGACCTTTGTTTCTCTCTATGTTTCAATAGAGTTAGCTTGGACAAGTGGTGGACCTTGGAACCAAACCCCCATGTAAAACCTATCATGGTCACTCCAAGTGGTGAGAAAGAATGACCTTTAAGATATAGCCTTATAGGTTGGACAAGTGGTGGACCTTAAGACCCATGTAAAACCTATCATGGTCACTCCAGGTGGTGAGAAAGAATTACCTTTAAGATATAGCGTTATAGGTTGGACAAGTGGTGGACCTTAACACCCTAATATTCTTAATATAATGACATAGAGTGAAAAAGTGGTGAATCTTGAGAAAAAACCACTCATGCTACTAGCACTAATAGCTTGGAAAAGTGTTGGACCTTGAATGTAAACCCCTCATCTATGACATATCGTGGGTTTAATGTTTTTCGATGGCGCCTAGCATCTTGGAGACATGGTGCACCTTGCTTCTCCTCATGTTTCAATGGAGCCTACCTTGGAAAAATGGTGGAGCATCCTTCTCTCCATGTTTCAATGGATCCTAGCTTAGACAAGGGGTGGACCTTTGCTTCTCTCTATGTTTCAATAGAGTTAGCTTGGACAAGTGGTGGACCTTGGAACCAAACCCCCATGTAAAACCTATCATGGTCACTCCAAGTAGTAAGAAAGAATAACCTTTAAGATATAGCCTTATAGGTTGGACAAGTGGTGGACCTTAACACCCACATATTCTTAATAAAAGTGGTGAATCTTGAGACCAAACCATGCTACTAGCGATAATAGCTTGGACAAGTGGTGGACCTTGAAAGTAAACCCCCCATCTACGAAATATCGTGGGTTTAAGGTATTTTGATGGAGCCTAGCATCTTGGAGACATCGTGCATCTTGCTTCTCTTCATGTTTCAATGGAGCCTATCTTGGACAAATGGTGGAGCATCCTTCTCTCCATGTTTCAATGGACCCTAGCTTGGACAAGTGGTGGACCTTTGCTTCTCTCTATTATTCAATAGAGTTAGCTTGGACAAGAGGTGGACCTTGGAACCAAACCGCCATGTAAAACCTATCATGGTCACTCCAAGTGGTGAGAAAGAATAACCTTTAAGATATAGCCTTATAGGTTGGACAAGTGGTGGACCTCAACACCCTAATATTCTTAATGTAATGACATAGAGTGAAAAAGTGGTGAATCTTGAGACAAAACCACTCATGCTACTAGCACTAATAGCTTGGACAAGTGGTGGACCTTGAACGCAAACACCCCATGTTTCAATAGAGTTAGCTTTGACAAATGGTGGAGCATCCTTCTCTCCATGTTTCAATGGAGCCTAGCTTAGACAAGTGGTGGACCTTTGCTTCTCTCTATGATTCAATAGAGTTAGCTTGGACAAGTGGTGGATCTTGGAACCAAAGCCCCATGTAAAACCTATCATGGTCACTCCAAGTGGTAATAAAGAATAACCTGTAAGATGTAGCCTTATAGGTTGGACAAGTGGTGGACTTTAACACGCGCATATTCTTAATATAATGACATAGAGTGGAAAAATGGTGAATCTTGAGACAAAACCACTCATGCTACTAGTGATAATATCTTGGACAAGTGGTGGACCTTGAATGTTAACCCCTCATCTACGACATATCGTGGGTTTAATGTTTTTCAATGGAGCCTAGCATCTTGGAGACATGGTGCACCTTGCTTCTCCTCATGTTTCAATGGAGCCTACCTTGGACAAATGGTGGAGCATCCTTCTCTCCATGTTTCAATGGACCCTAGCTTAGACAAGGGGTGGACCTTTGGTTCTCTCTATCTTTCATTAGAGTTAGCTTGGACAAGTGGTGGACCTTGGAGTCAAACCCCCATGTAAAACCTATCATAATCACTCCAAGTAGTAAGAAAGAATAACCTTTAAGATGTAGCCTTACAGGTTGGACAAGTGGTGGACCTTAACACCCACATATTCTTAATAAAAGTGGTGAATCTTGAGACCAAACCACTCAGGCTATAACCAATAATAGCTTGGACAAGTGGTGGACCTTGAATGTAAACCCCTCATCTACGAAATATCGTGGGTTTCATGTATTTCGATGGAGCCTAACATCTTGGAGACATGGTGCAGCTTGCTTCTCGTCATGTTTCAATGGAGCCTACCTTGGACAAATGGTGGAGCATCCTTCTCTCCATGCTTCAATGGACCCTAGCTTGGACAAGTGGTGGACCTTTGTTTCTCTCTATGTTTCAATAGAGTTAGCTTGGACAAGTGGTGGAACTTGGAACCAAACCGCCATGTAAAACCTATCATGGTCACTCCAAGTGGTGAGAAAGAATGACCTTTAAGATATAGCCTTATAGGTTGGACAAGTGGTGGACCTTAACACCCTAATATTCTTAATATAATGACATAGAGTGAAAAAGTGGTGAATCTTGAGACAAAACCACTCATGCTACTAGCACTAATAGCTTGGACAAGTGTTGGACCTTGAATGTAAACCCCTCATCTACGACATATCGTGGGTTTAATGTTTTTCGATGGAGCCTAGCATCTTGGAGACATGGTGCACCTTGCTTCTCCTCATGTTTCAATGGAGCCTACCTTGGACAAATGGTGGAGCATCCTTCTCTCCATGTTTCAATGGACCCTAGCTTAGACAAGGGGTGGACCTTTGCTTCCCTCTATGTTTCAATAGAGTTAGCTTGGACAGGTGGTGGACCTTGGAACCAGACCCCCATGTAAAACCTATCATGGTCACTCCAAGTAGTAAGAAAGAATAACCTTTAAGATGTAGCCTTATAGGTTGGACAAGTGGTGGACCTTAACACCCACATATTCTTAATAAAAGTGGTGAATCTTGAGACCAAACTACTCAGGCTACTACCAATAATAGCTTGGACATGTGTTGGACCTTGAATGTTAACCCCTCATCTACGACATATCGTGGGTTTAATGTTTTTCGATGGAGCCTAGCATCTTGGAGACATGGTGCACCTTGCTTCTCCTCATGTTTGAATGGAGCCTACCTTGGACAAATGGTGGAGCATCCTTCTCTCCATATTTCAATGAACCCTAGCTTAGACAAGGGGTGGACATTTGCTTCTCTCTATGTTTCAATAGAGTTAGCTTGGACAAGTGGGGGACCTTGGAACCGAACCCCCATGTAAAACCTATCATGGTCACTCCAAGTAGTAAGAAAGAATAACCTTTAAGATGTAGCCTGATAGGTTGGACAAGTGGTGGACCTTAACACCCACATATTCTTAATAAAAGTGGTGAATCTTGAGACCAAACCACTCAGGCTACTAGCAAAAATAGCTTGGACAAGTGGTGGACCTTGAATGTAAACCCCTCATCTACAAAATATCGTGGGTTTAATGTATTTCGATGGAGCCTAGCATCTTGGAGACATGGTGCAGCTTGCTTCTCATCATGTTTCAATGGAGACTATCTTGGACAAATGGTGGAGCATCCTTCTCTCCATGTTTCAATGGACCCTAGCTTGGACAAGTGGTGGACCTTTGTTTCTCTCTATGTTTCAATAGAGTTAGCTTGGACAAGTGGTGGACCTTGGAACCAAACCCCCATGTAAAACCTATCATGGTCACTCCAAGTGGTAATAAAGAATAACCTTTAAGATGTAGCGTTATAGGTTGGACAAGTGGTGGACCTTAACACGCGCATATTCTTAATATAATGATATAGAGTGGAAAAGTGGTGAATCTTGAGACCAAACCACTCAAGCTACTACCAATAATAGCTTGGACAAGTGTTGGACCTTGAATGTAAACCCCTCCTCTACGACAGATCGTGGGTTTAATGTTTTTCAATGGAGCCTAGCATCTTGGAGACATGGTGCACCTTGCTTCTCCTCATGTTTGAATGGAGCCTACCTTGGATAAATGGTGGAGCATCCTTCTCTCCATGTTTCAATGGACCCTAGCTTAGACAAGGGGTGGACCTTTGCTTCTCTCTATGTTTCAATAGAGTTAGCTTGGACAAGTGGTGGACCTTGGAACCAAACCCCCATGTAAAACCTATCATGGTCACTCCAAGTGGTAATAAAGAATAACCTTTAAGATGTAGCCTTATAGGTTGGACAAGTGGTGGACCTTAACACGCGCATATTCTTAATATAATGACATAGAGTGGAAAAGTGGTGAATCTTGAGACCAAACCACTCAGGCTACTACCAATAATAGCTTGCACAAGTGTTGGACCTTGAATGTAAACCCCTCATCTATGACATATCATGGGTTTAATGTTTTTCGATGGAGCCTAGCATCTTGGATACATGGAGCACCTTGATTCTCCTCATGTTTCAATGGAGCCTACCTTGGACAAATGGTGGAGCATCCTTCTCTCCATGTTTCAATGGACCCAAGCTTAGACAAGGGGTGGACCTTTGCTTCTCTCTATGTTTCAATAGAGTTAGCTTGGACAAGTGGTGGACCTTGGAACCAAACCCCCATGTAAAACCTATCATGGTCACTCCAAGTAGTAAGAAAGAATAACCTTTAAGATGTAGCCTTATAGGTTGGACAAGTGGTGGACCTTAACACCCACATATTCTTAATAAAAGTGGTGAATCTTGAGACCAAACCACTCACGCTACTAGCAATAATAGCTAGGGATAACCCCTTAGATATAGTCTTTCAAGGGGTGAGAAAGAATAACCATTAAGATATAGTCTTATAGGTTGGACAAGTGGTGGACCTTAACACCCAAATATTCTTAATATAATGATAGAGAGTGGAAAAGTGGTGAATCTTGAGAGCAAACCACGCATGCTACTAGCGATAATAGGTTGGACAAATTGTTGATCTTGAATGTAAACTCCCCATGTACAAAATAACATGGGTTTAAGGTATTTCGATGGAGGCTAGCATCTTGGAGATATGGTGCAGCTTGCTTCTCTTCATGTTTCAATGGAGTCTATCCTGGACAAATGGTGGAGCATCCTTCTCTCCATGTTTCAATAGACCCTAGCTTAGACAAGTGGTGGACCTTTGCTTCTCTCTATGTTTCAATAGAGTTAGCTTGGACAAGTGGTGGACCCTGGAACCAAACCCCCATGTAAAACCTTTCATGGTCACTCCAAGTGGTCAGAAAGAATAACCATTAAGATATAGTCTTATAGGTTGGACAAGTGGTGGACCTTAATACCCAAATATTCTTAATATAATAACACAGAGTGAAAAAGTGGTGAATCTTGAGACCAAACCCCTCATGCTACTAGCGTTAATAGGTTGGACAATTGGTGGACCTTGAATGTAAACCTTCCATGTTTCAATAGAGTTAGCTTCGACAAATGGTGGAGCATCCTTCTCTCCATGTTTCAATGGAGCCTAGCTTGGACAAGTGGTGGACCTTTTGCTTCTCTCTATGAGAAGAATAAAGTTAGCTTGGATAAGTGGTGGACCTTGGAACCAAACCCCTATGTAAAACATATCATGGACATTTCAAGTGGTGAGAAAGAATACCCTTTAAGATATACGCTTATAGGTTGGACAAGTGGTCGACCTTAACACCTAGATCTTCTTTATATAATGACATAGAGTGGAAAAGTGGTGAATCTTGAGACCAAACCACTCATGCTACTAGGGATAATAGCTTGGAAAAGTGACTGACCTTGACGTTAAACCCCACATGTAAACAATATCGTGGGTTTAAGGTGTTTCAATGGATCCTAGAATCTTGGAGACATGGTGCAACTTGCTTCTTTTCATGTTTCAATGAAGCCTATCTTCCACCAATGGGGGATCATCCTTCTCTAAATGTTTCAGTGGAGCCTAGCTTGGACAAGTGGTGGACCTTTGCTTCTCTCTATGTTTCCATAGAGTTAGCTTGGACAAGTGGTGGACCTTGAAACCAAACCCCCATGTAAAACATATCATGGTCATTCCAAGTGGTGAGAAATAATACCCTTTAAGATCTAGCCTTATAGGTTGGACAAGTGGTCGACCTTAAAACCTAGATCTTCATAATATAACGACATAGAGTGGAACAGTGGTAAATCTTGAGACCCAACCACTCATGCTACTAGGGATAATAGCTTGGAAAAGTGACTGACCTTGACGTTAAACCCCACATGTAAACAATATCGTGGGTTTAAGGTATTTCAATGGATCCTAGAATCTTGGAGACATGGTGCAGATTGCTTCCCTTCATGTTTCAATGGAGCCTATCTTGGACAAATGGTGGAGCATCCTTCTCTCCATGTTTCAATGGAGCCTAGCTTGGACAAGTGGTGGACCTTTGCTTCTCTCTATGTTTCAATAGAGTTAGCTTGGACAAGTGGTGGGCCTTGGAACGAAACTCCCATGTAAAACCTATCTTGGTAACTCCAAGTGGTGAGAAAGAATAAAGTTTAAAATATGGCCTTATAGGCTGGACAAGTGGTGGACCTTAGCACCCATATATTCTTAATAGAATGACATAGAGTGGAAAAATGGTGAATCTTGAGACCAAACCACTCATGCTACTAGAGATAATAGGTTGGACAAGTGGTGGACCTTGAATGTAAACCCCCCATGTACAAAATATCATGGGTTTGAGGTATTTCAATGGAGCCTAGCATCTTGGAGACATGGTGTAGCTTGCTTCTCTTCATGTTTCAATGGAGCGTATCTTGGACAAATGGTGGAGCATCCTTCTCTCCATGTTTCAATGGACCCTAGCTTGTGGACCCTAGCTTGGACAAGTGGTGGACCTTTGATTCTCTCTATGTTTCAATAGAGTTAGCTTGGACAAGTGGTTGACCTTGAAACAAAACCCCCATGTAAAACCTATGCTGGTCACTCCAAGTGGTGAGAAAGAATAACCCTTAAGATATAGCCTTATAGGTTGGACAAGTGGTGGACCTTAACACCCAAATATTCTTAATATAATGACATAGAGTGAAAAAGTGGTGAATCTTGAGACCAAACCACTCATGCTACTAGCGTTAATAGGTTGGACAAGTGGTGGACCTTGAATGTAAACCCCCCATGTTTCAATAGAGTTAGCTTCGACAAATGGTAGAGGATCCTTCTCTCCATGTTTCAATGGAGCCTAGCTTGGACTAGTGGTGGACCTTTGTTTCTCTCTATGTTTCAATAGAGTTAGCTTGGACAAGTGGTGGACCTTGGAGCCAAACCCCCATGTAAAACATATCATGGACATTTCAAGTGGTGAGAAAGAATACCCTTTAAGATATACCCTTATAGGTTGGACAAGTGGTCGACCTTAACACCCAGATCTTCTTAACGTAATGACATAGAGTGGAAAAGTGGTGAATCTTCAGACCAAACCACTCATGCTACTAGAGATAATAGGTTGGACAAGTGGTGGACCTTGAATGTAAACTCCCCATGTACAAAATATCATGGGTTTAAGGTATTTCAATGGATCTTAGCATCTTGGAGACATGGTGCAGCTTGCTTCTCTTCATGTTTCAATGGAGCCTATCTTGGACAAATGGTGGAGCATCCTTCTCTCCATGTTTCAATGGACCCTAGCTTAGACAAGTGGTGGACCTTTGCTTCTCTCTATGTTTCAATAGAGTTAGCTTGGACAAGTGGTGGAACTTGGAACCAAACCCCCATGTAAAACCTATCATGGTCATTCCAAGTGGTGAGAAAGAATACCCTTTAAGATATAGCCTTATAGGTTGGACAAGTGGTGGACCTTAACACCCAGATCTTCTTAATATAATGACATAGAGTAGAAAAGTGGTGAATCTTGACATCAAACCACTCATGCTACTAGTGATAATAGGTTGGACAAGTGGTGGACCTTGAATGTAAACCCCCCATTTACAAAATATCATGGGTTTAAGATATTTCAATGGAGCCTAGCATTTTGGAGACATGGTGCAACTTGCTTCTCTTCATGTTTCAATCAAACCTGGCTTGGACAAATGGTGGAGCATCCTTCTCTCCATGTTTCAATGGAGCCTAGCTTGGACAAGTGGTGGACCTTTGATTCTCTCTATGTTTCAATAGAGTTAGCTTGGACAAGTGGTGGACCTTGGAACCATACCCCTATGTAAAACCCATCATGTGCATTCCAAGTGGTGGTAAATAATACAATTTAAGATATAGCCTTATAGGTTGGACAAGTGGTGGACCTTAACACCCAGATCTTCTTAATATAATGACATAGAGTGGAAAAGTGGTGAATATTGAGACCAAACCACTCATGCTACTAGAGATAATAGGTTGGACAAGTGGTGGACCTTGAATTTAAACCCCACATATACAAAATATCATGGGTTTAAGGTATTTCAATGGAGCCTAGCATCTCAAAGACATGGTGCATCTTGCTTCTCTTCATGTTTCAATGGAGCCTATTTTGGACAAATGGTGGAGCATCCTTCTCTCCATGTTTCAATGGACCCTAGATTGGACAAGTGGTGGACCTTTGCTTCTCTCTATGTTTCAATATAGTTAGCCTATATTAGACAATTAGTAGACCTCCAATCTCTCCATGTTGTCTAGAGCTAAGCTTGGACAAGTGGTGGACCTTACTTCTCCCTTCCCTTAGTTTACTAGCTTAAATGATCACTATGTATACTTGCTTAGATCTAGCTTGAACAAGTGGTGGAACTTGTATTCACAAAACTTAATCCATTACAAAAAAGTATATGTTAAAATAACATTTGGTTTTTTTTGTTTCAGGAAAGATGGCTCCAAAAAAACAGGTTGCAAGGGTTGCTGTCTCAGTTGACTATACTTGCAATGATCTTAGGAAATGGTATTTGGACATACATGGTATAGAGGGTGCACAATTTCATAAGGTGCATCTATTTATTGCCAAAAAGGAGAATGACAGCTTGTTTGAAGATGTTGGACAAGTTGTGGAAGCATCTGTCTCTGTAGTTGATAGTCATCCAGAGGTGGAATGCATTGACATTCTAGTTCCAATGAATCTAGAATTTCAACTATCTCCAGGAGCATATGCATTGGAGGGCATGTCTAGAAACAAAGAAGAGACAATGTTTTCTCGAGGATGGAAGTTTGCAGAATCAAATCCAAATATCACAGCAGATCAACTTCAAAGCTCCATCATTGCCACACTACAACGAAAAAAGGTGAAAGCTTCACGACCACCATCCACAAAGAAGCAAGAAAAAGTGCAGAAAGTAGAAGCTAAGCGAACTAGTTCCATTTTGGATGTAGACAAGGCATCTTTGGCATCCTCATCAACAGAGGGTTCAATGTCAAAGATGAGAATTGTGGATCCAGATGTTTTAGAAGCTGAGGCCATGAAAGGACAAGAAAAAGATACAGGTGGAATGAATAAGTACATAAATTATTTTCCTTTCCAATATAGGGAATTTGATATCCCTATTCAAAATTGTTGGCTTGCTCCTGATCACTATAATGCACGTATTATGGATAAAAAACACGCTGAAAGTGTGTTATTTGGATTTTCACGGAGTACGACCAAGCCTGCAGCATGTGCATATTTGATGCCTGTTCGAAATGCAAAATCAAAGAAGGGGACTCCTTTGGCAGTAGAAGAGGTAGAGGAGCAAAAAATTAAAGATTATCATTATTGGATTCTTGATGGGCAGCATTCAATCTATGCTGCAAAAGTTTTGCTTCACAATGAACAAAACAACAAAGAGATCTTTGAAAGACTGATTAGCGTGTATAAATT
The DNA here is from genome assembly GCF_014529385.1 of Adiantum capillus-veneris. Taxonomy (NCBI): domain Eukaryota; kingdom Viridiplantae; phylum Streptophyta; class Polypodiopsida; order Polypodiales; family Pteridaceae; genus Adiantum; species Adiantum capillus-veneris. The sequence continues at coordinate 53,237,745 of NC_140934.1, read as the reverse complement.
TAGAAAGGCTCGCATTGTTGTGAATGCTCCTCCATTTGTTGCAACTGCTATATCTTCCATTGCAAATGAGGAGGCTCAGGCATTGTATGTCAAGCAACCTTACAGCCAAATATTGAGACATTTACGGAGTCAATGGATCTTCTCAGGACGACCACCAAAGGCAGCAAGTGGAATTGCAGAGGGGCATGCATCTCGTGCCGGATGGGATGTAAGTTATTTTCTTTGTCTTTTTGATAGTGTTTAATTAACAAATCTTGCTCAATAGTTTAATTATTTCTCTATTTATTTTTAGGCTTTTCTTCGATTGGCAAGAATGAGTGCAGCAGCAAGTTGGATTGCTAAACAGGCACACATGGTCACGTACTCTGATTTAATTTATGATTGCTGGATAAAAATCATTGAAAAGCTAGAAGAGGAGAATAAGAAACCCCCAACAACTGTATTTAGATACCTTTGTGGCCTTGGGGAATCAGAGGTAAAGACTATTCAAGAAGAGATTAGAGATGAGAAGATTTTACTGTCAAAGAGTGCAAAGGATGGTGATGCAACTGACATGTATGATCGAATCAAGCAGTTGAAGCAAGACAAATTGATTCAAGATGCACTTCTTGAAGGCTTCAACAATTTGAATGAGTCTTCACCATGTAAAGACTGGGAGGAGGTGGTCAAAATGTATAACAGAAAAAAGAAGTTATATGCTTAATTGATAGTGTGGAGGAGGCAAAAAGCGTGGAGACCATGCTGCTAGACTTTGTTAAGTCTCATGAAGATATAGAAAAATGGGCTGGACTTCACCAATCCACTTCACAATCAGGCGACATTGTGCCTGTTACAGAGGAGTGCTCTCCACAAAGAGAAGAAGAACAACAACAACACCATCCTCTGTCAATGGAGGACTTTTTGGAAAGGGAGACACGTATGTTTTGAGTTTCTTGTGCATGTTAGTGTTTCTTGTTACTGATTTGATACTCTTAATGTTAGATTTTGCTTTATATAGTATTGATTGAGTTTGTATTTTTTATCTCAAGCATTCAAGGTTTGAATGTAAATAGTAAATTACTTGAGTTTTTGAATGGTGGATCTGTAGACTAAAACTATAACATTTAATACTCACAAAGACTTAATTACTTAAGAGCTTGAACTCAATAAGTTTTGGACCTTTTATCAATACCCCTTGATATGATACATTAGATCGTAGCATGGTTAAATGGTGATGCTTCATAAATTGAACCTAGCTTAGACAGGTGCTGGAGCCTAAATTTAAACTAACCTTGCTAGAAGGGAGCTTATGTTTGGACTTTGAGAACTAGCATAAGTAATCAATTAGAGCATAGATTAGACATGTGGTGGTGGCCGGCCTTAGAGACCAAAATCTTAATGAGCTTGGAAAGGTATTTAAGTACTGCAATTTACTTAGTTTTAGTACTCATTAAATGCATAGCTTGACAAAAGGTGGACCTTACATGGATCCTAATTTCAAGAGGTGTGGTAGACCTTCAAAACAAGCTCATATAGCTTGGACATGTGGTAGACCTTGCATGAAGACTAGTTTAGACAAGTGTGGTACACCTTGTAACCAACACCCATTTGTTATATTAGCTTGGACAAGTGGTGGACCTTGCTTTTATGTTTCAATGGAGCATATTTTGGACAGGTGGTAGACCTTGTTTTCTCTCCATGCTTCAATGGAGAGAAACTTTAGCTTGGACAAGTGGTGGACCTTGTTTTTATGTTTTAAAGGAGCATATTTCGGACAAGTGGTAGACATAGTTTCTCTCCATGGTTCAATGGAACCCACCTTAGACAAGTGAAGTACCTTGAAACCAAACCCCATAATACAACCTACTAAATAGGTTGGAAAATTGGTGGGATATGAAATCATCCATGATAGAGCATAGTATAGGTGAAAATGTAGTGGTCCTTATATCAATTACCCATGCATAGCTTGGACAAGTGGTGGACCTTGATTCTCTCTATGTTTCAATGGATCCTATCTTGGACTAGAGATATATCTTACTTAGTTCCATGCTTCAATGGATTGTAGCTTGGATAAGGAGTGGAACTTCAAACAAAACTCCACAGCATAGCATAGATTAACAATTCATGGGTTTTATAGAGATTGTCCTGCCTATTTTGGAGAGTTGATACACCTTTATTCTCCATTCTTCAATGGATCTGAGGTTGGACAAGCGGAGCTGGAGAAGTGGTCAACCTTAAAATGAAACCTCCCATGCTACAACCCATCATAGATCGTATATGTAGTGGACCTTGAAACTCTTTTATGTCCCTAACTTAGAGAAGCATTGCACTCTTGATTATCTCCATACATGAAGGCAAGGTTGGACAAGTGGTGGACCTTCAAACGAGAATCTCTATGCAATAATAGGCAAGTGGTGGAGCTTGTTTTCTCCTTGTTCCAATGGAGCCTAGCTTAGACAAACAATGGAGCTTGCTTCTATCCATGTTTCAATGGATCCTAGCTTAGAAAAGTGGTGGAGCTTTGCTTCTCTCCATGTTCCAATGGACCATAGCTTAGACAAGTGGTAGACCTTGAAAAACGTATTATGGGTTTTGAAAGCACTGGGAGAAAATAATAGCTTTGATAAGTGGTGGACCTTGCTTCTCTCCATGCTTCAATGGAGCCGAGGTTGGACACATGTTGGAGAGAAGATGATTGCCCATGAAATAAGACCATGCATGCTATAATCAATCATATGTTGTACACATGGTGGACCTTGAAATTGTTTTATATGCCTAACTTGGACAAGTGGAGGACCCTTGATTACCTCCAGATATCAACAACAAGCCAAGTTTGGACAAGTGTAGTACCACCAAACCAGATCTATATGCTACAATAGAGTATAGGTAGGACACGCGATGAACCTTGATATCAAACCATCCATGCTACTAGAGATGATAGGTTTCACATGTGGTGGAACCTTGTATCAATGTTCTATGTGTAGTTTTTGACTAGTGATAGACCTTGAAACTAATCCCTCTAGGCTACAAGAAAAAAGAGATGGATGAGGAGGCTAGACTACTTTTGTTGCATCAATGCATCCCATGTTACCACATATACTATAGGGTTCTTGGATAAGTGTTGGATCTTGTGTCAATGCTCATGTCTAGCTTGGACAAGTGGTGGACCTTGGTTCTCTCTATGCTTCAAATGGGCAATAGATTGGAGACACAGTGGCCTTTTTTTTCCAATGATTTTATTTTTGGAAACCTTGGAGGCACCATGTAAGAGGCACTCTAAGTCTTCCATACAATGGACCTATTGGACTATAAAATAATGATATCTTTCTTTGATATTGTCATTATTTTATGCATAATATTTTCTTCTTTTTGCAGACACAAAGGAGTTAAGTGATATAAAAACTAGATGTATTTCACACTATGATTGGCATGAAGATCCTTTTGGGACACCAACTTTTCCTATTCCCAAAGATGTAATTTTCCATATTAACGGTGGGGATTTTGAAGTGCGACTTTCATGTATTGAAGGAGCTGGTTATGGGCTATTTGTGCATACTACCCTGGAAAGTGGTTTGACTATTCTAAAACTATGGAGGGCATAAGTATAGATTTCAAGACTGGAAAAAGATATGCAAAATATTTCCAAGAGCTTATAAATATTCTCTTCTAGAGGATCCAAACATAGAAGAAGAGGAGATCAATCATACATTATTGGTTGTGTAGGAAATGTCAAATAGTTCTCCAACAAACGCTAAACATTTGATCCAAATTTGCCACTTGGCATAATGCACCTCTTCACACATCAAGTCAGAAGAATATGGCCATGTATGCATTGAGACTATTTGTCAAGTTGAAGCAGGAGAAGAGTTGTTTGCTGACTATAACTTTACTTGACATTGTAAAGTATTGTACATGGATGGAAATCTCAAGTACATGCATCATTTTCATTTTTCATGGATGAAATCTCAAGTAATATAACATTTGATTATTGTTTAGTTTATGCTCAACGAGAATCTAGAGTGCTCTTATGCTTTGTGTGTTGTCTAACATATTTGACTACTTGGCCATAGAATCTTGATTCTACTCTAGATTTGTGATAAATCTTACCAAAATTTAATCAATGTCTAGGTTGGACAAGTGGTGGGGCTTCAAACATTACTGTCTTAAACAAGTGGAGTTATCTTACTTGAATAAGTGGTGGCCTTTGAATCCAAATCTAAGCCAAATCTCTAATTATTTTCTTGTAGTCTAGGTTGGACATTTGGTGGACCTTGTATCCATGTTTCCTCAACAAGGGTGCTTTTAGTTTTCACTTTAAGTACTCATCTTTAATAAAGTGTAGGATGGAAAATGTTGAGTTAGTAGATTGTATTTTAGACAAGTGTGTTTGGTGTACGAATGCTGAAAATGGTTGCAAGGATTCTAACAACGACTTTACCTTAAATAAATTTCTTACTAGGAGTTCTACATATAAATATGGTGAATAAAATTCTAGTGGTTTTGAGATACCATTTGTGTGTGTGTTTTCTTAGATTCACAAACTGGGATGGATAATGCTCCTATGGTTCAGTCAACAACTATAGAATCCATAGATTCTATGGTTTCTAAAGTGCCCAAGATGGATGATATTTCTATACTAGAGTTCTAGTGTTGTGCAACTTGAGCAAGCTTCCAATAATGAGAACCAAGAAATCGATGCTTCAAAAATGCAACATACATCAAAAGAGACTGAAAAGTCCACTCACGAGCTATTGCCAATTGGTACTACGTCATGTAGCGTAGATGTTGAGAAATCCATGCTTACAATTATATTGGATTTAAATGGTCTATTGTTGAAACGTTCCCCTCAACCATCCTCACACCACAACTCAGTGCAAATGGATTCAAAAAGATATATTATACTCAGGCCAGGTTGCATCCAATTCTTGAAGACTATTTTACAAAGGTTTAATGTTGCAATTTGGTCGACAGCTACTAGGAATAATGTGTATCAAATCCTTGCAGCACTAAACAACTTAGCTGAGGATACATTGCCTTTCTTTGCAATTTGGTCGCAAGATGTTTGCTACACCGCTCAAACTCAAAATTGTTTAGACCGACAATCCAAACGTTGAGGCAATGTTCAAGCCTCTAGCCAAAATTGCCATGGGGTTTGAATGTGATCCACAAAGAACAGTGCTTATTGATGACTCTCCTTACAAGGGATGTATTTCACCAGCAAACAATTGCATTTTTCCACCACAATTTGATGCTGAGAAGATGGTTGACAATATGCTCTTGGAGGAGCTACTGCATACTTGATTCAGCTTGATGAGAGAAGGTATGTGCGTGATTTAATTGCTTCTAATCGTTATGGACAACCTATAGTGACAAATGATAGTGAATACAAACAAATCATGGAGTATTGGAAGCAGAAAAATGATGTTTGGTCAGCTAAGGTGTTCTTTACAAGAAGAATACCACCTGCAAAAGGTGACAGAGATGAAACTATCATTGAAGATGCAAGTGACACAAGCCACCGCAATGGAAATGAGAAGAGCCCAAATACAAGAGATCTTGGCAAAGGAGCGTACACCCATTGAAAGCATGAAGGCGTCACAATTGACCACTTTAGCTAGGCAATGGGTTGTAACACAAAAGGAGTTTTGAAGGCAACCACAGCAAAGGCTTATATAAATAAGGTGAAAGCTGAGAACAATCTTCTAAGGCTGGATAGAAAGCAACCCTAAGGTACTAGTGACATGTCATATATTCTTGATACACATGCTTGAACACTCATGTGCATGGTATCTAACAAATCTTTTTTTATTCCTTCTTGCAGGATCTTACAAAGGATACTACTAGATGGAGCTCAATCAATAGAGATTTTGATATTTTTGCTCAAAATAATGAAGCAGTCACCTACATTTTTTGTTTATCAATTTCTTGAGAGACTTTATTTTAGTTTGTAATCATCAAAGAAATGAAAGTATCCTTCTTATTAAGATTGTTGATCTTTTTCTTGTTCAAACCTTTCAATTGTGATTTATAGTTTTGTTAGCATGAGATTGTGCTTTTTTAGTTTGAAAAAAAACTGTCAAAGATCCAAGTCTTTTTGGCTTTACTTAAGTTATTAATTGTGAAAGATCCAAGTCTTTTGCTTTACTTAAGTTATTGATTGCCTATGTAATAGTCCTTAAAACAATATCGGATGGCTTTCTTGCTCCATGTCTCACATTGGTCTTTAGGTAAGACAAGTGGTGACCTTGAAAGTATGGTCTCATATCTCGATCAAGTGAAGAGACATGAAGCTTAAATATCACTACTATGTATCTAGTGTTAAACTCCATCGAGACAAAGACTAGATAGCCAAATTGCAGTCGAGTTTAAGTGAAAAATCATTTGAGCTAAGGTAAAACTTATAGTGCCTCATTTTTCTAGGATTCTACCCCATCAAGGAAGTTATAATCTAGCACAAACCAATTAAGACTCTTTTGGAGCCTAGATAGGACAATTCGTGGAACTTATGAAACTTATTATTGAGTTAGAGTCTAGTTTAGATAAGCAAAAGATCTTCAAACCAGCACTTGACTTTCTTACTATTCAATATTCAAAGTCCCTTGAGGCTAACAAATTACATACCCACTTGTAACCTAACTAATGAGTAATTATATAGATCTAAGCAAGTATATATAATGAGTCTTCAAACTAATAATCCAAGGGAAGAGAGTAGCAAGGTCCACTACTTGTCCAAGCTCAGCTCTAGACAACATAGAAAGATGCTAGTTCTACTAATTGTCTAATTATAGGCATGGAGAAATGATAGAAGGTTGACCACTTGTCCAACCTATCATCTCTAGTAAGATGGGAGGTTTGGCCTTAAGATTCACCATGTAACCAACCTATACATCATTGTATTATGAAGAGTAAAAAAGCAAAGCTCCACCACTTGTCCAAGCTAGTTCTAAAATCCACATGGAGATAAGCAAGCTCCACCATTGTCGGATCTCTCTTCATTAAAACATGAAAAAACTATCTATGTTGTACTAGGGGGACTTTTTTCCAAGGTCCACCACTTGTCCAGCTAGGATCCCTAGTAGCACGAGTGGTTTGGTCTCAAGATACACCACTTGTACACTCTATGTCATTATATTAAGAAGAACTATGTATTAAGGTCCACCACTTGTCCAACCTATAAGGTTATATCTTAAATGGTATCCTTTCTCACCACTTGAAATGCCCATGATATGTTTTACACGGGGGTTTCATTCCAAGGTCCACCACTTGTCCAAGCTAACTCTATTCAAACATAGAGAGAAGCAAAGGTCCACCACTTGTCCAAGCTAACTCTATTCAAACATAGAGAGAAGCAAAGGTTCACCACTTGTCAAAGCTAGGCTCCGTTGAAGTATGGAGAGAAGTAACATCATCATTTTTCAAGATAGGTGCCATTCAAACATGGAAAGAATCAAGATCTACCATGTCTCCGAGATTCTAGGCTCCATTGAAAACACCTAAAACCATGATATTTTGTACATGGGGTGTTTACATTCAAGGTCTACCACTTCTCTAACGTATTATACCTAGTAGCATGAGTGATTTGGTCTTAAATTCACCACTTATCCACTCTATGTCATTATATTAAGAATAACTGGGTGTTAAGGTCCACCACTTGTCCAACCTATAAGGGTATATCTTAAATGGTATCCTTCACCACTTGTCAAGGTCCATCACCACTTTTCCAACCTATAAGGTTATATCTTGAATGATATTTTTCCTCATCACTTGTAATGTCCATGCTATGTTTTACAAAGGGGGTTTTGTTCCAAGACCCACCACTTGTCCAAGCTAACTCCATTAAAACATAGAGAGAAGCAAAGGTCCACCACTTGTCCAAGATAGGGCTCCATTGAAACATGGAGAGAAGGATGATCCACCATTTCTCCAAGATAGGTTCCATTGAAACATTGAGAGAAGCAATCTCCACCATGTCTCCAAGCTAGGCTCCATTGAAATACCCTAAACCCATAATTTTGTACATGAGGGGTTTACATTCAAGGTCCACCACTTGTCCAACCTATTATCCCTAGTAGCAAGAGTGGTTTGGTCTCAAGATTCACCACTTGTACACTCTATGTCATTATATTAAGAAGAAATATGTGTTTAAGTCCACCACTTGTCCAGCCTATAAGGTTATATTTTAAATAGTATCCTTTCTCACCACTTGAAATGCCCATGATATGTTTTACATGGGGGTTTCATTCCAAGGTCCACCACTTGTCCAAGCTAACTCTATTAACACATATGTCCAAGCTAGGCTCATTGAAACATGGAGAGAAGGAACCTCCACTGTTTCTCCTAGATAGGCTCCATTGAAACATGGAGAGAAATAAGCTCCACCATGTCTCCAAGTTGCTAGGCTCCATTGAAATCCAACCCAATACCCATAATTTTTTGTACATGGGGGGTTTACATTCAAGGTTTCACCACTTGTCCAACCTATTATCCCTAGTAGGTTTGGTCTCATGATTCACCACTTGTCCACTCTATGTCATTATATTAAGAGGAATTAGGTGTTAAGGTCCACCACTTGTCCAACCTATAATGTTATAGCTTGAATGGTATTTTTTCTCACCACTGTAATGCCCATGACATGATTTACATGGGGTTTGTGTTCCAAGGTACACCACTTATCCAAGATAAATCTATTGAAACATAGAGAGAACAAAGGTCCACACTTTTCCAAGCTAGGCTGCATTGAAACATGGACCTAATACCAAATTATTTCTTAGCATGAGTGATATTTTGTACAGGGGCGTTTACAATTCAAGGTCCCACACTGTCCAACCTATTTCCCTAGTAGGTTTGGTCCCAATTTCACCACTTATCCACTCTATGTCATTATATTAAGAATAATTGGGTGTTAAGGTCCACCACTTGTCCAACCTATAAGGTATATATTGAATGTATTTTTTCTCACCACTTGTAAATGCCCATGATATGTTTTACATGGGGTTTTTGTTCCAAGGTCCACCACTTTTCCAAGATAACTCTATTTTAAACATAGAGAGAATCAAAGGTCCACCACTTGTCCAAGCTAGGCTCCATTGAAACATGGAGAGAATGATGCTTGCACCATTTATCCAAGATAGGCTGCATTGAAACATGGAGAGAAGCAAGCTTTACCATGTTTCCAAGCTAGGATCCATTGAAACACTTAGGGGGTTTTATTTTCAAGGCCCACCACTTGTTTAACCTATTATCCCTAGTAGCATGAGTGGTTTGGTTTCAAGATTCACCACTTGTACACTCTATGTCATTATATTGTGTTAAGGTCCACCACTTGTCCAACCATATAGGTTATATCTTAAAAGGTATCCTTTCCTCGCCACTTGAAATGCCATGATATGTTTTACATGGAGTTTCATTCCAAGATCCACCACTTGTCCAAAGCTAACCATATTCAAACATAGAGAGAAACAAAGGTCCACGACTTGTCCAAGCTAGGCTCCATTGAAACATGGAGAGAAGGAACCTCCACCATTTCTCCTAGATAGGCTCCATTAAAACATGGAGAGAAGTAAGTTCCACCATGTCTCCAAGATGCTAGGCTCCATTGAAATACGCAAAACCCATGATATTTTGTACATGGGTGATTTACATTCAAGGTCAACCATTTCTCAACCTATTATCCCTAGTAGGTTTGGTCTCACATTTCACCACTTTTCCACTTTATGTCATTATAATAAGAGGAATTGGGTGCTAAGGTCCACCACTTGTCCAACCTATAAGGTTATACCTTGAATGGTTTTTTTCTCACCACTTGTAATGCCCATGACATGTTTACAGGGGGTTTTGTTCCAAGGTTCACCACTGTCCAAGCAAATTCTATTGAAACATAGAGAGAAACAAAGGTCCACCACTTTTCCAAGCTAGGCTCCATTGAAACATGGACCTTAATACCAAATTATTCCTAGTAGCATGAGTAATATTTTGTACATGGGGTTTGCATTCAAGGTCCACCACTTGTCCAACTACTTTTCCTAGTAGGTTTGGTCGCAAGATTCACCACTTGTCCACTCTATGTCATTATATTAATAATAATTGGGTGTTAAGGTCCACCACTTTCCAACCTATAAGGTTATATATTGAATGGTATTTTTTCTCACCACTTGTAATGTCCATGATATGTTTTACATGGGGATTTTGTTCCAAGGTCCACCACTTGTCCAAGCTAAATCTGTTCAAACATAGAGAGAAACAACATGCACACTTGCTCCAGTCCAGGTAGGCTCCATTGAAACTGTAGAAACATGATGCTCACACCATTTAATCCACCCATATAGACTCCATTGAAACATGGAGAGAAGTAAGCTCCACCATGTTTCCAAGATGCTAGAGTCCATTGAAATACCAAAAACCCCTGATACTTTGTACATGGGGGGTTTATATTCAGCGTCCACCACTTGTCCAACCTATTATCCCTAGTAGCATGAGTGGCTTGGTCTCAGGATTCACCACTTGTCCACTCTATATCATTATATTAAGAAAAATTGGGTTTCCATATCTAAATGGATCTTTGCTTGGATAAGTGGTAGACCTTGAGACCTAAATACCCATTCTACACTAGAGCATTGGTTAAGCCTTATACACTTCAAGCATACCTTTAACAACAAGTAGTAGTTATTAGTTGACTTAAGTCTAGTTGAACTCCATGGTATTGAGACTAAGAGAGAGTGTAGCATAAAAAAGAGTCAGGATTTTAATTTGACTTTCTTTCTATTAATGAGTAGATCATAGATGGATTTTGGTATCTAATAAAACCTTAGGGTAGACAATGTAAAAATCATGTCTATTTTTGTGTTTGTTTAAGTGTTCTTGTTCTTTAATTTCAGAAACCATTACAGAAAAATGGATTGGCTATATGCTGGCATAAATGAAGAAAACTATTGAATTACCCATCCAACCTCCTCCAAGCACCTTGTCCAAGGAATGAATCACCTCCTTATCACCTACCACTTGCTTTCAAGGACATCAAAAGAGTACTTATCTTGGATCTAGAGGGGTTACTTCTCAAGACAGTTGAAATGAAACATGGAGATTCTATGCCATCTTGGGCTCAACACATGTGACTTGTGGATGACAAAGATGAAGTTTATCATGTGGTGCGACCAGACGCACAAAGTTTTTTGGATTTTTGTGCTGAATACTTTGAGCTATGGATATGGAGTTGCTATAACTTAACAAGGGTGCAACGCATCACACAAAAGTGTTTTCCTGAGCAGTATACCAAGTTCAAGGTGTTTATGAGTAACAAAAATTGCCAAAATCCAAATATCATGTTAGGATTTACAAGGGTTTATCACAAAAATCTGAGTGATATTTGGAAGATATTTGAGGATTTGGATGCAAACAATACCTTAATTTTTTATGACACTCCATACAGGGTGATGTGGAACATGCCAGGGACATATCTTATATTTCCAAAGATGTGGAGGCAAACTTCCGAGAAACTTCAAAACTTTTTGCAGAGAACCATAATTCCATGGTTGGTAGGATGGTTGTATGCAAGAGATAAGAGAGTCTATACATACAACACAATTGTAAATTAGTATAGTGATTCTGAGACAAATTATGTCCTTGGTGTGTACTTGTCAACACAAAAGCATTGAATAAATATGGCTATAAGATGCTTTTTTTATTCTAGTGTGTATCTTTCAACATTTGTATAATTTGATATAGTCTTTTTTTTTTTTTTAAAGGTGTGTCAATTTTATGAACACTTGAATGGAGTGCACCCTACTCTATAGGGGACTTCAATGTACTATTGGAGTGCATCCTATTGTAAGGGGACTCTGATGTATTGCTAGAGTGCACCCAAATTTTTGGGGACTCATTTTTATTTGATTGGGGCCTATGTTGGGTCATATAGTAAAAGAAATTCATTTTTGTCAATTCATATCGAGGTTGCATTTATTTGGAACTATGAAGAATTGATGTTTGATGTCAAAATAAAACTTGTAAGTGTGGATCAGAGAATTCATGGACTTTAAATATGTGAGAGGGATCTTTTTCTTGGGCACAAATGTTTGCTTCAAGAATTTTGTCATTACATACTTTATGTGAAAGAGTTTTAGAACCTAAAAGACTTTGAAAAACAAAAACTATGGAATCTAAGTGCATGTATTCTTGAATGGCTTGAAAGTTGATGTATACATGCATGTGCCTTGATGAAGATTTAGATCTGACAAGATGGAAAGATATAATTCTTGGATGTTACCTTTGTCAATTTGTAATAACATATTTAAATTTCTTTTAATATGGGTGGTAAATATATTATTATGTGCATTTGGGAAATATATTATTATGTGCATATTTAACTTTCTTTTAATATGGGTGGAAAATATATTATTATGTGCATTTGGAACCTAATTGCTTGACCTTCAAACCAAGATTCCTATGTTATTTTTTCATATACTTTTTTATACTGAATTAAGATTGTGGATGCAAGGTCCACCACTTGTTCAAGCTAGATCTAAGAAAGTATATATACTGAGTCTTCAAACTAGTAAACCAAGGGAAGAGAGAAGCAGGGTCCATCACTTGTCCAAGCTCATCTCTAGACAACATAGAGAGATGTTATGTCTACTAATTGTCCAATATAGTCATGGAGAAATGATAGAAGGTTGATCCACTTGTCCAACCTATCATCTCTAGTAAAATGGGAGGTTTGGCCTTAAGATTCACCATGTAACCAACATATACTTCATTGTATTATGAAGAGTAGAAAAGAAAAGCTCCACCACTTGTCTAAGGTAGTTCCAAAATCAACATGGAGAGAAGAAAGCTTCACCATTTGTCCAAGATAGGTTCCATTAAAACATGGAAAACCTCATATATGTTGTACATGGAAGCTTTTTTCCAAGGTCCACCACTTGTCCAAGCTAGGATCCATTAAAACATGGATAGAAACAAGGCTCCACAACTCGTCCAACCTTTATAGCTGCGAAGTGTACCGGTCGTCTAAACTAGGCATGGGAAAATAATAGAAGGTCCACCACTTATCCAATATATTATCTCTAATAGCATGGGAGGTTTGGTCTCAAGATTTAGGAATTGGCTGACCTGTATTTCATTGTATTATGATGAATTTGGTTTTAAAGTCAACTACTTATCCAAGCTATAAGTTTATATCTTGAATGGTATTCCTTCCCATCACTTAGAAAACCAATGATATGTTGTACATGGGAGGGTTTGTTACAAGGTCCACCACTTGTCCAAGCTAGTTTCATTGAAACATGGATGAAGACAAGCTCCACCATTTGTTAAAGCTAGACTCCATTGAAATCTAGAAAATCCATTCTATGTTGTACATGGGGTTTTTGTTTTAAGGTCCAACACTTGTCCAAGCTAAGATCCATTGAAACATGGAGTAGAGAAACACTCCACCACTTGTCCAAGCTAGGCAACATTGATAGTAGTTGGTTTATTTTGAAGATCCACCACGTGTCTAAGCTAACTCTATTGAAACATAGAGAGAAGCAAAGGTCCACCAACTGTTCAAGCTAGGCTCCATTGAAACATGGACAGAAGCAAGCTCCACCATTTCTCCAAGATAGACTCCATTGAAACATGGAGAGAATCAAAGGTCCACCATTTCTCCAAGCCAAGATCTAGTTGTCCAACCTATAAGGTTATATCTTAAATGGTAATCTTTCTAATCACTTGGAATACCCATGATATGTTTTACATGGGGGTTTTGTTCCAAGATCACCACTTGTCCAAGCTAACTCTATTGAAACATAGAGAGAAGCAAAGGTCCACCACTTGTCCAAGCTAGTCTCCATTGAAACAAGGAGAGAAGCAAGCTCCATCATTTCTCCAAGATAGGCTAGCATGGATAAGTGCACCTTTAAACCAACCTTCCTATGAGGCAATAGACCATATGCTACATATTTTATGTATGCCCCATGCCTCAAATTAAGAAGTTATAGATTAGAAGTGGACCTTGCTTAAATGTCACATGCAATAAATTAAGGAAAAATAGCCAAGTGGATTGTATTCCTCAATGGATCCTTGCTTTCACAAGTTGTGAACCTTGAGTCACTTTTACATTAACTTGGACAAGTGGTGGACCTAGAAACCAAGCTCTCCATGTTGAGATAAATTGTAGGTAGGACAGTAGAACATAGACAACGATAATGGATGCAATATACTCCTCTCCTAATAATCCAATTGATTGAAACCATGATATTTTAGTTGTTTTCATTGTGTATTGTATGTGCATAAAGTGGAATGAGACCTTAAGAAAACTCAAATTTTTGACAAAATCTCTATATTTTATACATGATATATTGAAAGTTGTCCAACCTGGGAATTGGGATTTTCCCACTTTACCTAATATGGTCTTTAAGGCAAACGACGGGCAAAAATCCTACGGGCCATCAAAAGTATTATGCTAAACTAGCAAAAAGATACTATGGTCCTTTCCAAATCTTGAAGCCCATCAATGAGACAGCTTATCAACTCAAGTTTCCTAACCATTGGCTTATACACAATGCCTTTCATGTAAGCCTACTTAAGCCCTACAAAGGAGAGCCGCCAACTGAACCAATTATTGAAGAACCTCCCAAAGTTGAAGACCAAGAAGAGGTGCTACAACCCGAAGCTGTCCTTCGGCATGAAGACAAGGTACTACGACATGGTAAGATAATCCGACGGTATCTTATTAAGTTCAAAAATTATCCTTTTGAAGATGCTAGATGGATGCAAGGAGTACAACTTAAGGATAGTATGAACCTTGTCAATGCTTACAATGCTACATTAGAGTAAGCAAATGTAAAAATTTCTTTTAAATGACTCATGTTTTTGTCTTATAAGACTAGTCCTCTTTTTAATTGTGCACAAATTTAACTAGTATGCATGCTTCGAATCATGTTTGTGATGACAACGTCTCTCAAACACCAAGTAGAATTTGTCACTCTACTTTGGGAGAATGAAATGGACTAAAGAGTAAACATGCTTGCGGCAGCTATGTCTCCCAAGCACCAAATGGATTAGTCATCCATCTTGGAAAGATGTCGTAGGGTAAAAAAGGGATCCTCTACCCACTAAGTACGATTGACTAATGACTAAGGCTTTATCTCTTCTACCTCATAGTCGAGGACGACTATGATTTCAAGAGAGAGGTAATGTCATAAAATCTAATATCTAACCAACCCAAATGATTTTCTCATATTAAATTGATCACTTAATGTGGGAGAATAAACGGGAACAAGTGTTAAGATATAGATATGTGCTTATAGATCTATCTCAACACGGGGCCAATAGTAAAGGGGCCCAAATGGGAGATGGTCTATCAAGAGCAAGGCTAACCAATGGAGCATAAGACCTTAGGGTTAGCTTCATTGAAGACCTCCAATAATGTGTGTAAAAGTCCTTTGACCTTAGGTAAGCTAGGGCTGAGCTTGAGGTGGGAACCCAGCCCAAACTCGAGGTGCTTGTTGTGCTTGAGGTGCTTGTCATGCTTGAGGTGCTTGACTTGGTGCATGATTAAGGTGCTTGAAGTGCCTTGAGAAGCTTGCCTGAGATGCTTGTGGGAACACCCCCTACTTCAAGTGCTTAGTCATGCTTGATGACTAAGGGGCTTGCTCATCCAAAGTCAAAAAGATCCCTACAAGGAGGGGGGGCGAGCCTACAAGGGGGGGGGGGGGGGGGGGGGGGGGGGGGGGGGGGTGAGAGTGAACACACACACACACACACACACACACACACACACACACACAAAGGAAGCCCCACCTTGAAGAGGCACCAAGGACACTTGTCAAGTTCCTCCTCATGTTGTCCTCATGGTGTGCCTGAAACCAAGGGGTCCAATGATAATAAAGGATATTTAATTAATTGATTTTGCATTTATCAAGTCCTCTCTCTCAAAGGGGAAAGGGGGACACTTGTCCCAAGGCTATCCCTGTTGCTTGTAATGGCTCCTGCTTATGATTGGCTAGGCCTAGAGGGGTCCAATGAGGTTCAAGCATGAGCTACAAGGGGGGGTGCTTAGGGGGTATACTCACCCACCCACACTCACAAACACTCTCATTGTGTACTATGCAAAGTGGAAGAGCTCCCTCTCTTTCTCCAAGCAAGTAGAGGTTGAGAGCCTACACCAACACTCTTGGCTATGGAGTGCAAATCCATCCAAGAGCCATGCTTCAATGCTTGAGCTTTCCATCTATTTCTTCTTCATTACTATGCTATTATGTATGCTAGCACAAGAGTTATGATAAGTGAGGAACTAGCTCTTTCTCGTATGAGATGTTTCTTCTTCCTCTTTCCTACCCTCATTCCCTGCTAGGTCTCTCCACCTTCGAAGGTGTTTGAGGTCTTGGGACTGAGGCTTGGTATAGTTAAAGCTTTATTCAAGTTTAGGTTATGCTATGATGGTGATGCATGAAGCTTTCCATCTTCATTGCTTCACCTAGGTCACAAGGGGCACAAAGAATGTATTGTAACAAGTCTCTCTTTATGGGAGAAATCATAATACAAATGCCTATTGGAGGGGGGACCGGCTCCACATAAATCCGGTCCTCAACTGTTGTCATGGTCTCTAAATTCTCTCTCTTGCAAAAGTATTGTCTATGCCAAGTTAACTAATTGCTATGATTATGTTGCTATCTTCAATTATGTCTACCCGCTATGCTCACAAAATCATTTCTTGAAAGTACTCTCATTAAATTCCGCTACTCTCAAATTGAATAAGCAAATTCCATTACAACACTAAATGAAGATATCGACGCGTATATATCGACGGCCATGCTTTTCCATGCGTATATCGACGACATTAGGGGGTGTCGCTATATGCGTCGCTATATACGTTGCAGTGTGCGTCGATATATGCATGGAAAGGCTTTTATTTGCCACGCGTATATCGACGCGTATAGCGACGCAAAAAAATTTGGGGGAAAAAAACGAAACCCGCGTGCAGGGGCCATTTTTGCCTGCTCGGGTCTTGGCCGAAACCTGCTACGCAGGTATTATGTCCATCTCCACCCTCCCCAACTCCTCTCTCTCTCTCTCTCTCTCTCTCTCTCTCTCTCTCTCTCTCTCTCTCTCTCTCTACCTCTACATCGTGTGTGTGTGTGTGTAGGAAAGAGAGAGAGAGAGAGAGAACGGTGTGTGTGTGTGTGTAGGAAAGAGAGAGAGAGAGAGAGAGAGAGAGAGAGAGAGAGAGAGCGGTGTGTGTGCGTGTGTGTGTGTGTGTGTGTGTAGAGGAAAGAGAGAGAGAGACATGTGTGTATGTGTGTGTGTGTGTGTAGAAAGAGAGAGAGAGAGAGAGAGAGAGAGAGAGAGAGAGAGAGAGAGCGGTGTGTGTGTGTGTGTGTAGGAAAGAGAGAGAGAGAGAGAGAGAGAGAGAAATGTGTGTGTGTGTAGGTAATCAAAGAGAGAGAGAGAGAGAGAGAGAGAGAGAGAGAATTAATGTATGCTTAGGAAATTAAAATTAAAGAAAAAAAAATTAAAGAGAGAAATGAAATGAAATGTTATATTAACGTCTTCGAAAGGCCAAAGTGACCTATGAGACATGAGACAAGAAAGTTACAATGTGATGGATCTGATACAAAGTCAGAGTAAAGAAGATGACAAAATAAAATATTATGGAATCCTAAACTACTGGGTGTGGACTAAACGGCTAAACGAGCTAGTTGGGATAGGTAGATCTCCTCCATGGTCAGTACTCTGACCGGGCATTGTGCATGTTGAGCCAAAGTGACCTAGATAGATCCTCTGATGCAGCCTCTCTCGATGTTGTGTAGTCCTCCGCAGTCGTGGGCGTCTAGATCTCCCTAGATCAGTCGCTCGTTCGATCATTAGAGAGGTAGGGAAGTAGAGAGCGAGAGAGAGAGAGAGAGAGAGAGAGAGAGAGAGAGAGAGAGAGAGAGAGAGAGATAGGAAATAGAGAGATAAAGAAAGAGAGTTATATATATATATATATATATATATATAGAGAGAGAGAGAGAGAGAGAGAGAGAGAGATAGGAAATAGAGAGATAAAGAAAGAGAGTTATATATATATATATATATAGAGAGAGAGAGAGAGAGAGAGAGAGAGAGAGATAGCAAAATAGGGAAATAGAGAGAGAAAGAGAGATAGCGAGAGCGAGAGAGAGAGAGAGAGAGAGAGAGAGAGAGAGAGAGAGAGAGATAGCGAGAGCGAGATCGAGAGAGAAAGAATGAGAGATAGGGTACGTAGACAGAGAAGAAACTATGGAACTAAAAGAGGCAAAGGGGTTTTGCCTGTTACATGCATTGCCATGTACACCTGGGAGTGCACGAATGTGTCTATCCATATAGGATTTGACCAATAAAGACGAGATTTTGACCTGGTGGTCCTGATCTCTGTACACCTCTGGACCGAGGTGTACGGAGATTGGGCAAGACTAGAGAATGCGAGGTAGTTTACATTGTGAGGAGTATATATATATATATATATATATATATATATATATATATATATATATATATATATATATATATATATATATATATATATATATATATATTAAAACAACATTCATAATCATTGTAGATGGCAACGTCATCAACTAAAATGGAGGAAAAGATTGCATGCTCGTGCACGCTCTGCAAGTATCGAATCTTGCGCAAGCGTAGGATATGTAATGAGTATGTGCACAAGTACGGAGAGTTTGCTAGAGAAACTGTACAGAATCTACGATACGACTCCTACGGAACGGGCATTGATTTCCGCGACATAGTGATAGCCGTTTTTCGGCTCTTTGTAATTGCCACAGTGAGTTACCTCACCCTACCAAAATCACCCAAACACTGTGGCTATCCCTACCATTTCACTGTATATAGGCGTGCGTGAGTCACGGGACTTTTCCCATATCTTCTTAAAAACCCTCAGCTAGCTAGTCATTGGGCTAGGTGAGCCAAAAAAAATTAAAAAATAAAAAAATAAAAAATAAAAAATAAAAGTATATTATGGCCTCTTTGTGTGTAAATATTTCATTGTAAATATGGCCTAAATATAGGGATTTTTTATAATTATTTTGGTATTTTATTTAAATATTTCTACTTAGGTGTGTGTTTTATTAAACATATGTACACCTTCTTTCATCCTCTTACACCATGAGTATATTTTTTGCCAATATGTACATACTCTAACCTTATATTTTTCCTTTATACAAATCACTCCCACATTTTCACCCTCACCTCGTGAAAACAAAAAATTGATTTCTACTCATTGGTCAAGTTTATTATATTATTTACTTGCATACCTTTTCCTCTTTCACCCAAAATAATTCAAAGAGGGACCATATCATATGATTCCAATATCTTTCCATATCCATAACTCCTCCATATTTTTATTATTATTTTTACTCATTATTCTAACACCATGTGCTCATTGAGCAAAAGTCCATAAATAGTCCATACACTAGTCCCACCATGTATATATTTCTTTATTCACCAATAATCCTCCTCCATGCATGTGTCAAGGGCAACTTGGATGCTTTGTATTATGATATGACAAAGGAGGGGCTCACTCTTGGATGCATTGTACAAATTCAACAAAGGAGGGGTCCACTAAAAGACTTTTGCAAGCATAAAAACAGGCTTTTTGGTGAGAATTTTGGCACCTATCTCCACTCCGAATTTGGAGCAATGGTCAAAAGAGAAAATGTAGCCCACGCTTTGAATAATCACCTCAAATTTTTTCATGATTTTTGGAGCTACCAGCGGTGAGCTATGATTTTTTGAGTGGACCCCAGTCTGCCCACTTTTTTCACAAGTAGCCCATAGTCTTCTCTCACCTCTTTCCACACTTCTACACACACACACACACACACACACACATTTCTCTCAATCCCTCACTCAAACCTGCACCTTCAATGGTTTCTCTCACCTTCTTCACCATTAACCTCCCCACTTACTCCCATAGCTCTCATATGAGCTCTCCATGTACATACACCATCTCTATGCCTCTCTCTATTACTTCCAAAGTACAATTCCATCTTACCCTTATATATATATATAAATTCAGCATGTGTACCATGATTAACCTCTGCAAATCAAGAGATATCATCAACGGAATTACCATTTTCATCGCGATAATCAACCTTGGCGGCGGTGGCGTAAAGAAGGGAAGACGAAGAAGAAGGTCGATAGTCATTTTGAGAACCTACACAAGTAAGTCCAAAACTTCTTCAAGCTTCACCATCACAAGGATTTTCTCACTTCATTCAACCATCTTACTTCAACCATCCACCTCATTCTACCCATTGTAAATGTAACATTAACTTTCTAGTGATTACTAACACTAACCACTAACATATTAACACAAAATAGCCATTGACCTAACCATAAAAGACACCTCACCTCAAGACATGTGTATAGTAACTCTCTCTCTCTCTCTCTCTCTCTCTCTCCTTACTTACTTTCACCTTATCTACCATCAATAATGCTCTCTTTTGAGCCCACACCCATGACTCAAGCAGACAAAGAAGGCCCGCAATGTTTTGATATTCAAAAAAATCATAATCTTGATTTGTTAGCTTGTAAATTAGGATTTCTAATAATCTTAATGAGGGGTCTCCAACCTATAAATAGGCCCCTCTCCTTCTTGTAAAACAACCTCCAACATCTCACATAGCACACCAACACTCTATGCGTGAGGAGAGACTTAGGTGTAGCAACCACTTGTGAGCTTCACTCTTGGTGTGAGAGAAGCCTTCAAGCTACACATTGCAAGTGAGAGAGCGTGAGCTCCACAAATCTCAAAACCACTATTGTACATGCTCCTTCATCATCAATAAATTGAGGTTTGGTGCATCAAAGGCGTGATTCGACGTTCAAATCTTCGTCCTTCCATTTGTGCAATACGGTTTGGTGAATTCAAGGTGACTTGTGTATTTTGAGTTTTATCGGTTGATCTTGATTTTAGAAAGTGTTTTAGTGTGTTTTTCATTGCCAGTTTTGTGTCCATTGTAAGAGGGTATTGTGGTGAGAGGTCTCCCACACCCTAAGACAGTGTGTGTGTGTGTTTTGGCAATGATTAGCAATCACTAAGCATTGAGTGATTTTTGTACAAGTTCTACGATAGCATCATAACGAACCATCTCCATTTGCAAGTCACAAATAAGGTATTACGCAAGATCCTTTCCTCTCTCTCTTCCCTTTGCTCTAGCTCTCTCTGGTCCATTTCATGTGTGTCTTGGTGTGAGGTTGCTTGTGTGTGTTGTGTGGTGCATCTTCTTGGTTGTGCCAAAATCTCTCTTGCGTCCTAGTTCGCATACCATAACTAGGTGGTGCCCCTATCTTGTTTGTGTTTGGCTGTGGGTTTGTTGTTGCGATGTGCTTGTGGTTGCCCCAGCCGCAATTGAGCAGTACGGGAGCCTTGAGGGGTGTTTAGAGGTCGCCTCTCTTGTTGCCCGCCCCGGACCGCCTCAATTTTGGTGCCCCCACTGAGGACAGACTTGTGTATGTTTTGTGTAGGCTCAACCTTTAGCATAATCAAGTAGCTTGCATGAATCACGAGAATTTGTATGATCCCTTCATTCCCATTGCAAGGCAAAAGGTACACATAATTGTTAGTACTAAGTTGCAATTTCAACGTGTAATTCGTAGAATTTTAGGTCCTCTTAGGTTGGCAGAGATAAACGCATCAGTAAATCCTTTTATTTTGCCTCTCATTAGGTACGACCTTAGTTTGGACGTCTATATTTTTGTTTTGTTTTAAGCATAAGGTCATGCATAGACAATGGATAATGGCCCAAGAATAGAGGTTTTCCCCTTTCATTTCACTCCACACATTAGAATAAACATTGCAATTAGTAGAAAAATCCATTTTCAACAACGTATGGTGTTCATGTTTGGTGCCCAAAGAGTAGGAGAAATTCTCGCGTCACCAAACCCTGTCATCCTACCTCTCATTGATTATCATAGGTCATTTGATGTGAATATTTTTATTTTGTTGTAGAATAGATTGCAATTTAGAGAATATTATTGTGTAGATCTTTTAAAGAAAGAAAAAACAAAACGCGTCACTTTGAAATCAATTCAATGGAGAACCAACGCCAAATGTCTGGATATCCTCTTTTCTTTGGAGAGCCTGGAGAGGATGCAGAATTATTTTTGGCAAATTTCAAGATGTCTTGTCGTATCAAGAGGATAGTAACTGATCAAGAACGTGTAGAAATGTTTGAGGTAGTCCTTAGGAAAGATGCTAGCACTTGGTTTGACTCTTTGCCTGAGGAAGTTAAAGAAAATTACATGGAAGTTGTCAATCATTTCAAGAGATACTTCTTTGATCCCCAAAACACTCAAAAGCTATGGCAAGACATTGTTTCTCATAAGCAAAAAGACTTAGATGACTACTACTTGTACAAGCAAGAGTTCCTACGTCTTTGGACTCTATGGATACGAAATGTTGCTAACCCTGGTGATGGTGCAGAATTTCTAAAAAAGGAGAGGTTCATAGCCGGACTCTTTCCTGACCTTAAGGTAAAAGTTGAGGCGGGTGCACCTGCTACCTTTGATGCAGCTGAAACTAGGGCTGCTGAGAAATATAGGAAACTCAAGTGCTTAAGGGGGGAGGTTCCAATAGAAGGTCTTAGACCCAAAGGTAAGTCACAAGCATCAACATCTAAGGAGCTTCCTGAGGTAACGGTTGAAGTGATTGAGAAGTTAAATGAATCCTTAAGCAGCCTGTCAATTCACCTTGCACAAGCCGTAGGTCCAAAGGGACAAGCAAAGAAGTCTGAAGAGCGAGACCCACGACCTAGGAGAGTCTTGCAATGTTGGAATTGCGGAGAGTCTGGACATGGGATGTATAATTGTCCTTGGCCCCGTGGAGAGCCAGGGAGACCTAACTTGAATTACCCAGTGATAAATGCAGGAGAAGGAGCTGGACAACAACCAAGGCTTCTACAAAGGCCAAATGGACCAAGACCACCTCCACAAGGGGTAGAAGGAGTTCCACCTTTGCCAGATCCAAATGTGCATGTGGTAGAGGTGACAAATTCAAATGAGGTTGACATGGAAGCCAATGGCATTAAGCGTGGCCGACGAAAAGGTAAAGAGAAAGAAGGAGTCACATCACAGAGTGACCATGGACAAGGCAAGAAGGCAAAGGAAACCAAGGAAACCAAGAGGACTCGACGTCGTATCAACCTCCAAGACTTCCCTCTTGGACATGGTATGGCTCCGTACAACTTGTTGGAAGACATGAGAGGTAAGGGTCCTGATATTTCATGGCCTCAATTTCTTGCATTATGTCCACAAGTTAGGAGGGATTTAACAAGGGCAGTTAGCACTAGGAGAAAGGTAAAAGAGAGTGTGCCTGTTGTAAAAATTGCACAAGCTGAAATGAATGAGGACATTACACCGGTGCTAGACTGTTACATCAAAGGAAGATTGGTTAGGAAAGGTCTAGTGGATGGGGGTGCACAAATTTGCATCATGACAGAGGGACTCATGCAAAGACTAGGCATGCACATCCATGAGACACCTGAAATCAAAGTGAAAATGGCAAACAATAGCAAGGTTAGGTGCGTAGGAATTTGTAGAAACGTTTTTGTGGAGGCCTTTGGCATTAAGAAGGCAGTGGATTTTTATGTTATGTCGACCAAGGGAAGTGGTTATCCATTTATCCTAGGAAGACCATGGCTAATGAAAATGCGAGCTTTGCAGGATTGGGAGAGTGGGAAATTAATTTGCAGGAATGACAATCATAAGAAGGTTGTCTTTGACATGAAGGAGCAACGCCAAGAGGAGCTCCATGAAGAATCATCTCAAAGTGAGACGGAAGAAGGTTGGACCGATAGCACTTCAGAAGAAGAAAGTAGCAGCAGCATTACTGAAGAGGAGTCTCCCATCGAAGTCATGGGGGTAAGGTTTAAGCCAAGCAACCAAGAGACCTCTTGTCAAGGCTTGGAGGAGGTAGGTCCTCAAGAGAACGAAGGTGTTCAAGATGAAGGGATGCTGGAAGGTATGCTATCAACAACACTTACAAAGGATGAAAGAGAGGAGTTCAAATGTGTGCTAAGGAAGTTTCCTAGGCTTTTCGCTAAAGACTACACCGACGTGCGTGGGGTAGATGTTGTTCAACACAAGATTGAGTTAAAGCCTGAGGCCACACCTAAAGCTCAGAAGCTACGAAGGCTAGGAGTTATAAAGGAGCAGGCTCTACTCAAGGAGGTAAGAAAGCTTCTAGCAGCAGGTTTCATTTATCCAGTGGAGAATTCAGAGTGGGTCTCTCCTGTTGTTGTCACTCCTAAGAAAAACGGAAAGTGGAGGGTGTGTGTGGATTACCGTCCACTCAATGAGGCAACAAAAAGAGATCACTTTCCCCTCCCATTTCAGGATGAGATACTAAATGAGGTAGCTGGTCATGAGAAGTACACTGTGTGTGATGGCTACTCAGGCTACTTTCAAATAGGTATCGCATTGGAAGATCAATTGAAAACAACCTTTATCACTCCTTGGGGTTGTTATGCTTTTAGAGTCATGCCATTTGGTCTGACAAATGCTCCTGCAACATTCCAACGTTTCATGAATATGGTGTTTCAAGCATTCTTTGGAAAGTCAATTAGGGTGTTCATTGATGATTTCTGTATTTATAGCTCAAAATCATTGCATCTACAAAGGGTAGAAGAAGGTTTAAAGAAGCTCTACGACATGGGAGGTCAACTCAACCCCGACAAGTGCCATATAGGTGAGGATGAAGTAATCTTGCTTGGTCATAAAGTTTCTTACAAAGGCATTGAAGTGGATCCTTCGAAGGAAAAGGCTCTTATTGAGCTACCATCACCCAAGAGTCTTAAGGAGGTCATCTCATTCATTCAAAAGGTGAAGTATATGTCACGCTTCATTCACTTAGCCTCGGAGTTACTTCACCCTTTGCAAAAGTTGACACAACAAGTAGAATTTGCATGGTCTGATGAGCTTGAAGAGTACTTTTGTAACATTAAAGTCATTTTGTCAGAGCTACCAACACTCATGCCTCCTTGTTGGGAGTACACATTCTTTGTTAGCTCTAGTGCTGGGAAAGAAACAATTGGTGCTGTGTTGCTACAACAAGATCCCCACAGTACAAGGATGCGACCCATCTACTTTGCTAGTAGGGTCATGAATGCTTTGGAGAGAGACTACACAGAAGCAGAACTCATGATGCTTTCTCTCATGTTTGCGGTGAGAAAGTTTAGATCCTACCTGCTACCAAAACCTTTTGTAATTCTCACTGCAGAAAATTTGTTCCCTTGGGTGTCATCTCAAATGAATCTTAGTACTAGGATCTCAAAGTGGATTATGGAGTTGCAAGAGTTTCAATACTCTTTCAAGGTAGAAGATAGTGTGCGTGCACAATTGGCAGGGATTCTCACTTATAGGGTGCACGAAAAGGAGATTAAGGTGCCTGAAGTAAAGACCCTACCATTGCCACCACCAAAAAGTATTCCTAATGCTTTTACTTTGTTCTTTGATGGAGCTTTTCGTCGAGCCACAGGAAAAGCAGGGGGAGGGCTAGTGTTGCTCAACCCAAGTGGAGAGGTGGTCATGAAAGAGAAGTTCAATCTACCAAGTTCAGCTAGCAACAATGAAGCAGAATATGACACTCTACTTCATGGTTTGAAGATGTGCATTGGCCAAGGGATACAACACCTCATGGTAAAGGGAGATGCACTTCTCATTGTTAAACAGATTTTAGGCATTTGGGCATGCAAGAATGAGAGCTTACGGACAAAAGTTCATGCCATTCGTAGATTGTTTAATCAATTTGAAGAAGTGCAACTATATCATATTCCTAGGAAACAGAATGAAGATGCTGATTTACTTGCACAACAAGCCGTTGCATGTGTAAAGAAAGAAGTGCAGGTCATCATGGTGGCGGCTGCTGTGAAGCAACCGAGGTACCAGGGATTGGAGTCATTGGCTCCCATCATTGGCTACATTTTGGAGGGTGAGTTTCCACCAGACTTCACAAAAGCTCAGAAGAGGAGACTCATGAAGAAGGCAAGCGTATATCTCTTCCTAGAAGGCTCCCTCTATCAAAGAGGGAAGGATCAAGTGTGCAGACGAGTACCAACTATCAAGGAAATTCCAGCCATTCTAAAAGGTTTGCATGAAGAGGCATGTGGTGGTCATTTTTCCCAAGAATCAACTGTGAAGAAGATTTTGCTTGCGGGGTATGTTTGGCCAAGCTTGCATGTGGATGTTCAACATTGGTGTAAAAGCTGTCACAATTGTCAGATAAATGGAAATAGAAGGTTGGTGCATGGCCCGAGGCAAATAGTGCTTGCAAATGGACCCTTTGAAAAGTGGGGCATTGATGCTATGGGTCCTCTGCCTAGGACAAAAAATGGTAAACTCTACATTCTAGTGGCTGTAGACTATATGACTAGGTGGGTGGAAGCTCAAAGTGTGGCAAGAGTGAATGAGAGGACAGTTAGCAAGTTTGTGTACACTCACATTTGTTGCAGATTTGGCACACCTTTGGAGATTGTTTCTGATAATGGTCCAGGGTTTAGGAAGGGCTTGCTCACAGAAGTTTGTGAAGAGCTTCACATTCTACATCGTCATAGCACACCATACTACCCACAAACAAATGGTTTGGTGGAGAAGGCTAATGGTGTCATTGCAGGAATCATTAGAAAGATGGTGCAAAACAAGACAAAATTATGGGATGACTTCTTGGATGGTGCCTTGTGGGCATATCGAACCACATATAGGGAAGCCACGGAGTTCACACCATTTCACTTGGTCTATGGTCAAGAGGCTTTGCAGCCTATCGAGCTCAACATTCCAACAATGCGACTTCATGGCAAAGGAGCACAAGATGATCAAGAGGTATGGATGGATCGACTTCTTACGTTAGTGGAGCTTGAGTGGAAAAGAGAAGCAGCATACGAGTGCTACAAGAGGAAAGCCACACAAGCGAAAGAAACGCACGACAAGAAACTGAAGGACAAAGGCATCAAGGAAGGAGAGCTTGTGCTAAGGTATGACAATCGACTTGACAATCGTTTTGATGCCAAGTTTGAAACTAGATGGCAAGGGCCATACATAGTCAAGAAGGCTTTCAATTCTAGTTACTATCAGCTTATGGACTTGAATGGTAAAGAGCACTCCAGGAAGGTAAACGGGTATCGCTTGAAGCCCTATTTGAGTCGCCTTCTACCAAAGGATCTACCAAAGATCTGTCCAAAGGCCGCTGTCTCATGTAAGTATTGTTACATGAAGCATGAGTGTAACTCCAGCCAAAATTCTGAGGGGCCAAACAATGAAGATCTCGTCAAGGACTCTAAAGCACTCTCTTTGGAAAAGATGCTCTATGATGGTACATGAATATACCATCATCCAGGGGGAGGGCTAATGATAGCCGTTTTTCGGCTCTTTGTAATTGCCACAGTGAGTTACCTCACCCTACCAAAATCACCCAAACACTGTGGCTATCCCTACCATTTCACTGTATATAGGCGTGCGTGAGTCACGGGACTTTTCCCATATCTTCTTAAAAACCCTCAGCTAGCTAGTCACTGGGCTAGGTGAGCCAAAAAAAATAAAAAAAAATAAAAAATAAAAAATAAAAGTATATTATGGCCTCTTTGTGTGTAAATATTTCATTGTAAATATGGCCTAAATATAGGGATTTTTTATAATTATTTTGGTATTTTATTTAAATAGTTCTACTTAGGTGTGTGTTTTATTAAACATATGTACACCTTCTTTCATCCTCTTACACCATAAGTATATTTTTTGCCAATATGTACATACTCTAACCTTATATTTTTCCTTTATACAAATCACTCCCACATTTTCACCCTCACCTCGTGAAAACAAAAAATTGATTTCTACTTATATTATTTACTTGCATACCTTTTCCTCTTTCACCCAAAATAATTCAAAGAGGGACCATATCATATGATTCCAATATCTTTCCATATCCATAACTCCTCCATATTTTTATTATTATTTTTACTCATTATTCTAACACCATGTGCTCATTGAGCAAAAGTCCATGAATAGTCCATACACTAGTCCCACCATGTATATATTTCTTTATTCACCAATAATCCTCCTCCATGCATGTGTCAAGGGAAACTTGGATGCTTTGTATTATGATATGACAAAGGAGGGGCTCACTCTTGGATGCATTGTACAAATTCAACAAAGGAGGGGTCCACTAAAAGACTTTTGCAAGCATAAAAACAGGCTTTTTGGTGAGAATTTTGGCACCTATCTCCACTCCGAATTTGGAGCAGTGGTCAAAAGAGAAAATGTAGCCCACGCTTTGAATAATCACCTCAAATTTTTTCATGATTTTTGGAGCTACCAGCGGTGATCTATGATTTTTTGAGTGGACCCCAGTCTGCCCACTTTTTTCACAAGTAGCCCATAGTCTTCTCTCACCTCTTTCCACACTTCTACACACACACACACACACACACACATTTCTCTCAATCCCTCACTCAAACCTGCACCTTCAATGGTTTCTCTCACCTTCTTCACCATTAACCTCCCCACTTACTCCCATAGCTCTCATATGAGCTCTCCATGTACATACACCATCTCTATTACTTCCAAAGTACAATTCCATCTTACCCCTTATATATATACATAAATTCAGCATGTGTACCATGATTAACCTCTGCAAATCAAGAGATATCATCAACGGAATTACCATTTTCATCGCGATAATCAACCTTGGCGGCGGTGGCGTAAAGAAGGGAAGACGAAGAAGAAGGTCGATAGTCATTTTGAGAACCTACACAAGTAAGTCCAAAACTTCTTCAAGCTTCACCATCACAAGGATTTTCTCACTTCATTCAACCATCTTACTTCAACCATCCACCTCATTCTACCCATTGTAAATGTAACATTAACTTTCTAGTGATTACTAACACTAACCACTAACATATTAACACAAAATAGCCATTGACCTAACCATAAAAGACACCTCACCTCAAGACATGTGTATAGTAACTCTCTCTCTCTCTCTCTCTCTCTCTCTCTCCTTACTTACTTTCACCTTATCTACCATCAATAATGCTCTCTTTTGAGCCCACACCCATGACTCAAGCAGACAAAGAAGGCCCGCAATGTTTTGATATTCAAAAAAATCATAATCTTGATTTGTTAGCTTGTAAATTAGGATTTCTAATAATCTTAATGAGGGGTCTCCAACCTATAAATAGGCCCCTCTCCTTCTTGTAAAACAACCTCCAACATCTCACATAGCACACCAACACTCTATGCGTGAGGAGAGACTTAGGTGTAGCAACCACTTGTGAGCTTCACTCTTGGTGTGAGAGAAGCCTTCAAGCTACACACTGCAAGTGAGAGAGCGTGAGTTCCACAAATCTCAAAACCACTATTGTACATGCTCCTTCATCATCAATAAATTGAGGTTTGGTGCATCAAAGGCGTGATTCGACGTTCAAATCTTCGTCCTTCCATTTGTGCAATACGGTTTGGTGAATTCAAGGTGACTTGTGTATTTTGAGTTTTATCGGTTGATCTTGATTTTAGAAAGTGTTTTAGTGTGTTTTTCATTGCCAGTTTTGTGTCCATTGTAAGAGGGTATTGTGGTGAGAGGTCTCCCACACCCTAAGACAGTGTGTGTGTGTGTTTTGGCAATGATTAGCAATCACTAAGCATTGAGTGATTTTTGTACAAGTTCTACGATAGCATCATAACGAACCATCTCCATTTGCAAGTCACAAATAAGGTATTACGCAAGATCCTTTCCTCTCTCTCTTCCCTTTGCTCTAGCTCTCTCTGGTCCATTTCATGTGTGTCTTGGTGTGAGGTTGCTTGTGTGTGTTGTGTGGTGCATCTTCTTGGTTGTGCCAAAATCTCTCTTGCGTCCTAGTTCGCATACCATAACTAGGTGGTGCCCCTATCTTGTTTGTGTTTGGCTGTGGGTTTGTTGTTGCGATGTGCTTGTGGTTGCCCCAGCCGCAATTGAGCAGCACGGCAGCCTTGAGGGGTGTTTAGAGGTCGCCTCTCTTGTTGCCCGCCCCGGACCGCCTCAATAGCACCTACATCTGAGAGAGAGAGAAAAAAGATTATGCGTGAAGGTCCGACCAATATAGAGCCACGGATGGAAGCAGAAAAGGGCTTACAGATAGAAGACGACGGCATGGAGGATATTCTGGATGCCTTCTTCCAAACAAGCGAGGAGAACGCGAACGAAGCACCACCAGAAGAAGTACGCCTATCTCCTGAAGACATGTTGAGGAAGTTGGCACGTCAACCAATCTATGAAGGTGCCAAAATATCTATGCTTCGTACTTGTCTGGCATTTTTGAATCTTCAGTCAGTGTACGAGTGGTCAGATGCAAGCGTCACTGCTTTGTTTAGGTACGTAATTTACAAAAGAGATTTTCCGATTGCAATGGTGATGTGCTCGGAGAACTTTTTAATTTAATGTGGCTTAATTTAAGAAGACAAAGAGAGACGCAATCTAGAGCGACAGGATTTCAAGCGAAGTCGAACGACTAGAGGCTTACCCTTTCCAGACTATCTCGCTCCTCTATCTGAATTCCCTACAATGGCATGGTTGGACAAGACAGTGAGAGCATCTCGACAGATCGGAGAACCCATATCTCTAGAAGAGGAAGAGCTGGCTATTGGATGTGACTGGAAGTATCATACATACATGGCACTGTGGTCGCATGGAAAGCATTTCAGAACACAACAAATTGACAGCAGAAGAAACACGTTTGACAGTGGGGTAATGGTTAGTTTCATGCAAAAGAGCAGGGCAAGTGGTAGAGACACGAATGAGAGCACTAGCAACCTGGATTACTGTGGTCTGGTGTCAAATATCCTGAAAGTAAGCTTCAGGCGGTTTGAGATGTTTTTGTTGGATGTGAAGTGGTTCAAGGTGATTACTTCTAGTCGCAATGCAAAGGTACGCAAAGATGGAAACAAACTTGTGCAAATAGATTCTACAAAGATTTGGACAGATATGAGCATTACATTTGCTCTCCCTGAACATTGCGAGCAAGTGGTCTTTGTACCGGACCC
Organism: Adiantum capillus-veneris; assembly: GCF_014529385.1. NCBI lineage: Eukaryota > Viridiplantae > Streptophyta > Polypodiopsida > Polypodiales > Pteridaceae > Adiantum > Adiantum capillus-veneris. Next base: position 53,206,746 of record NC_140934.1, on the reverse strand, counting down.
TCAAGAGCGACAATGGTGGTTTGTGGTTCAGGTTGCTCCAAGAAATAAACAAGTATTTGAAGGGCAAGATCTCCTGGAGGAAAGTCAGACAGACAATGTCCATACTACTGTGACATTAGATGAGATGGACGAAGGTATGGCAGAGGAAGCTGACAGATATACGAGGGATGATGCAGACGAGCCATAATTGACACTTGTAGATGAAGATGCAATGGATGAAGACAATCTTCCAGAACGAGTTGGGGCAGAGTTATGTTTGCAATTAGAGATAGACGATGATACGGTGCAAGATCTTATCGATGATGCCTCACTCGTCAAGGCCTAGGCCTGTAAGTGTTTGTGCGAAGACTTTGATTTAAAATTAAGCTTAAAGTTAATTTAAACAACTGTGTTCTGACACTTTATTTTACTTTCTTTGTGCAGGACTTTATTATGGCATACGAGATTCCAGATCCCGCTTCCATGAGTGCAAATGCATTCATGGTCTTCGTTACACGGATGACGCCTGCTCAGATGGCAGAGGCTTCTCAGTACTGGGTATCCAGAGGCACGGGTACTACGCCTCCGGGCTTCACACCAGAGGGTCCGACGCCTAGGGAGGGGACGCCTACGGGGTTCAGGACGCCTATGGGTACGACGCCTTCTTCTCCCATCACGGCCGCTTCGACACCTAGGGGTGGGGCAGAGGCAGGTACGTCCTCATCTCCGCAGCACAGGCGCACTCGCCGATCTCGGCGATCATCAGGTGGAGGTGGTGGTTGTTGTGGAGGAGGGTCCACAGATGCTTCGACCCCTCCTCACTCACGACCCCCGTCCTACCCAGGCACACCTCTCGACACACCTCTTGGCACACCTCGGACACCTTGGGGGGCACACTATCCTAGTGCCTCCAAGCTCTATACTGTACAGGGAGATGGTTCTGTTGACATGGATAGAGTCGGGACTGAGATGCGACAGTGGATTTTCCAGCTCGTGGAGCTACAGTTTTCGACCAGCATTTAGACGTCTTGGGATCAGCAAGAAAAGGAAAAAGTCACATACATAGTGGAGACCATCCTGAGAGAGTACCAGCCTGCTCTGGGTTCTTCCGTTGTTCCGGTGCGGTGGATCAAGGGTGTTGCACGGGACACCTTGAAACATCAACGAGATACATCTCGGAAGGCTTTCAGGACCGGCTCGCCGAAGCCTTCGGGAATCCCACACGAGACGTGGCTGTAGATCAGGGAGGATGAGCGAACAATGGCCACGCGGTTCATACAGCAGCGTGAGGCCGCGCAGGTACGAATGATGACTAGGGGGACATCTCATCTTGGCAGCGGAGGCTTCGACACCTTTCGCTATGAGTTTGCGAGTTTCTAATTCAATCTTAACTATGGCGTTTTTTAAAACGCGATGAATCATGTATTCTTATTACTTTGATTTTTGTATAAACGCAGAATCTTGCGATGCATCGAGCTCCGACACGCGAGGAGAAGCTAGATGGATATCGCAGAGGTATTCATGAAGTAGTGAATGATCTTGAAGCTTCAGGAGAGCCTGTAGACTGGGAGGCCTTACAGTCTCGCTGATCGCTTGAGGTGAGACATTAATATGTGTAAGTTGATTTAATTAAGTCAGTATATGTGAAGTAATATCAATACTAATTTTGTGAGTTTTCATATGTGCAGGTTGCAACGCCTAGTCATTAGTGGACTAGATTTCATATATATGCTTTGTGAGACACAGACACACTTCTGTGTCTCTTTTTTGTACAAACAGTTAGTGTTCAGACAGTTATTGTTTCCCTTATGGTTGTGATTATTGTCATTGTCATTGTATAGACAGTTATTGTTTCTCTTTCTGGTTATGCTTATGGTTATTGTTAACTTTTTTTATGGTTATGGTTATCTGCATTATGGTTTTGATCAAAGTGGTTATAGCTGGTTATGGTTTTAAGTTATGGTTATGGTTTATTATGGTTATGCTTTTCAGTTGGTACGGTTGTCTTTCATTGGCCTTAAATCTCATGTGAGATCCTACATGGATAGCATGTAGGAGGCGTATACATGATATGGTTTTTTTTTAAAAGTGTATATAAAAACCAAGGATTTTAATTACGCGATGACGCATTTTGTTAAATGTTAATTATTGTTGTTATTATCACTATTTTTTTCATGTTAATAACATATCTAATGTCATGACCTACGAAAACCGGTAGAAAACGTAGAACCGGCGGGACAACCAACAATCCCGGCAGGCCCGCCGGGTTTCATATTAAACCCGGCGGGCCCTGCGGGACAAGCAAGAATCCCGTCGGGCCCGTCGTGTACCCCCTCCATATTTGGCGGCTCTATATAACCCTTCACATCACATCACATCACATCACCTCTTCCTCTAAATTTGGTCATCCTTTAAAATTTAGAAGAAAAACTAAAGGTAAAAAAATGAATAGTCTTTAAAAAAAATTAAAACTTAATGTAACTCTGATCATGGATCATTAGTTCTTTTTTGGACTGAACTGATTCTTGAAAGGAGGTAGAAAGGTGAATCTTTGGGTCGGTATCTCTACATTTAGGATGGGCTGATCTCATGTTTGGTTCACCGTTATATTTGCTAAATTGATTGCTATATTGATTAGAACTTCTATCATGGGTCATTAGTTCTTTTTTGGACTGAACTGATTCTTGAAAAGAGATAGAAAGGTGAATCTTTGGGTCGATATCTCTACTTTTGGGATGGACTGATTACATGTTTGATTCACCCCGCTGTATTTGCTTGCTATTCCGATTAGAGCTCCAATCATGGGTCATTAGTTCTTTTTTGGACTGGATTGATTCATGAAAGGAGGTAGAAAGGTGAATCTTTCGGTCGATATCTCTACTTTTGGGATGGACTAATCACATGTTTGATTAACCGCTGTATTTGCTTGCTATTCCGATTAGAGCTCCAATCATGGGTCATTATTTCTTTTTTGGAATGGTCTGATTCATGAAAGGAGGTAGAAAGGTGAATCTTTGGGTCGATATCTCTACTTTTGGGATGGACTGATCACATGTTTGATTCACCGTTGTATTTGCTTGCTATTTCGATTAGAGCTCCAATCATGGGTCATTAGTTCTTTTTTGGACTGGACTGATTCATGAAAGGAGGTAGGAAGGTGAATCTTTGGGTCGATATCTCTACTTTTGGGATGGACTGATCACATATTTGATTCACCACCGTTGTATTTTCTTGCTCATGTTTGAGTAGATTGAGGTTTATTCCCTTCAGGCTTCACTACTACACTTGTGTGTGATATTCATTATAACACTAATGTTTGGTTTGAATAATACTTGAAAGAAGAGATAGCATACTGAGCTACAGCAGGCCTGGCGGGCAAATAGCTTTACCCGGCGTGACCGCCGGGAAGACTCACTAGCCCGGCGGGCCCGGCGGGCTACGAGCCGGTCTCCAGGGCTCCTTGGAGGTCAAAAAAGATGAATTTCAATTAACAAAATAATTGACCTAAAATTATTAACCTAAAATCACGTCATTTTGAAATCCCTGGTAAAAACAAAGGGAACTCTGCAGAAATTTCTTCGCGCAGGAGCATGGTTGATATTTTGGTGTTTCTCGCTTTCTTGGGCAGAGGGCAGGAAGTCTGGCGGTGGCTGTGTCCATCTTTTAACTGGGCACAGGCCAAGCTACCTACCCTCTGCCCAAGAATTTTTTTTTTTGTTATGGTCATCGCTATGTGCGTGGCAATCTACGTCGCTATATATGTGGCAATCTGCGTCTCTATACACATCTATACCTGCGTCGTAAATAGCGACTGGTTTCACAGCGACACAGAGAGCGAGGCGTATAGCGACGTGTCGCGTCGATATCTGTGTCGATGACACCTTATTTTGTTGTAGTGTTTCACTTGCACAGATTCTAAGTTGATTGTCCTTTCCTCGCTTATAGAGTTGGTTCCCAATTAAATTATAGTCGCGAGTCTCTAGCTCTATAGCTCTTTTTCCGTGCTCTTGTTATGTTTTCAAGAAATGTCATTGTGGTTATGAAATCAATGATATATTGACTCCATGCAAGTGCAATGTTTACCTGAAACAATGTCGCGTGATCCACTGGTTATTTGGCACTACATATAGTATAATTATTAACATAAGCATGTGTGTCAGCATACATAGTTGGCCAATAAACCCCTAATTGTTTCAGTCTTTGGTGTGTTTTCATTGTTGAACAATGAGATGCACAATCCTCGACATGTGCTTCTCCAAGATAACACTCGAATTCCTCTGGAGTTATACATAATCGTAGAATTTGGACCGCTCCTAGATGATATAGTCGTCCTGCAATCAACTGGAAGTTTTTTGTTTGTCAAATTGTTTGTTGTTTGGATCTGTCTTCCTTGTTATCAAAGCTACCTCCAAAGGAAATAATGCTAACAATTTCCTGAGACCATTTGGGTATCATTTCAATATTGAAAAGATAAGCGTCAGGTATGTCATCATCTGAGCTTCCCCATTTTTTAGCCTTGAAAGATGATCCGCCCATAGATGTGTTTTACCATTTTTGACCACCACTGTGAAATAAAACTCTAGCAATATAATAAACCAGCGTACAATTCTCCCGGTATTGCATGGTTTATTTATCAGATACAAAAGAGCTTGATGATCTGTGAAGAACACAAATTTGTTTGCGAGCAAATAATGCCGAAATTTCTTTACATCATAAATCATTCCTAACCCCTGTCTTTCAGTGGTTGTGTAGTTCTTTTCTGCACTATTTAACTGTCAACTTGCATAACAAACTGTAAAATCCATTGCTCCCTCTCCAGGTTGAGCCAAAATACTCCCAATTGCATATGCAGATGCATCAATGTGAACATGGAATATCTTTTCCCAATCTGGTGCTTTAAGTACAGGTGCTGATACAAGGTTTTTCTTCAGCTTTTGGAATGAAGTTTCACAATCCACAGTCATGTCAAAACTGACTAACAAACGATACAGAGGTTGTGCAATGATTGCATACATATATATGAATCTTCGATAATATCCGTAGTGTCCCATGAAGGATTGCACTTGTTTCGCATTAGTAGGCCTGGGTAGGTCTACTATGACTTTCATTTTGTCTAGGTCAGTGGTTATGCCATTGTTGAGACAATATGTCCTAAGATGCGGCCTTGCCTAACCATAAAAATGCACTTTTCTGGGTTAAGACAGGTTCAATATGTTCTGCATTTCTCAAATTCCTTTTGTAAATGGTCAATATGTTCCTTACTTAAAAGAGAGTGTACACAAAGATCATCCATGTATTTGAACACATGAGTCATTAACCTTGGAAAGGTAGCTGGGGCATTAGTTAAGTTGAAATGCATAACTCGATACGCATATATTCCCCATTCTATGGCAAACGCTATTTTGTGTTGATCCTCTATTGCAATTGCTAGTTGGTTATACACTGAAACCCCATCTAGAAAGGAATAAGCTTGTTTTCCGGCCACCCTCTCAAGTACACGTTCTGTGATCGGCAAGGGATAATTATCCCTTATGGTGGCTGCATTCACCTTTTTGAGGTTTACACACACTCGCAGCTTTCCATTCTTTTTGGGGACAACCACAATGGGTGACACCCAAACTGTATGCTTGATTTCATAGATGAATTCATCATCCATCAGCTTGTCAATCTCCTCTTTTATTCGTTTAGCAAATGTGTCATTATATGTATAAGGACGTTGTTTGTTAGGTTTGGCATCTGATTTCAAAGGAATTGTATGTTGGCATATCGATGGATCAACTCCTTTGAGGCATTTGTAGGACCATGCAAACACATCTTTATACTTCTTGAGAACTTGTGTTAGTTGTTCTTCTTCTTCAGGCTCTAAATCAGTTGCGATATAGAACGGCTGAGGCTTTTCACCTGGTTCAGCGAGATCTATCTGTTTTGCATTTTCCGGCCCATCGTAAGATTCCTGGTTTATTCTTTCCCTAACTGGTTGTGTCATTATGATTTTTCTGTCCTGGATGGTGAATTTCCGATAGTGTGATGGTACATTCATGTTTCCTTTTTCTGACTCCTCCTTACCATCACTTTCTCCCTCAGTAGTCCATACCTCTCGTAAAGACCGTTTTAGTTCTTGGTATTTCTTTTTACGCTCCAATTTGGTCCACTCTCGGTCTTTTGTTGTTTCTTGTTTTGATTTTTGAGATTTGTTTGATTTTGTTTCTGTTTTAGCTTTTCGTACTTGTTTTATTTCCTCTTGCATTCTTTCCCTTCAAACTTTTGAGAATCTGCCTGATATGGTCTTTTACACAATCTTCTACTTTGACAAGCATTAGATAGTGAGTTTTAGCTTTTATCTTGGGCATCAGGTTCTCTCTCATTTTGTTTTCTGATCGTTTTTTCCTATAGCGTTCCTGGCGTCTAGGGTGCTGATTGGCAAAATCATAAAACTTGATATTTGCTGTTTTCTCCCCATGCTCGCTTGAGCCGTCTGAACACTCGTTATCTGCATCGTTATTTACCTCCAGATGCTCAGAGGAGTTTTAAAACTCTTCTTGTTCTAATGGTTCTACAATCTCATCTCCTGATATAAGGCTTACCATGTAATAGGGTAGTACATCATAGCCATCCTTATCGCAAAATTTCGTCGTTGGACTATCTGTAATGGTACAAACATCCAATGTTTGCTAGTATGTGTTCCCATTCCAGAGGTTCTAAGGCATCTTCAAGAAAAGGTTTTGTAATATAATCCTTGTTCTCAATCGCTCTTTCTAAGACGCATTCATCTCTTTTTTAGCTCCCACAATGTGAAGCTCCGCACATCCATAGCTCTTTTTGTTGCCCTAACCAAGCTGGGAGTTCGGACCCTGCCAATGAAGTTGAATTAAACTCTTCCACTGGTGTCTGGTTCACATCTTGTAAATATGGTCTTTCAGGTGTATTGTTCGGGGCATAGACCCTCAACAGGGAAAAACAGAGAGACGACTCTCAAACCTGCATGCTTGAAAGATTGAGAGAAAGCAAGAAAAAGAGAGAGAGACTCGTACAACTGACTTGTGTATTGCTCGTCCTAAAACTGCCCAACAACATTACAATTTATAGCTTCCTAACAAAATCTGACTAAGCCTAACAGAATCTAATTAACCAAAATCCGACTGACCAACATCTGACTGACCAAAATAATGACTAACAAATCTGAGTGACCAACCAATCTGATTGACCAACAAATTTGACTATCTGATTGACCAACCTATAGTGTCTGTCAACACATGGCACAGCTCGGTGGTGGATTTCTCAGAAATCCGACTCGATCCCACATATCCCTTGATCAGAGTCAAATGCCTTAAAACATGGCACAATATTACAAAGATTGGAGTCATAAGATTACAAAGATATGAGAATAAAATAGATGGGAAAAACATAATGATATCAGTTGGAATTGGTTCACCAAAAGATTCCTCCATAAATTGTCCAAGATTCCGCTTCTTGCAGGCTTTGTGTCTCTAGGTAGTACATCCGGTCTTTTGTCTGGTATGTCTCTGTCGGATCACTTCGTCCTTGCAACAAAGTCTTCTCTTGAATCAGCTTCCAGAAAAACTGGATGTCAATGCTTCAATGCAGTTCGTATTCTGCTCACACTTTGTACTACATCAACAACTGACTCTACCACCTATTCAGGTTCAGCAAAAACTGAATTCCGGACTGTAGTGAATTTTGGAATTTCAACATCAGAGCTGCTACTGCAAATGCATCTGCAATTTCAACACTTCTGCAACAATCTGAATCCATGTCTTTAATCATGTTTCCTGCAACTCCTTTGTCTCATTCATTTTGAAACCTCTTTATGTCAACATTGATATCATCCACTCCATATTCAGCACTCTGTTTAAGATCAGATCTTCCTCTGCTAACCCACTTACTACAATAACTCCTTGTCGGATTCTTCATGACATCCTTGACATCTGAAGCTCTAATCCATCAGCCTAAGTAGGTCGAATCCTTGAAACTCTTAACTGAAAATCTGTTATGTAATCTGCCACCCAAAACTATTGACTTGCTGTGTGAACAGACTCTGGCGTAAGATTTTTTTTTTTATTTTTAAGAATCAAATCTGAGATGTCTCTCTTGGTGTGAATGGTGTCTTGTAAATGGGTACTTGTGGTAATAATCAAGAAATAAAATAGAAGTCTGGACAGGCTCAAAATTCCAAGAGACTCCTTCTCTTCTACTCGCCCCTTCTTTCTCCTATGCGTTGTCGAGAAATTTGCGGTCTTGCCAGGAAAGCACCGGGCTTATGGCTATGAGAGTTTGTGAGAGAACTCAACAAAAACTATATGAAGGAGTTAAACCATAGATGCCATGAAGACTAGGGTTTGGAAAGAAGTGCAATCAAAGAAGATTCACTCTTTCTCTCTTGCACTAACACACACAAAGAAAGAACACAAAAGAGAATGTCAAAACAATACGAAAATGAAAACATCAAGGCTATGGTCATATCGTATCATGGGTAATATGAAAGGGTTAATAAATGAGTTAATGGCATTCAATCTTGGCTGACCAAATAGGCTACGAATTGTTCTTTGGAATTGTAGTTTTGTGCTTACCATAATATATATATTTTGTCTAGTGATTGGGATTAATTGTGTGTACAAATCCTCTTGGTTCATAGCAAGATAATTACTCTTACGTCAAAAGAAAAGTTATAGTCTATGAGAGGTAGTATGATGGGATTCGGTGATAGAAGTATTTCATTAAGCCTTTCTGGGCCAAAGAGAAACACTATACGTTATTGAAAGTGTATTTTTCGGCTAATCCATACGTTAATTCTAATAGATCATACAGAGTGAAAACGATAGAAATGATCATCATGTGGGTTATTCATCTAGGATAGTATGTGAGAAATGTAGATATGAGAGAAGTGAAGAGATGAGAAGTTTCCCTCCCAAGCCCTATTCTTGCCCGTAGGCAATAAGGATACTGCGGGGAGAGATGTACCTGCAGCAAAGAGAACCTAGAGAGGATGAATTACTAAGAATGAGAGAGATAGGTTTGGTTAAGGAGATGAGATTAGATAAATATATATATGTTGGATTTGAGATGAAAATGAAAACAACAAGAAATCAAGAAAACATCTTACTTGAAACCCTTCGGCACCATTATTGATGGGAGAGAGAAGAAGAGGGAAGAATTCAACGTTGATTGATACGCTAAGTACAACACCTTCTTTGATTAGAGTTGATCTTCCAAGGATAGCGTACAAGAATGGCTAGTCTTCCTCTAGGAGAAAGTGTAGGCTTGGGCTTATGTTAATGGGGCTAAGTACAATTAGGCATTACTACTCACTCCCTCAAGAATTCCTCTCATCAATGGCTTGAATGCTTGAGTTTCTTTTCAAGGAAGAAGAGGTCCCCTTTTATAGGTGAAGGGAACCCCCAAGGGTTTACACAAGAAGAGAGGAGCCAATGTGAATAGGAATTGGAAAAGTTGGAAATGAGATGTCCCTGCATGATGTGGGCAGACTGGGGTCCAGTATTTTGATCATATCTCCTCAACCGTGGCTCCAAATAAAAAAGTAAAAATATGGGCAGAAAATTCAGCTCATTAGATACGATTTTCATTTTAAAATCATTTTCCAATTCGAATTGGAACCTTGTGTAAAAAATTCATAAAAATAGGATCCATTTCTGGCAGCAAAAGTCTTCCCGTGGTCCCCTTAGCCTAGACTTTCATTTAATTCCAAAGGACACCTCATGCCATATGAAAGCATGACATTGCTCCTTGATAAATTTTTGTAATCATGCTTGCAATAATGCATTAAAATAAGTGTATCTTTGAAATCATGCCACCTAGTGTCCCACTAGGATTTGATTCCCTCGTAGTAGCTATTTAAAAAGAAATATAAGAAAATTATAAAAAATACATAGAATATATATATATTGGAGTTTACCTTAGATATAGGATCTAGCTAGGGTGTGAGATTATAATGAGATATTAGAAATAAAAAATCAATGCTTTTTGCCCCAAATTAAAGAGGCGGAGCTATTGAGCTTTTCCCATAGTATTTTCTGATGGTAAAGTAAGGATAGGTTACCCTTGAGAAAAATAATAGGATGAGATAGAAGGCTTATTATTATACTTAAATATGCATATGTACATTATAGGAAAGAGAATTATGTATCTAAAAAGTTACAAGATAGATCTTGTAGCATGCGTTCCCACTATGTACGTGTCACAATACGACATCCACCCCCTCTAAACCTGCACATCCTCCGGTGTGTGCCAAATTATTTCTTTGTAAGATCAGCCCTCTTGTATATCTTCCTTGCTTTTTTCTTCACTGGATGATTCCAAATCTTCATCTTCACTTTGATCTTTACCTGTGGTTTGCTCTTCTTCCTCATCAACATCTTCTGGATCATTGTCTCCTCTTCTCTTAATCATTTTGATCCTTTTTCCTGCAATGGGAATCTTTACTTCTGTACCATCTAGTTCAAACAAGCTGTAAGTAGCATTTTCATGCACATGCTTCGGTCCAAACCATCTTTTTGAAAACTTATGCATGACTGTGTGATGGTTATCAAGGCTACTATTATACACCAAAACCCAGTCACCTTTGTCAATTGCTTTGCTCCTGAGTCGATGTCTCTTATCAAAGTAGTCCTTGTTTTTCAACCTTGCATTTTTGAGTCGTTCTTTTGCAGCTTCAATGTCTCCAGGTCTTCTCTCTAGCTGCCTTATACGCAGTGCAAGGAGATCTTCCTTGCTAATCCCCTCTTGCCAAGGTAGTACATTCCATGTGGGAATTGTATCTTTAATCGGCATCACTGGCTTTTGACCATACATTAGCTCCGGAGGCATGTAGCCAGTTACTGAGTATGTGTTGTACGATCAGCCCATAAAGCATATGGTAACAGTTTTGGCCACTCACCAACTCTTCCTTCACAAGCCTTGGCCAAAGCTTTGATGATAGGAGGATGCCCTCTTTCACTCTTTCCATTGCCTTCAGGGTTGTAAGCTGTGGTAAGAGAAAGCTTGATTCCTAATCTAGAAAAGAACTCCCTTGCTTCTTCGACATCCAGTTCACCTCTATCTGCAGTGATTTTTCCCACACAACCATAACGGCAAATCACCTCATCAAGAAGGAATTTGCACACAGCTTCTCTGGTTTTAGCTCTTAATGCTCTTCCTTCAACCTGGTTAGTTATGTCCTCTCGTGCAAGAACCAAGTATCTCATCTGCCAGAGTCCTAGAGGCATTGTGACTAGATACACAACCCATTTATAGTGCATGGCTAGTGCAATCCATCACGATGTCGAACATTTGAATACACTTGACAAGTTACACATGTCTCTACAAACTGAGATACATCTTTTTACATACCCTTCCACCAGTATTTTTCTTTCAACTTGGAGAAGGTTGCCCATACACCCCTGTGTCCAGCCCATAGACTCTCATGAAACTCTTGCATGAGCTTTACTTGAGTCTCTTTTTTACATATAACCCTTTGTGGTGTAGCACCCTTTTGTTTAGGATGCTTCCACAAGTAACCATCCCTCAAAAAGTACCCATATGCTTTCCTGCGTATCCTCTCTTGTTCAGACCAATCATCCTGTTTTGTTAGAGTACTCAAGTAGCTTCCAATAAGAAGCCAATCACCTTCATAAAGCTCTTTCAAGAATGATTCAAGTAGATTAGTCATGCAGACATTGTTACCTTTGACATGAGAGATAGAATAGAACTTTGTGCCTACATCATCTCCCTCGTCAATCATTTGTGACTCATCTTCATACCTTGCCCTTGATAGCATATCTGCCACTGTATTGTCTTTATCTGCAATGTGCTTAAACTCAAGATTTAAGGACTTAATGTAGGCAATCCACCACAACATAGCAATGTCTGGAGTTGAGCAGCTTGTAATCATCCCAAGAAGTAGTAGACAATCTGTTTCTACAACCACACATGCACCAATTAGGTACTCTTTCCCACTTTTCAAGGCAGTAACCATACCCCATAGCTCTCTCTTTATCTGTGGATAGTTTCTTTCGCAAGAACCTAGCACCTTTGCTCCAAATCTTACCACATACCTATGTCCTTCTTTGTCATCTTGCCCTATTGCCCATCCAATCCCTGTAGGACTGGTGTCTACTGTCACAATTACTGGCCTTTGACACTCATAGTCTACCTTTCTCAAAGTCGTTGCTGACTGGAGAAACTCCTTTAGCTTTTTCATGGATTTTACATGTGCTTCTGTCCATTTAAACTTCTGATTCTTTCTAAGCAGCTGATAAAGAGGATCAGCTACATGTGCATAATGTGGAATCCAAATAACATAGAAGACACATGCTCCCAGAAACCTTCTAACCTCAGTGATTCTAGTGCATGTTTTTTTCATTCTTTGGATGGCATCTACCTTTGATGGACAAGGTTTCCTACCATATGGCCCACATATGTGCCCCACAATTAGAACTTCATTGACACCAAACATAGACTTTTTCCCTGACAATGTAAGATTCACTTCTTCCAACCTAGACAAAATTTTATCACAATCATTTATGTCATTTACCACAAACCTGCGACATCCCTTGAGATCCAAAGCTTCATCTTTGTCACTTTCTTCACATCCTTTGATAGGAAAATCATCAATGAAAGGCATTGTGATTTGAGGAATAAAGTCACGTAAGACCTTATTCATCCCATTTATCATATGTGCAACCGAGTTGGTTGCTCCCTGTGGCAAGGTACACATCCTTACCAAACCCAAAGGTGTCCTCATGGTTGTCAAGTCTCTACTTTCGATTGCAAGCTGAAATTGATCATACCCTGAGTAGAGATCCCCCATTGAGTAGATTGCCCTCCTTGCAAATGCCTCTGCAAACTCATCCACAATTGGACCTGTACCTACATTTCTAATTGTCACCTTGTTCACTGGTTGCATATCTTGGATGAAGCGTATAGAACCATTCTTCTTCGGAACTGTGAACCACCTGTTTGAGTATGGAGCACAAGAAGGCTCCAAGATTCCCATTTTGATTTTCTCATTCAGTAGCTCTACTAAATTTGGAAAATGAGCCTTTGGAACCGGAATAGGCCGCAGATTCCAAGGCACATGAGGTATTGTGAAAATTACCATAGGAGCTACAATAGAAGGATCAACACATCCTATCTCATGTGGCTCAAATGCAAAAGCCTTACCATGCTTTGAAAGTATTTCCTTGAAGCACTTTGTCTCCTCCTGTGTTAGAAACTCCTCGCAACCAATCTGCAACTCTTGAAAAGACTCCTTTGTGAAGGTATGCCCGATCTTTTTAGGATTCCTCAAACTTGGTTGTAAAGAAGCCTACTCAATCTTTTCCTTGTTTTTGGGTGGTAAGGGTGAAGCTACTGGTTTCACCTTCTTTGCTACACTCTTGTATTTAGTTTCAACATGGACTTCTGGGCCAACTATTTGGCTTTCTTTAAAGTCTTCTATTACTTGATACATTTCCATAGAGCAAAATTCCACAACTTCATTTTCAAGATGCAAACTAGACCCCATTATAGCATCAAGCTCACCCATAGTATCTACAAAAGAAACTTGTTCACACAAACCCAAAACATTTTCAGTAGGCTCTAGCAACCCACTCTTTTTCATGCTTATTTGTACATTATGCACATATTGTCTCTCACATCTCTTCAAATCTTCAAGTTTTGTAAAACATACTGATCCATTCTTTGTTACCAAGGAGCTCGATGAAAACGCTTCACCTATTTTTGGATCAGGCGAGACCCTTTTTCTTTCTGTACCACTGCTATCCCGTTTTACAATGGTACTTGGCCAAAACCCATCATTTCTCCATGATCATGAAACTATTTGCTCACCTTTGGTAGAGGATGCTCTCTGAGGTTGTCACGATTTCTTTCATGGTTCACACAAACTGTGAGAAATTGGACAGCTCGTTTACCATCTTTGCTATGTATCCTAGCATATGCTGAACCATCATCCATTACCTTTGTTTCCATTCGAACTCCCACAATGTAGGGTTGTCGAAGGATGAGATGATATGAAGATGTATCCTGTACAAAGAAGTTTTGGTCAATCTTTACATCACCTATTGTTACCTTCACACCTGGACATGCTGCATACAATTCATCGGATCAATTGTTTGCCACATTTACCATCCAGCCATGATCTGTGTCCATCGGCCATTTGCACTTGTTGTAGAGACTCTTTGACATTATGTTTATTTCTCAACCATGGTCAATCAAGGCAACAAATGGCTCTTCAAGATCACCTACCTTGACCAAAGTTTTTGTAGTATCCCTTGCCCAATGACTTCGTGAATAGTAACTCCGAGGAATATCTTCAACTTCTTCATCATCATTTGAGAAATGCACTTGCTTCACTCTCCCACTAGATTGGTAGCATCCCACCACAACTCCATCATTCTCCTTATTTTGCAGTTGGATCCCTTGTGTCTTTGAGGTTTCCCCTTCAACCTGTGGAGGACGAGAAACTTCAGCAAGGGTTTTCCTCTTCCTCTTCCTCTTGATGATGTCAATGATCTCCTCATGGAATTCACGCTTTGCAATGCCAACAACTTCTCCCAGGTAAACTCAATCTTGCTATTCAAGATCCTTTCCTCCAAGACTTTCTTTAAATCTGTAGCAACCTCAATATCAGATTGTACTTTATAAGTAGGGCCTTTTGTCTTACCTTTTGTTTGCTCTTTCTTCTTTCCTGTTGTAGACTCCTGCATGAGTACTTCAGGTGGAGATGCTCCTTGTGTTGAGGGTGTTTGAGAAGGCATTGAGTCGCTTCTTCCCCCACTTCTAGAAGCTCTTTTTGATGGTCCTTCATCAGCATTCTCACGTCTGCGCTTCTCTTCTACAATTGCCTCATTTTGTTGGCATTTTGTAATGTAGCATTGCACTGACAATGAGTCCACTGGATCATTCCATCTTGTTTCTAGACGTATGCAATCACCTGCTTCATGTAGAATCTCTTTTGTAAGCTTTCCCTTTTTAGCTAATTACATGACATTTGGCCAAATTTGACCATGATGGTCACTCACCTCTTCATCACAAAAATGTTCAATTTTTACTCCATAAGTAGCTGCCTCAATTGAAGAGGTGGCATGCTTGGTTGCCATATCTTCAACTAAGGTTTGCATTCCCCCCTTCCCAAAGTTAGTTCTCAAGGGTAAACCTGTCTCTCTTAAG
Organism: Adiantum capillus-veneris; assembly: GCF_014529385.1. Classification (NCBI taxonomy): domain Eukaryota; kingdom Viridiplantae; phylum Streptophyta; class Polypodiopsida; order Polypodiales; family Pteridaceae; genus Adiantum; species Adiantum capillus-veneris. The sequence continues at coordinate 53,191,584 of NC_140934.1, read as the reverse complement.
TGAATTTTACCATCCTTAAAAAAGACAACATCTTTTGACAAAGCATCACTAAAATCATCACAATCCCTTCTTACATGGTCTGTACTATCACACCAAATACATCTATTAACAAACCCTTCTTTGGGCTGTTGTCTTTGCCTAGGAAGTGGCCCTAATGGTTGGCCTTTTTCTTCAAGCTTTGCAAACTTCACCTTCAAGTAAAGCATTCCCTTCACAAGCTCATCTAGCATGGACTCATCAAACTTAGGAGCGATAAAAGTAGGCTTTACCATTTTGTCAGAAGTTGAGGTGGAAGGACTTGTAGTGTTTACTACCATCTTGTCCCTTCTTCTTTGCCATTTGGCACGCAGTGAGACAGCACCTTCAACCTCATTCCAGTCGGTCTTTAGTCCTTGCTCAGCATCTTTATCTTCAAGAAGAAGCTCCAAATTTTCTTGAAACTCTTTACCTACAGCTTGTAAGAAAATATCTGTCTTCTCTGCATCTAGTGTGGCCCTTTCTAACCTGGTGAGTTGTGCATAGCGCCGCTCAAATTTCCTAAGTAGCTCTGTTATTGATAGTCTTTGCTTTGGCTTGACTACCCATTCTAAGAATGTCCTTTTGGTCACTCTCTTAGAGTCCTCCATGAAATATTCCTCCTTTAAAGCTACTTTGAGTTCTTTCCAATTTCTCCCATGCCCATCTTTAATTACCCTAACATGCTCTCTAATTTCTGGAGCAACAACTACCTCAAAGCTTTGAATCATCTCACCTTCTGACACGCGATGCAGCTCCATCTCCTTCACATACTCGCGTAAGAACTTGGTTACATCTTTTCCATTGAAGTGATCCATTCTAATGACGACTGCTTGTATGGCCTTTGTTGCTGAAATCTCCCTTCTTTCAATGGCATGTTGTTGTTGCATGAACATTGCAAATGCTTGAAACATTTGCATTGCTGCTGGGTCAAAATGCATACCCTGTTGCTCAACATGATCACCCATGGTTATCCACAAAATCTCACCCTGGCAGTTTTGCGTCGAGTTCACCAAAAATATGTTGAGAAATTTGCGGTCTTGCCAGGAAAGCACCGGGCTTATGGCTCTGAGAGTTTGTGAGAGAACTCAACAAAAACTATATGAAGGAGTTCAACCATAGATGCCATGAAGACTAGGGTTTGGAAAGAAGTGCAATCAAAGAAGATTCACTCTTTCTCTCTTGCACTCACACACACAAAGAAAGAACACAAAAGAGAATGTCAAAACAATACAAAATGAAAACATCAAGGCTATAGTCATATCGTATCATGGGTAATATGAAAGGGTTAATAGATGAGTTAATGGCATTCAATCTTGGCTGACCAAATAGGCTACGAATTGTTCTTTGGAATTGTAGTTTTGTGCTTACCATAATATATATATTTTGTCTAGTGATTGGGATTAATTGTGTGTACAAATCCTCTTGGTTCATAGCAAGATAATTACGCTTACATCAAAAGAAAAGTTATAGTCTATGAGAGGTAGTATGATGGGATCCAGTGATAGAAGTATTTCATTAAGCCTTTCTGGGCCAAAGAGAAACACTATACATTATTGAAAGTGTATTTTTCGGCTAATCCATACGTTAATTCTAATAGATCGTACAGAGTAAAAGCGATAGAAATGATCATCATGTGGGTTATTCATCTAGGATAGTATGTGAGAAATGTAGATATGAGAGAAGTGAAGAGATGAGAAGTTTCCCTCCCAAGCCCTATTCTTGCCCGTAGGCAATAAGGATACTATGGGGAGAGATGTACCTGTAGCAAAGAGAACCTAGAGAGGATGAATTACTAAGAATAAGAGAGATAGGTTTGGTTAAGGAGATGAGATTAGATAAATATATATATGTTGGATTTGAGATGAAAATGAAAACAACAAGAAATCAAGAAAACATCAATGTAGAACACATCTTACTTGAAACCCTTCGGCACTATTATTGATGGGAGAGAGAAGAAGAGGGAAGAATTCAACGTTGATTGATACGCTAAGTACAACACCTTCTTTGATTAGAGTTGATCTTCCAAGGATAGCGTACAAGAATGGCTAGTCTTCCTCTAGGAGAAAGTGTAGGCTTGGGCTTATGTTAATGGGGCTAAGTACAATTAGGCATTACTACTCACTCCCTCAAGAATTCCTCTCATCAATGGCTTGAATGCTTGAGTTTCTTTTCAAGGAAGAAGAGGTCCCCTTTTATAGGTGAAGGGAACCCCCAAGGGTTTACACAAGAAGAGAGGAGCCAATGTGAATAGGAATTGGAAAAGTTGGAAATGAGATGTCCCTGCATGATGTGGGCAGACTGGGGTCCAGTATTTTGATCATATCTCCTCAACCGTGGCTCCAAATAAAAAAGTAAAAATATGGGCAGAAACTTCAGCTCATTAGTTACGATTTTCATTTTAAAATCATTTTCCAATTCGAATTGGAACCTTGTGTAAAAAATTCATCAAAATAGGGTCCATTTCTGGCAGCAAAAGTCTTCCCGTGGTCCCCTTAGCCTAGACTTTCATTTAATTCCAAAGGACACCTCATGCCATATGAAAGCATGACATTGCTCCTTGACAAAGTTTTGTAATCATGCTTGCAATAATGCATTAAAATAAGTGTATCTTTGAAATCATGTCACCTAGTGTCCCACTAGGATTTGATTCCCTCGTAGTAGCTATTTAAAAAGAAATATAAGAAAAGTATAAAAAATACATAGAATATATATATATTGGAGTTTACCTTAGATATAGGATCGAGCTAGGGTGTGAGATTATAATGAGATAGTAGAAATAAAAAATCAATGCTTTTTGCCCCAAATTAAAGAGGTGGAGCTATTGAGCTTTTCCCATAGTATTTTCTGATGGTAAAGTAAGGATAGGTTACCCTTGAGAAAAATAATAGGATGAGATAGAAGGATTATTATTATACTTAAATATGCATATGTACATTATAGGAAAGAGAATTATGTATCTAAAAAGTTACAAGATAGATCTTGTAGCATGTGTTCCCATTATGTACGTGTCACAGCACGACAGCGTGCAGGTCCTCATTCCTATTCTGTCTTCCTCATGTTACTTCTTCATGTGTGTACAGGCGTCTCCCTGCATACACACAAGCTGGTGGTGCATGTACTAAAAGAAAGTGTGCATACTCCCTTGCAAACCAATTGTGCCCTCCGTGTAGCAGCGAAAACCGCCACCAAAAACCCCAGTTATACTGCTCAACCGCATCTGATTTTTTGCAAGCCCTTCTCTTCACCCGCACATCTTACCTTCACTCCGGCTTTAGAGCTTGCGTCATCTCCAATAGAAAAATATCTAGAAATCTTGCTAGCCCCTCCCAGATATACAGGAAATTGTGAGCTTTCATCACCAAAACACCGTGATCGCCAATGTATTGGGGGCATACACCCTCAACAGGGAAAAACAGAGGGACGACTCTCAAAACTGCATGCTTGAAAGATTCAGAGAGAGCAAGAAAAAGAGAGAGAGACTCGTACAACTGACTTGTGTATTGCTCGTCCTAAAACTGCCCAACAACATTACAATTTATAGCTTCCTAACAAAATCTGACTAAGCCTAACAGAATCTGATTAACCAAAATCCGACTAACCAGAATAATCTGATTGACTACAAATCTGACTCAATGACTAACAAATCTGAGTGACCAACCAATCTGATTGACCAACCTATAGTGTCTGTCAACATGTATTTTGGTTGTAGTCTCGCCATGCCTGAGGTATATGTGGTCGTAACCCCAATCCTGGACCATCTTTAATTGTCTCATGAATTATCTTCCCAAGATGATCTTGTAATTGTTCTTTTTGTTGAAATCGACTATTGCAAACATATGATCTTGTAATTGTTCTTTTTGTCGAAATTGACTATTGCAAACATATGCTCATACTTGATTCCGCACGAGGTGACAATTACTTTTTCTAAGATTCCTAGAGGCTTTTCCATGAACCCATCTGCTGATTGCAATTCCATTCTGATAGCTCTCAAAGCCGGTTTTTTCCATTTTTTTCAGATTTCCTTAGTGGCGATAGCGACTCCTGCTCCACTGTCAAGAATAGCTTTGGAAACTACTCCTTGGAATTCTACTGGTAGCGTGGTGTTTCGATCTTCTCCCTCGCAATATTCTCCAACCTTGTTTAAAGGTACTGGCTAGTGTTTAGTTGAGGCTTGTCCAATTCTCTGATCCCTTCTTGAAGCTTCGAGGTCGGGTCTTTCACTCCAAATTTTTCTAAGCATTTGCCTATTGTGGTCCATATGTTTGGTCGTAGCCTTAGGAGTTCTACTAATGTGATTGTGCATGCCACCGGGGTGGACAATAACTCAATCAACCCTTGTGAATCCATCACTCTGTTAGAGGCAAGTCTTTGAGATGGGATTGCTCTCACCTCAAACTTCGCTTCATACTCTCTTAGGTAAGAGGGTAGAGTTTTCAGCGAGTCTGGTTGGCTGTGCCCCGAACTAATTGATCCCTGGTCTCCCCCTTGTGAATGCATATCAAAGTTCATTTGTGATCTTGCCTCAAATTCTTCAATAGGAGGTAAGATCTCATTTTTCTCTTTTCTCGTGCTATTCATGTGGTAACTCACCTTGTTAGCTTCATTGGCATCGTGGGTTTGCTTCCACAAGTCATCTAGACCGTTACAATCCCTACCCATTTCTACCAATGTTTTAGGCTGAAAACCATCACTTGTCTCATCTGTTGTATTTGGTACTATGATAGGCTCTCCCCTAGACTCAGAGGAATTCATGAGTCTCTCCTTCATGTCTACTTGTTTCTCTAAAGTTGGTTTGATAGGGGTTGGAGCTGGTACTTCATGCCAACTTGCAAGTTTACCAAGCGGGTTTTTTATCAGGGATTGAGCTGTTTCAATCATCTTTCTACATGTCATTTCCAACCTCTGTTTTTCTATTTCAGCATATGGATAATTCATCCATCTTTGCTCTTGGGTTTGGTTGTTTTTTAGTCTGGCTTCGTAAGCTTTTAAAAGTGTGTCTAACTGCTCATTTACCTTTTCTGCCAACATTGGTCCTCCTGATCCTACACTTTTGGGTTCTGCTATTTCCTTGGGTACTATGGTTGCCGCAATGTGTGCGCTTAGACTAGCTAGATCCTCTAACCGCTCTAATCTATCCTTTGTGTGTTTTAACTCCTCGGATAGAGCCGTTTGCTCTCGTTCTTGCCTGGCTTTCATACGTGCCTTTCTAGCTTTCCAAGTGCTTCTATGATTCTTCACTTCTGAACTTGGGGCATCTGTTTTTGGCTCTTCAATTATGGGTTCGTTCGTCATTCTTTGAGCTTGGGCTCGTTTCACTGCCTGAATAGGTATTATTGTCTTGTTTTCTGACCCTCCACTGGAAGGCACTGCTTCCATCATGTTCAAGGTAGTTTTTGCTCCTTTGCTCGGGTTCTTAGGGCAATTAGGAAATAAATGAGTAATTCCACACTCGGTGCAATATGCGTTGACTCTAATGATTTCATCATGAGGATAGTCTCTTAGCCAATGGTCTCCACCACACTTGTAGGAGGGTCCCTTAGGTTGTTGAGGTGCTCCTTGAGCTCCTCTTTGATGGTATGCATGTCTCTACCTGCCCATGCCTCCATTGGCTATAAACAACAATGCTCGTTCATCCAAGCTATATCTTCCTTCTCCTGCTGCCTGTGCAGCTGTTGGTGGTCATGTAGTTCCCATCATGCTCCATGGTTCTGGCATTGAGGGTTCTTCCGGTGTATAATAGGTAGGATTTGCAGCATATCCATTGGGATCTTCATAATATGCATGCATAGGTACCAAAGCCTTCTCTTCTAGTTCGGTTATTGTTGGTGTGTATCTTATGCCGACTGGTTGTAATCCTGGTAAGGGTGGTTGCTACCCCAACACTGGTTGTGGTCTTTCTACACCTACAGGTCTTGGTAGGTTTCTTGCTTGATACCTAGGCATCGGTGGAAGTTGAGGAGATGTTACTTGAGCCTGGGGAGAATAAGGTCTCTCTCTCACATATCCCTTGTTATAATAACATTCCTCCGTCACATCGTTTGTCCATTTTTGTTCAATAGCACACCACTTTGGCTATTTAGCCTGTGGTTTGGCATATAGGTTAATCTTTTTTAGAACTTCTACAAGCTGCTCCTGGCTTACAGCTACTTCTCCTTTCGGTGTTGTCTTAGCCGACTTGCTTCCACTTTGTTGTGAGGATGAATGGTCGTCAAGTGAATTCACCCTCCTTGTAGGCCGCACAATTGTCGGTAAAGAGCCTCCTTAGTTAACTCATTTAACGTCGTGCTCCTCTTCATATGTAAGTCCTTCTCCAGATCTACATTCCTTAGTCCTTGGATAAATATAAGCATAAGTCTGGACTGAATTGGCAGTTCTTCCACAGGGTAGAACTTAACATATCTTTTTAGTCGTAGGGCTGCATTTTGCACAGATTCCCTATCTTTCTGTTTGAATTTATGGATTTGTGAGACTGTATTATGAGTTATCCCCCTTTGTGAGAATTCCTCAATAAACTCGTCAAACACCTCCTCCATAGACTCAAAGTCTCTATGCTCCACAGAGTCAAACCAAGTAGCAGCATCCTCCTCTAGGGTTAGTCCAAACCCTGCAAATTGCGTAGGGAATTCTAACACCTCTTCAGCTCTAATTACAGGCACAAAGGCTACTACATGATCCCTAGGATCTCTGTTTCCCGTGTATTTCTTGTTTACCCATTTTTGCACTTGAGAAGGTCTAATTCTACGATGGTCTACAAATCTCATCATTGGATATCCTCGTCCCAATCTATATACCTCGTCTGGCCTTCTGTAGTGGGCGGGTTCCTCTCCCAGTGGTGCTCCTAAGCCATAATTTCTAACAGTTCTTGCAAGAGATGGTTCATCTCATCGAACTCGTTCTATGGGTGGTCTTCCAGGTTCTATTGACCCTTGAGTTTTTGGTTTAATCTCGCCTTCATACCGTGAATAGAGTGGTGGTTCTTGTAAATCCCTTAGCCCTCATGCGGCTTGATAGCCATCTTAAATTTGGTTTTGTTCTAATGTTTCACTCTGTCTAAGCCATGCCTGCAATGATGGTTGGGTTGTTGGTTTGGTTCTGGTTGTTGAACATCTGTTGTCGGGTAGAATGTGAGTTCACGTCATACTCTTCTGAAAATGGATTTGTCGACTTGCTAGGGGTGTAGGTGGCCCTTAGCACTTCTTTTGGGGCATATGTTAATGCTTTTGGAACCGTTTCCTTTTCTACCTCCTCTAGGAGAAACCGTTTGTATTCTCGCCCGTACCTATCAACAAAAACAATATCCTTTCCTATAGTAATTTCATAAGAGAATAAGTAAAGAACCTTGTCTTTTCTTAATTCATTTGGGTAGGGTTCTTTGCAACGAAAGTAAGAGACTATTCCCTTGCTCTCATGCTTGTAAATTCCCACATTCTTGTTATAGGTTGAGACCTTGGTTGTTTTCTTATCATACATAAAAAGAGCTCCGGGTTGATCAATGTTTGGAGGCGGTTCTTGAGTTTCTGAAACCATTTTTCCTTTTGCCACGTCATCTCCATATCTATTGTAATCCTCAAGGTTACTAACTATCAGATAGTGGTTCCCCTTTTCGTCTCAGAATCTATCCCCATCATCATAGACTCAAAGTATTTCTAGTCTCTGAGCAGGTCTTTCTTCAATACAAATACACTTGCGTCCTCGATAGTCAGAATAAACTAGGGCTCCCCTCGAGTTTGTTCCTTCTAAGAAGATTACAGTGAACTTGGAATCGTTCAAAGGATTTAGGAAGGTGCTTCCTCCTGGCATTGGTCCTTCATTGGAGAAACCTCCTGAGTGTTGACTACCCATCATGAAGAAGGACTTACCTGATGAAGTGTCAGTATCACTACCCTCCTCAATAATCGGTACTAGTGGATCTAGCCTTGCCTGAGTTACACTCTCCTCGGTGGACACTAAGCTACCTTGATCACCTGCCACCTTTTGGTCTCTAAAAATGTGTTTTCCTGATCTTAAATTCATCAAACTTAGCAATTCAACTTAACACAAATCCAATCACTCACCTGGCAAAGGATCAGTTTCCGCATAACTTCTTGCTTTGCCGCTGAATATACCTCTACACAACCGTTTAATTTCGGCAATCGAATCAAATCATTTAACCGCTAGAGGTGTTTTTAGTAATGATTGGTATAAGTGGAGATTTAACACCAACCACTACTGTATCTTATACACTTCTGATGTTCTAGATTAGGTCTACTAATCTGGAACTGTACTTCCCTCGAATGTTGGTCAATTTACTTGAAAAGTGTTAATTCAATCTTTGCTCCGTCAGAAAGTCAAACAAGGTCCTAATTCACTTCTGAAAGAAGTTTTGGAACCTTCAAGTCAATTGGAACATCATTGTATGTCCTCAGTCAATTTTTCTCTTCACTAAGCCCATGTAGACATCCTATGCGTAGGATGTCTCCTACTCTGTCTTGCCTGGTTTTTGCACTATAGACTCCCCTTGATGTGTTGACTCCACAGCTATTTTTACTTTTTGATTTGGACACCTATAACCTGGTCAATGGATCAGAAATCTGTTCCAGCAGCCTAATGTTGGTCTGACCAGTTAAATCAACTCCAATTTGGATCAAAATTGATTAGGAGGCTTGCCTCAGGCTATACAACACCCTGCTATGCCCACGGTCAGTTTCTGGCTCCAATTTCATGCATTAGACATTCTACGCGTAGCATGCCTAATTGATCAAAATGGCATCAAATGCAAAGAATAGACTCCCCTTAAGGTTCTGATCACTTTGGTATGCTCAAATCAGGGTTTGGGCTGCTGATTCACACAAAACACATCCTACGTGTAGGGTGTCTTTTTGGCCTATTTGACCCCAGACTTGAGCCACAGCTTCCCCTTGATGTCAGCAACCCAGTGCTATGCTTAGATTTTGGTTTGGATTTCAAAAGACCCCAATTTTAGCTGTTCTAGCCCTTTTCAGTCAAAGATGCTAAAGTCTTCTTTTCACCCAATTGAGATGATAACTTTCTCAGTCACTCAATATATCATGCAAATCATGCTCATGCAGCCATCCTATGATTTTGGTCTTAAAATAATGCCTTGGCACAATTTGGGTAGGATGTCTAGCAATTTCTGTCTATCTGGCCTTATCCTGTCAAGATATGGTCAAATTTCCACTTTCCAGGTGAAAATAGGGTAAAACCTACCTTTTGAACACACTGGTCAACTCAAAATTTCAAAATTCCCACCAGATCAGCCTATAGACATCCTACGTGTAGGATGTCTCCTGGGTTAAAATTTATTTTATTTTTGACAGAAATGCTCTTGATGCTCTGTAGCTCTCTGAGAAACACTCACAGCAACTTTTTAACTTCACTTCAGCTTTCAAACACTCTTTTGCGTCTTTTACAACCTTGTGATGAACCTAACAGCAAGTATAACATGCATGAAGTGCTCTAGATCATAAATCATGATGTCCTACTTACCCTACTCCTACTCATCATGTGAAATGGTGATAATGGTGTTTCGGTTGCTTCCTGGCCTCTCTGGACTCTCAAGCTCTCCTTTCACCGCTTCTACCACTCAAACTCCTACTCTCTACACCACAACTCAACTAATACCTAAGTCTACCTAAGTCGAAGGATCCAGGCCAGACACACGCTCCTTAGACTCCCTCTAAGACCAAGAGAGTCCTCCACCCTCTAATCCTATCTAAATGTAAAACGAGACTCTGTCAAGCCAGAGAATACCTATCCTTAAGGGCTACTAGTCTCGGTCACCTACCTAGGGTTTTCGTCCTCGGTAGCGGCACTAATGTTGGCGGATACGCCGCGACGGACGTCAGCACAGCGACAACTCACCTAACAAGATTTGTCAGCTAAGGACGAAGCTCAACCCACAGGCGCATGGAAGCAAGCATAGGGTGTCAATCTACACTCGACCGACTCTCGACTAATTCCTACAGAGGTCTCTACCCAATGTCTAAGCTACAGCCTTCGAGAGTGCATAAGAAAAGGTTTCCTACAACGCTTCCAAGAGCCGAATACCCATCAAACGTTCTCGAAACGCCATAGAACTTGAAAGAGACCCTACTAACACCAATAGTCGCTCTCCCTAAGGTCCACGAACCAAAATCCCAACCCTAAACACCTACTGCAAAATCACGTAGGATGTCTAGCCAAAATTTGCAAGTCGTCGTTTCCGAAAACTAAAGTGCCTAATGTGTAGCTCTACTCAATGCGAATGCATGGATATGCTGAAATGTGAAAACGGATAACGTATGCTCACCAAATCACCAGATGAAGCTCGTAGGTTGAGCTCACAAAACCAAATCGTACGCCCGCAATGTAGGTATCGTCGCGTAGCTCTCGTCAAGGGAAACACGCTGCACTTCTCTGCACTTGATTCCGACCACCGGTGCGCACGTAGCGTCAAGATGAAGCTCTCACTCTCTCTTGTACATAGTACGCTCACTCACACATAGTATTTTTCCTTTAATGACAAAGGTTTTTTTCAATAAGGTCCAGTAAGCCAGTGCTTCAACAACCGAATTGGGATGTCATTTTTCATGTACATGTAGATGCTTCAGGACTGGTGATGGGAGCAATAAAAAGTGGTATAAATACCTTAAAATCTCAAACCCTAATGTTCCAATTTAACCATCTACTCAATCTAAATGTCAAAAATGGGATACAATCTAGAAACTTCTGTAAGCCCCAATATTTACAAAGGTGAAATGTCGGGTTTTCTCAATAAATGAATAATTACAAAAAATAATAATCCGCCGAGCAGTCATTTTTCGTAGGGTGTGTCCAGCTGCTAACATGTGGATACTTTTTGAAAGATGGGTACTTATTGAAGCACCCAAAACAAAGAAATTGAATGCCATTGAGAGTCTTGAATGATAAGAACACTCAAAATGAGCTTATGAAAAAGTTTCATGAGAGTCTTTATGCTTAACATAGAGGTGTTCGGTCCACCTTTACTAAAATGAAAGAGAGGTATTGATGGAGAGGAATGTATAAAGACTCTATCTCACTTTGTGGAGTCTTGTGAAACCTGTGTCATTGTGAGAGGTTGCACCCTACTTACACATTGGCCATGCGTTATAAGTGGCTAGTAGATCTAGTTACAATGCCATTGGGCTTATGGAAAATCAGATATATAGTTCTTGCAAAGAAGACTTAACCCACCAAGTTGAAAGTCATGCTCTAAGAACAAAAAGCACTGAAGGGATACGTAAGTTCCTCTTGGATGATGTAATTAGCTGTTATGGTTGTGTTGGGAAAATAACAAAAGACAGGGGTGAGTTGGATGCTGACAAAGCCTAGGAGTTTTTCTCTAGGTTGGGCATCAAACTTGCTCTTAGTATTGCATACAATTCTGACGCAAATGGTAAATCGCAGCATGGGCATTCTCCTATCATTAAATCTTTGGCTAACGCTTGCAAGGGCAAGATGGGAGAGTGGCCTAGGTTAATGCCTTATGCGTTATGGGTTGATTGTACAACTCGTAGCTCAGTTAGTTATTGATTACATGAATTTTGAGTTGATGTATGGTCAAAAACCTATAATGCCAATTGAGGATGTAATTCCCACATGAAATGTAATTGAGGATGTAATTGAGGATGTAATTCCCACATGAAATGTATTGCCTTGGGAGGATGGAATGAGTAGGGAATACCTTCTTGCTTTGTGCATACAATAGTTAGAAAGAAGGCTTCATGATATTGAAATTGCACTAGCACAATTGAAAGATGCAAGGTTAAAGAATGAGGATAGATTTGATAAGCAACATAGGCTCAAACCTAAAGCTTGTCTTGTTTTTTGGACTAGTTTTGTATTTTTATGATTTTTTTGTTGAAATTATTAAAGTCCAATGGCAACTTTGATTGAGTGGGTGGCTTGTATAACATACAACTATTTGTCCTTCAATTTTGGGATACTTTATACCCCATATAGCATACTATACAAATATGCTTAAGTGTTTCAATCGAACAAGAATAATAGCCATTCTAGAGTATGACAAATATTGTTTTGTCAAGATTGCTAATTTGATAGGCCAATTGTGTAAACTTTGTAATATATGATATAACCTTCAAATTTGTCTTTACATTTAGCATTTTGTACAGGACTCTAAACGTCATAATGCGGAACCCAATTTGTTCATGTTTGCTATTTTTTATTACTTCATCATTGTGCCCAAAATCCTCCTTAGTATGAGATTTATTATGCTTTTCACATGCTCCGTGGCTCCTTATGAATATAAAGATCCAAAAGAAACTGCAAAAACATGTATATAGTGACAATAATGAGCGTCACTATATAAAACATTGATGATAGCACAAGAGAATGCCAAAAATGCGCTTCTTTTGTACCTAGTTAGATGTCCCAACAAAATTTATAAGGCTAAAACACCCATTTGTTTTTATTACCAACCCATTGAAGTTAATGGGAAAACTCATATCATGGTCTATAAAAATCCTTAGTCTTCTCAATATGGAATCGACCATGAGAAATGGCTGTTTTGACCAAAATGCAATGGTATATCAACTTTGGAGGCTTGCTAGGCTTCCTGTGACCAAAAGGTGAGAAATTTCACAAGTTTCTCATTTTTCCCATAAGTAGTGGTTCTTGAACTATAAGCTCAAGAAAAGATTCTCCAAAAAAAAAAAGTGGATCTCCTAGGCTATTCGAATTTTCTTTCAAACCTAAAAAGACACTTTTATGTCTTTTTGCGTCACATAATGCTAAAAATCTCTCTTTGATAGAGTGCATCCTCCTCCTGGGGTGGGTCACACGAGGAGGAAGTTCCTAGCTGGTTCCTATGAGTTCTCTCCGACGTTCCTAGCATGTGGTGCATCAATTAGGTGGCCATGATGATGCCTATGAATGGCTCTTGCCCGATGATACGCGTCCCTTGTCCCGACCATGTAACATGGCTAATATTTGGAAGGGATAAGCACCTCCCCAGCCCTCTGGGCATGGTGTGTCAAAAAAAAAAGAATCAATCTCTCTCTGTCTCTCTCTCTCTCTCTCTCTCTCTCTCTCTCTCTCTCCCCCCCCACACACACACACACACATATATCCTTTCTGTCACCAAAGGAGACTTTGATTATCCTATAGTAGTGAGTCTTAAGTTCAAGACTTGTCAAACATATCTTCTCTCTTTCTATGTTCAAAATAACTTGAGGGAGTGTTTCTACTCCACAATCAAACTTTAGTGACACTGAGAAGTGGAAATTGAGCCTAAACCCAAAGGCATTTCTCCTCTTGTCAAAGTCTAGGGGAGGGGGGTAGAGGTTCTCAACCATCCATCTACACACCTTTCCTCGTCGGAATCACACGCTGTAGTGCATGGTTTGCCACCAGCTCAACAGGTAGAATGCCACCGGCCTCCTCCACCCTGGGTCCCCATCAACTTGTGCCACATCAACAACGGGAATGACACATAGCTCTCAGAAAGCATAATCTACTCAAAATTCATTGTCGCTCTGGAGGGAGTCACCTCAACTGTCACAGATCACTGCCTCGCCCCCTCGCCTTGGACATTTGATGGTCGAGAATGGTCGTTTAGTGACCATTCATGGCTCCTGGGCTTCGCCGGTCGCCCAAATTAAAACAGAGAATGGTCACTACGACCATTCCCTCTTTCTGTCGAGTCTTGCGACCTTACTTTTAAGTCAATGCAAAAGAAGAAGTGCCAAAGACAAGATATACATTAATTAAAATTTGACTTCCTTAAAAAACACAAAAAAATAATGAGTCAAAGACAAAAAAAAAAAAACAAAAGGAGAAATAAAAATGAAAAACGGAGACACTAAAAGAAATTTTGAAAGGCATTCTCTAATGGAAGTAAAAAATAATGTGCATTTGTTATTTGATGACTCTATCCAAACACAAATTAGTAAAGAGGAAAAGACACTCACATTTCCAGAAGAGAAAGAAAAATAACAGGTGGGCACAAAAAAAAACACTACTAAAATAACAGGTAGGAACCAAAAAAAAAAAAAAAAAAAACTCTACTAAAATATCGGACGACCTTTCAAATACAATAAAGACAAGCCAAAAAGAAAAGAAGGAAATTCCTAACAAAACCTTAACAAAATATTTAAGACGCAAAGCACAGACAGATGCAGCTAATTTGCAAATGGATAGCCAACAAGACTACAACCCAGCGCCGCCTCTATATGCAAACGTCCACCAGCAGGTTACTATACCCAGCATCCTCACTTTTAGCAATTTTGGAGTTTCTTATCTTGCACCCATCATTCTGATGTTCCCTATGTGCACGTATGATGATGGGGGCAGTACTGACGTGTACACAGTGAGAGGCGTAGGAGGGGTAGGAGCTCCTACAGGCAGCACGAGGAGAGGACGGGTGCAGTCAGTAGAGCCCAAGGGAGAGCAGTGAGTGGTGGGTGAGGGTGGAGGAAAGAGAGCCTCGTCGTGAGCTGCAACAAGGCGTTAGAGGCTAGAGCGTCTTACATATGTTTTGGCGTGAGAGGCTCTGTACGTGAGCGATGGGGGGAGGAGGTGCAGACAAAGGGTATAGCAAGGGCATGCGGACGTGAAGGGGGTAGCTAACGTGGAAGAGGGGGGGAAGAATATCCGCGCAGATCAAAAAATAATAGGATTTTCTTTAATCTGAATCCAGTAGTAGAGTATGTAGTAATATTACTACAAACTAGAATATCCTTGCGGATCGGAAAATAATAGGATTTTCTTTAATTTGAAGCCAGTAGAGTATGTAGTACTATTATTACATACTAGAATATTACTACATATTGTATGTAGTAATATTACTACATACTCTGCTGGCTTCATTTGAAGCCAGTATTACTACATACTCTGCTGGCTTCATTTGAAGCCAGTATATTCTAGTATGTAGTAATATTACTACATACTCTATTGGCTTCAAATTAAAGAAAATCCTATTATTTTCCAATCCGCTCGAATATTCTTCCCCCCCTCTTCCACGTTAGCTATCCCCTCCACGTTCGCATGCCCCTGCAGGTGCACGCTAGAGAGAGAGAGAGAGAGAGAGAGAGAGAGAGAGAGAGAGAGCACTATGCACCTCTGCTATACCCTTTGTCTGCACCTCCTCCCCACATCTCTCATGTACAGAGCCTCTCACACCAAAACATACATAAGATGCTCTGGCCTCTAATGCCCTGCTGTAGCTCACGACGAGGCTCTCTTTCCTCCACCCTCACCCACCACTCACTACTCTCCCTTCAGCTCTGTTGTCTGCACATGTCCTCTTGTCGTGCTACCTGTAGGAGCCCCCACCCCTCCTACGCCTCTCAATGTATACACCTCAGTACTGCCCCCATCATCATACATGCACGCAGGCCTTCAAAGCGTCCTCTTCTATTGGGGGAGAGAGAGAGAGAGAGAGAGAGAGAGAGAGAGAGAGAGAGAGAGAGAGAGATACTCCTCCCCTTGCAAGTGTAGCGCTTGACAGACAGAGAGAGGAGTTAGAAATGGGGCTTGAGCGCATAGGAGAGGGAGAGAAGTCGGTCCCTCAAGGTCGGTTAGAGTGTCAACTTGCCAAGATGCTTCTAGACTCTTCCATAGGAGTCGACTTCCACTTTCCTTTCAATTTCAAACATGCCTTTTACCCGATTTTTTGAAGATTGAATAGACATTCTTCCGATGGAGAGTAGGGAGAACTCGTCCCCAAGCTATTCAATGTCACAGGTTGTGTCCTTGCCTGTGCATTCATAGGAGCTTGCATGCCCTCTATTGCTTCCACCAACCGCAACCAGTTGTGGAGCAATTTCACCGGCACAGCTTTGCTTCTCATGACCTTCACCTTCAATATTACATACTACACAATCTACCCAGCAAGTGCCAAACCTTACAAAGATGTAAGCTTTCTTTTCCGCCATTTGGAGGTAGAGCTTGCTTGTTTGATTTCTTTCATACTAATTCTCAGCATCCAACCGTTAGCCATGGATGAAATGACATCAGATGTAGCAGCTTGTGTCAGGGCTGGAGTGCACTATCTGTGTAAGATTGATGATGGCAAGGACAAGCAATCTACAAAATGTTGCTTCAAGATCGCCTTCACGAGTCATACTATTAGCTCTCATTTTGCTTTTAGCAACAATGCTAGACATTGCAATTTACTCATCCTACACATCATTATATCTAGTGTCTTGTACAAATGTAATTATAATACTATTTGGATTCATTTGTCTCGGTCGCTGGCTGAGACTAGCCATGTGTGATAACCGACCCCTTTCATCGCTCTTGTTTGACACCCATCCATTCTACTGGCGCCGAACGGTTGTGAATTTAGTGCTTCACCAAGCAAGCCCGCATTGTCCATTACATCCCACCATTTGGAAGCAGATCATTTACATTCTCAAAGCCACGGTCCATTGTAGATTATATTTCATCATGCTCCTCTTGATTAGTCCCCTCTGTGGATTTATGTTGATCTGTGCAATGCTAGCACATAATGTGCCTACCTTGTTAGTTCGTATCTCAAAACCTCCACTGCTTGTGTTCATTTACTTGCCAATGTTTTTATTTTTGAGAAAAAGATCCTTCTATTAGTTAATGAAATAGCCCATAGGGCTACAACCACCTCTACAAGAGAGGGCTACAACAATCATGATGGGGAGACTCTGCCAATGAAAAAACAGCATATGCACAATGAGGAAAAATCAAGAGATGGGAGGAGAGAAAATCCACACAGGTGGCGACGGTAGTGCCATTTGAGCACACCCTAGACCATGGTGAAAAAGGGCCCAGGACGCCAAAGTCGAAGGAAATCCTCTCTACGCTCTCACATGCGGTCGGAGCTGCCCTAGAGTCTGCTCTAGCCAAAGATCCCCAACAGTCTCTGCTAGTGGTACAGGGCGAGCCTCGAAGATGCGGAAGCAACGGGCCAGCCAAATGAACCAGAGTGTCAGGCCGCTAATGAGCTCCCAACACTCCTCTCTCTCACTGCACCACTCCTGTGGAGTAAGCTCTATAGCAGGTTGTTCGACTCCCCTGCATCACTATCATCCTTTTGGTGGAGGATAGCTCAAACTGAAGTGTCGGGCCCATGAGAGTGGACCAAGAAATTTCCCTCAAGTGTACTATCGAGTTGTGGGAAGAGTTGGCGTCAGCCGAAGAACACGAAGCTACACTTGTTGTGCCAAAGGACAATCCCAAAGATAGTGGCGTTGACTCTCCACAAGATGGTCACAAGCTGCACATGCGGCCGAGAGACCTCTATGTACAAGCCAACTCCCAACTGCTATAGCTCTGTGTGCAACCTGTTGGGGTAAATCCCCATGTAGCCGGTTAGGCCAAGTGCCCGCCCACTATACTTATTCATTATGTACATAATAGAATAAGGGGTCTCATATGTAGAGAGTGAGTTTTAGCCCCTGCAAACACGAGGTCTCCTCTTCTCCTCTCTTCTTCATTGCTACATACACTCACACACGCTCTCGCTCGTGCACTTCAACTGGTATAAGAAAACAGGGATTGGGAGCACCATTGGAGCTCAGCGGGGAAGCAAGCAGAGAAGCAACAAAAACTGAGCATGTTTTTGCAGATTTTTTTTGGCCTACCAAAATGTCTTCATTCAAGCCGATTCCCTGATTTCGTGACCGGTTTTTTGTCCTCTTTGACTTTGCAGAAGAAAGTTTTCTCAATATCTTCACCAATTTTGAGATACGTCACTCAGACTGCCTGCACGTCTAGGGTACAACAGGTGCAGATTTTTATAGATCTGTTTTGACCTATAAAAACAACACATTTAAGGTCCATTCCCGCAATTCCCAATCATTTTTGCGTGGTCTACAACTTTGTAGAAGAAAGTTTCTGCAAATTTTGAGCGTTTTGGAAGATATGGGCTGACAAGCTGCAGGGTATTCGTTGAAAACTTGAAGATTATATATGCCTATTGTGGTGATTTGCTACATTCGGAGAGCTCGAATTGAGCTTTTGTCATTCTCTTGTTTTGCGCATTGATGTTTTGCTCTCAATGAAGAGAGTGTGGGTTGATATTTTCAACACATTTATGCTCATACCTTGAGAACACTTTGTGGATGTATGCATTCTTGTGGACTCTCAAGACTCAAGAGTGGATTCATCATAGGTTATGTGCATTGACTTATGCGATTAAGCTTATTTCGGAAAGTGTAGTGCATAGATTTGCAGAGAGTTTTGCAAGCATTTTTGGCATGATTGTGAGCTTACTTTTCAGCTGTTTTGGATACTCATTTGCTACACATCTGGTACATGCTTGATGCTCGTTAATTGCCATGTGGATGCACATGATGTGCGCTTTTTGGCAGATGATATTCTTTGCCTTGCAATGACATATGTGGGCTCATTTTCAATTTTTTTGAGCATCAATTTGTGCCATATTTTGGTTGGTTTGTATCCAAGTTTATGCTAGTATATGCCTCGCTTGTAGAGTGCGGTTGATACACTTTGTGTTTCGGATTACAGGATTATTTTCCACATTTAAAGAGTTGAGACTTTGGGGTAGCTCATGTATGCTTGAGTGCGGATTTTGTGCATGATTTGCTCATGGTTTTGAGCATGTTTATGTCATGTCTGGTTATTATGATTAGATAGCCAAATACTGTCGAAACTCTGTCGGATTTTTCTTGCGAGTTTATTTGTTTATGCGCATGGTTTGCAATCGTGTTTTGATTGCATTTGGCACTCAGTGATTGCTTTGCCATGATGTTTTGGCATCGCATTGTGAGAGTGTTTGCTCACTAGGTTATGTCATTTGACATACATGTGGTAATCTCTTCAGGAGGGAGATTGTTGATGATAGTTTCATCGATTACCACATAGTGCTCTTGGATTAGAGCGGGTGTTTTGGCATCATTTGAGCGGTTTTTCTCACTTTTTTGTTACATTGATCACCATATTTGTTGATACTTCTCTTAGACAGCTTATGCCAGCTTATGTTGTATTTTGACAGTACTTGGTGTATGAGTTAGCTAGGCTTTGGCTATTGTCAGTTGATCGATTTGTGCTCGGTCTTGTCACAGTTTATCGCCATGGATTTGGCATGTACATCATTTTCAGGGTTTGTGCTTTTGCATGATGCATTGACTCAGTTGGGCCAAGTGTTGTCGCTACATGGCATGGATGCTAGGCCAGAGTCTATGACTGACGATGAGTGGGAGGACTTGGATGAGCTTGCACGTTTGACGATCATGTTAAACCTTGGTGAGTTTGTCTATCGCATTGGTTTGGATGCATGTACAGCTAGAGACTTATGGCAAAGATTGTGCAATGCTTTTGGCACAAATGAGTCTAGAGAGATGCTTACAGTCAAAGGACGATCTTGCAGACATAGAGATGTTGTGTGTTGGCATTGTGGTCATACAGGGCATGTACGTAGGCGTTGTTTTCGATGGATGAGACAACGCGGGAGATAGCACAGGAGGGATGTTATCACTTTGGATGATGTGGGAGTAGATGTAGCGTATGTTGCTATGCATGACTGAGATGTCGCCTTTGCTTCCATGTTTATTCTTGACTTTCTTATGTCAGTTTTTGACGACACATTACCTTCACATTGGATACTAGATGTGAGTGCTAGATTTCATGTCACACCGAGTCGTGAGTGGTTTAGCACATATGCTCGTGGTATGCTTGGACATGTGTGTCTAGCTGATGGTTCAGTGCATGACATAGTTGGTGCAGGAGATGTCAAACTATTACTGCCGAGTGGTGCATCATACATGTTGCGACATGTACGATATGTGCCAGGTTGGACACATAGCTTGATCTCTGTGAGTCAGGTACGAGACATCGGATGCCAGGTAGTGCTCGACGAGCACAGTTTCAGATTGCATTGTGGACAAGTCATAGCTAGAGGTTCTAGTGTTGGCACGATTCATGCGATGCGAGTATGTCACGTACGAGATGGCACAGTCTTCGTAAGGACGCAACCATGCACAGAGATGAGGCATGTCTCCTTTGCAGATAGGTTGCATGATGCTCTAGCTTGTGAGCATGTTGAGCGAGTTGTGTAGACAGTTGTGTAGCAGGGCCTTTCATTCATGGATACGATGACGGATATGGATGGCTTGAGTGCTAAGGATTCAGTCGTGATTCAGCCATTCATGGATATGCTTAGGCCAGAGGCTGATGCATGTGAGTTAGAGCTAGGCATTGCTCTTACCACACAGGGTTCAGGATAGACAGATTCTCTTGATGCGCATGTGACATGCGATGGACACGAGGATGAATTCCAAGGATCGGAGTTTGGGTGTCAGGGTGATTTCCATGAGTGGAGTTCTGAGCCAGATTTGCCTGAGATAGTCAAATTGGTAGAGATTGCTAGGATTGCATCAGTATTCGGGAGTCTCGTGGACGAGATACTCATCTCGAGACCTGAGATTGCATTTGCAGTAGGTGCATTTGCAGTGGGAGCAATTAGTCATCTAGTGAGACTGACGTTGGTCTTGAGCATAGGGGTACTTTGCAATGTATGGTGAGATCCTTGCAGGATGTGTGCGGCGTTTGTGAGGAGTATGGTGTTGATCGCTCTATACTTTCTCCACAAAGGATAGTTCTGTTGTAGTTTTCAGGACCTTTTTCATAATGGATTGTGATTTTGGTACCTTGTCGGATTGCGACCAAACTTGGTAGGATTGTGCCCCTAGGTGTCCAAGACCTCCTCCTAAAGTTTCTTTGCATTTCGATTCCGTTCGAGTGCCGAAATGGCGTGATGACCTAGAGCTGTGAGAAAGGACATAGATAGATTTTCCTGATCATTGAGTGTTGGTTTGCTTGTTAAGCTAGTGTGTTTTCTTGTTAAGGTTCACTTCGTGAGATTAACGATCTCAGAGAGTCTCCGTGCCCCATCCGAGTCACTTTCCCGGAGTATTGACATTACCTTAGTGCTAGAAAGCTATGCTGCAGACGTCCGCCACGGCGACCCACTAACATTGGCGCCGTTGCTGGGGATATGATCCTTAGATGGTAAGTGAACTAGTGCATATTTAGAGTTCTCTTTTTTGAATATTTGTCTTCCATTCCATTTACACCTTAGCAGTGAAGCACCTAGACACGGGGTTTAGTGCTTGGTAGAGTCTAAAAGTCGAGAACTTGCTAGATCTATTCTTGAGAAGTAAAGAGTGTTGTGAGTGAGATAGCCAAAAGCATTTCATTCTTCGATTTTCTCATTGCTTTCAGAGTGTTGTTTCATTTTTCGTTTCGACTTTATTTTCTACCGTTCTGTTTGTTTTTGTTTCATGTTTCATTTTAGTACTTAGGAGTAGGGTAAGTAGGAACTACCACCATCAAAATTGGGCTAAAAGATTGAAGGAAAAAAGGGTGAAAACCATATTTTGACCAAAATGACCATAACTCTGAAATTGTGAAAAATTTGATGATAGAGATCTCAAAAGTGATCCAAATTCAAAAATTTAAGGGCATCAGAATACTGTATAGAAGCAATTTGAGAACTTTGGTCAGATTATGTGGAGGAACATGGATCGCGATCCATGTACCCCAAAAAACCATTTTTGGTGAAAAGTGACCAGTTACAGTGTACATCATTGGGAAACTGCTCTGATCATGTTTGCTTGAAAGAAAAACTCAAAAATCACTTCAGAATTGGCTGTTAGGGCAAAAACAGCAAAACAGGCATTTCAGACACAAAATTGGGCAAATCTTGAGATTTTGGGATCAAATTTAAAAAGGGGTAAGATTTGGCTTCTACAGGGCATAGAACCAGCATAACAAATTTCATGAAAAAATGTTGTCAAACATGGATCACGATCCATGTACCTTTTTGACATTTGGTGCTAATATTTGACAAGTACATCCCTAATATCATTTGGAACAACTTTGACAAAAGGGGGCATATCAAAAAATTGAAAAAAGTTGGTCAAAATAGCTAAATACAGAAACTAGTCAAAAACCGAAGGGCAGACAGAAAAACTCACTTTTGCCTAGGAAAAAGTTGTCTAGATTCAAAAAGATTTGGGGAATAGTGTCATCATAACATGGACTACAAGCTGACCAAGTTTCATGTCAAAAAGTGGTCAAACATGGATCGTGGTCCATGTACCTCATGAAAAAAATATGAAAATTTTTTGGCTGAGATTTGAGCAGTATGTAGCTGGTATCATTTGGAACAACTTTCCCAAAAGAACCAAATGCAAAAAAATTGTAAAAAGTGATCAAAAGAGCCAAAAACAGAACATTGTCAAAACTGTCACATCAGACTGTAGAAGTCAGCTTTGGTTGGGCAAAACTGATCCAAATTCAAAAAGATTTGTGGAGCAGGCTACAAATATCATAGCTATCAGTACACCAAAAAATTAGATCCAAAAGTAGTGGAACATGGATCACGATCCATGTTCCCCTGAGAAAGTTTTGGACAGAAACTTTTCCAGCTTGTAGGTGAGACCATTGTGAACAAAAGTCCCCAAAGAAGCATTGTCAAAAAAGTTCAAAAAGTGGGTGAAAAGAGCCAAAAACTATTCAAAGAGGAAGACCCTAAAACAAACTTAGGGATTGATTTTTGCCTGGCCTAAACAAGTCCAAATCACACAAAAACCACATAGCCAGCATCAAGAGACCAAGGGGAAGCTATGTGACAAGTTTAATTACCATCTGACACAAAGGTACATGGATCGCAATCAATGTTCCTTTGTCAGAGACTGATACCACCATAGCTAGAGGACATCACAAGGAGTCTAGTGGTCTTTTCAAAAGTGAATTTGGATATCAAAAACCTGTCCAAAAGCCCAGAACTGCAAAGTACTCTGAGCAAGTGCCAGAACTAACCTAACTTTCAATCTAGAGATCCATTTTCAAAAATTTTGATACTATAGGACCTCCTAATCATGCTGATTCTGATGGTAACCAAAAAAGTCAATTTGGGCTCCAAACATGCATTGCAATCCATGTACCCATAGTGACAGCTTAACCTAAAACTTTCCAAATCAGTAGAGCATACACAAGGAAACATATCCCCAAGGCCAATTTTGGAAAAAAATTGAACAAATTTGGGTCAAAAGGGAGCAAAATAGGTGATAGACTAAAAACCGCAGTGTAGACCTAGTGTTGGACATTTGACCTATCAAACCAAGTCCAAATCCAAAAAGATTTTAGATTTAGTTGTTACCATATACATGTGGTAGTGATGTGTGTGAACACAGTAGGACCGCCGGGGCATTTTTTCCCTCTTTAGGAGGTTTTTTCCCCCGTGCATTGTATATACTCCCATCACTCTAGGGCTATCTATCTTTCCATTGCACACTAAGTAACACACTCTCTATGGTGTGCATTGAGCTTCCTTCATCTTCTCCAAGATGTGTGTGTTTCTCTGCAACCCTAATTCCAACAATTGGTATCAGAGCAGGTCACGTCCTCCCGGGCTTAGTCGCCAGCTGCTCCAGCACACACTTGCTCACTTTCTCCGATTTCAGTGAGCTTTGGCAAGCGTTTGCACGTCGACAAATATGTTGGGAGATCTCGTAGAGCTTGGTCTGCTTAGAATTTTGATTTGGGCTCATTTCGGCCTCCATTTCCACTACAGGCAGTACTGCACAGGCTATTTCGTCATTTTGTGCAGAATTTCTGTCAGTGCCGTTTTCTGCATAACAGGTGCCTTATAGTCTTCTACGGTTTGTGCCATATAGCACGTGTTGTTCCCGCTTTGTTTCTCCTATTTTTGGGCAGTTTTCACATCAGGTGCAGCATTTACCATAGCTGACAACCACAACACAGATGTGTTCAAGATGTTTTCTGCTGAGGACAGGTTGGATGGGGATAACTACCCTATGTGGGCTTATATGATGCAACATGTTCTTGTGTCAAAGGTTGTCTGGAACATTGTGCAGGGCATTGATGTACGTCATGGTTCTGAGGATGTAGGCGATGTTGAGGATGTTGCCGGTCTTGCTGCAAGGATTGCAGCTGTTAGAGTTGTTTACCTACGGCAGAACAAGCTCGTTGGGATGTTAAGGATGTGCAAGCTCGTGCATTGATTGTGTTGTCTGTGAAGCGCACCATTGTTCCTCACATCCGTTCAGCAAAATCTGCAAAACAAGCTTGGGATATTCTAGCAGGTCTTTATGCAAGCTGCAATGAGGCTAAAATTTCTTTGCTGCGTAAAGAGTTGGAGTCAAAGATTATGCATGAGGAAGATGATATGGCACTTTCCTTGCTAGTGGCAAGGATATCAATGAGCAACTAGGGAAAGTCATTTCAGACAGTTCCTCGTGTAGACTGTTCTTGATGCCTTACCAGATTCTTACGAGGATTTTGCTAGTACTTGGAGACTTATGACCCAACGAAATCCAGAAGTTGTCAAGTTTAATGCATTATGCACATTACTATTGCAAGAGTCACTTTCCAAAAAAACAGAACTAGGTAGCGTGCAGTTGAACAGGCTTTTATTGCTTCTCAAAGAAAGGGTGGTAACAGTAATGCAGCCACTTCTTATGGTTCTGCTGCGAGTGGCAAAAATTCTATTCCTAATGCTTCTACTGGCAGCAATTCAAATGGAAATTCTGGTGATAAGGGCAAAAAGAAGATGCGTTGCCATTATTGTAAAGCCAATGATCACTTGATCAAGTCGTGTCCTAAGTTGAAGGCCAAAGAGGCTAAGAAGAAAGAGGGTGGTTCCACTGCAAATGCTGGTTCCACTACAAATGCAGCCATTTTTGAGTCTTCTGTGAAAGGAGACTGTAATGCTGATGTTGATGCAGAATGGGCTTTTAGCGTAGAGTGCACTTACAATCTTGTTGTCCATGATGCATGCTTGTCAATGCTGCAGATTCACATGTGTGGTATTTCGACAGTGGTCCTACAAAGCACATTACCTCACATCGTGAGTTGTTTACCTCTCTCGAGTCTGTCCCTCGTGGGAATTCAGTCACTTGTGCCAACAATGCCTCTTATCCAGTTCAGGAAGTTGGAAAGATTGTGCTTACTACTGCTAATGGCAGTTCTTTCACACTTGTTGATGCACTTTATGTACCTGGGATCAAGAAAAGTCTATTGTCTGTATCCGCACTTGCTAGACTTGGAGTTGTAGTCAAATTTGTGGATGACAGATGTACAGTTCATGATCTCAGTTTTGGTGATGAAATTGTTGCATCTGGCCTTTTGTGCCGTGGGTTGTATAAGCTCACTTTGTATGACAAGTGTGGAGAAAATTTTGCAAATGATGTTGTAGATTCAAGGGCTATTTCAGATGCAAAACTTTGGCATGCACGCTTTGGTCATCTGAATTTTTCCAGTTTGCTGCATTTGCAGAAATTTGATATGGTTGCTTCTTTGCCGCCTCTTGAAGCACCTGTCAAACATGTTTGTGAAGGTTGTATTTTTGGTAAGATATATGCAGCGTTCTAAGTTTCCAAAGGATGGTTCAGTTCGGGCCACATGCAAGTTGCAACTTGTGCATAGTGATGTTTGTGGGCCATGCAAACTCCGTCCTTAGGCAATTACCTGTACTTCGTGACTTTCATTGATGATTACTCCAGGCATGCATGGGTATTTCCGCTTAAAGCAAAGTTTAAAGTTTTTATGTGATTCAAATAATTTCTGGCTATGGCTGAAAATGTCTCGAAATGTACTATGGGCACCCTCCGTTCCGATCGAGGGGGGAAGTATATGTCTCATGAATTTAATGCATTTCTGGCTAGTCATGGGATAAAACACCAATGTACATTGCCTTATACACCTCAGAAAAATGGTGTTGCTGAGAGGAAAAACAGGTCACTGACGGAAATGGCACGATGTATGGTCAAAAGTCAAGCTTTGCCGCATTCTTTTTGGCTTGAGGCCATCATGTGTGCCACTTATGTACTTAACAGGTGTCCTACAAAAGCTTTGCAGTCTATTACTCCATATGAAGCATGGCATGATAGAAAGCCTTCTATTGAGGACATGCATGTTTTTGGTTATTTGGCATATGCTTTGGTGCCACAAGTGCCGCGTAGAAAATTGGATGATAAGGCTATCAAATATATTTTTGTTGGTTATAGTGCTGAAAGAAAATGTTACAGGTTGTATCATCCACAAAAAAAACGTATTCTGGTTTCTCGGGATGTAGTGTTTGTGGAAGATTTTGTTCAGCCTTTGGTGTCATGTACTGGAGACAGTAATGTAAGCTCACAGGACATTTATGACACTTTGTTGCCTCTTTTCAGTGGTGGAAATATGAATGTAAGTTCCAATGAGGCAAATGTACAGCCTATGGGGGTTTCTGAAAATGTTTTAGATCAGCCTATTACTGATGCAGATGTACATGATGTACTTGATGAGGAAAGGGTTGAAAATGAGCAGGCTAGAGGTGTGCCAAAATGGCTAGTGCACACTTTGCGTGACAGTAAATTGGATGCACCTTTGTCTAGTCGTACTCGTTCAGGCTCTCTCCATGCATCTTATGCATCAGATTGTTATGCTTTGGTTGTGTCTAGCTTACATGATGTTGAGGAGCCTCTGCCTTTTGATGAAGCACAGAATTCAACAAATTGGATGGCTACCATGCAATCATAATATGATGCACTTATAGAAAATGACATATGGACTTTATGTGATTTGCCTCGTGGCAAAAAGGCCATTGGTACGAAGTGGGTTTACAAGTTGAAACGCAAGCTGGATGGTGAGATCGATCGCCATAAGGCTCGACTTGTTGCAAAGGGTTATGCACAGCAAAAAGGTAGAAATTATGAAGAGACTTTTGCTCCCACTTGTTGTATGACTACTGTGCATTTTCTGTGTGCATTGGCAGCTCATTTTGGTTGGGATGTACATCGATCAGACATTGTTACTGCTTTCTTGAATGGTGACATATTTGAGGAAGTTTATGTAACGCAGCCTCGCGGTTTTGTCATAAAAGGACAAGAGGACAAAGTGTGCAGATGTAAGAAGGCTTTGTATGGGTTGAAGCAATCTCCTCGTGCTTGGTATGAGAAAGCTGACACTCATTGTATGTAAAGCTTGAGGGTGATGTACTTCTCATTGTGGTTCTTTATGTTGATGAATTGCTGATCACTAGACCAAATGAGAGACATATTGCTGAATTTAACGCTGATTTGAATGCTACTTTCAAGATGAAAGATTTGGGGTTGTTGCATCATTACTTGGGTATACAGTTTAAGCAGTGTGATGGTGGTATTGCCTTGTGTCAGAAAAGTTACATAGAGACATTGCTATGTAAGTTTGGACTTGAGGATTGCAAACCTATTGCCACCCCCATGGAAACAGGTTTGAAGTTGAGTCTACATGAGGCTAGCGATCCTGCTGATGTCACTCTTTACCAAACTGTTGTTGGCTGCCTCATTTATGTATGCAGCACGAGGCCAGATATTCAGTTTGCAGTCTCACAGGTCAGAAGATTTATGCATAGCCCAGGGTCTAAGCATTGGCAGGCTGTCAAGAGGATTTTCCACTACCTTAGTGGCACTTTACATCTTGGCTTGTTTTATCCCAAGGGGGGATCATTGCCGCCAGACTTACATCCTTTTTCGGACTCATATTGGGCTGGTTGTTTTGACATGCGAATTTCCACAAGTGGTTTTTGTTTCATGCTTAGTACTTCATGTATATCATGGTTGAGCAAGAAGCAACCTACTGTGGCCACTTCGAGTTGTGAAGCTGAGTACAGGGCAGTCTTCACAGCTCTGGTTGAGTGTGTATGGCTCAGACGCCTTATGGCTGATTTGGGTGTTGGATAGGACACTGCCAACACTATCTACACTGACAGTCAGAGCGCATTGGTAGTTGTGAGGAACCCAGTTTTTCATGCTCGCACAAAGCACACTGAGGTGCATTACCACTATGTCAGGGAGAAGCTCTCAGCAGGAGAGATCAGCTTGGCTTATGTGCCAACATAGGACAACCTTGAAGATCTTTTCACAAAGGCATTGTCTCGTGAGAAGCTTGAAGCTTTCTGCAAATCTTTGGGCTTACTCCCCTTTGTGGATTGATCCTGTCCTTAGGGCATGGCACTTCCCTTTACTCATGTGCCAGTTCTCGTTCACCGCATCACTCTAGGGAGGATTTGTTACCATATACATGTGGTAGTGATGTGTGTGAACACAGTAGGACCGCCGGGGAATTTTTTCCCTCTTAGGAGGTTTTTTCCCTCGTGCATTGTATATACGCCCATCACTCTAGGGCTATCTATCTTTCCATTGCACACTAAGTAACACACTCTCTATTGTGTGCCTTGAACTTCCTTCGTCTTCTCCAAGCTGTGTGTGTTTCTCTGCAACCCTAATTCCAACATTAGTTTGTGGACATAGTCCTGAACAAAATCCTAAGAGATGAAGTCCAGATGTGGTTGAACATGGATCGCGATCCATGTACCTCCACCTCAGAATTTGCTGAAAATTGGTATATAGCCTGCACATGACCTTGTCTACAGACAGTCAAAATTTGGAAAAAAAAAATTGACAGGGAACATGGATCGCGATCCATGTACCTCATCATAGTTGGGGTATTTGAGTTACTGATCTTGTAGACATACTTGAGGACATCCCAAATCTCAAGTTTGAGCTAAAAATGCCTTCTTGAGACCAAGATACAAGCCAAAGTTCCTGTGTTCTAGTCCTGAGATTGTTTTGAGTGTTGTTTCAAGTGCAGTTTACTAAAATTGCTCTAACTTTTGATAGGCAACTCCAAACTGAGTCAAGTATAGCTAGGAAGAAAGCTTGCGGACAATAGCACGCACCTAGACTTTTAGAGCTGAAATTTTCTAGGTTTTCTAAATCCAAACTTTTAGAGTACCCAAAACCAGTTTTCATAGACCAAAAAGTCACAAATTCGTGACTTTTCAGAGACCTTACCAGGGGCAAAAAGGGATAAGTTGCAGTAAGCCAAGCTGGTCTTGTCAAGTACTATCTTGAGAGATTTGACTGAGCCTTGACCATGACAAATAATCCACCACCACGGTTCTCTACTCCACTCAGAGACATGAAAAATGATGCAATGCCGACAACAATGGGATTGGGAGAATACCTAGAGGAGAAGCATCCACTGATCAACAAACGGAATGTGAGATTCATCAAAGCCAATGAATCCATGAGAGTGCTCACAGATTATGCTCATGAGGGCTTATATAGATTCACAAACGGGGATCTATACATCTTCTATAGGTGTGTAGAGCCCAATGCTAGAGATTTGACCACCCATAAGAATCTCTATGCGTTCATGTATACAGATACTCACGGAGTGCAAGTTTTGATGGTAGATAAATATGGAAGAGAGTACAAATTTGTCAATCCAATTGACCTAAAGAGATACACATACAAGGGTACTTCAATCTCTACTTACTTTCATCCAAAAACGATGCCAGAGTACACATTAGAGAGGATTCCACCAGGATTTTCTCCAAGAATAGAGGAGAGGACGAGATTCGACTTTCCAAGAGACCACGAATTGGTTAGATTAGTGACCGGAACCACAACGTTTAAGACCATATCAAGTGGCTCAATGTGTCAAGACAAAGTACAGTGGGTCAGGGAATCCATATGCTTATGTCTCACTCTTCAAACAAGAGCTGAACAGATTGCGGATTACCATACTCAGTATGAGGGATTTGGATTGACATTAGAAGGAATAGCCTTGTCTTGGTTCTAACCATTGAACAGAGATGATTTTCTAAACATAGCACAACTCTTACAAGATTTGTAGAGGAGTTCTCGAAAAGGGGAATCAAACACAACATAGTGTCCCAAATCTACGCTTTTAAACAAAAAAAGGACAAAAAAGTGAAGGAATCTCTGTTTCACTTCAAATAGTACATAGACAGATCTCTTCTGAGAGAGCTACCGCAAGATGAGAGATTATCAGTTCTCTTCATAGAGGGCTTGGTGAACAAAACTCTCAAAAAGGACCTACATCTAAAAGGATGCATGACGTTTGAGAAAGTCACTAGAGAAGCTCTATATCTAGTTGAAAATTGCAAGGCCTACGGAGAGGTGACTGAAGATACAGACAACACAACTAGTAGTGCCTCATCTCTAAAGAGAAAATCAACAACAAAGAGAGATGTTCAAACTCCTTGGGAACCAATCATTGATCAAGTGATCGAGGGGGTGATTAGAGGAATAAATGAAGGCTGCAAAGAGAACCTAAATGTACGACAGCCTCAATTGAGATGTAATACTTGTGGAGGGGATTACCCCACTCCATGGTGTAGCACTCAACCGAAGCCACAACGTGTGCTAGAACAATAACCACCTCTTTTGAATGATGGTAGATTTGTAGTCAACTATGCTCAGCCAACATATGTTTCAGAACCCGTGAAAAACCAGTATTCCATGGATACAAATACGCTCATGTTCATAGCCAATCAGGAGTATGGTTCAAAGAACATCCTTACAAGGCAAGAACAAACATTGGCTGGATCACCAGTTGTGAAACAAGAAGGTCCATGCTATGAGTGTGGAGGTGATCATTGGGCATGAAGTTGTCCAACAAGGGTTCACAAATAGAATTATTTGGATTATGTGAACGTTGTGGGATAGACCATCTACGCCAACATTGTGCTAAAAATCTAGACTAAAAAGGGAAAGCAACAATGAATTTTATAGACGTGATGCCTTCTTCAAGAGGATCAGAGGTAGAACCCACCATTCCTTTAAATGTGATGACTCAAGCTCAAGCTCAAGAAGCTACTAAAAACGCAATCTTTGAGGAAAAACCCACATTGCCTGTTCAACCAGAATTTGAGAACATATCGGTGATAACCTTATGAAGAAGTTCATGGAAAGGCAAACGAGACAAAATGAAAGCGAAGAGGCTGAAGGAGAAAGAGGCTTTGGAAACTGAACTGAATCAAACAAGAGAGTATCTTAAACAAGAGCAAGAAAGGAACAACAATGCAAAGGGACCTAAAGAGTCAAAGACTAACTTGGGAGATTCAGTCTTGCTTGACAAAGTCTTTGAACCTTTGGATGCGATCTTGAAAGCTTATGATGCTAGGTTAAAGGACAACCAAACCCAAGAGGATAGATGGCTGACGTATCCTCATCCAGGGTATGAAAAAGAGAGGTTGCAAATGTGCAAGGAGCTCATCTAGAAGGCCCAAGCTCTTATGGAACCAGTTCCAGATGCTCCCGAAACGGAGGTGCTAATCCGCGAAAAAGCCCAGAAAATGGAAAGTCGTGGTATTGTAAACAAAGAGGAAGAGCCGGTAGTTGAGGCACCTTTAGATACAAGGGAAGTAGCCAATACCACAGATGGGGTGGGCTCACAAGCAGTGATGCCTATTCCGGAGGTAGAAGAACCGTGGCCACAATCCTTGTGGGAATCAATCAGAAACCGAAAAGATGGTAGTGCTACTTTACAGTCAGAACCTATCCCTGAGGTAAACATGGATCACGAATTTTTCTCAGGAGATATACGATCTCTATACGGGGATGTCGGATCTGTCGCATCTGAAGGGAGTAAGCCACACTCTCTAAAGACTTTGAAATCTTTCATAGGAGAACACGAGAAAAAATCAGAGGTTAAAATGGTACCTTCTCAGTGGAAAGCCACACCAAAAATGATGGATACCAAGAGCTTGCATGAATTGATGTCTTCTCCTATACAATGCACACTTTATCTCTCAGAATTACTAAAAATTAGACCGCATCTATGGGGCCAAATGGACAAAATCCTGGAAAAGATGGGCTTGAAAATCCCTTCACATGAACAACTTGCAGACAAAAACATGGATGACACCTTGCCAAAGAAGCCACAGACAAAGCCAGTACCAGTGAATAAGGTGGGTGACTACTGTGAAGGAGAAGAAGGAAACACCACCTTACCACTCGAGTACAAAGGAGTGAGTACGGTTGCTATATTAGATAGTGGGGCAGGAATTGCAACCAAAGAAATATGAAAAAAATAGGGAAAGCCTGCTCTTACGAAAACTCGAATGAAACTGCAATTAGCGGATGGATACATGGAGAAACCGATTGAAATATTAGAACAAATCATTGTATCCTTGTGTGGCATCAAGTATGAGCATACCTTTGTCAGAATGAATTTTGACAAAAGCAGCAACTTTGATATCATATTGGGCAGACCATTCATGCGTCAACTCAAAATGGTACAAGACTAGGGCTATGACTATATCTACTTAAGACACAAAGAAGTCACTACGAAAATTAGTGTCAAAGATCATAGTTATAGAGATGTAGTGCAAACCCCAAGGGAAGACTTAAACTCCATGACTGATTTGGAAAGAAAAGCGCATATTTGGATGTACGGAGCTCCTGAGAGTGGAAGTCTTAGAAAAGAAGATTGCATCCTAGAGCATTCAGTAGAAGATCAGGCATATGTACCACAACCATATCCATAGGAGTTATTTGAACCTTTTGGATGGGATCAAATATTGGCCAGTCTTGATGTTTGCATGAATGAGGTGACCCTGACTAAATTTTGCGATGAAGATGGCTATGATATAACTCCCTTATTTACGATAAAGGTGTTAAAGGAAGCTAATGAAGTTTGTGAGTGTGAAAGCAGAAAAGTTGAGATAGATAGCTACGACCTGGAGCATGGTTCCAAGGTGCAAACAAAGAAAGCAGAGCAACCACGAGACTGTGTCATCATTGACATACCTGAAGAATCAACAAAAGCTAAGAAGTCGACTCCACAAAAAGCACAAATGAAAGCAATAGAAGGAGAAAAGTTTCCAAATTCAACTGCAAATCTTCAACAAACGCAAGATCAAAAGAAGAACAAGGATATGAGAGAAGATCAATTGTCTTCTACGACAATCAAATTCAGCATGTGCGGAGAAACAGGACTCAAAATCACATGGTTCAACTGTGATAGATCCAAAAGCAACAAAGAATATAATGACTTATGGAACGTGGATCATGATGGGAAAGCCACCAATCATCGAGCTAGAGAAGATCACGTACACAAGTTCAAAAATTCCGATTCTTAGCTTTGGAGTGTCAGAAGTTGTAATCAAGGTGAGTACCGGGGAGTACAAGGATACCTTCCATGTAATCGACTCCCATCACATCAAAGAGAGTCTGGTCCTAACAGAAAGCTGGAGGAACATCTTCTTTTGACAAAAATCAAAAGCTTCAACAACAAAAATGGTAAGACTCCATGAAGCTTCTCAAACCCATGCGGAGAAGAAATTGCCAACCATCACGGAAAAAGGTAAAGCAAAGGTAAACACTGAGGTATACCAACCTCGCAAGACGACTTTACCTGCAACGAGCCTACATCAAACTTCCAACAAGGCTTCTACATCAAGAGCCAAACCATCAACAATGCAATGGAAACCAAAGCAAAAAGTCTATCAACCAAAGTTTCCATCGCAAAAAAGAATACAGAAGAAACCAAAGAATGTCAACCAAGTGTTGGTATCCAAAGAGCACATCAAAGTCAAAGATCCAGTTTGGATACATGAACCACAAGTTCAACCACAACAACAAAAGGTGATAGGGTGGGTAGCATCAAATGAATCAATCACTGCTCAAGATTACTTCCAAGAAAACACTAATGTTTGAGCCAAAAAGCCTAAATTAGCATCCTAGATCTACTCGCCTCAACCAAAGAGTTCTACAAAGAGCAAGACGAGCTATAAATGCAAGACAAACAACTCAATCAGGAGAAAGAACTACCACAAAAGAAAAAAGAAAAAATCAAAGAAACAAGGAATGCGACAAGTTTGGGTACCAAAGTCATACCTCAAACAAGGTACCCAAGCTATAAAACCCAAACAGGTGAAGCAACGGATGATTCTAGTGAAGCTACTTGAAGCACAAGGATTTTATGAGGGTAACACTCAAATATGGTTACCAAAAGTTGTAGCTCAATCTCAAACACCCAAGAGAAATGCAGCACAAGCTTCTATCCAAAGGCAAGCAATGACAAACAAAAGCCAATTGCAACCAAGGCTGCTGCAATCTATAGATGGATACCTCGTCATCAACTACAAAATCAGGTCTTTTACAATAGAAATCATTAGATCTCGATACCAAAGCCTAGTGTCCATCAAATCATCAAGCAAAAGAAGCAAATGCAAAAGACGGTCACATACGGACCAAAGACAAGGTGGGTTCCAAAATCGCTTTTGGAAACTCGATCACAGAGAACCCACATCTTGATAATCGCTTCTCATGGGAGATAAAGCAAAAGCTACATCAGCCCCTACCAGAGCTGAAGGACTTATTTCACAAAGCAGTGTGAACATACAACAAGCAAGTCAAGAGGAGCCAATATATGTCAACCTACTCGACACAATGGTGGCATCAAAAGACCAACATAACGGAAAAGGTCTAAATTTCCAGAACTTATGGAATTGGGTTTCTGGCCTTGAACAGGTAATTCCAAGTCGCCATTAAAAACACATGGCATAAAAGTCAGAGTCAAACAACTGAGCCCCTAAATGAGCAATGCGTTAGTCCCAAACCTTCATGTAATATTCTCTGTGGTTTAAGAGTCTGAGTTATTTTAGGTACTGCTCAAGCTGGAAGAGTTGAGCATATTTATGTTGTGTCGCTCATGCTAGTATAGATGAGCATAAGAGTCGAAGTCATTGTAGTATAATGGTAAGTGAAGGAGGAAGTCCAAAAGACACTCACGCACTCAACACAGTGAGGAATGAGTGGAGAAGCTTCTACATCAAAAATACTTCTTGGAAACGTGGAAGCTATTGAGACGTCCTTTGATGTCACATGTGCTACATTTGTTCCTTGAAGTACCCATCATCTCCATCTCCATCTCCATGTCACATGTGTTACATTTGTTCCTTGAAGTAACCATCATCTGCATCTCTTACACTGCATGCTTTTGTTCGATAAATTTTCATATGCATATAGAGTGTCCCATAATTGGCACTTGCATTAGACACTCTTCCTTTGTTTCTCCAATGCACTCACCTTGCATGACAGGTACTTCAAGTCCAAATGCTCAACTCCAATAAGAGTGTATACCAAAGTCATTTTTTTTCCACCAAGTTTTTTCCCTTTGGTCAGCCAGGTTTTAAGACCCTAATCTAGAAACTCTTATCATCAACTTCTTGTATATATTCCTTCTACATCAACAATAAGGAAATAGCTACCCAAATCAATCGACAACGACTTGGAGCAAACATAGCAGGTTTCCATATGCTTATCAAGAGCATCTTTCATCTTCAAGGGTGACAACAAATCTCCATCAAACAATGGCAAGTCAAAGAAAGGCATACAATGACAAGCAATGAAAAATTCAGCAAGCGAGCTATCCACAACAATCAAAAGTAGCTCACATAGTGCTTCAACATTGGCTAACTATTGCAGACAACTCAAATTAGAGTGGACATGGAAAGAATACCCATCATAAAGACCACGCCACAAAGAGGATCGGTTCTACAAACTCAAAAGCATTAAAATCCTTCTTCATGGTGACCAAGACTGGCAATAAGAGAAGAATACGCAACAAGAACAAAAGTATCCTCAACAATTAAGCTCAAATCACGTATCAACAACATGACAACTATGAATCACTCAAGGAAGGGGGGAGCGTCATCCACGACAAAGCACTTCCCAAGCTGAAGTCCAACCTTGAAGACAAAGCTAAAGACAACCCTATGACAAGACTGCACAAGATCGTGTCAAGGGACGACATAAATTAGGAGGGGGAGAATGTTTGAGGACACATCAAACGGGCACTCACCTTACCGGACACATAGCCGAAAACCAGATTTGTACTCTATTATTTTTCTGAGCTAGCGTAGTAATACTCTGTGTAATCCTGATTACAGAGTAGTGGATCAATCCCCTTCGTTGTAATGTTGTAATGATATTTGTAAAGGCCCATGTGAGTCGGCCACTGACCATTTAGAATGCCCTAGGTATAAAGGTCAATAACCTTAATGTGAAAGGAGGCTTATTTTTAGAAGAAGAAGAGAGCTCTGTTGTACGTACGCTCAAGCTACGAACTGCTCCACCTTGTAATCATCACAACTAATGAATGGGTAATCAATTTTCAATTCCAAAACTTGCATTGTGTTTCTCTCTCTTTGCTCTTTCATTCTAGTGTCAGTTTTGTTGTGGTTCGTGACTACGTGTCTGTGAGGTGTAATTGCAAATTTGAGTGCTTAAATTGTTGTCTTTAGTCATTTTGACCATAGGAGAGTGTTCATAGACCATAGGGCGACCTTTGTGGATAGTTCTATTGCAATTTTTAGGACCTTTTTCATGATGGATCGTGATTTTGGTACCTTGTTGGATTGCGACCAGGACTTGGTAGGATTGTGTCCCTAGGTGTCCAAGACCTCCTCCTAAAGTTTCGTTGCATTTCGAGTGCCAAAATGGCGTGATGACCTAGAGCTGTGAGAAAGGACATAGGCAGATTTCCCTGATCATTGAGTGTTGGTTTGCTTGTTGAGCTAGTGTGTTTGCTTGTTAAGGTTCACTTCGTGAGATTGACAATCTCATAGAGTCTCCGTGCCCCATTCGAGCCCTGAGTATTGACATTATGTTAGTGCCAGAAAGCTATGCTGCAGACGTCCGTCGCGGCGACCCGCTAACACATGCCCTGTAGCTGAATGCCTTGAAGCTCCTCTGACAAGCTTGAAAACTATAGCCAGTCACCTAAAGTGCGTGCTAGACCCTCTGCCATGGGACCCCAAGAAACATGAGGCCGACTACCAACCAAGTGGCCTCTCTGAGTGCTAACCATGGGGTTCCAAACAAGGGGTTGTCTCGAGCGCTCCTCCGTGCAAGTAGGCTGACGCTGCTCCAGGCCTTTCCGCAATTGCTCCCAAGATCGGAGTAGACTCACAGCAAAGCGGTCCTCCAGTCTCCTACTCAAGCAAACTCTGTGCATCTCTGGGAAAATCCATCTAATCGAGGGTCGCCAGGGGCCTCCAGCTTGAGGGACCCTAGCACTAAGTTGTTGAAGCAAGAACTCCTTCCAGGGCTTCTCTCTTGGAAGAAGTCCTCTGACGATGAACTTCCCAAGAAGGGCTCTGCTCTGTTGTGCTAGATCTATGATCCCCAACCCTCCCTGCAAACAAGGAAGAGTGATGACCTGCCATGCCACTTTGGCCCGGGCTATCTGAGTGTCACGCCCAAACCAAAGGAAGTTCTTGATCATCCTCTCTACCTAGCTGATACAAGAACTTGAGAAGATCCAATAAGAAGTGATGTACCACATAGTAGCCAACAACACCTGGTTGGCCACTACAACTCTATCTACCAGAGAAAGTCGTGCGAAGCTCCAATGTAACAACTTCCTCCTGATAGACAAGAGGAAGGGAGCAATTTGCTTCCCAGGAGACAAGTCCAAACCTACCTGACAACCCAAGTACCAAACTGCAGTCCTTGGGGGAATCCACCTGAAACCCTTGCCTGGCATCTAATTAGGCATAGAAGCACTACCAACCGAGAAAGCCACTGTCTTTCTCCAATTGATCAGTGCGCCAGATGCACAACAAAAGTTCTCAAGAGCTTGCTCACACCTATGAAGGTTGGCCTCCCTGCCATCCAAGTACAAGACTGAGTCTTCTGCAAACTCAATGTCCAGTAGCTCGTCTCCCCGAATAGGGAGCGCTAAGCCACGTAAACCAACCTGCTGTGAAACCAAAAACCTTCTCAACGCCTCATCATAGAACAAAAAGAGGAAGGGGGCAAGAGGGCAGCCCTATCTGATCGAACGTGTGAGCATGAAACGATCACCTCTACCTTCTGACAAAAGTACCTGACTGTGTGTCCGTCTGTACAAAGCTAGCACCCCTCTGATCCAAGCATCTGAGAAGCCCATCCTGCATAGAGTGCCCTCCAAAAAGTCCCAGTAAACTTTGACGTAGGCCTTCTCAAAATCGAAAAGAAGAATCACTAGATCCTCACACGAAGTCGTGCGAGGGCAGAAGCCTCCCAAAAAGTAAAGATGTTGTTAAGGATGCTACGCTCCTTGACAGGACCTTTCTGTGTCCCATATATAATACTCTCTAGAAGTGGTTGAATCCTCAAACTCGGAGCCTTGGCAAGAATTTTGTAGGATAAGTTGAGGATGGTGATGGGGCGCCATTGTCGAATATCATCCAAGGAGCCACCCTCCTTGGGAATGAGGTAGATCAAGCCCTCACTCATGTTGTCAATCATCTCTCCTATGTGTAGGATGTACTGAAAAGCACTACAGAGATCTGAGACAAGCAAGTCCCAGTACTCCAATAAAAAGCTGGAAGTCAAGCCATCCTCACCTGGACAGCTACCACGGGGGAGTTCTCTAAGAGCCGTGTGTAGCTCCTCAAGCTGAAGAGGCAACTCAAGCCTCTGGCACATCTCCTCAGTCACAAGACAAGGCATCTATGCCCACACCTTCTCTCTGGATGCATCCTGACACTCTCACTCATGCTCTGCAGACAGTAAATCACGATAGAAGTCAGTAGCAACTACACACATGTCCTCTGGCTCTGAAGCAAATGACCCGTCGGGCCTCCTCAACTGACTGACCTTGGCATGCATATGTCGAGGTCCCATTGCCTCAAAGAAAGCACCTGTCACTCTGTCATCCACCTGGTCCATTGAGATGCCTGTCGATGGAAAGCAAACTCATGGCGCCTCTCCTCTGTGCTGACGAGCTCTTGGCGAGCCTGCTATAACTGCTCCTCCAACCAAGGACTGTCTAGATGTTGCTCCTACATCCTCTGTAAGGAAGAAACGCCTCGTCAGAGATGCTACTCCTCCTCTCTCGTTGTAGCCAAGCGAGCCGAAGACTCCTGAAGAAAGAGTCGACTAAGCTGAGCAAGTCCTAAGGCCACTTTGTCAGCAGGAGAATCCTGCATGTCTAGGCTCTCAGTCCAAAGAGCCTCCACTCGCTCTCGAAGCACTTAGTCTAGCAAGACCCTCTTTGGGATGCGAAGCATCATGCTCCCCCTCCTCTGCCTATCAGTCACTGTAAGGATCACTAGAGCATGGTCAGAAAAGGAAGTACCTGCTAGAATGCCAATTGTCCCACCCAAGTCACATAAGTGGTCACTAGTGCAGAAGCGATCTATCTGAGATAGATTCACACCTCCCACTCTGCGGTCCCCGAAGGAGAGAAGGCCAAGCTATCTGGAAGCCTCACGAAATTGGAATGTTGCCACACATCTAAAACCCACAAAGTCATACATAACCTCTCCCAAGTTGCCAGCTCAACTCCATGCACAGTAGTATGGCTACCAC
The DNA here is from genome assembly GCF_014529385.1 of Adiantum capillus-veneris. NCBI lineage: Eukaryota > Viridiplantae > Streptophyta > Polypodiopsida > Polypodiales > Pteridaceae > Adiantum > Adiantum capillus-veneris. The sequence goes on along the minus strand of NC_140934.1, from coordinate 53,152,447 downwards.
CAATCCTGTCAGAGGGTTCCTCCAACATGTTGAAGTCACCCCCTATGCACCATTGCTCTGCCTGCGGCGGCAGAGACTCAACAATCTGAGACCAAAAGTCTACACGTGCACTCGCCACATTGGATGCATAGATGTTCAGGAAGCCCACGAGACAACCCTGAACTTGCATAGTGATCCACTGAGCTCTGCCTGGCACAATAATCCCTCTGCCTACAATGGCCTGCTGCATAGAATCCGCAATAGTCATACATACCGTGCCCTGCATGCCACCAGGTACAAATGCAGCTGACCAAAAAGTCTCATATCGTCCACGCAAAAGCTAACCACAACGTCTAATGCGGCTCTCACATAGATGATGCTCTTGTAGCATAAGAACGTCAATCTCTCCTCCCACAAGGCATCACTGAAGCTCCTGATGCAGTCAGCCCCTCTGACGTTGAAACTGGGGCCACCTAATCCCTGTACGTTCCATGAGACTATCCTCATGGGGAGCGAGAAAGAACTGATGTTGCCGCAGCAGTTAACCGTGCTATCTTTGAGGCTGGCTTGGATGGGGAGTAATCCGCATCCGAGCGTCCTCGAGATAGGCAAGACTGTAGAGAGTGTCTAGCCCAAGCCCAAGTAGACCAAGCGGTGCGTAAAGAAACCTCCTCTGTCCAGGAGTCCTCATGTATGTGTAGATAGCATGGCGAGCTCTGCGTGTCGGCAAAGACGTCTTAACAAATGATGTCTTCATAAGGATAATTAAGGTGTTACTGCCCATGATGCTTATGACTATGTTTTTTTGGAAGCATTGTTAAGATTGTTCGATCGGTGATGACATAGTACCGTTTAAAAGTGAGATTGCAAATGTGTATGTGATTGAATTGATGGCCAGTGGTATAAGATTACAAATGTGTATTTGATCTAGTCAAAGAGGCAGGATGAATCTTAGGTTTTAGGACTTTCTGACTCAAGTGGCATAGAGCCTAACTACTAAGGCTCTCCAAGGAAGGGCTATGGATAAGAAATAGGTATTTGTATTTGAAGATGCAACTAGAGAGTCTATCTTGAATAATAGGCACAGTGTTTAGGGTAAAGGTGCCAACTTAAGAACACTCAAATTGTGCAGAGCCTACGACGAGCTATGCTTGGCAGATTTGAGCAACTTGGGGTTTCTCAGATGGGCGGCAATGAGATCTTCCATCAAAAGTTGTGATCGTCGCTTGCGATGACCGTTGACTGCGTTTTGATAGGCATTCGTAGGAATCAGTGGAAAAGCAGCAAGTCAAAGCAAACCGGACAACCCTACTCCAAAACAAGTACAGCTTTGCTTGAGTATCGAACGCGTACCCCGCCAATCAATCGACGCCTTGTAGGATTATGTTGTCCACTCACTCACGCTGGCCCGTGTGCATTTTGGGGGAGGGTAAAGTTTATAAAAGGAGCGTGTCCTTTTATTGGCGCCTTTACCCTACATTGCTGACAGAGACATCCTTGGCATTAGGTAAGTCTCATGTCAGTTGTGCCATGGCCAAGTGCATGTTCAGTACCGTTGGAATCACTAAGACTCTAATGGAGGAGTCACTCTAGATAGAAGCTTCTGAACCCTATATTTATTACTGTGTCTGACTTTGAATTGAGATGGATGATTGGCGTGATCATCATGAATGTGTTTTCCAATATGCTAAGGTTCATGGGTTTGATGTCGATCCAACTCCTGACTATTTCCTAGATTTGTCTTCACATCAAGGCAAAGCAAGGAATTTTTCTGCCTAACGCTCAATTAGCATGTATTGAGGCACATGATGTTTCCTGTGGATCTTTTATCGTTTTTTTTTTGTTTGCTAGCCAAACTCACAACCTTGTTTGGCCTTCTATTGAGTCATACTTTCTTTATGAATGCAGACTTCAAGTACTTAAAGTTAGCAACTAGAAGGCTACCGGAATATTTGTTACCAACTCTTGTATGTTTTTCAAGTAATAATTGTTGCACTTGTTGTTTACTTCAGAAGAGTATCAGATGGATAAGAACTATGAACAATCGATGTGTTATTTATCCGCAGAAACTCATTGGAAAACAACATGCAGATTGGCCGCTACTAAGCTCTACAATTACTGCAGAGAGGACAATACAAAGTATACTTTCTAAGTAGCCGAACGTGGTTGCTGGTTGAATATATTTTACAAGCAGCCTCTAAATCTGTATTCATTTTCTTCGTTACTATGCAGGTGTTAATATTCCAAGTAGCACACTAATGATTGTGGTTTAGGAATGAGTAACCTCGGCAGATTGCTGCACCATTAATGTTAGAGACGGCTCCATCCTGAGTTGCTTGCAATTTAGGTTGGAGCCAGTACTGTTGAAGTGCGAAGCCAGCGTCAGAAACATTGAGCGAGGCAATAGAATACAGAGGCCATTGCAGCTTTTTCCACAGTTCCTTAGCTTGGTGAATAATAAAAATACCAGTTTCAATGTCATCTACGCTGCCATTCCAAACAGCCGTTCTTGTGCGTGTCTCAAGCACTGCAGGTAGGCTATGGACTAGGCAGGCAGCCAGCACCTCCACGTCCATGAGGTAATGTATGTGCTCTATCAGGCAGGTACCTCCCTCATTCAGTGCATTATTCCTTGATGCCATCTCTACATCCATACACCATTTTCGCAAGTTCTAGCACACAGTGTATGTCGTGTAAGCAATAACTACTTCCATTGTCAATGGAAACACATGGGTAATTGCCTCGTTGTAGTCTCCAAGTACATGGGTAATTGCCTCGTTGTAGTCTCTCCATCTTTGCCATAGTCCTTTTGGATATTTTAAACAATTTTTTACCTCTACTATGCCTGATACATCAAGAAGTGAAAGAATCGTGAGACTCCAGCCATACTGATTTCCATAGTTCCCCACATGCAACATAGCCACATCTGGGGCTCCTTTTTTATCTAAAACCTCGTAGACAACGTTGTTTTTAACATAGCATGCTTGATTGGACAATTTCAAGATAGTCTCCAAGGTTTGCTTTTGGCTTTCTTGATGCATCTCTGAATTGCCACTCTTGCAGACCCTTCAAACAATTTTTGGACAGTGTGTGGTCCTCCCCTGGTATGTGTATAAGTCCTGCACTTAGATCTACTTGAAGCGATGCCACAGTCACTGGCATTTTCCATCATGCATGGTGGAACATCCCACGACTTTCGAATAAATCATCAGAAAAAGGGATTTAACTGGCAACAAGATCGGCTAGTAAATAGGTCAATTTCAGCATGCTGTAACGTATCTGAATTAAAAATATTGGTGTGCTCACTGCTGCTGTCCTCACCCCCCCCCTCGCCATCGCTGCCCCCTGCCGTACCCCCCCCCCCCCCCCCCCCCACCCCGCGCCCTCGCGTAGCTCTTCCCCGTGACCTGCCAGCCCCCTACGAGCTTTACCCTACCCGCTGCCACGCGGCTGCCCGTCGCCCGTCACCTGCCCCTCCCGCTGCCCACTGCATTGCCCGTTGCCCGTCACTGCCCGTCGCCAGCCCCGTCTGCTTCCTGCCCATCCCTTGCTGCTTCCCTGTCCGCCCACCAGCCTCACCTCTCTTGCTTGTCAGGCCTTGCCATCACCTTTGGCGTGCTTGGTCCAGCGGGAGCTTCCCCCCGTCGTCAATGTTTCTCGGCCTCTTCTCCACAGCAGCAGACACAGACGGAGGCTCAAGCTCCACCACAGAGGAACTCAAGTGAAGTTCCCTCGCCCGATCTCGTTGAGCCCACCATTTGACTTGCTCTTTCATCGACAGAGCAAGCGAACCTAGCCGCAGAGGTGGAACACTTGCAAGCGACTTCCGTCATGTGAAAGATTCTCGGCACCAGACCCAGCAGAGGAGAGTTGCGTGATCTCCTCCAGGCCCACCTTTTCGCAGAGGTGGGCAAGATCTTGGACGTTGAGTTCCTCGAACGCGGCTGCTATCAAATAGAGTTTGAGACCCCCGAGATGGCATCCACGGTCATCGCGATGAGCCCTTTGACCATCCGAGCAGTTCGAGCCCACTTTCGACAATGGAGACATGGTTTTGACACAGCTTCAGATGTTCTGGTAGAGGAGGTAGACCTCCCATCTCCGTTTGCTTTCCTGGTTTGAGGAGAGAGTACTTACCACTTTTGTCCAGGATAGGCTCAGCGATTGGGACTGTCCTGGAGACACCTCGCACGGCAGTCTCAATAGCTGCCAAGGCGGTCGCTATTCCCTCAGTACGTGTTCTGGTTAGGGACACCCACACTCTCCCGAAGTTCATCTTACTTCCTCGGGTGAGTGGGGGTTGGTTCATACAGAGCGTGGAGTATTCGGGCCTCCCGAATCAGTGTTTCATTTGTCAACAGATGGGCCATCTTGCGAAGGCCTGTCCACGGAGGAGACCCCGACCCACACCACAGGCTCAGCCCCAGCCAGCAAGGGTTGGCTAGCAACAGTAGACAGATTCACCGAGTACGCAGGCAGAACCACCCTCCGAGTCTGGGACTCAAGCGGAGAAGGGCTAGCAGCAGGTTCGTGGTCGATGTCAGCAGGGGCCACCACGCAAACCTGGCACTCAGAGTGGTCCTCAGGCTCCTGCCCAGCAGCAGTGGGTTTCTACGGGAAACCTTTTCGACCCTCTTCAATAGGACAAGGTCCCTACTCCAACCTCCACCTTAGCCTCACCCTCAACAGCCCCTCCTCCCCCCGAGTTCCCCCCCTCTTCCGCCCCGTCCCCCCCCTCCCCTCCTCCCTCTACCTCTCCATCTCGCCCTCCTACCTTTGTCGATCCCCCTCTCCCCCCCCCTCTCCCCTCTCCCCCCTCCCCCTCACCAGACCCTGAGGTAGCCAACTTCAGAGTTCACGTTTTGTTCCTTGCAAGTAGGGGGATAGAGCCCTTGGACTCGGCAGTTGGCTTCTCTTTTCCCCTATGCGGCAAGGACCAGGTTGAGTGGACTATAGACTCAGTGTTCGAGTGGCTGCAGACACAGGCCCTAGAGTTCTCTCATCACATGGGAGACCTAGGGGTTACAGGCTTGCTTCAGACTCTTTGGCCATTGGCCAAGTTTGTTGTGACACCTCTAGACACAGCAGGATGTAGACACATTGTGGTTTATCTGAAAAATCTACAAATACACAAAGTCTCCTGAAAAGACAACTTGACCTCTTCAACTTTCATATGGACCCATGTGAAAAGAAGATATCAGGCAATAATAAAGACTGGTTAGATATCAAGCTTTTACTCCTAGAACTGAGGTTAAAAAGAACAGACGCAGCATAGATACCTCCACTTCTTGCGGGAATCATAGAATCTGTCTCCAATTTTGATTCAAAACACATTGCACATTGATGGTGATTGGTTGGTATGAGCTTACATGCATCGTTCCTTCTGAGGAGTCATCAAGCCGAAGAGAGTAAGATGCATCAAAAGCGGGGAATCCTAGTAATGGCTAGGTTGACAAGCTTCCATTGACGCAGGATATGGCGATGACCCATGAGCACCCAAGTCTCATCTTGCTCGGAACTCCATCAATCGTACATTCCTAGGTTCATTGTGAAATTTATTCTATGAAATTTTGAGAAATTATGTGTTGTGAAAACTTTGTCTAAAATGTAGATTATCCAAGCTTCAAGCATTGCCTAGCAGCCGTAGCTTATTCAAGATGTAGAGTTGTTGTCCACAACTACTTACAAAAAGTTTGAAAGCGGATGGATTTGGGGTGAGCTTTTTTGTTCCTCCCCACCCCTACCACTGACTACCACCAGATGTTGTCCATTTCTGCTTCTACCACCGATGACAAGTGGCCCTTCTTCTTGCTCTTCCATGTTGCACCACCAACTTCCAACCCCTCCCCTTCTCAACCTCCAACCGCCCCCTCTGTCTTCCCCTCTCCCTCTCATCTCTCACACAATCTCTCTTTATTTGTTTTCCCTCCTCTCTTCTTTCTTTTTTCCTCCTCTCTCTCTCTCTCTCTCTCTCTCTCTCTCTCTCTCACACACACACACACACACACACACACACACTATCTTTCTTGATTTTTTTCCCTTCCTCTCCTTTCTGTTTTTCTCCTTTCTCACCCATGTGTCTGTCTCTCTCCCTCCCTCCCTCTCTCTCTCTCTCTCTCTCTCTCTCTCTCTCTCTCTCTCTCTCTCTCTCTCTCTCTCACACACACACACACACACACACTATCCCTCTTCTGTCTCTATCTCTTGCCCTCCCTCCCTTCATCTCTGTATGTATTTATTTTAAGTAGCACAGTCTCCATCTATCCATGTTCCTCTCTCTCTCTCTCTCTCTCTCTCTCTCTCTCTCTCTCTCTCTCTCTCTCTCTCTCTCTCTCTCTCTCTCTCTCTCACACACACACACACACACACACACACACACTATCCCTCTTCTGTCTCTATCTCTTGCCCTCCCTCCCTTCATCTCTGTATGTATTTATTTTAAGTAGCACAGTCTCCATCTATCCATGTCCCTCTCTCTCCCCAATTTTCTTAGGTATCCTCTCTCTCTCTCTCTCTCTCTCTCTCTCTCTCTCTCTCTCTCTCTCTCTCTCTCTCTCTCTCTCTCTCTCTCTCACCCTAACTCTCTCTCATTTTTGTGCATTATATTTTCTCCAGAAGCATCACAATGGTCATCTATAGTGTAATAGGACTTATTATGACAGTTCTTAAAGTCGAAAAGAATGTAATAGGTTAGATTATTTGTTAAATATGGTTTAAAGATTGTTGAATAGTTTATGAGATAGAGAGCATTAGTTATACACAAATGAGTTCGCGATATCAAGGGAGAAAATACATTCTCTTCATAATACATTAAAGATGTATTTGATAATAATATATATTGAATAAAAGATAATTTGACTATAGACTGTAAAGTAAACACGTAGTCAAAATTGATGTTTTCATCAATATCAATGTTTTATTTTTATGTTTCTTAGCTTAAAATAAGTTGAAGAAGTCGTGGAGACCCAAAAATAGTGTTTTTATGAGTCACGACCTAAAAGTTGTGTTTTCAATCAAAAGAAGGGGTTTTCGCAATTCTATCCGTATTGACTTGTAGACTAGACCTATTCCTATCATTTTGAGTACCTAGAAGTCTATATTCTAAGTTCTTATGAGAAACTTATGACAAAAACAAATTGGCAGCAGCAACCGGTTAGCTTACGAACAGATATATACAGGTAATATCTCTTTTGTTTGATCCAACCAAGAAGTGATTGTACTCTTTTATGATGGTACAAAATTATGTTTTCCAATTTGATTATCATGTTGAATTGGTTGTACGAGTATGTTATTTTGCCTATTTTGTAGACGTTGAAGAAACTAATGTGATATTTACTCAACAAAGTGAAACGGGATATGTGCAAGGTGGCATTAAAGTGAGATTGTGATTGTGTTGCGACCCGGATTATGATCGTCGTTGCCATCCAAAGATGAGACTATGATTGAGAGTGAGAGTGTGATTGATATTGAGATTGTGCACAAGATTAAGACTGAGATAGCTCGGGGGTGGTTGGGAGGTTATAAAACGAGCTATGCCCTTCCTACAATAATTATCTTGCCTCCATACAGATTCTCTTTTTCATCTATCTACTCTGCATACTCTGTATTTTTTCATTTATCAATTTATTTCTCTCTCCCATGTCGAGTGACATATAGCAAGGACTTTGTGTTGGTTTAGTGCATTTAGATTGTGAGGGCAATGGTAGGATCAGTGGAAAAGTCCCTAAGATAAGCATGCAATTTAATGGTCTCTAGGCCAAGGGCTATGTAATGGAATTGGCCTATTAACTTGAAAGTAGCCAAAATTATAGAGAGTACTTTTGTGGAATTACTTTGTGAGCATAGCAGGTGAACATAATTGATGGTAGCAACATAAACATAGCATTTGGTTAACTTGGCACGAACAATACTTTTGCAAGAGAGAGAATTTAGAGAACATGACAACAGTTGAGGACCGGATTTATGTGGACCCGGTCCCCCCTTCAGTAGACATTTGTATTATGATTTCTCCCATAAAGAGAGACTTGTTACAATACAATCTTTGTGCTCCTTGTGACCCAAGTGATGCAATGAAGATGGAAAGCTTCATGCATCACGAGCATAACATAAACTTTGAGGAAAGCATTAACTATCCCAAGCCTCGGTCTCAAGACCTCAAACACCTTTGAAGGTGGAGTGAGCTAGCAAGGAATGATGGTAGGGAAGAGGAAGAAGAAACATTTCATAGGACAAAGAAATAGTTCCTCACTTATCATCACTCTTCTTGCTAGCATACATAATAGCATAGTATTGAAGATGGAGAAGATGGCAAGCTTAAGCATTGAAGCATGGCTCTTGGTTGGATTTGCATTCCATAGCCAAGAGTGTTTGTTTAGGCTCTCAACCTCTCTACTTGCTTGGAGAAGGAGAGGGAACTCTTGCACTTTACACTTCACACAATGAGAGTGTGTGTGAGTGTGTGTGGGAGAGTATACCCCTTAAGCAGGTCCCCCTACTAGCTTTGGTCGACCCCCCCTTGTAGCTCATGCTTCACGCTCATTGGACCCCTCCTGGCCTAGCTAATCACAAGAAAGAGTCATACCAAGCAACAAGGGTGGCCTTGGGACAAGTGTCCCCCTTTCCCCTTTGAGAGAGAGCTTGATAAATGTAAAAATAATTAATTAAACCTTCTAAATTATCATTGGACCCCTTGGGTGGCCAACCAATAGGCTTCAGGCACACCATGAGGGAAACCTAGCTACGGGCTTGATATGTGTCCTACTTTGGGAAAGGGGTTCCCTTTGGGAGAGAGAGTGGTCAAGAAACCACCCCCCCTTCTTGCATGGCTCGCCCCCTCCTTGTAGGGATTCACTTTGACTTTCGTGCCATCTTAAGGCCCTCAACCTTGGGCCTAGTTCTCACCACAAGCTTGGCCCTTAAGCCCCTCAAGCTTGGGCTGGGTTCTGGGTTCTCACCTCAAGTATAGTCCTAACATCTCAAGCATGACAAGCACCTCAATCATCTCAATCATCAAGCACCAAGTCAATCATCTCAAGCATCTTAGTCATCAGGCATGTCAAGCACCTTAAGCTTGGGCCAGGGTTCCCACCTCAAGCACAGCCCTAGCTTACCTAAGGTCAAAGGACTTTTACACTAACTATTGGAGGTCTTCAATGAAGCTAACCCTAAGGTCTTTATGCTCCATTGGTTAGCCTCGCTCTTTGATAGACCATCTCTCATTTGGGCCCCTTTACCATTGGCTCCGTATTGAGATAGATCTATAAGCACATGTCTATATCTTGACCCTTGGTCTCGTTTATTCTCCCACATTAAATGATCAGTTTAATATGAGAAAATCGTTTGGGTTGGTTAGATATTAGATTTTATGGCATTACCTCTCTCTTGAAATCATAGTCATCCTCGACTATGAGGTAGAAGAGATAAAGCCTTAGTCATTAGTCAAACTTACTTAGCAGGTAGAGGATCCCTTTTGATCTACTTCAGTAACATAGGTCATGAGGAGATCGAGTATCATAAGATTGGCTATCTCACTTTGGCCATTTGTTTGTGGGTGATAGGTTGAAGAGAAATTCAATCTTGTTCCTAGATTTTTAAAGAGACCTTTCCAAAAATTACTGGTCATTCTAGGATATCTATCTGACACGATGGATGTTGGTAATCCATGGTGTTTAAAAATCTATGATATGAAGAGAGTTTCCATTTGGTGTGCCTTAATAGTCTTTTTGACAAGAATAAAGTGTACTTGCTTGCTAAACCTATCGACTATTGTCCATATTCTCGTATTCCCATGGATAGACTTGGGAAATCCAAAGATGAAATCCATGGATATACTCTCCCATGGTGAATTTGGAACATACTCTTGTATGTCTACTTTCATGGTAGGCCAATAGAAAGAAGTCTCTACTCCTCGAAGAGTACGTTGAATACCTCTATGTCCCGCATAGGGCGGAGCATGGGATTCATACGTAACTTTCTCACGAAGGGAATGGGTAACACATAGCCTATTGAATGGAGAAGATAACCATCCTGCAAGGTGAATGGTTCCTCTTTCTTCCCCAAAGCAAGGGCTGACATTATGTCTCTAATGTCAGGGTCGGTAACATACTCATCTATCATACAGGATAGATCATTGTGAGTAGCTATAGACACCGCATTAACCTTTCGTCGTCGTGAAAGTGCATCGGCCACTTGATTGTGCTTACCAGCAACGTGAGCAATATGGAAATTAAATTGCAAAAGAAAATCTGTCCACCTCATTTGTTTGTCAGAAATCTTGGTTTGCGTCATAAAATACTTGAGACTTTGGTGTGCGGCTCGTAGAATAAATGGAGTCCCCAATAAATAGTGCTTCCATGTGTATAGGACATGTAGAACAGCTAAAAGCTCTTTCTCTTAAATGCCCAAGACTCGTTCATCGGTATTGAGCCTTCGGCTCTCATATGCTATGGCATGCCCTTCTTGGAGCAAAACTCCTCCAAGGCAATCACCACAAGCATCACATTGGACTCAAATGGTTTTGAGAGATCCGAGAGCATGAGGGATAGTTGGGAGGTAAGCTTTTCTTTGAGCTTATCAAAAGAATTTTTCTCCTTAGCAGTCCATACATACTTAATGCTCTTCTTAGTCTGAGTCATATAGTGGTCCTCCTATTTGATATGAGCCGTCTATAGTATGCGCACATACCAATAAAGCTTCTTAGCTCATGTAGATTCCTTGGATTAGTCCATGCTTTTTTATACTCTAACTTTGATGGATCCATACGGATACCATCTTGAGAGATAATATGACCTAGGTATTGAATCTTTTCAAGCAAAATTTCGCTTTTCTTTTGGTTGAGAAAAAGCTTGTTCTCCCTCAATGCTTGAAAAATCACTTGGAGATGTTGCTTATGTTCCTCCAAAGACTTGGACTAGATGACGATATCATCAAAGAACACTCCAGTGAATTTGCAATAAGGTCTAAAAATTTTCTCCATCATACGATTGAACGTAGCTAGTGCATTAGTCAAGCCAAAAGACATGACTAGATATTCATAAAGACCAAACCTTGTGCGAAACGTGGTCTTTAGGATATCTTCATCCACTATCTTTATTTGATGATAGGCACTTTTAAGGTCAATCCTATTGAAGTAGGTAGAGCCTTGTAGCTTATCAAATAGATATTCTACTCGAGGCACGGGAAATCTGTTTTTGATAGTAATATGGTTTAGTGCTGGATAGTTCATACACATACGGTATGTACCATCTTTCTTTTGCAGTAAAAGGACTAGAGAGAAAAAGGGAGAGGAACTAGGCCTCACCATCCCTTTGTCTACCAATTCCTGTACTTGCCTCATGATCTCCTCTTGTTGAGCTTGTGAGACTCGATAAGGAGGCTTGTTAGGTGGTGAGCTTCTTGGAAGGAGCTCAATACGATGGTCATCATCCCTCGTTTTGGAGGTAAGTCTATAGGGATATCATCGATGAACACATCAAGGAATCCTTTTAGAAAATTAGACAAGTCTAACTCTTCTTTATTCCTACCATTTACATTTGATAAAACATTAGGATCTTTTAGAGACTCTTCGACAAAACTCATGTACGCAGAAACTGAGCTCTTCATTGATTTATCAAAAGCAGGAGGATTTACAAGTGGAATAGTGCAACCATGCTCACTAGCATCTATATACATGTTATTTCTTCGGTAGGTGAAGTAGATTCTCCTTTTAGGTAACTTCATATTGGCAGCCATGCGATCAAACCATGGCGCCCCTAGGATAGCATCTTCATGTTGGAGAGGAGAGATGAAAAAGTCTTCTTTGTCAACATAGCTTTGGACATGAAGCCTCAACTTCCCAATCAAGGGAGTAATGGAGGCTTGCTATCCCTTGAAATCTGTGTCATCCGTTACCATATCTCCCATCTCAAAATCTTGAATGCCCAACTTGGTGGACAACTCCATTGATATGAAGTTTTGAGTAGAGCCAGAGTCAAACAAGATGAAGGCATCATGCTCCCTTACCTTTCCCCAATCATAGGAAAGTGATGATCCTTTGCAATGAACATCCTCTTTTTTATCTTTGATGGTGGAAGCCCTAGGAGTCTCATTGCGAGCATTCTTCTTGGGGCAAGAACGATAGCCATATCCTTGCTCCCCACACTTGAAACACTTCTAGTCCTTGCAAAAAGCTTCAAGCTCTTCACGAGAGATTTTGTTTTTGCCTTTGTAAATTCCCTTCTCCTTGGACCGATTGTTGTTGTTTTTCCCTTTGGTTTTTCCCCTTGCATAATTTTTGTCTATGTTTTCCATGGGCTTGACATTCCGTCTAGCCACTTGATGGAAATGGATGTGTGAAACAACCATAGTGTGATGGAATAATTCGGTGATAGAACCGGGCCGTTGAGAGTTAATGTATTCAGCCATCTCTTCAGGTAATCCTGCACAAAATTGTTGTTGTTGATTGGCAAAGTGTATCTTTTGAAAGACCGTAGCCTTGAGATGTAAATCCCAAAACTTGTCTACATACTTGTGGATAGACTCGTGAGAGAGAAGCTTCAAGCTGCACCATTCGGTAAGCACTTTGTCCTTTGCATCGCTTGCAAGGAATTGCTTCATGATGGAAACTCGTAGATTTTTCCATTTCTTTGGGGCTTCTCCGTTGCCACGAAGGCTAGCCCACCATTGACGAGTTGATTTTTGGAAGTGCATAGCTATATGGTGTAGCTTGGAGGACTCTGTGAAGCCCTCATCTCCAAAGGCCGCATCAAATTGCTGGATGAAGGCCAACACTTTGTCTGTAACACCAAAGGTGCCATCATAGGTGAGAAAAGAGATACTCTTTCCTCCCTCCTTGGACTTCTTTAGCTTTTGTGACCTTCACCATGCAGGGTATGATTTGCGATGTCCTCCCCTCCTGTATTCTCTAAGAAAATAGCCATAGCTTTCTTTGGAAGAGGAGAAGAAGAAGGACAAGAGGGTGACCTCTTTCTTGCCCTTTTCTTCCTTTATTTTCTCTCTTCCCTTTCAAAGTGATGAAGAGAAGGACTATGTGTTGATCTTTTCCTCTTGGGAGGAGTGGGTGATTGTCTAGACCGCCATCTTTGTGGAGCCACATCTTTAGAGGAACTTAAAGGTTCATTGCTTTCTTTCTCTTTGGATTTCTCCTCTCGTATGGGAGAGAGTCTTCTTTTGGGGGTCTCTTCAAGAGGCCTCCTAAGCTCTCTCTCCTCTTGGAGAGGAAGGGAAATTTCATAAGCGCGAAGTTGTTGAGTAACTTCGGCTTGCAAAGCAGGGTTCCCCATAGCTTGTTGCAACCTAGTAACGAGATAATTGATAAACATGGGGGCATCATCATTAGCATCTTCATGTGCAAAATCAAATCTATCAATGTTCATTCTACTCGCTTGGTTATTGTCAACCCTGTTAACAAAAATTTGTGTACGTACTTAGTGTATGGTTTGGCAATTCATAACCTTACTTGCCACTCCTCTTAGCCTTTAAAAATTGGCTCTTAAGTATCTACACCCACGGCTCGAAGTGGTTAATTATAGAGAGTAGTGGAGTAGGTCTAGCATAGCAGAGTTGACAAGGGCTAGCTCCTTTTGGACATCTTATGACTCAATAATGGTAAAGCCGTAGGCAATTCTAAAAAAACTCCATTATTAAGTCCAAAGCTCCCGAGGTGTGCACCATATCCCACATATAGTGGGCTCAACAAAATCGATAATAGATCCCAGTTCCACTTGCCCTAATATATTTAACAAATCCAGCCATTTATAGGCTACTTAAGAACCTCTCTTCTTAAGCAAGAAAAGAAGAAACCAAATGCTATGATACCAATGTAATGGAATTGGCCTATTAACTTGAAAGTAGCAAAACTTTTAGAGAGTATTTTTGTGAAATTACTTTGTGAGCATAGCGGGTGAACATAATTGATGGTAGCAACATAAACATAGCATTTAGTTAACTTGCTCAATACTTTTGCAAGAGAGAGAATTTAGAGAACATGACAACAATTGAGGACCGATTTATGTGGAGCCGGTCCCCCCTCCAATAGGCATTTGTATTATGATTTCTCCCATCAAGAGGACTTGTTACAATACAATCTTTGTGTTCCTTGTGACCTAGGTGATGCAATGAATATGGAAAGCTTCATGCATTACGAGCATAACATAAACTTTGAGGAAAGTGTTAACTATCCCAAGACTGAGTCCCAAGACCTCAAGCACCTTTGAAGGTGGAGAGAGCTAGTAGGGAATGAGGGTAGGGAAAAGGAAGAAGAAACATTTCATAGGAGAAAGAACTAGTTTCTCACTTATCATCGCTCTTTTTGCTAGCATACATAATATCATAGTAATGAAGATGGATAAGATGGCAAGCTTAAGCATTGAAGCATGGCTCTTGGTTGGATTTGCATTCCATAGCCAAGAGTGTTGGTGTAGGCTCTCAACCTCTCTACTTCTTGGAGAAGGAGAGGGAGCTCTTGCACTTTGCACTTCACACAATGAGAGTGTGTGTGGGAGAGTATACCCCCTAAGCAGGCCCCCTACTTTCTTTGGCGACCCCCCCCCCCCCCCCCCCCCCCTTGTATCTCATGCTTGAAGCTCATTGGACCCCTCCAGGCCTAGGTAACCACAAGCAAGAGTCATACCAAGTACCAAGGGTAGCCTTGGGACAAGTGTCCCCCTTTTCCCTTTGAGAAAGAGGGCTTGATAAATGTAAAAATAATTAATTAGATCTTCTAAATTATCATTGGATCCCTTGGGTGGCCAACCAATAGGCTTCAAGCACACCATGAGGGCAACCTAGCTAGGAGCTTGACATGTGTCCTACTTTGGTCAAGGGGCGCCCTTTGGGAGAGAGAGTGGTCAAGCAACCACCCTCACTTCTTGCATGGCTTGCCCCCTCCTTGCAGGGATTCACTTTGACTTTTGTGCCACCTGAAGCCCCTCAACCTTGGGCCTAGTTCTCACCACAAGCTTCGCCCTTAAGCCCCTCAAGCTTGGGCTGGGTTCTCACCTCAAGTACAACCCTAACATATCAAGAGTTACAAGCACCTCAAGCATCTCAATCATCAAGCACCTCAAGCATCTCAAGCATCTTAGTCATTAGGCATGTCAAGCACCTTAAGCTTGGGCCGAGTTCCCACCTCAAGCACAACCCTAGCTTACCTAAGGTCAAAGGACTTTTATACTAACTATTGGAGGTCTTTAATGAAGCTAACCTTAAGGTCTTTATGCTCCATTGGTTAGCCTTTCTCTTTGATAGACCATCTCTCATTTGGGCCCTTTACCATTGGCTCCGTGTTGAGATAGATCTATAAGCACATGTCTATATCTTAACCCTGGGTCTCGTTTATTCTCCCACATTAAATGATCAGTTTAATATGAGAAAATCATTTGCATTGGTTAGATATAGGATTTTATGAGAGGCTATGTAGAGAGTGGTTAGGAGGAGAAGGGCATGTGTTAACACTACTATTGGCTTTTCACTAATATCAGAGCAATTTTGAGCCTTGGGGAGATGGGAAGGTTGTGGAGGCTTTGGAGGAGTTTTTGCATGCATGCACTCTTGGGCAAGGCAAACACGATGAAGGGGACAGCTCTTGATTGTGTGCAACATCCCGACCTTCATGGTTTCTCTTGTGGCTACCCTTGATGGAGCAGCATAGGCTTCAAGAGCAACTTTCATTGCCGACCTTCATGGTTTCTCTTGTGGCTACCCTTGATAGATCGGCATAGGCTTCAAGAGAAACTTTTATCACTACAACACTGTGTAGAAGGCAACATGTTCGCCTCTCTCTCTCCATCTCTCTTGTGCATTGCTATGTGCCACCATACTTGAGATTTGGTGGCCTTGAATTCATACTCAAGGGCCACCAAGGCCCTATTTCCTTTCTCTTTGGAAATGGACAAGGGCTTATTCCCTTGCATCAAAGTCCAACAAGTAAGCAAATTGACATCATACAAGATTCAAAGGTCACAAGCGGCCAAGGGACGGTTGCTTTGTACTCAGAGAAGTTTTTGATGATACAAAATGCATGATAAATTATAGCAAAACACAGGTCAAAGTTTGCAAACCGCAGTGGGTTCTCCACATTGTGGATTGCCACAGGAGTGGTAGTATATTACGATCTCCACAAGAGGTTTGGTTTTTGGCAAGTTTCCAAGGCTTGCAAAATCACCCTTGGTCTTTCACTATTTTGGATGGTCTTGCAAAGTAATAGTGGGGCACCAAAATTCGGCGCCAATCTAGGAAAAATAATTGGCATTGGAATCAATTTTGACAAGGCTTCGTGCAAAGAAAAATTGTCAAGGGACAATCGACAAAGTTTCCAAAGTCATGGCAATGAAGGAAATAAAACATCTATTTTTGGTATACATACAAAGTGCCAAGCATACAAGCAAAACATGCAAGGCATAAACAATGGCCTTAACATACAACGTGTTTTGTACTTGTTTGGAGCAACGATTTCTTTTGGACTTCGGATGAAATTCAAGTCAAGGGTTGCGAGAACAATGCGGTTGGGCCTAGGCTAAGGTAGTCTCCGCTTGACTTTGATGCAATCCATAAGAAAATTAAAATTAAAGTTCTAAATTCTAAACTTATTGAACCTTGCAAATCTCTCCATAATCCAAGTATGAAAAGCAAAGTTTGCTTATGTAAGAAAGGTTTTGAAGTCAGGCAAAGCATGCTAGCTAAGTTTATTGAGATATCTACTCTCAACATTGGATCATCTAAGGTGCACTTTATGAGTTCAATAGTGCAATTGTGACATGCATTAGTTGCAAATACTCTTTATGTTTCCACTATGGCATGCAAGGTCGATTAGTTGTTGAGGATCGCCAAGATCAATTTTTTTCCATTTTGCCAGTTGTCCATTGTTACGGTGGAGCAAGGCTCAATCAATCTCCAAGGTAATTTTTTGACAGTCAAGCAAAGCTTAACAACAGAACATAAGCAAATGACAAGCTTGGTCCTTGAAGAGTTTTATGCACAGCATGTAACAACTCAAAAGGTCCTAAGATAGAAGCTTGGCAAGTTTTTATTATTGAGATGTCATTATCTGAAGCAAGGCTTCAGTTTCTAAGATATGGAATGCTTGCTTCCAAGGTTTGCGATATGTTATCAGTATATTAACTTGGGGGCTTTACAAGTGTATATGAATGGTTATCCAATATGACCAAGCCAAGGGGCTCACCAAGAACATAGGATGTGCTTCAGGTATATCACAATCCATGGCTATGAGCTAGATTGGAAGTAAATGCAAGGCTTGTCACCTTCAAGGTGATACTTTAGTTGATACTTGTTACTACATTGTAAAATTATGGATTCAAAATTCATTTTCAAGCGAACATTTGCTTTTGGATTTGAAGGTAACATGCACAAGATGGGCTATAAGTTTGGAAAACTTCAAGTTACTATTGTTTTTATGCATTTTTTAAGCTTTAATTTTGAAAGATCTCATGCCTTGCTAAGCAAGGGGCTTTGGATGAGATAATGGGAAGCAAGGCTTCTACCCCATGTTTGTTGAGATAGGATCTACAACAAGGCTCCAACGGCTGGGGAAATTAAGCTACGAGTTCACATTTTATGTAGGACAAGGTCAAATCATAATTGAATGTATCAGTGCTAGTTCTAGATAATGCAAGGAACTAGGGATATTGTCTCCAGCTTTTGACGCCCTCATTGTCGCTAAGGGCGTATCCATCTATTTATGATGTGTGGCTTGCAAGTAAGGTGGACTATATTCCACCCAAGAAATTTTTATGCTTCCACTTTGGTGCAAGAAACTATGTCAATGACATTACAGCCACCTAATGGTTGGCTATTTGCTTGATAATCAAAAAGATGGATTCACATTAAGGTGGTATCAGCATGCACTAGAGTCGAATAATCACTTCAAAATAGGTAAGATCTTGTTTGTTTTCAGTGATGTTTATTGATGACTCTTTGAAGTTGTTGCAAGAGTTAACCACAATTTAACCTTCTACAAATAAATATAACTTGAGGTTGGTAAATTTTCTTATACTCATTGCATATAGATGTATCAATAGGCACTATACATATCATTGGTTCTATTCACAAGGTGCAGCATGCACTACAGAAGTTGTTTTTCTTTTGCAGTTGTCAGGTGACTGACAGATATGGTTTAGCTATCAAGCAACAAGTTCATTTGATAACATGAACCTTCTAAGAGAGCCTCAAGGTAGGCAATCACTTCATTTGGGAAGTTCATAGTCAAAGGACTTCTTCCAGGTGAGGAGCCCTGAGGGGAGTTCTTGCTACAGCGGCTTCATGCTAGGGTGCCTCAGGCTGATGGATCTTCACAGAGATGCGCAGAGTTGGTTTGAGCAGGAGACTGGAGGACCGCTTCACTGTGAGTTTGATTCGATCTTGGGAGCACTTGGGGCGAGGCCTGGAGCAACGATAGCCTACTTGCACGGAGGAGCGCCTATGACAGCCCCTTGTTTGGAACCCCATGGTTAGCACTCAAAGAGGCCACTTGGTTGGTAGTCGGCCTCATGTTTCTTGGGGTCTCATGGCAGCAGGTCCAGCACGCTCTTTAGGTGACTGGTTAGAGTTTTCAGGCTTGTCAGAGGAGTTGCAGGGTTTCCAGCTACAGGGCATGAGAGGGGTGCAGAGCATGTGCCAAGACATCTCAGAGGCAGTTCCAGCTGAGTGGTTCACACCTCTGGAGCAAGTAGCACCCTGAGTTCAAAAGAAATGAAGCAACTACAGTGTTTTGGCTATATCCCCGTATTAAAATATTCTGAATTTAGTTTTTGTGAGCATTTCATATACAAGAAATAGACTAGGGTTACCACTTCACCCTTGGATAGAAAGTTATGGAATCCTCTAGATTTGGTTCATAGCATTCTATGTTGGCCTATGCTACACAAATCTCTAGGGTGGACATTGTATTTCTTGACATTCATAGATGACTCTACTTGAAAGGTGTGGGTCTACCTCTTGAAGAGGAAAGGAAAAGTCTTTAGTGTTAAACACAATGACCACACATAAATAAGCGCCAAAAGAGGTGCAATCCAAAAAAAATGAAGAACGAAAAAATAATGCTCTCAAGAGAGCTCACATGCACTCAAAATTGCTTGCCAAAATGCATGTACAATGGGCATCAATCATGCACCATAACCATATGCAAATCTATCCACAAAGACCATGAATTGAAGCACAAAATCACTGCCAAATTGTCTTATAAAAACCCATGAAGGAAGCTCCACCTATAGTGCCAATGTCGAGAACTTCACCTCATCCAAAAATGGATATTTGTTGGTCAAATCTACCAACTTCTTCTTTATCCAAATCCACTAAAAATCTCAAATCTCAAGCTATCCATAAGCTGAAATTGCATAATCAACCTAAGAATTTATGCACCTAGCTTCAAGCACTTGCCATGCTTCCAAATATGCATCAAACTTGCACACTGTGCAAAATTTGAAAATCTAAAATTTCCTACATACAGTCAGCCTAAGATGAATATTAGCAAATCCATGAGGAATTTGCAACAAGTTTCTTCTACATAGTTGTAGACCATGTCAAAACAAAAGGGTGTGGAGGGAAAAAAAATTTAGATCTGCAATCTACAAGGAAAAAAACAAATTTGAACAAAGTGCTACTGCACATACATAATAATACATTATTTAAGGCGACACCGTCACCTACACACTATCTTCCACATTGTCTTCTGAGCTTCCATAGGAGCATATATCACTCTCCACTGAGCTCACAAGCTCCCATTTGTTCTCACAAAGCTTCCAATATTTCTTGATGTCTCCACTGCCAAGAGCAAGCAAGTTATCATCTCAAATCTCTCAACACCATTGTGCTCCCCATGATCACCATGCACTCTGATACCAAATGTGAGTGAACGAATGTGGTGTGTGTGCAGAGAGAGAGAGAGAGAGAGAGAGAAAGAGAGAGAACATAGGATGTGGATAGAGAACTCACCATAATGAGTGAGTTGTTAGCAGGTCACTGCGATGATGGATGTCTATACCATAGCTATCTGGCACTAACACAAAATATCATTACTCAAGGAAGTGACTCGGATAGGACATGGAGACTCTTTGAGAGTGTCAACCTCAAGAAGTGAACCGAGCAAGCAACATATCAACCCAAAAATCTAACCACCACTCTCTGATCAAAAAATTTACCTATGTCCTTTCTCATCGCTCTAGGTCATCACACCATTTTGTCAACTAAACAAGCTCAGATCGTCATGAAACTTTAAGGGATTCTATATTAGGTATAAGGACACAAGTCTAGAAAGTATAATGGTCATCTGACAAGGTACCAAAATCATGACCTATCATGGTCCACATTTTTAAAAAAATGCAATAGAATAACCCAGATAGGTCGCCCTAAGGTCTAAAAATGCTCTCCTATTGTTTAGCACTCAAATTTGCAAATAAGACTCAAAGATGCATAGTCACAAACCACATCAAAACTTGAAATGCTTATACTCAATCAAAAGAGCAGCAGACAAGGAGCACAATGTAATTCTCAGAATTGAATTTGAATAACCAAATCAAGAGGAAAATGGACTACAAGTCATAGCTGAGTAGTCATTTATAGTCATATGTAAACAGAGCTCCTCAAAAACTCAAGATAATGTTACAAAAAAAAAATCAAAACTAAAGCTTTTGAGCTTTATATCTAGGCCTTTTCAAATTGCCAATGGCCAGCTCACATGGCTTTGGGCTCATGACAAAATATTACAGCTCATTGTATAGAGCATTCGGATCAAAATTACATAGACTCAATTACAAGGATTTTTTTAAAAAATAGGATAAATGACATCAAAAATGACTTAGAAAATGTGTGATCGACTAGGAGGATGCCCGTCAACTACATCAGCCAAACACTCCTCCCTTCCTATCTATTGCACATTCTCGTGAAATTATTGGATGCTCTTCAATAGTCAAACTACCGTTTTTCCATTGTCTTTGTGATCTTGTTAAACTTTGCTACTTTGGCAACGCTGTTGGCTTCAATTGACAAATCTCTGAATGGGTTGTTGAGCAATATACTCTAATATGTTACATGCCTTGCCTGCAGATCTTTAGTGAGTGGGTTCAAGATGGTGGAGTCCATCTAAAAAACCCCATCATGAAGGCTTCTTTAAATGTCTACATATAATGGGAAGGTAGGAAAATCAGTTGTGCATACATTTCCATAATGATATTCTTTGAGGGGGCTTTTGTTTCCATGTTGCAGTTGATGTCGTTCATTCCTTCTAAGAACATCTCCCAAGGGTGTTTGGCATTGTCGATGTCTTCAAAGGCTTCAATGTATGTAAGGATTGTGAAGGAATGGATCGTAGGCGTGCATGTGTGCAACAGAGATGGAGAGAGTGCGAGCGAGAGAGAGAGAGGGAGAGAGCACGACACAAGGATGTGGGGTGGACCTCCCAAATCTCATTGTATGAGCACAATGTGAGAATGAGTGAGAGCTCCTTAATCTTTGTATGTATAAATTTTAAAGAGATAAATGTGGACGGCTGGACATTGGTCAACAGACACGAGCAAAGCACGGTGAGGCACACAGCCTTTACCTAACATTCTCCCACTGAAGGTTGTGTGTTGATAAGTGGTGACGAGAACACTAGCCTACAACTAGTATATACAAGAGGTGAGAGAAGAAGGCTCTCAGCCTATGCCCACTGGCTCACTCCAAACACATGAGTGCATCTGTAACCACTCTAGTGGAAATGCAACATGCATGCCACTAGGGCTAGAGCCATGATGACACTCCTGATGCACTTATCGAGTGACGACTTGCATGGCTCCACAATGCATAATGCTAGTGTCAATCATCGCACAACTGACAATTCCCACTGCAAATGCACCAACCGCATAAGCAAGATGAGGTCTAGACCAAAAGGTCAGACATGAGAGACCCGAAAGCCAATGAAACATGCACTATGTGTGCCAACCTATCCCTGTCAGCAACCTCAATTCCATATGCATCCTCATCAGGAACCACTTGTGCATCACCATGTCAGCATCGTCTGGTAAAGGCATAGCTGTTGAGAATGGCTGCAAAACCAAAAAACCAGCACCACTACAATCACACACAGCTGTTTGAAGGACATTTTTTCCCTCAAACGTATCAAAAACATCATAGAACAATGCATCAATCTCTAGCTCAGTTGATTTCACCTCAGCTGATGACTAACCAAGCTGTGCATCCCCAGAGATATCATTGTCTGCCTGAACATTGTCATAATAATCAATATCTAATTCTCCTAAATTATTTTCTCATGTTAAACTGATCATTTAATATGGGGAAGTGCCAGGGGAGAAAAAGCTAGAATATTGGTTAAGCTACCAGACTGACCACAGTAGGAATCCAAAGGAGGGAAAATAGGGATCCAAAGGGGGGGGGGCATCTACAAAAGAGCAATGTGCAACAATGGGCTTAAAAGACCCTAAGGTTCAGACCATTAAGACTTCCAAAATTCAAAGGTTGTGTCCAAAGGTCAAAAGCCTAGGGAAATTGGATGCTTTGTGTGTGTCCCAAAAGTCTTTGTCAAGCCCTATATAGGAGGGGGCGAGCCCAAGAAGTAGGGGATGAGAGAGAAACTCACACACACATACACACACACAAGCTTCCTTTGTCCACAAGGGAAAAGACGGACACATGTCAGCTCCCTAGTCCATATGCCCACAAGGTGTACTCAAATCCTATTGGATGGCCTTGGACGTGGGCCAATGAGAATTAGGCTAGAGTAAGTCTAGTTTAATTAATTCAAAAACACTTAATAAAAGAACCAATAGGAATTAAGCTCTCTAAAGACTCTTGGACAATCTCCCAAGGGGTCCAATGAGCATTCAGCAGCCCAATGGCTTGCCTAATTTCTATTGGCCAAATGACAAAGGGGTCCAATGAGGGTTTAGTTGCATTAATTAATTAGCAAAATCTCTCACAAAAGGGAAAGGGGGACACATGTCAAGGCTATCAGTTATGCTGCTTAATTTCCATTGGCTAGGCCTGGGGAGGTCCAATAGGGCTGTAGCATGAGCAATTAGCAATGGGGGTCGACCAAGAGAGAGGGGGGGCTGATTTTCTCAAGGAATTATTCACTTACACACTCACACAATCAATGTGTGAAGCAAGAAGACTCTCTCTCTCCTTCTCAAGCTTTAATGGAAAGCTTACCACCTACCCTAAGCTTGTGAGAAGGGAGGCCTACACCAACAACTCTTGGCTTTGTGATGCAAATCCAACCAAGAGCCAAGCTTCAATGCATGCTCATCTCCTCTACCATGCTAATTACAAAGCTAAGCTATGCTAATATGAGTGGTTATGTGAGGAGATGTACATCTTTCTCGTAAGAATACTCCTTCTTCCTCTCAATCTACTCTCATACCCCGCTAGCTCTCACCATCTTCGAAGGTGTGTGAGGTCTTGGGTCTGAGGCCCTCAGGGAATTGATGTTGTGTTTAATAAGTGTTGTGCTTAGTGCTTGAAGTTTCCATCTTCATAGCACTAGCTAGTATTGAACGTACACAAAAACTGTTTTGTAAAATGTCTCTCTTGATGGGAGAAACCATAATAAAAATCCTTTTGGAGGGGGGACCAGCTCCATGCAAATCCGGTCCTCAACTGCTGTCAATTGCTTAATTTCTCTCTCTTTTGAAGTATTGTTCATGCTATCTAACTAGGTGTTATACTTTTTGTTGCTCTCTCCACCCAAGCACTCTTGTTATTCTCGTTAGGAATCTATTCTAATGAAATGCTCACTATGTTCATGCTATTTTCCACTACACACAAGTTACTAGGCCATGAAATGTTACATTAGTATCAGAGCACAAGGTTTCTCTTTTCTTGCTCAAGAAGGGAAGCCCTCAAGCTAGCTATAAATGGTTGGTATTATTAATTGCATGTAAGTAGAATAGGTATTTTTCAGCCTTGCAGTGCGCCTCCCTTCGAGCAGATAATGGGGCATCACCGTCGAGAGCTACAGTCTTAATAGTGGAGTCCTACAGGGCTTGCCTATGGCTTAACCATTAGTGGAGTCCTACGGGGCTTGCCTACGGCTGTTTTGGTGTTGAACGACCCTCTCTTCTATTCCTTGTAATTAATGGTATTCGAGCCACGGGTACAATAGCTTGAGTGCTTTTTCAAAAAAGGTAAAGAGGAGTAGCAACTAGGGCTTGAAGTGCCAAAGTACACCTAAAAAGCTTACACCTAAAAGTTGTTAGAATGGCTAACAATAGTAAAGAGAGTAAAATTGATGTTGATAACTTTGATTTTGCTAATGAGTAGGATACTAATGATGCCCCTATGCTTGTTAACTACCTTGTTTCTAGGCTTCAACAAGCTATGGGTAATCCATCCCTCCAAAGTGAAGTGCAACAGCAGCTTCGTGCTCATGGGATTCTCCAAGCTTCCCACCATGATGAGAGAGAACCTAGGAAGCCTCCTTGTGAGACTTCCAAAAGAGGCCTCTCTCCGATTCGGGAAGAAGAAGAGGATCCATATGAAGGGCTCACAAATTTACTCTGTGATGACGCATCTCCTTCTCAAAGGAGAAATCAAGAGCCTCCACTGAAGGAATGAGAAAGAAGTGAGTCTCCTGCCACCTCGGCAGAGATGGCTCCACGAAGATGGCGGGCTAAACGCTCTCCATCACCTCCAAAATGGAGAAGACCATCGCATACTTCTCCACACCATACTTCAAAGAGGGATGACAAAAAGCAAGAGAAGGAAAAGGCGAGAAAGAGGACACCCTCTTCTCCATCTTCTTCATCCTCTTCCTCTTATGAAAGTGATGGTGAAAACCAAGAAGATCAAGGCAAATAAAAGGCAAGAAAGAGGTCACTCTCTTCTCCACCTTCCTCAAATTCTTCATGTTCTGAAGAAAGTGATGGTGCAACTTTTGAACCATCAAAAAGAAGAGGCCATAGGAAATCCTATGCCACGTGGAAGAGGTCGTCCAAGTTGAAGAAGTTCAAAGAGGGAGGGAAGAGCATGTCTTTCCTTACCTACGATGGCACCTTTGGTGCTACAGACAAAGTCTTGGCCTTTATCCAACAGTTCGATGCGGCGTTTGGAGATGAGGGCTTCACGGAGTCCTCTAAGCTACGCCATGTAGCTATGCACTTTCAAAAGTCCGCCAGGCAATGGTGGATCAACCTACGAGTCAATAGTGAAGCTCCATGAACATGGAAATATTTAAGAACTTCCATTATGAAGCAGTTTTTGGCCACCGATGCCAAAGACAAAGTACTCACCGAATGGCAAAGCTTGAAGCTCTCTCCCTACAAATCCATTCACAAATATGTAGACAAGTTTTGGGAATTAAACTCAAAGCCACTATCTCTAAGAAGCTAGATTTTGGAGAGCAAAAGCAACAATTTTGTGCGGGCTTAAATGAAGAAATGGTGGAGTATGTCAACTCCCAAAGGCCACGCACCATATCGGCGGTTATACACCATACCATGGTGGCTTCTTGAATCAATTTCCAAACGGGGGCTAAAAGAAATTCTAAGCCCACGGAAAACAAGGGTTCCAATGAGCCTAAGGGGAAGGACAATGTCCAAAAGTCTCCTAAGGGCAACTCCAACAAAGTTAAAGAGAAGGCAGTTTACAAAGGCAAAAATAAACTCTCTCTTGAAGAGCTTGAGTGTTATCGCAAGGATAACCGCTATTTCAAGTGCGGCAAGCAAGGGCATGCGTACCGCGCTTGTCCCCAAAAGAACACCCACCATCAACCTCCTAGAGCTACCTTGGTCGAAATCCAAGAGGAGGAAATTCACCACAAAGGATCTCCTCTATGCCATGCTTGGGGAAAGGTAAGAGAACATGATGCTTTTATTCTCTTTGACCCTGGTTCTACTCACAATTTTATCCATAGAGTTGGCCACCAAGCTTGGCATACAAGCCTACGAGATGGGAGATGTCTGACCCGTAGACGGTGCTTTCAGGAGGCAAGAAGCTTCAGTCACTCCCTTAATCGGGAAATAGATGCTCCATGTCCAAAGCTATGTGGACAAAGAGGATTTCTTTATCTCTCCTCTCAAGCATGAGGATGTAATCCTAGGGGCACCATGGTTTGATCGCATGGCTGCCAATGTTAAATTCCTAAAAGGAGAATCTCCTTTAAGTTCAAGGAAAAAGATATGTACATAGATGCTAAGGAAATGGGTAACACCATACCCATTGTACATACACAAGCTTTCAACAAGTCAATAAAGAGCTCTATTTCCGTGTACATGATTTTTGTTAAAGATTCTCAAAATGAACCTAATATTTTAGCAAAAGAAAATATACACAATCAAAAGGAGAACAATATATCTCAACCTGTGCTTACACTACCGGATCTCTCAAAGCCATTTGAGGTCCAATGTGATGCTTGTGGTGATTGCCTTGGAGCTTTTTTGCTCCAAGAAGGGCACACCATAGGCTATGAAAGTCGAAGGCTCGACCCTGTTGAGCAAGCTCTAGGCATATATGAAAAGGAACTCCTCGCAGTACATGCCTTAGACTCATGGAAGACTATTTATTGGGGACTCCTTTCATTCTGCAAACGTATCACCAAAGTCTTAAGTACTTCATGACGCAGACCAAGCTCTCCGAAAAACAAATGAGGTAGGAAAATTTTCTTTCGCAATTTCATTCTCATATTGCTCACATTGCTGGAAAGCATAATCAAGTAGCCGATGCACTCTCAAGACGGCCGAAAGTGAATGCGATTTCCATAGCAACTCACAATGATCTATCTTCTATGATAGATGAGTATGCTATTGATCCCGATTTTAGAGATGTGATTTCAGCCCTTGCATTAGGGAAGAAAGAGGAACCATGTGGATGACTATTATATTTTCACACACTTTGGACTCTGAATCTGTCAACTCTGCTCTTGGGGTACATGGATTGCGTTCCATGTTTTAGGCCCAAATTTTACCAAACTTGAGGGAAAGCATCTAGACATGTTCCCTGTCCTTGGCCATAAACTCTTTGGGTTTGGATCCTTTTTTTTTGTTTTATGGGTCAAAATGACCATTTGCATACTAAATCTCTAAAATTTTAGGGTTTTTTGATCTAGAGGAGTCCATTTCTGCTCAAATTTGAGGGATGGGTTTCCCATCCCTGATCTAACAGTAGGTCACCTTTGGTCTAATTTTGGCATGTTGGGCGACGACAAAATTTTCAATCTGTGATTGCACATGTGCAAAGGTGCTGCTAAGAGCATTCTAGAGATAAACAATTTCCTAATTCTTAGGTGACAGAACATGGATTGTGATATGTGTCCCACCCCCAAATTTGACTATGATTACATGGCTAGATAGTCCTTGTCTTGGGGAGTCCACTGGCAAAAACTTTTGGGATTTGGACTTGGTTTGCCCCCTAATGACCTTTGACAGTTTGCTAAATTACCGCATCGATTTAATCATTGTGGTTAATTTGATGTTTTTTGAGCAGTGTGGCTCACTGCATTTGTCAACAGATTTTAGATGAGCATACCTAGCAAATCGCATGCCCTATGGTGGCCTAGAATGTTCATAGCAGGCAAGAGTGCAATAGTATGCTCTAGGCTGCAAATAGGAGCTCTCTCTCTCTCTCTCTCTCTCTCTCTCTCTCTCTCTCTCTCTCTCTCTCTCTCTCTCTCTCTCTCTCTCTCTCTCTCTCATTCTGAGTCGTCTCTGACGAAGGTTTGTACATTGTGCATGGGCATGAACATCGTGTCTATGCAAGGCCGTATAATGGGGCCCTATTATGCAAATGGAAGAGGCATGGAGTAACAATATGATAATCAAGATGTGAATATTGAATGGATTGTTCAGTGTCTTTTGATGGCAAGGCTCCATCTATACTACATGGTTCAAACAAAGGATTTGAAGATGGCGCACGTTCTTTGAGTGTTGGTTTGTTGAGTACCGTTGGCTTGATTTCCATAGTTGGCATCTTTGTAATTACCCAGTTATACTTTGGTTGTGGAGATGGTTGAGTTGATTGTCAAGTTTGTTGCTTCGGTCTCCATTGCCAAGTTGTCTTTGTAGGTTGGGGTTGGTTGAATTTTTTGCACTTTGGAATCCAGTGATACTTGGATTGGCTTGCATGTGATTTTGTTGGTTGTTAACTCCATCAAGGTTGTTAAGATGTTGCTAATATATTTTGTCTCTGTTTTTTATTGACATAGGTTAATTGGTAGACTTGGTATCTATATCTACTTTAGTTTGGATATGATGTGTGAGGTCCCCAACCCCGAGAAGATTGGGACGACCTGATAGATGGCCTTCCTTTATTCTCATTTTCCATTGACGACACCCTACTCTGTTTCCACAAAGTAGAGATACAAACAACAAAAGAGAGGAAGTCCTCTATCCATCGTTTACGTGGTTATAAGGGTCATACGCCACAAGCCAGGTTGATAAATTTAGGATTCTAATAAAGTTGTCTCCTAACATAAAGATGAAATCCCATTGACATATTTACAATCCATAAACAACGCCTTTTTCCCCACGTTTAAGAGGCATGGACGCCATCCATAAACCATAAATATGGTATGAGACTTAGTCTAAACTAAATAGTAATCTTGTGTCACGTTGATTTGGGCCATCTCGTCTCGTGGCACAATGAATCTTTAATTTCACTTCTCTTAATAAGAGGGAGTGGAGAGTTTCTCGACTAATCGAGACCACCCATCCTTGATTGGCAACCTAAGTCAGCGACCACTTTCCACCCACACTCACACTTTTTACCACATTGTTTTACATATACAAACAGTGTTCCTTAATTAATTCTAACACAAGTTCTTTTATAGAGCCCTTCAAACAATACCAAACAATTCAAACAAAGCCTAATGAAGACATCCCTATTATTCAACAAAAGTAACTTTTCCAATTTCTTATAAGTTTTCCGCGATGCACGGACTT
Source organism: Adiantum capillus-veneris (assembly GCF_014529385.1). Lineage (NCBI taxonomy): Eukaryota > Viridiplantae > Streptophyta > Polypodiopsida > Polypodiales > Pteridaceae > Adiantum > Adiantum capillus-veneris. Next base: position 53,123,585 of record NC_140934.1, on the reverse strand, counting down.
CCTCTGTCTAACCAACAGAGCCTTTGCAAAGGATTTATTCACTAACCGCGAATTGTGCAACCTTCCCATGTCGCTAACCACAAGGCATTCCGCTACCCACGAGGCATCTTGCTAACCGCCACGCATCCCGCTAACCGCGAGGCATCTTGCTAACCGCCAAGCATCCCGCTACCCGCGAGGCATCCCGCTAACCACGATGCATCTTGCTAACCGCCAGGCATCCCGCTACCCGCGAGGCATTCCGCTAACCGCGAGGAACAAAAGAGAGCCGATAACCTCAGCTTAATCTCGGCTAACTGCGGAATCATCTCGCTATCCGCCGCGAGGAATAAAAGACATTCTTTCAACAATTCTTCTCTTTAAATGATTCTTCAACATGATCAACCAATTCTTCATATCAATCATTAACAACTTATCAACAATAGCAATCTTTCAAATAGTGACAATTTTATCAAACATTTTTTCACTAATCTATGAAAACATATGTTTGTTTCTTGTGATAGAATCACGTTTCTCGGACAGTTTAAGTGGTTCCTTATGCTTAGCTTCCGAGGTCAAACATGAATAGCAATCCAGAATTATAAATTTTTCTTACCGGATTTGGAGCGCGTGCGGCTAACTCCTGTGCTGGAGGTTGGACAGCTTCGACTTCTTCTTCGGTTGATGCTTTCGCATGAGATACGTTCGGAGTAGACACCTTTCTTCCCACCTTCCTTGGTGGTGCAACGGCATGGGCGTCCTTAGAACTTCGCGTTACACGCTTCAGAACCATAGCTTCGGAATAGAGAAAAGAAAAGCGCATTGTTGGAGAGAGAGAGAGAGTGAGTGTGTTCACAAACCGGGAGACGGCACGTCGACGATTGGAGATGGAGATGGATTGAAGGTGAGAGGTTAAGGGAGAGAGCCTCCCTTCGGCACGTCGTTGCAAGAGAGCTTCCACTTCCGTAGATGTGTGTTCAAAGTAAGAGGAGAAGGGTCCTTTATATAGGCCCTAGGGGGGTGCTAAGAATACTGAGAGGTTTCAAGAATAGGAGGAGGAAAAGCTCGCGCGTCCTCGCGGCTCTATTAAAAAAAAAAAAATCGATGACGCTCGCGAATCCTATGCGCGATATTTAAAAAGCTCTATACTTACAAGTTTCCATTCTATCTTGAGAGAGAGAAAGAAAGAAGTATCTTAATTTTGACTCACCTCTCTTTCTATCCTAAAAATACTATCTCTAAGCTTTTTCTTCACACATAGATTAGGTTCCCACATAAACTTATTGTTCCACATAAAGAAAGATCATAAATAGATAGATTCTAAACCCGATTTTCAATCCAATTGCTCTGATAAACTCATGATGACTCACAAAATTGAGAATCTCAATTACTTTACAAAATAACTGAAATGACTTATATGGATAAATGTTGGGTACATTACAATCTCCCCAACTTAAGGATTCAAGATGTCCTCATCTCAAGAAAAAGTGAGAATACTCCTGAGTACTATACATCAATGTTTATGATAACTCAAATCAATAGGGTACTTTCTAAACTTAGACTTATCCAGTCCACTAAAAGCTCAATCATATGATTTAATCAATCCTTACTTATCCATTTCATTAAAACCCAATCCCATGACCTAACCAATCTTGACTTAACCAGTCCATCAAAACTTAATCATATGACTTAACCATTCAGAACTTATCCAATTCAATCTTATGACTTAACCAGTCATGATTATCTCAATCACATGACTTAACTAGTCATGGATTATCCAATCACATGATTTAGCCAGTCAAACAATTTCTTTGTAGGAAAACAACTCAATCTTCTAATCATAAAGTCATCAAAATGTCATATAGAGGTCTACAAAAGATCTCTCCATGAGTAAACATAATACAGGTTTAAACCATAACTATGGTACACGTCAATTGGCATAACGTAATATTTATGCGAGTTCGTTAATGAGTATAGAAAATTATACACCTGAGAAAGCTTGAAGTAGTCAATTTAATCTCTTTAACCTAAGCTCTGATACCAATTGTGAGGTCCCCAACCCCGAGAAGATTGGGGCGACTTGATAGATGGCCTTCCTTTATTCTCATTTTCCATTGACGACACCCTACTCAAAGTAGAGATACGAGCAACAGAAGAGAGGAAGTCCTCTATCCATCGTTTACGTGGTTATAAGAGTCATACACCACAAGGCAGGTCGATAAATCTAGGATTCTAATAAAGCTGTCTCCTCACATAAAGATGAAATCCCATTGACATATTTACAATCTATAAACAACACCTTTTTCCCCACGTTTAAGAGGCACGGTCGCCATCCATAAACCATAAATATGGTATGAGACTTAGTCTAAACTAAATAGTAATCTTGTGTCACGTTGATTCAAGGGCCATCCCGTCTCGTGGCACAATGAATCTTTAATTTCACTTCTCTTAATTAGAGGGAGTGGAGAGTTTCTCGACTAATCGAGACCACCCATCCTTGACTGGCAACCTGAGCCAGCCCCCACTTTCCACCCCACACTCACACTTTTTACCACACTGTTTTACATATACAAATAGTGTTCCTTAATTAATTCCAACACAGGTTCTTTTATACAGCCCTTCAAACAATACCAAAACAATTCAAACAAGGCCTAATGAAGACAGCCCTATTATTCAACACAAACAACTTTTCCAATTTCTCATGAGTTTGCCGCTACCCGCGGACTTCCTCTGTCTAACCAACAGAGCCTTTGCAAAGGATTTATTCGCTAACCTCGAATTATGCAACCTTCCTATCTCGCTAACCGTGAGGCATCCCGCTACCCGCGAAGCATCTTGCTAGCCACCAAGAATCCCGCTAACCGCGAGGCATCTTGCTAACCACCAGGCATCCCGCTACCTGCGAGGCATCCCGCTAACCACGAGGCATCTTGCTAACCGTCGGGCATCCTGCTACCCGTGAGGAATAAAAGAGAGCCGATAACCTCAGCTTAATCTCGGCTAACTGCGGAATCATCTCGCTATCCGCGAGGAATAAAAGACATTCTTTCAACAATTCTTCTCTTTAAATGCTTCTTCAACATGATCAATCAATTCTTTATATCAATCATTAACAACTTATCAACAATAACAATCTATCAGACAGTGACAATTTTATCAAACAATTTTTCACTAATCTATGAAAACATATGCTTCTTTCTTGTGATAGAATCACTTTTCAACAACAGTTTAAGGGGTTCCCTATGCTTAGCTTCCCACGTCAAACATGAATAGCAATACAGAATTATAAATTTGTCTTACCGGATTTGGAGCACGTGCAGCTAACTCCTGTGCTGGAGGTTGGACGGCTTTGACTTCTTCTTCGGTTGATGCTTCCGCATGAGATACATTCGGAGTAGACACCTTTCTTCCCACCTTCCTTGGTGGTGCAACGGCATGGGCATCCTTAGAACTTCACGTTACACGCTTCAGAACCATAGCTTTGGAATAGAGTGAGTGTGTTCACAAACCAGGAGACGACACGTCGACGATTGGAGATGGAGATGGCTTGAAGGTGAGAGGTTAAGGGAGAGAGCCTCCCTCCGGTGCGTCCTTGCAAGAGAGCTTCCGCTTTCGTAGATGTGTGTTCAAAGTGAGAGGAGAAGGATCCTTTATATAGGCCCTAGGGGGGGTGCTAAGAATACTGAGAGGTTTCAAGAATAGGAGAAGGAAAAGCTCGCACGCCCTCGCGGCTCTATAAAAATAATAATAATAATAATAAATAAATAAATTTTGTTGACGTTCACGAATCCTATGCGCGATTTTTAAAAAGCTCTATACTTACAAGTTTCCATTCTATCTTGAGAGAGATAAAGAAAGAAGTATCTTAATTTTGACTCACCTCCTTTTCTTTCCTAAAAATACTATCTCTAAGCTTTTTCTTCACACATAGATTAGGTTCCCACATAAACATATTGTTCCACATAAAGAAAGATCATAAATAAATAGATTCTGAACCCGATTTTCAATCCGGTTGCTCTGATAAACTCATGATGACTCACAAAATTGAGAATCTCAATTACTTTGCAAAATAACTGAAATGACTTATATGGATAAATTTTGGGTACATTACATGATGGGTTTCTTCACCCATACTTGTCTTGTGGCTTATCCATTGAAGAGTCGTACAGGTTCAGGCTTCATCACTCGTTGCGAGTCTGTAATAATGGGTTGTACTTTTCAGATGTGATTGTTTTGTACCAAAGGAGTGACATAAGAGGTGTCATCAAGTTTGAACTTTAAAGTATCCTCTTGCCAATCTGGAAGTGGGGCCAACAGCTTCTAGATTGTAACTATCTTTTGCTTAGATGTGATCACCAACCCTATTTCACCTTGAGTTCAGATGTGATTGTTGGGGTATAAAGCCCAATGTGGTCGCCCAGGTAAGTGGGCGGGCCACCAGGTATGTACACATATTCTTTTGTAAAAACCTAATAAGAACTCACTATACTCTACACATTACAGAAGAGCGAGTTCACCATATCGTTGTGCTCTTCTTCTCGCACTCTCTCTCGCGTCACACTTTCGCTCGTACTCCTTCAACTGGTATCAGAGCTCAGATCGAGGCTCGGGACAGCAGTCAGGAGGCTAGAGTCACCAACTCAGATTGGAGTGAAATTCGACAGGCGAAGACACGGCCCCAAATCTTGTGCTCATAATTTCATTCTAAGGTCATCTCGGCCACCGTTCGGCTTCGACAAAGGTCTGCGCAGGCCATTTTCGACTACGTGGTCTCGGCGGGTGCAGATCCGACTCTGCAAATTTGGGGTTTTTCGGCCTACGATTGCAGGTGCCGAGGATATCGACACTCCCAGAGTGTTGATTTGTGGCTGTCTACACATCAAAGGACGGCTCACAGTTCTTGGAGGCGTGTCACATACAACACGGACGCATCTACACACAGACTGTAGGCGACATCCACTAGTTCATCAGGTAGCTTGTGTTTGCTGCTTGATATTCCAGATTTCATCCTGACATTGCAGGTACTTCCACATGGGATGTATTGTCAAAGATGATGTATGTCTATTGAGGGTTTGCTGGCTGTGAGTCACGCAACAAACAACCGCCGCAGCGGTTACAGCATACAGTGGGAAATTTGTGGATGTATGACTTTGTGGGAAGTCTATGTACTGTCAGATTTACTGCAGCCTTTGTTGAGGGTCGAGTGAGGTTTTATTGAGCTGGGGGATTCTCAAATGTTGAGATTCTTTCGGTGATACAGGTCTTGGAGCGATCCCTCGATCACCCTTAGATAGGCAGCTAGGATGTATTGATTGTGAGTTAGACAGTTGGGATTGCATCTTTGCTTTATTGCCGTTGAGGCATTGTCGCAGTCTATGCTTACAGGGCAGTGACAGGACAGTCAGAGACAGTACAGGTGTAGGATAGGTTTACCCACAGCTTACAGTGTCAGAGAGACAGTGTTTTTTGAGCTATTTTTTGGTCTGTTTTTAGTACACCAGAGCCATTCTACAAAGGAGACTCTGCCAAAATTTCTACAGAATCTGAAGCTTTCTTGGTTCATTTGACAGGTTGATATTGGTTCAGAGGTCAGTTTACAGGGAAACTCTGCCGAATTTTTCCCAGAAAAGTAAACTACTGTGAAGCGTAGCTATGGCTGGATCACAGGACACTGCTCTTTACAATATCAAGAAGCTGGATGGAACCAATTTCCCATTGTGGAAGAAGCAGATTTGGCACGTGTTGGTACAAAAGAAGCAGATAAAACCTATAAAGCTCAAGGGGATAAAACTAGAAGATATGGACGAAGATGAATGGAGTGAAATGGATGAATTGGCACTTTCTACCATTATGCTGACTTTGGCAGAAAGCGTTTACTTCAATGTAGCAGACGAGATGTCGGCTTATCAAGCATGGTTAAAGCTGAGTGATCTTTATGAGAAGCAGAGTGCAGCTTCACAGGTATACTGGCTTAAGAAGCTTGTTGACTTGAAGATGAAAGAAGGGACGCCTATGTCCAATCATCTGAATGAATTCAACACAATCTATAGTCAGTTGTCAGCTCAAGGTGTCAAGTTTGATGAACCTGTTAGAGCTATGTTCCTGTTGATCACATTCCCGGAAAGTTGGGACACTTTTCGCACAGCTTTGAGTAATTCTGCACCTCCATATGGTTTGAACATAGAAGGTGTAGAAGGAAGTCTACTTACTGAAGAAACCAATAGAAAGACAATGGACAAAGGCAAAGGAACAGCCTTAGTTGTCAGGGGAAGGACCAAAGAAAAGTACAAAGGTGGAAAGAGGAATCAGTCTCGTAGCAAGTCCCGCAGTGCTAAAGGCAAGAGTGACATAGAATGCTACCATTGTGGCAAGAAGGGTCACATGAAAAGAAACTGCAGAGAATGGAAAGCAAAAAAAGGCAAAGAGAAAGCTGAAGACCATGGTGAGAAAAACAAGTCCTCAGTGAAGATTCAAGAAAGAAATGTGACAAACATTGTTGCAGAGGATGACAGTCTAGTGTCAGGAGACATCTACTTCTTGAAGAATACAATGGACTCAGCTCTTCTTACAGCATCTAATGGAAATGCACTGAGTGACTGGATTATAGACTCAGGGGCATCACTTCATGTGTCTCCAAACAAGGAGTGGTTTACCTCTTATGTGACCACTAAAGATCATGTTCGGCTAGGCAATGGGCAGACATGTGAGATCTTAGGTGTTGGAGATGTTCAATTAAAGTTTCAGAATGGCTCTTCTTTCACGCTGAAGAATGTGAGACATGTTCCCGCAATTACAAAGAGCTTGATCAGCACAGGTTTACTTGATGATGCTGGCTACGTCACCACTTTTGGACATAACATGTGGAAGATATCCCATGGTTCTATGATAGTAGCACATGGAGTAAAGTCTGGAGGACTTTACATGATTTATGTATCAAATGTCTCTAAAAATGTAATCAATGTAACCGAGCAGCCGAATGTTTCTTTGTAGCATAGCCGGTTAAGAAATATGTCCAAGAAGGGAATGGAAATCTTGTCTCGTTCTGGTTATTTGCCTGGCTTTTCATTTAATGATTTTGAATTTTGTGAACATTGTCTGTATGGTAAGCAAACACAGCAGCCACATAAGCATAGAAGCAGTAGAAGAGATACACAGTTGGCACTTGTTCATAGTGATTTGTGTGGACCTATGCCTAACCTATCTCTAGGGGGAGCTTCTTACTTTATGACATTTATAGATGATTACTCGAGGAAAGTATGGGTTTACTTTCTCAAGCACAAGAATGAAGCGTTTAGTGTTTTCAAAACGTTTGTGACACTTGTGGAGAATCAGAGTGGCAAGAAGCTTAAATGCTTACGCACTGACAATGGTGGAGAGTATGTTTCAAAGGCCTTTCAGGACTTTTGTGAGTCAAAAGGTATAAAACGTGAACTTACTGCTCCTTACAATCCTCCTCAAAATGGTGTTGCTGAGAGGATGAATAGGACCATACAAGAGAAGGTCAGAAGTATGTTGTCTAATGCACAGCTGCCAAATGGGTTTTGGGCTGAAGCTGTATCAACAGCTGTTCATCTTGTAAATAGATCTCCAGAGATGGTATGGTCAGGCAAAATGCGCTCATACAAGCATCTCAGAGTCTTTGGCTGTGAGGCATATACTCACACTCCAAAGGAATTTAGGAACAAACTTGAGCCAAAGAGTAGAAATTGCATCTTTCTAGGCAATGGTAATTCTGGTGAGATGGGGTACAGACTTTGGGATCCCGAATCCAGAAAGGTTGTCCGCAGCAATGATGTTCACTTTAATGAATCCAAATATCATTCTAAACCAGAGAGGGTTGAGGAGATTAGAAGAGTTGTCTTCCAAGAAGATGGACCTGCACGTGCAAGACAAAATGTCAGGGCTCAAGAAGAGCAAGGCCAGGATAGAATGGAACCACAGGTTGTGGCTGAGCCTGAGCCACCTATTGTGCGTAGATCTGGATGTGTCATGCGACCTCCTGATAGGTTTGTTCCATCTATGAACTATGTCATGTTGACTGATTGCAATGAGCCTTCATGTTACAAGGAAGCAGTGCAAATGAAGGACTCCGGGAATTGGCAATTGGCCATGCAGTCAGAGATGACAGCTCTGCATAAAAACAAGACATGGAAGCTAGTTAAATTACCACAGGGCAAAAAGGCTCTACCTTGTAAATGGGTTTACAGGTATAAGATCACCGCTCATGATAGTCAGCCAAAGTACAAAGCAAGGCTTGTTGCCAAGGGCTTTAAGCAAGAACAAGGCATTGACTTTGATGAAGTCTTCTCTCCGGTGGTCAAGATGACTACATTGAGATGCTTTCTTGCATTGGTTGCCATATTAGATTTGGTGTTGCACCAAATGGATGTCAAGACAGCGTTCTTGCATGGTGATTTAGATGTGGAAATTTACATGCAGCAGCCAGAAGGGTTTGTTGAGAAAGGCAAGGAAGATTGGGTATGCCAGTTGTTAAAGAGTCTTTATGGCTTAAAACAATCACCGAGGGCATGGTACCATAAATTCCACAAGTTTATGCTTTCTCAAGGCTACAAACGTAGTGAGTTCGATCAGTGTCTATATACAAAGAAGGCTAAGGATGGTAGTTGGCTGATCCTTATTTTGTATGTGGATGACATGTTGATTGCTGGCAAGCACTTGGAAGAAATTTCAGCTTTGAAGTCAAAGATGGCAAAATCGTTTGACATGAAATACATGGGTGAGGCAAGTCATATACTTGGTATGCGCATTGAGAGAGACAGATCAAAGAAGTTGATTTGGTTATCTCAAACAGAGTATATTGACAAGGTTTTGCAACGTTTCAATATGGAGAAGGGAAAGGCACTGAGTGTTCCATTGCCACCATATGTGAAACTTAGCAAACAAGATTATCCTGTGTCTGAGGAAGAACAGGCTGAAATGGATAAGATTCCATATGCGTCTGCAGTGGGTAGTTTGATGTATGCAATGATTGCTACTCGCCCAAACATTGCATTTGCAGTGGGAGTAGTAAGTCGATACATGTCAAACCCAGGCAAGAAACATTGGGAGGCAGTGAAAGGAATATTGAGATACCTGAAAGCTACAAAGAGTATGCGTATATGCTATGGGAGTCAGGAGCTAAGTGTAAAGGGTTTTACAAACTCAGATTATGCAAGTGACTTAGACAACCGAAGGTCTACGTTAGGGTATGTCTTTACACTGGCTGGTGGAGCAGTATCATGGCGTTCTAGATTACAAGATTGTGTTACTCAGACTATTACAGAGGCTGAATATGTTGCAGCATCAGAGGCATGCAAAGAATCAATTTGGCTCAAACGACTAGTAACAGATTTGGGAATCAAAGAAGAGATGCCTGTGCTATATTGTGATAGTCAAAGTGCTATACAATTGGCTCGCAATCCAGTTTATCACTCAAAGACAAAGCATGTGGATGTGAAGTATCATTTCATCAGGGAAATTCTCAAGGATAAGCAACTTCATCTTGTCAAAGTTCACACCACAGAAAATCCTGCTGATCTACTTACAAAAGGACTTCCCTCAGAGAGCTTTGCGCATTTTTGCAAGCAGTTAGATGTAGGGTAGTACATCACTTCTCTACATCTCTTGTATATTAGCTTGTATAGTAGCTTCTCTCACACTTAAAGTACCACATTGGACTTTAAGTGGGAGGTTGTTGGGGTATAAAGCCCAATGTGGTCACCCAGGTAAGTGGGCGGGCCGCCAGGTATGTACACATATTCTTTTGTAAAAACCTAATAAGAACTCACTATGCTCTACACATTACAGTAGAGCGAGTTCACCATATCGTCGTGCTCTTCTTCTCGCACTCTCTCTCGCATCGCACTTCCGCTCGTACTCCTTCAATGATCACCAACCCTATTTTGGATACTAAAAGTAATCTTATGACCCTTGCCATCAATGTGTCTTTCCTCTTGCTTCTTTTGCTCATATCTCCCTCATATCATGTAACATTTTTGTTCCAAACCTAGCTATGTGTTCGTAGGTGAAAGCTCTTCCATTTGATGTAAGTTTCTTGCGGTATTTTTTGATTTAAAGTACTCTCAACTACATTTTTTTCTAGCTCATATTGCATAAGTTAAAATTCTAAATTAAGTTTTGCGCATAGAAGTAGGTAGAGCTTGCTTAGAAGAAGTTGCAGAGTGCTTACGATGTTCAAACCAACCTACTAAAGATAGGATGTTGATAATAGGCATGATTTTGCCAAGGTGTTTACACAAAGATTTGACATCATCGGGACATCTATTATGGAATGGCCTATTTTTAAGTAAGTTTGGGTGCATTTGAAGTACTATAGCTATCCCAAACCCCATCACTTGAAGCTTATAAGAACATAGACTAACACACACTTGAAATTTGCACTTTGGATCAACACGGTAGACTAGCTTTTCCAAGAGGTTAGCTACCTCTTGTAACATTCATGCACTAGTCAAGTTAGGTATGCCCTACGATTTGACACATTTGTGTCTATGGTTTTGCTTTACTACCATTGATATGGTGAGGCTTGGTAGCCTACCAACATTTTGGCATCGTTGTCATGACTAGCCAACTTAGACTAAAGAGAAACCCAATGCAATCATGAGTAAAATCTATTTCTTCCTCTAGAATCCTCTAGAATATTCATCTTTTTCATTTCACATAGCTAGAAGGTAACTTACTTATAGTGTATGGTAGTTAGGAGTAGGGAGACTTGCTAAGGACCTGGTAAAACAAAAACTTTAAAATTTGATGAAATCTGAAATAGGTGAGTCTATTTTGTAACTTCATCAAACGCATACATTTTTTATTTTTGTGGTAACCTAGGTATTCTACATGATATATGGAAGCTACTGACCAAACATGGAAGCATTTGGAGCTATAGATACTGAGAAACTACTAGAACAATCTTCAATCTTCTAAAATCTGCAAAACTTGAGATAGAACTCAAAGCGGAGAACAAAATCCAATGGAATTCAATAGGGAGTAAAACTCCACTAGTGTGTGGGCCATACCCAGACTCGACCCTACTTAGCTCTCTCAGTCCTCCAGAACGTTCCAGGGAATGACGTAGATCTATCTGCAAATATCCCTCCCACTTGGGACCGACACTCAGACAAGACTTCAGTCTATCTCGAATGCCAACCCAAGGGGGTACATCCCTTCATTCAATAATTTGATCCGCTTCTCATAATCAATCTGTCATTGACAGCTTTCTGCACCCAAATTTGTGGTCCTTAGTCTTGATTCTCTTGATCTTTAACTTGAGGATCTGCTCTTGCTTTCTTGTTCTCCCTTGGTTCATGGCGATAACCCCTTTTTCCTGACAAGCAGGCATGGCAATTATCACTTTCCCCTAAGAAGAGGGATCTTGCAATCCTACCTGGTCTCACTCGTCCTCGGTTACCCATTTTTATCCCACGTAGTCCTAGCATTAAACATAAAAAATTTAAATCAACATCCGGCCATCTGACCCTCCGGATCCGCCCACCCACCAAACCATTTCATGAAAATCCCTTCCCGAGGTAGTACTTAACTACTACAAAATCAGGAAGACAGTAGTCTATCAGACATCATCAAACAACAAGCAGCATGCAATTTGTTTCATACCCTCGTTCAAGGAAATTCATCTGGTTGTTCCCACCAGATCTTTATTTAGAAACTTTTAATTCATTTCCTTTCCTTTATTTGCTATAATTAGCTTGTAAAACTAGTTTCCTAACTAATCATGCAACACATTTAGTTTCAACCAATTCATCTTGCCTCCCCATTCACGCCAAGATAATCGGTTACAAGCCATCAAAATGACAACACCTTCACAATATTTCCCAGAATTAAGTGTTTGGTAAAGTCTCATCAAGTAATTTAATCATTACTTCCTAAGCATTTTATTTCGAGAGGTATAGCACCATCTAGTGACAGATGCACAAGATAGCCCCTATATTCCTAGCCTTTCCAGTTCCTTTTTAAGCAACCACATCGAACAAATTTCCTTAATTAAATTCACATCATCCTCTCTGAGTATAACCTTCTCATCCAACTATTGGCATCAGGCCATACCCGGATTATGGCCGATTTTCAATAAGATACCGTCGGTACTTCACCCGATCAGGCAAAAATAAAACAAACCCATTCATCCCTTATCCCTCGGGCATGAATAACCTAGGTATAACAACTTGCCGGTAACACTGCCCTAGCCGAAAAGGGCCAATCTCCTTCAAGTTCCACAAGAGAATCCTCTCAATAGGCCGGCCTTTCAATCAAATTGACCCCAAGAAGATCCATCTTGATTTTCGGTCATCTCCAGACAATCTTCAAAACTCCTAGTTAAATCTATGTTTTGCAATGGGCTATCCCTATCACATCTTTGGTCAACTTATGATTGAAGATGGTCAGTAACTTTAGGGTATTTAGATTAAAGGACAGTGAAGCTGGTATGGACCTTGAATAATACACTTCTCTTCCATTATTATTATTTTTACGCTGACTCAAAAGTATTAATCATAAAGAAGTCTTAATGACTCGGTGTTACTTTAATTACTGAGTGTGATCTTACTCAACTAGGTATTTTTCCTTTGGTGTGACCGGATTGTGTTTCTCTTGTTAGGTCTTAAGATCATTTTTTCACTTCGCTCTCTATGTAGCCTTAATACGCTTACCATTCTTACTTAAACTTTAAATTTTTTCCATTTTGAGAGTTGACTCATTTCTCTATTGATATCATCCAATCAATACCATGTTCTTGACAGTTAAAGGATTTCATACTGATCTTTCAATTAACCTTGCAATTTCTCCTCCCTTGTGTACCCAATTTATTTCGTCCATCCTTTTTTCTCTTTTGTCTATAGCTTACTACCTCATCTTTCACTTGGTAATCAGATATTTCACATATCATAACACTTAGATTTGTAAAACACCATAGACAATTTGAATCTCAAAAGAATTGACTGACTACAGATTCTTGAATTCCATAGATATGACAATTTATTATATCCGCATAAAAATTACATCAAAAGTGCCATTGATATCTTGAAGAATAATTATAACTTGTTCCGAAGAACCAATCAAAAATATGATCAAGGGTTTGGACCAAAAGGGGGTATTGATTTGATTTCAAAAGGTCCACAATATCTGAATGCAAGCTTACGGAATTTCCCTAGCTTTAAGGAGCTGTGTTTGGGTTTGACTCTGAGGAAAACTTGTTCGTCTTTGCTAAAACTTCTAGCGGAGTGGTGAAGATCAGCGTAGCTCTTCTGCCTATCACTAGATCTCTTTAGGTTGTCTCTAATGACTAGAAGTTGATGATCCATCTCTTCCAGGGTAGACTAAGTTGATTCAGTTGGGTACCCAGGAACATGAAGAGCTGGGTCGGCTAATCGAAGAGGGACTAAACATTCCTGACCATACAAGGCTTGAAATTTTGAGGTTGCGATGGTGAGAAGAGTTATAAGCAAACTCAACTAGGGGAAGAAACTTGATCCATTGCTGGGGCTGCTGGTTGCAGTATGCTCGAAGCATATCTTCAATGACTTGATTTACTCGCTCAGTTTGACCATCAGGCTCTGGATGATATGCTGAGCTAAGATTCAGTTGGGTACCCAGAGATTGAAACATGGCTTGCCAAAACTTAGAAGTAAATTTGGCATCCCGATCACTGATGATTCTTGCAGGGATTCCATGTAATCTTAATACCTCTTTGACAAATACTTGGGCTATGTCGATGGTGGTGGCTGTCTGCTTGACTGGAATTAGATGAGCCACCTTAGTGAGCTTATCTACTACGACAAAAATAGAATCATAGTTTCCAATTGTCTTTGGAAGACTTGTAATAAAGTCCATACTCAGACATTCCCACTTCATTTGAGGAATATCTAGGGACTGAAGCTTTCCAGGCACTAAAGAAGACCATCTGCTAAGGTATAGTCAGTTAAGTGTTCCCTCAGGGTCTGAGCTTGAATCTCTTGCAAAAGAGGTATAAAATAGGGGTCTACCTGAATTTCTTGTTGAACTTCCTCGGGTAAAGAAGAGCTAAAAAGTGACCTAGTCAGGGTTGATGAGGACAGGACTGCTGGTCAAAAGGTCTTTGAGTCTATTGAAGGCAGCATCTCTCCCCAACAAAAAAAGAAAAAGAGAAAGAGTTGTCCTCAACTCGAATAAAATACGTAATTGATGAAGCTTCTTGGATACGTCTTACGACTTAACTTCTTGTTAATGCTTTCAACTTGACTTCTCTCTTACACTTCCCTATCCCCAAAAAATCTGCTAATATAATATTGGAGTTATGGGAAATATTTCTTAATAAGCTATCTTCTTGAATAAGTCATCACGTTTATGGCTTCTTTGATACGCTACTTCGTCTTTATAAGCTACTGGTAATCCCTTCTTTATCAGCACTTGTTATCCTCTTATTTTTGCGATCTTCACTTTCTTGGAACTTAACCATTTTCTTATCTGATGGCGTCTTGGCAAGAAGACTTGGTTCTTCCTGTATGTATCTCTCACTTGCAGAGTGCAGATGAGGCAGTTAAAAGACAGTTCTTAGAGCAATACAAAGATCTCCTCTTTCCTCAGTCAAATTCTTGTGTTGGCCAAACGATATGGAAGACATGGCGACATCTCACAAGAGTGACTCTCTGGGGTAGAGACCATTTCCACAACAATACCCGACTTGCTATGGTTACAAAGGCTCTGGGACTTGGCCCTTGATACTACTGCGTCAAAAGGACACAAGATCCTGGGTTCTCCACAAGGTTGTTCTTGCTTGTACAGTTTATCCCCCATTCCAAGATTTGCCTCGATATCATCTGGAGTCTTCCTCTTAGAGGTCCTTTTCTTTTCTCAACTCATACCCAAGAAATTGCTCAAGCTATTTCTCGTAGAACCATTCCAGAGGGTGAGCGTCCTAACATGTGTGGCGCTTGCGATACTTGGTTATGTGACCATATATTAGAGGATCTTCATGAGTTGTAAACTTTTTTCCTCTCTCTGTAATTACTTCCTGCCTCCCTTGTAATCCTTTTTGGCTTTAATTGAAGAAATAACCCTTTTTTGAAAAATTTGAGTATTGTCCGTACTTCCTTGTCTTGAAATGTCAGTCTCTCCTCTTTAATTAAATTCTTGAGGACATCTTGATTTAGTGCTTTCAGCAAAGGGTCTTCTGTCTATGATAGTCTTGAGTAAAGATTCCAACTTTGAGTTCTTGGCTAACTCGTAAGTTTGTTTTCTTATTCTTCTTTGGAGTTTAAATGTGTGTAATATTTATGAGCTTATCTATTGTACTTTCCCATCTCGATTCCTTGTGAGTTTTTAAGCACGTCTCATTTACTATCTTTTCTATTTGTCTTGAGATGCTATAAGTAGAAGTTTACTTTCAAAATCTAGAAATAAGATTGGACCATACCATATCTCTTAAGTCCCAATCCCATCTTTCTCTCATCATTGCACGTCCCCATAGGGTTAACCGTGTAACTCCATTCGACCCACATGTTCTCCATTTCTTAGTAGAAATGGCACTTTTCTTTGGAGAGAAAAGTTCGATAAGGTGTCTCAACATGACTAACGTGTTCTCTGGTTTGGCTATCCCCATTCTTTCAAGACTATCCTATAACTTCTTCTTCTTGAATATTCCAAGCCATCAGTAATTTCGAAACGAGTCTTGTTATATATACTTATAGCTTTATCTGTGGCTAATCACAAGAACTTCTTGGATTTCTTCATTATTACTCAAAACTATCTTCCAGTCAATGTCCCAAAACTAATTTTTCATGTGGTAGCTAATTTACCCAATCTTGATTCTTATTACTAAGCTTAAGGAAGAATGACAAGTAAAGCTCAATAAAAGTTTCATCCATGCCACTTTCATGTGTCTTTGCACAAGTGAATTACCTATTCTTTCAAAAATTTCTATATAGTTCATTTCCAACTTTACTCACACTTCCCACTTGCTTAAATCCCAGGGACAATTATAGGTTTCTGGAAATAACAGCTCCCTAAAATGTTCCAGCATAGCGAGCTTTAGCTCTAGCAAAGCAGATTCCATCCTCTCATAGATAATCCACTAAATTTCTTCAGGCATATCCCAAGCCATCTTGATTTCATTTTTCTTTTGAATAATTATTGGAAACTCAAGACCTCATTTTGTAATATAATTGAAACTTGGGTGCTAGATAGAGTTGTTTTTCTCTCATGCATTAATCTTAAATCCAAAATTCCAAGGTCCAAGATTCAAAATTAGGCTCTGATACCACTGTGAGGGCAAGACCCAGACTCGACCCTACTCAACTCCCTCAGTCCTCCAGACCGTTCCAGGGAATGACGTAGATTTATCTGCAGGTATCCCTCCCACTTGGGACCAATACTCAAACAGGACTCTGGCCTATCTCGAATGCCAACCCAAGGGGGTACATCCCTTCATTCAATGATTCTATCCGCTTCTCATAATCAAGGACAGCTTTCTGCACCCAAAATTATGGTCCTTAGTCTTGATTCTCTTGATTTTTAACTTGAGGATCTGCTCTTGCTTTCTTGTTCTCCCTTGGTTCATGGCGATAACCCCTTTTTTCTGACAAGCAAGCACGACAGTTATCACTTTCCCCTAAGAAGAGGGATCTTGCAATCCTACCTGGTCTCGCTCGTCCTCGACTACCCATTTTTATCCCACGTAGTCCTAGCGTTTAACATAAAATCTTTAAATCAACATCTAGCCATCTGACCCTCTAGATCCGCCAACCCATCAAACCATTTCATGAAAATCTCTTCCCGAGGTAGTACCTAACTACTACAAAATCAGGAAGACAGTAGTCTATCAGACATCATCAAACAACAAGCAGCATGCAATCTGTTGCATACCCTCGTTCAGGGAAATTCATCTGGTTGTTCCCACCAGATCTTTATTTAGAAACTTTCAATTCATTTTCTTTCCTTTATCTGCTATAATTACCTTGTAACTAGTTTCCTAACTAATCATGCAACACATTTAGTTTCAACCAATTCATCTTGCCTCCCCATTCAGGCCAAGATAAACGATTACAAGCCATCAAAATGGCAACACCTTCACAATATTTCCCAGAATTCAGTGTTTGGAAAAGGCTCATCAAGTAATTTAATCATTCCTTCCTAAGCATTTTATTTCGAGAGATATAGCACCATTTGGTGACAGATGCACAGGATAGCCCCTATATTCCTAGCCTTTCCAATTCCTTTTTAAGCAACCAAGTCGAACAAATTTTCTTAATTAAATTCATATCATCCTCCCTGAGTATAACCTTCTCATCCAACTATTGGCATCAAGCCATACCCGGATTATGGCCCATTTCCAATAAGATACCGCGGGTACTTTACCCGGCCGGGAAAAATAAAAAACCCATTCATCCCTTATCCCTCAGGCATGAATGACCTAGGTATAACAACTTGACGGTTACGCTGCCCTAGGTGAAAAGGGCCAATCTTCGTCAAGTTCCCCAAGAGAATCCTCTCAATGGGCCGTCCTTTCAATCAAATTGACCCCAAGAAGATCCATCTTGATTTCCGGTCATTTCCAGAAAATCTTCAAAACTCCTAGTTAAATCTATGTTTTGCAATGGGCTATCCCTATCACCTCTCCAGATTTCTTTTTAACTCCTAGTTGGTAATTTCCAGGTTCATTCATTTATCAATCTTAATTCTTACTTTCATTAATTATCTACCAGCCAAGTTTATTTAGAATATACAAGCGAGTTTTTGCCATAGGCATTTGATGGTTAATGTCTCTTCGGAAATGCCAACTTTTTTTAAAGTTCAATCCCCGTTTTGTACGATTCCCAGGCTTTTGCAATCCTTTGCCATCCATGGGACATCTCCATGGAAGCTTGTAGAGTTTTCGGTTCAAAACAACACGGAGGTCAATTCCGCGAAGTTATTCCCTATCTCCCTCATCCCGTATTTGCAAACAAACTTGAAATTGACAACTTTTAGAAATACTCTTCAATACCAAAAATTGAACTACTTCTATCGATCTTAGACAACTACTCTTTTCTTATGGTGCCTAGTTTTTCGTTTAAGAAGCTAGAAGGTCACCCTATAATTTATGAGTTTTCGAGCTTTCTATTAAAGCTTAAACCTAAAATACAAGGTAGTCACTAAAGCTTACACCTAAGTGCAAAGTTACCATTAATGCTTAGTTTAAGAGTGCAAATCTACCTTTGGAACCTAATTTAATGATGCATAGATACTCTTAGCACTTAACGCTAATTGCGAGGTTTCCATTAGAGCTTAAACCTAAAATACAAGGTAGTCACTAAAGCTTACACCTAAGTGCAAAGTTACCACTAAATCTTAGTTTAAGCATGAAAATCTACCTTGGAAGCTTAACTTAATGATGCATAGATACTCTTAGCACTTAACCGTAATGAGGTTTCCATTAAAGCTTAAACCTAAATACAAGGTAGTCACTGAAGCTTACATCTAAGTGCAAAGTTACCATTAAAGCTTAGCTTACGAGAGCAAATCTACCTTTGAATCTTAACTTTATGATGCATAGATACTCTTATCATTTGACCCTAATTGCGAGGTTTCCATTAAAGTTTAAACCTAAAAATACAAGGTAGTCACTAAAGCTTACATCTGAGTGCAAAGTTACCATTAAAGCTTAACTTACAAGTGCAAATCTACCTTCGAAGCTAAACTTTATGATACATAGATACTCTTATCACTTGACCCTATTTGCAAGGTTTCCATTAAAGCTTAAACTTTAAAATAAAAGGTAGTCACTAAAGCTTACATCTAAGTGCAAAGTTACCATTAAAGCTTATCTTACAAGTGCAAATCTACCTTTGAAGCTTAACTTAATGATGCATAACTACCATTAATACTTAACCCTAATTCCAAGGTTACCATTAAAGCTTAAACCTAAAATGATGCACATAAACCTTCCTAGTATTAAAACACATGGATTAATTAATTCTACTAGAAATGAAGATTACCTCCTCTAAACAAGATGGAAGTGGGGTTGAAGTCCTTCTTGAAGAGATGTGAGGCTCAAGGAGGAAGGAAAGGGATTTAGGATGAAGAGGAAGGAGAGAGGAGCTTCTTCACAAAACCCTCAAGGGTTTGGCCTTCAAGAGAGGGAGATAGCAAGAGCAAGGTTTAACACTAGGTTGGTAATGGCACACTTTTATGTCCTGGGACACTTTTATGTCCTGTTAAGTGACCATTTTCCTTGAATTATGTCAAGAGTTTCAAAATGGATTTCGAGGTGCTATCTGTCTAGAAAGTTGTCTCGTGAGCTGAAAAAAACTCGACATTTTTTTGGAATATCAATTCCATCTTTAACCTTCTCCTTGCACAACATTTCACAACCTAAACTGTGTGAAAAAACGGGTCCTGTTTTTGGCTTTTTTCAACTTTTTGCAACTATACCACTCTAGAATTCATGTTTGTGAGGTCTATAATGCTAGAGAACTATCTTTAGTAGTCCTCAACATGTCGTGATGCTTCTAGGGAGAAATAAATGTTAAAGTTGTAAATTATGACCAAATTACAAAAAATGTCAAATCCTGTTTTTTAGCCAATTTTAGCTCTTCTATGATTTTTTTGGTGGCTTTCATGATATCCAAATGCATTTTTTATTTTCTATGTCGCATATTGTAACATAAAGCTAATATTCCTTGAGTTTTGGGGCACCTAATACCCTATTTTGCATAGTAGACAACGATGGTTGATTTTTTCAATTATAAAAGAAAACGAAACATTCTAGTATATCAAGGATAGCATTTTCAATATTGTTAGTTTCTTGTGACAACTACATGCATTTTGTAGGTAGTAACCATATCTAGTCATAAGGATCAAATTTGGCTAGATATTGAATAGTTTCTATGGATTCTACAACTCATAATGTTGAACCCAATTTTTTCATGTTTGTTGTATTTAGCACTTCATCTGTGTTCCCAAGATTCCCCTTGGTAAGAGATGTATTATTCTTTTGACATGCTCCATGGCTCCTTATGAACCTAAAGGACAATAGGGAACTAAGAAAACATGCATATATTATTTGTATTGAGCGTGGCTATAGAAACTTTGATGATATGTTTGCAGAATGGTAAAAAATCAACTTTTTTGTACCTATTTCTTTTGGCAAAACAAAAAATAGTGAGTGAGAAGCAATCATATGTTCTTATCACCAACCCATTGAAGTTAACTACGGAATTTATCTCAAGTCCTACAAAAATCCCTAATCTTATTTTTATGTAACAAAACATAAGAAATGACTGTTTTGATGAAAATGTATTGGTCCATCAACTTGGGAGGCTTGGTGTGACCAAAAGATGAGAAATTTTACAAGTTTCTTATTTTTTCCATGTGTAGTAGGCCTTGAACTATAACCTCATGAAAGGATTTTACAAAATGAGTGGATCTACTATGGTTTTGGAGGTTTTTTTCAAAACCCTGAAAGGACACTTTTATGTCCTATTAGGTTACCAACCTAGTGTTAATGGAAACCTTGATTTACTTAAGCATAATCTTGAGCATGGCAAGTATGCAAGTAGCTTAGCAATATGTGTGTGTAAAATTACAAAGGAGAGGGGGTGCTTATATAGGAAATGGTGGGTATTTGTTTCTCAATTCCTGTTGGACCCCAATTCTCTTCTCAATTCCTATTGGACCCCAATTCTCCTCTCAATTGCTATTGGACCCCATTTCTCTTCTCAAATGCTATTGGATCTCAATTCTCTTCTTAATTCCTATTGGACCCCAATTCTCTTCTCAAATGCTATTGGACCCCAATTCTCTTCTTAATTTCTATTGGACCCCAATTTTCTTCTTAGTTCTTATCTCTTAACTTTATCTTTCAATCAAGTTAGTCCCTTTTTCTCCCAGTTCCCGATCTAGATCAGTTCCCACGCGGATTTTGACGAAGAAGAATAAGAATAATCTTAACCTTTTTGGAAAAATATAGGGATGACGTAATTTCTTATCCAAAATATCCTTGTCTTTTTATTCTGGAGTAAAGTCTCGTTGTCCGCATGACTTCTTTGTCGGTCTTGCTCTTTCTAAATTATGTTCTAGGCTGAAAAAAGTTCTGAATGGCTCTAGGGTTTAGGGAGGGACCTTACAACTAGGAAAACCCAGAGGAACCCAAAGATTGGAAAAGCGTTCCCTCAGGCTTGAACCTTATGAAAATAGGTGCGTCTATTTTGCAAAAGAGAGTCTTTGAGAAGGGATGTGGTTATAGTCTTGAAGTGAAAGTGCCAAGGTGTTTCAAATAAAAAAAATAGATAAGATTAGTATGGTTAGTGTGATGGATGTCCAGCAAGCTGGCCTGAATCCTAATAATCTCCCACTTGAAGGCCAACGTGGCCAAGGTGGCCTATGTGGAAGTATGTACATTGTACAACCGTGAAGCAATCTTGTGGCTTCATCCTACACCCATCATCTCCATGCAATGTGCAAACCGCTTGAAGGGTAGGTCCCTCGATTGTAAACTGGCTCAGACTATTAATGGATTAGTGAGACATGGGGAGCAACTACTCTCTGTGTTAGTGATCTCTCGAGAGACATGATTTTCTGAGCACACTGCTCAGAGGCGTAGATTTGACAGTGAAATTACAGGTGGTGTTAGTGTTGGAGATTCGACCATAGATCGCTTTTCAATTGAGACGTAGCTTTCTGCATTGACATTACAGTTGGATTTTTATAGGGTTATAGGTTTCAAATACACACAGATACAACACCTTTTCAGGAATTTTTGGCAATCATTTTGAAAGCAATTTCTCTGCGGATGGTGATGTGTTGACAGATGCATACTTTTTTGAGCACACACAACTTGCCAATGAGCTCTTTTGAGAGTAGATAGCCCACTGCATGCACCAGTTTTTTGGCGCTTGTTTGTGCGTGATTTATCATGTACATTGAGCCATTTTTTAACAATTTTATTAGTTTTCTTGGCCATTTCTGAGACTCGTACAGGAAGAGCCCTTTCTGAGACTGTGGCTAGTCTTTAGTCTACTTAGCCTTTGGAGGGTCGTTTGTGTGAGGTTTCTTGAGCTGGGTTGTTCTCAAATGTATCTGGACGGACATTTTCGCTTTTGATGCCGAGTTAGCGTTCATTTGATAATTTTTACGTCAGTCTTATGCCCAGTGGTTGCTTTTGTCAGTTTATGTGTTGACTTTGTCCTGTCGAGTTTGAGATTTTGCTCCTCGTACAGAGGAGACTTTACTAGATTTTTTTTGTGAGTCACCATATGCGTTCTTAGCACTTTTGACTACTGTGTGATTTTGTCGCATTTTGTCTTGATTTTTTGCTCCTACTCTAGGGAAAACTCTATCAGAATTCTCCTAGCAATTTTTGCCATAAATTTTTGGTCATTTTCTCTTGAATTATGGCTACCAATAGTGCTTCAAAAAGGGAAGACTACTACATAAATAAGTTTGATGGCACAAATTTTACGGTTTGGAAGCAACATCTGCTTCATGTCTTGGTCAACAAGGGCCTAGAAACTCCACTGAAAGAGTGTAGAGAGAATGCTTACACTGATGAAGAGTGGGAAGAATTGGCCACAATTAGATTACATCTTGGTGAGACCATATTCTTCACGATTATGGACAAAACTATAGCATGAGATCTTTGGGAGTCTCTATGCACAACTTCAGCTGGAAAGAGTGCTTTTAACAAAGTCTTCTTGGTGAAGAAACTTATGTGTTTAAATATGAAGAATGTATCAGCATTAGTGCACACTTGAATGAGTTCAATAGCACATTGTCTCAGCTGACATCAAAAGGGTTGGATTTTGATGATGAAATGAAGGCCATGTTTTTGTTATGCTCTTTGCCTTTTTTCTGGGAATACATTCAATACTATAATTAATAACTCCGCATTAGGTGGTAAATTGAAGTTCAGTGATGTTACTAGTGATTGCTCACTTGATCGCTCACTAAAGGGATAAGACATCATTCTCTTGATCGTTGTGGGCATGAAGATGCCCACCATGGAGATACATGTATGGCAAGTGGCCATAATCGCCATAGGTAAAGAGGTGGATGTATTTGCAGTCGCAATCATTCACAAGATTATAAGGATCACCACAATCATAGCATGAGCCAAGGCCGTGATTTGAGAAATATAGAATGCTATCATTGCAATAAGAAAGGCCATTTAAAGAAAGATTTCCGTCTTTTGTAGCATGAAAAAGGAAAATTTATTGTGAAGTCTGATGCTCCAAAGAGAAGTGTGAGGATAGAGTAGATCAATGTTGTTGAATCTCCACCTCCAGAGGCTATTCTTGATGTGAAACAGCCATCAGATGTGCTTGTTTTCATTTTCAATTTGAGTCCAAATGCGTTATTGGCTCTTGATGAGTGTTATGTGCAAAATTGGATCATTGATTCATGTGCTCGTTTCCATGTTACTCCCCATAAGAATGGTTCTCCATCTATACTGATATGCATGGTTCAATCAAGCTTGGATATTCCTATCAACTTGATATATGCAATATGGGATATGTCAAATTATGCATGATGAATGGCACTAAATTTATGCTTCGTGGAGTCAGACATGTTCCTAAACTAACTAAGAGTTTGGTGTCAGTTGGTCAACTTGATGCTCTAGGCTATACTACTATTTTCGGCAATGGTTCTTGGATGGTGCATAAGGCAAATCTGGGTGTCATAAAAGGTCACAAATCTAGTTCATTGTACTCTTTATATGTCTCTTCAATCAAATAGAGTTCTATCTATGTAGTTGAGCAACCTTCTACTGAGTTGTGGCATAGATGGCTAGGCCATATGAGCTAGAAAGGAATGAAAATCCTTCAGTTTTTGGGCTACTTACCTACATTAAACTATTTTGACTTCAATTTATATGAGCATTGTATCTATGGCAAGAAAACTAGGCAAAATTCCTCTCCATTACATTGAGAGTTGGGAAACCCTCTAGATTTGGTTCATAGCGATTTACGTGGGCCTCGTCCACGCAAATATCTAGGGGGAGCACTGTATTTCTTGACATTCATAGATGAATCTAGTCGAAAGGTGTGGGTCTACCTTTTGAAGGGAAAAGACAAAGTGCTACATTCCAAATCATTCTTAGTCATGGTTGAGAACCATTTTGTAGAAAGATCAAAGCTTTTCAAACACACAATGGTGGAGAGTTATCTCCATAGAGTTCAAGAATTTTGGTAGCAAACAAGCGATTTAGCTCGGATTTAGTGATAGTTTATTGCATCGTACACAGCTATTCATAATGGAATTGTTGAGCATATGAATTACACGATTCAAGAAAAAGCCACATCCATGTTATCTATGGCAAGTTTACCTCTTGAGTTTTGGGGAGAGGCTGGTATGACAACTATACATATCATAAATAGATCTCCTAGTACTCCGTTGAATTTCAAGATTCCGTAGGAGATGTGGATTGGCAAGAAGCAACTTATGATAGATTGAAGCATTCTCACACACTCCCAAAGAACTTTGCAAGAACTAGATCCCAAGTGTCACAAGTGCATCTTCATTGGTTATGGAGATGGAGAGATGGGATATTTTCTTTGGCACCCGGAATCTAGAAAGGTTATTTGCAGCTCAGAAGGGATATTCGATGAGTCTAAAATTGTTAGCGGGTTGCCACAATGGACGTCTACAACATAGCTTTTTTGTATTAACATAATGTCAATATGCAAGGAAGCGACTCGGGATGGGGCACGGAGAGTTAATGAGAGTTTCAATCTCACCAAAGTGAACTCATAGGGATACTCATTCTACGATAAAATCAAATCAACCACTTCCTAGTCAAAAAATCAGTATGTGTCCAATCTCACCGCTCTAGGTCATCACGCCTTTTTGGTATCCAAACGAATTCGAATGCAACAAAAATTAAGGAGAAGTATTACAATACCTAGGGACACAATCCTACCAAGTCTTGCAACCATCTGGGAAGGTACATAAATCACAATCCATCACAAAAAATGTGCAAAAAATTGAAATAGAACTACTCGAAAAAGGTCCCCCTTAAGCATAGAAACACTTATCCATGGTCAAAACATCCAAAAACATCCATTTTAACCTTCAAATCAATTCATTTAGCTCACAAGCAACATGTCGCAAACTACATCGGAATTGAGAATGGTTATACTTAGATTGTAGAGCAAGAGACAAGGAACGCAATGTGCTACTTGGAAATGAATTTTGATTACCAGTCCACGAGAAAAGAGGATTACACTTTGTAGCAACAAGAAGCTCTCACAGTGGACGTTCAAAACTCCTTCAAGCTAATGATCCTCCTTTTGTCTAAAACTAAGGGTTTTGACTTAAAGGTTAAGGAAACTTTCCCACGGCCCTTCGGCCACTTACAAGGGTGTAGACTCAGAGAGGCTGAGAGGATATGTCAAAATATATTACAATTACAAATCATCATTAGCTATTACATGGCTTCTTTTGAAAAATTGAGCGAGTGTTATAGGGTTTGGTGTACATCCGCCTATCATGTGTTAGATCGTTGTATCCACCAAACATTCCCCCCTTCCTATTCATTGCATGTCCGCGTGTAATCTGTCTCTAAGTGTAGTCTATTGTCTTCTCAAGCGTTGCAGTGAGGTACCTGAACTTCTGCACTCTTGCCTCAATCTCTACTTTTGTGGCTAGCTCTCTAAAAGGGTTGTTGTTGAGAGTACTTTGATATGCTATATGGCATGCTGGCAGATCTTTTGTCATGGGAGTGAATATGGAGGAGTCCACTTCGAAGAAGCCGGTCATGAACGCCTCCTCAAATGTCTGCATGTAGTGGGAGGGTAGGAACATGACTCTTGCATACAATCCCATGATTATATTCTTGCTTGGGATTTCTGTCTCCATATTCCAGCAACACCCTCTTGTGCCCTCCACAAAAATCTGCCAGGGATGCTCTGCTGCCTCTATATCATGGAAAGCTGTTATGCATGTGATTAGCATCTTGGCAATTTTCACGAGCATCTGGCATGCGAGATCCGAGATCTCCTTCATCATGTTAATCACCCCTTTGAGAGTCTGAACCATATACTTCTCAGATGGTAGGTTGTTATCGATTGGCTTTTTGATAACTGGGTAGTTCAGCACCGCCATCCTTTTGCTTTGCCAAGAGTAAAAGCTGTCCCAGGATCTCCGTCTGTTGATGGGACGGTAATTTGGGTCGATCCTGAGATGTTGTGGAGCGTTCCTTTACTAGGTTTCATCTATTGGTCTTTGCTCAAAACACTTCTTTCACCAGAGGGGTTGATTGTCAATGATGGTCTAAATCTAAATTACAGTGACAGGAACATCCCTGTAATCCCCTCGGCTGTTTGGTTCAAGTTCTAGTAGCATTCTTTGCTGCCATAATCTAGGCTCCTGCCACATCAGTGTGAACAGGGCAATCATCTCATGCCCGAGGTTCTTTACCACCTCATCTAGGGTGAGCATAAGGAGGGTAGTTGATTCCAACACTTTTAATTCATACTACAAATATGCTTTGTGTGAGGGATCCTTGACTTCTGAGATCTAGCACTGAATTTTGTCCTTGGCCAAATCCGGAGTGGATGTCATGGCTGGATCTATAGATTCTTGCGTTGTTTTTCCAATGCTTGTAGTTGGCACCTCTATTCGGTGAGCCTCAAATGTGGAGTGTTCTAACCCGTCTGCTTGCTCAAAGTCTACCAGGGTTGTTTGGTGAGGCTTTGCTTGACTTTCCCTCAAGAGTCTCCAAGTCCCCCCGAGCCTCAGTCAGATGCTTTCTTAATTCTTCAATTTCTTCGTCCTTGGCTCTTTGCAGGGCCCTATGTCCTGCTGTCATGATTTGTCTATCATACTTTTCCTGAGCCAGGGCTTCTTTTTCTTTAACCTCTTGGTTCAGGGAGGTTGATCTTGCAGTCACGGTTGAGGAGGTGGGAGTCTCTTGTATGGCTAAGAGTTGAGTCAGAGTCGTGCTAACCACAGTGTATGGTTCTTGAAGCTTCTCATTTTGTTCCCTTTCTTTGATTAGTTCTTCCTTGAGGCGTTGCTGCTCGACTTGCAGTGTAGAGTTGGCCTCATTAAATTGTTGCACCTCCTTATAGTAGTAGGCTGCATTTTCCTGTTCTCTTTGCAACTCGGATAGGACTTGTAGCTATGCCTTCTCCAATTCTCCTACTCTTTGTTTTAGCTGCAAGGTGTTTTCAGCTGCCCTAGACGCATCTCTTTTAGTATCTTCCAGTTCCAGCCCTCACACGTTGTAAAGAGCCCTTTGGCATTGAAACTGTAGCTTGATCTTCTCTAAGTGAGCATCAATGTCAATTGACTTGACCACGTCCGCTCCCTCCTCCATTACAGCTTGTGCTCTTGGTTTCTGTTGGCTTTGTTGACCTTGATCTGATGTTTCAACCTCATGAGTCATTTTTTCTTTCCGTTTTAGATCTTCTATAGCTGTTGAAGTTATGGTAGGCTTTGGTTGTGTTGCCTCCATTTGTTCCGATTGTCTTTTGTTCCGATTGTCTCTTCTCCGCTCCTTGCTCTGGCAGGTCTTCAACTTTGTCTTTCTCTTTTATTCCAACCTCTGAAGGTACCCCAGTGTCCTTGGGAGAATCAAACTTCTGACCTTGTTGGTCAAGCATGTCTTGCTCTTCCTTCCCTTGTGAATTATCTTTCTCGTTTTTGGTTCAAGTGGATTTGTCAGATGATTCTAGATCATTGACGCATGGTTTCTTTGCCTCTTCTTTCTCCCTTAGCTCCATCTTCTATTTGATCTTGTTATGGATCCATTGTTGCATGGCACTGACAATCTCTCGTTTTTCCTCGGCTTCTTGCCTTTTCTGCTGCTTGATCTGTTCCAGAGCCGTTGTCTGCCTGCGTAGCAGCGGAATGTTTTCTTCTTCTTCCTCTTCTTTCTCATCATCAGATTCTGTTCCTTGGCTTCTTTTTTCTTCATGCTTTTGTTGGCGGATCCTTTCCCTCAATGCCTGCGCTTCTTCCATTGTTATCTTGGCTTGAGTTATTGGGATGGCTTCTGCCACGCGGGCAGTTTTCTTCTTCAATCTTGTATATCCCAGGGAGAACTGGCTATCCTGATCCTCTTCTGAAGATTGGTATTTCGAAGGAGTGTCTCTTTGTTGGGACCCTGCTTCCTAGCTACTTTGAGCATCCGGCTCTGTCTTTTCGCTGTCAGGATCCCTTATGGTTGCACTTTGCCTTGTTTGCTTAGCTTCTAATTTTGGCATGGTGGAAGGTCCGGTCACAGGTCTTACTGCTCTTTTAGACTTGTCAATCAGATTTATCTGTGCTTCTACGGGTGGTAGATTATCAATCATCCCTAATGCTTGGTAGGCGATTCGCATCAGCATTGGTCCCGCATTCATGTAGGCCTTGCTTTTTTGGCTCCCCTTTAGGTTTTCTTCGACAGTGGTATCGAGGAGGTAATTTCCAAAGTCGCAATTGATCACTCTTCTCTCTACCAATCCCATTGCCATTACTACTGCCATGTGCAACAACGGTCATGTATATCTTGGTGGCTTCTGCACTTTGAAGTGTTGCGATATGAGGCGCAATGGAAATTCAATTTCTGAGTAGATCAAATCTTGATATGTCAACTTGTGGCATCTTTGCTTCAGGAAAGCTTTGTCGTTGTCTATTGACTTTGTCTTTTGCAATAGATTGTGCGTCCCTTGCTGCAAGTGGAGGGCTTCATTGATTTTTCTGTTGTGATCTTAACCTTGACTACTGCCCCATCTTTGTTCCTCATAGTGGTACTGAATCGAACTTATGAGCTCATGAGCTCGTCTGAAGTCCGTTCCCCAGGGAGGTAATCGTAGGAAGATGTCTAATTGTAGGCACCTACCCCTTGCATGCACTTCTGGCTTTTGGTGCAATGTCCACATTTCGCATGGGAAGATAGTGGCCTTCACTATTTCTTCGTCTGCTGCTTGAAGCCTTCCGATGAAGATGTTAGCCGGTATTGCTTCGAGTACCTGTTCTGTGATATGAGCCTTCTCATTCGAGGAGATGTTTGTTATCTCATAAGGTGCAGCATTCCACTCCCTTTGTGCTTTCCTTCATCGAGGAATCCTGCAATCAATTTTAGCATTGAAAATAGGTTTTAGCCATTGATCAGAACTATCGGAAAGTTGCAAACTTGACCATAAAATGAAAAATGAGCATAACTTTGTCAAAACTACCCCAAATTTGACCAAATTTCACCATTGCATCTAGGATTACTATAGGCACAAGGGTATAGTGTAATAGATGAATTCTGGCAAAAAGGAACATGGATCGCGATCCATGTTGGGAGCAATTTTGAAATTCCAACTAGGGGAAGTTGTTCCTGGGCATATGGAGATGCTATTGTGCAATTTTCTCTAGATTTAGGGTTTGAGGTACATGGATAGCGATCCATGTTGGACAACACTTTGAAATTCTGATGATACCATCTGGTAGGGTTCATCTAGATGGTGCCTTGGCCCAAAAATTTTGGGATTTGGATCAATGTTTGACACTTGGGCTGATTTTTAAAAATCTTTTGCAGACTTAGAGAATTTTGGCATTTTGAAGTGGATTTTGGAATTCAAATGGCTTGAAACTTCATGGATTGGCTTTCTTGAACATACTGGATCAGATGGCATGGGTTTTTCTTTGATTGGGCAAAATGGTACATGGATCGTGATCCATGTTTAGATGGATTTTGATACAGTTTCTTTGCACATATGTTCCTATAGGTCTTCCTAGTACACTGGTGAATTTTTTTTAGATTTAGACATGTTTTTCCTTGGTTTGCCCCATTTTCTAGTTTATGGCCATGTTTTTTCCGTTTTGACCATATGTGTTTCTTGGAACCATTTTTGGGCAAATGCTTTGCCTGATATCTATCATTGCCTCGATTCCCAATAATTTGGGCCTGTAGTTCACAGCTTTGCCTGGCTCCCTGTCAAATTCAATCAAAATTTGAATCCATTTGAGGAGACAAATTGATTTCGGCAAATTTCACCATTTTGCAAGTAATCTTTTGCTTGGTTTTGATCCTACAAACATCCTTAAGTTACATTTTCTTGTTGATAGGCTTCGAGGAGAGTGTGAAGTCTTCCGACTGGCTTAAGCAGCAATTTGAAAACTTCTCAAGAACTTTGCTTTAACCCTACTCCATGAGTTTTACTGGCATCCTACCATTTGTCCTCTCCCTGAGTTTCTGCTGGAATCCTACCCTTTCCCCTCTGAAAATGGCCAAAAGACCATTTGCAGACTGAAAGTAGCAAACCAGGAGAATTTGATGATCTTAAGAGCAATTTTTGTGATTATTTTTGCAGCAATGGATCGCTATCCATGTTGGGATGCATTTTGAAATTCCAGCTATAGGAGTTTGTTTCTGACCACCTGTGGGTGCTCCTGTATAAATTTCGCTGATTTTAGGGTTTGAGAAACATGGATGCAATCCATGTTCCAACACCTTTTGCTGTTGTTTTTATCCTTCCTGATTTTGCCAACTACTTGGGGTCTACTGATGAAAGATTTTTGGTTTTTGATGAGTTCTGAAATTCCCCATTGGCCGTGTTAGTTTGCAGATTTTGTGACTTTGTACTGCTCTGATTTGTTGTTTTCGCAATGTTGATGCAGTATGGGGCATACACACATGTTCTTGTAAGGTTAATGATCATACATGTCGAATCCGGTGTAGTAAGAGCTACCGAGGTGGTCACAGTGGGGCAGAAACAAATCCAAAAACCATATGCTTATGTGGCTCTCTCTCTCTCTCTCTCTCTCTCTCTCTCTCTCTCTCTCTCTCTCTCTCTCTCTCTCTCTCTCTCTCTCTCTCTCTCTCTCTCTCTCTCTCTCTCTCTCTCTCTCTCTCTCTCTCTCTCTCTCTCTCTCTCTCTCTCTCTCTCTCTCTCTCTGAATGCAAATGAGTTTATGTTGCCCCATTTGACTGTATGTTCCTAGTCTACCCGAAATGCCCCATTCATACTTACCTCCATTGATCATATCTTATTGTTAATATCACGTGCAGTTCGAACCGCTCTTCATTCTGATGTTCGGTTGACAAATGGCGTTTGATTTGCAGCTTTGATCTTTTAGAAGTTGGCTCAAAATCCATCTTATGCCGAATCTTTTCATATTTTCCATGTTCAAAGTTTAAGGTTTTGGCATTTGCTTTCAAAAGTCAATTCCGACTTTCCTCGCTTGACTTATCAATTTTTGTTGATTATCTGTCGTTTTTTTGCTTTTTAGTAAAAGAAAATTGTTTACGATTATTATTAGTTGGCCAAAAAGTAGCCAAAATTAGTGTAACCTCCCATACATACATATTCTTCACCTGGTATTAGATGGTGTTAGTCTGGCTCATGATTATGCCGGCTAAGAGTTTATAAGGCTTTGAAAAGCTTGTTTTTAAAGAAAAAGAACAAGAAAGGAGAAGAAAAGAAAAGAAATAATATGATAATAATATATACAATGATAATCTTGCTATATTTTCCCCCTTCCTAGAGTGAGTCGTCCCAGACGAACATGTGTTAGAGTGCATGGGAACAAAGCATGTGTCTATGCATAGCTGTGTATTGTAGCTCTATGATGCTGCTGGAGGATATGCATGGGGAAACAAAATGTTGTGCAAGAGAGGGGTGATGAACAATATGTTCAGTGGCTGCTGTTGGTGGTGAGGTCACATTGAAGCTGCGTGGTCCTAACATTAGTGATTGTAGAAGACGCGCCCTGTGTTTGAGTACGGTGACCTGCAAAAGTTGTGATGTTGCTAGTTGTTTTGCTTGAGGTCTTTGTTTTGGTTGCCACTGAAATTGCTTGCTTGTGAATTCCCTAGAAGAGTCATTGTGTGAGCGAGTCTATTTTGGTTTCCATACCCACTTGACATCTTTGGGTTTTTGAGGTTTGGCTTAGGTTGTTCGACAAATGCCGTAGGCGGTTTGGCGAGGTCGGATTTTTGTTGAGGCAATGTAGGCTGACTTGTATTGCTTGGTCATTTTGGTATCCACAATTTCTTCGGATTGGTTTGCATGATGGATTTTTTAACCCATATTTTCTTGACCATGGTTGGGTAATATCACAAAATTGATACCTGTGGTGATGGTAGAGGTTCCCATACATGGTCTGTTTGTACAAAGGGCGTGGCAAAAGATTGGTCCTCTTGTTTGAGCTGTAAGGTATTGTCCTGCCAGTTTGGCATGGCCTGATAAGTGCGCGCATCCACAACACTCCCAGAATAACTGCTTCGTTAAGATCCTGGTCTTCAACCACATGAAATTGATGCGAATAAACTATTCCATCAATAGTGATTTGGTAAATTTATGTTTCCCAGACTGTCCATTGTGCCTTTGTTTGCTACTTTGAACCCCATCATGTTTGGCATTAGAGGTTTCCTTGTGAGTTTCCTAAAAGTGGAGTCGTTAACAACATTAGCTCTTGTGTCGGTGTCCAGTAATGCTCGCTCGGTGGTGCCAATAGCAAGCTGTAAATTAATGCGTAGATCCATTCCACCTAACCATGTAGTTGCCGTTTGTATGGATGTTATCGGAGTAGTATCGATACAATCATTCTGTTGTGATTTTCTCTAAAAGTTTGCTTGCCCCTTGCGCTTTAATATTTTGATTTTGGCTTCCTGTTGTGCATGTTTCCGAGTGTCATGTGCTTGACTTCTGCGCTGACCTGCTACATGTATTGTTTCGAGTTCTTCTGGTCTCAGCAAAAGAAGATACTTCTTTAATCTGCAGCCACTTGTCCAATTAGGCATCTCCTCACCTGCCAATGTTGCAAGCTTGGTGGCACCGCTTTGTGATATATCATATATTATAAAAGGCCTCATCCCTCGCTTTTTGAGTTTTTTGGAGTGTTGTTTGAGGGTATACATTAAAAAGTAATCCCCTTTTTAGAACTCCTTGCTAATCACATGTTGATCATGGAAAGCCTTCATTTGTTTTTTTTTTAGCATATATCCTAGCTATCACTCTAATTCGGGTTTCATCTAATTGTTCCAGGGTGTCTAGTCTCTCTGATAGCTCATGGCCCATCCATCCTAATGGTGTTGCCACTCGTAGGGTTTTGATTAAGAATTCCATGGGCAAGATCGCATGAATCCCAAGCACCAGGTTAAAGGGAGTCGTCCCGATGGAATTTTTTAAAGCTACTCTGTAAGCCCATAATGTTGTGTGTAGCTTTTGATCCTAATCATTTCTTGAGTCACTAACTATTGGTGAGTACATTGCATAAGATTTTGTTGGTACTCTCTGCTTGCCCATTAGCTTGCGGATGATAGGGTGCTGATTTGTGATGGACTACGATGAATTTGTCAAGGAGGCTTCACCAATGACGTCGTTTAAAAAGTGTATTCCCCCATCGCTCACTATTTCTATGGATAGACCATATCTTGTAAAGATGTGTTCAAAAAGGAACTGAGCTGTAGTTTGTGCATCATTTTTTTGGGTTGCCTTTGCTTCCGCCCATTTTGTCATGTAGTCTATTGCTACTATGATGTATTGTGTGTGCGACCTCTATCCCGAAGGTATGATGGGACCAATAAAGTCAATGCCCCATTTGGCAAAATCACGTACCCCCATCATTGGCCTTTATGGAATTTCATCTCTCTATAGGGGTGATTTTGTGCTTTGACATTCATCACATCGTTTGACATAGGTCTCTGCATCCATAAACAGGGTTGGCCACCATATGCCTGAGTGTAGCATGAGCTTTGTCATTTACCAGCAGAGAAATGTCCCCTTGGCTGTCCTGAGTGTGCTTGTTCTAAGATAACGTAATATTCACTTTCCATAGCACACAACCGTAGTTGTTTGTCTTTTCCCCACCTATACAGTTGGTTGGCAATGAGCAGATAGTGTTTGGACTCTTCTTCTATAGTTTCCATTCTTGCCTTGCCCCATCCCTCTAGGAAGGTCTTGTTTTTTAAGTACTCAGCTATGTGAGTACTCCATTTGGGTGCTTGTACTACTCAAAACAGGGTGGCATGTTCCATTGGATGTTGTTTTGTACAGCTATCACATGATTTTACATATGTATGGACATTGTGTTCCATGTTTAGCCAGTAGACTCCAAGTCTCTTTAGCCATTGGCTTGTTTGCGTGTCTCCATTGTGAAACCCCGTATTTTGTATATGAGCATGTTTGAGGTAGTAGGTGGATTCTTCGGGTTGTACACATAGTCTCAATATTCCATCCTTACCGTGTTTGTACAACTGTCCTGCTAAAAGCTGGAGATTTTGTGTTTGTTGTATAATTGATGGTTGTCTTTCTACCTGTAATGACCCGATTGTGAGTAGAGGAATGACCTCTTCTCTACACTTTTCAAAGACTTTTTCTAGATGCATTATGTGGTCACTTCTTCGATGAGAATGAACACAAAGATCATCCATGTATATCTCTACAAATTGTCTGAAATATTCCTTGAATGCATAACTCATTAGTCTTTGGAATGTAGCAGGGGCTTTGGTCAGGCCGAAAGGCAATACTCTGTAGGAAAATATACCCCACTCTGTTGCAAAAGCTGTCTTATGTTGATCTTCCACTTTAATTGTCAACTGGTTGTAGCATGACAACCCATCCAGAAAACTATAGGCCTCTTTCCCTGCTACCCTCTCAATAACATGATCCGTTATTGGCAGTGGATAGTTATCCCTGATGGTGGCTGCATTTACCTGCTTGAGGTTTACACAGACATGCAGTTTTCCATTGTTTTTGGGTACTACCACAATAGGGACACCCAATCGGTGTGTTCAATCTTGTAGATAAACTCGACATCCTTCAGTTTGTCTATCTCTTCCTTAATTTTCTTGGCAAAAGTCT
Source organism: Adiantum capillus-veneris (assembly GCF_014529385.1). NCBI lineage: Eukaryota > Viridiplantae > Streptophyta > Polypodiopsida > Polypodiales > Pteridaceae > Adiantum > Adiantum capillus-veneris. The sequence goes on along the minus strand of NC_140934.1, from coordinate 53,088,852 downwards.
CATTGTATGTGTAAGGACGTTGTTTGTGTGGTCCGGTATCACTCTTAAGGCCTTTAGATCTTTGTATGACCATGCAAAGACACCTTTGTATTGTCTGAGCGTATCAACTAGAAGTCACTCTTCTTCATCAGTCAGGTCCATGGTGATGTATGCCGGTGTAGGCTCCTCGCCTGCTTCTGCTAAGTTGATGCATTTGGCTTTTTCAGGCCCATCATATGAAGTTTTTGGTTCTTTGGGATCTCGTTTGGGTTTTTGCACCACGATTTTTCTATCTTGAATAGTATACTTCTTATAGTGGGAAGGTGCATTGAATTTATCATCGTTTGATTTCTCGTCAGTTTCCATTTTTGTTGTCCAAACTTCCTTCAAAGCTCATTTCAGTTCATTGTATTTGATTTTGTGCTCCATTTTGGACAACTTCGTCGATTTCTCAGAATTGCTCTCCTTTTTTGGTTTTTGTGTGCTCTTTTTTTTCATTTTTGTTTTGGTTGAGTCAGGTTTCATGTACCTCTTTGATATCCCATCTTTGAGGCAATCAGTTGCTTCTACTAACCTTAAGTGCTATGTTTTGTCGGTTAATAGAGGTACCGGGTCTTCTTTGGTCTTGTTTTGGTTGTTTCTACGTTTATCTCGATATCTGTGTTGTCTTCGAGGATTTTGGTTTGGAAAATCATAGTAGATCACCCGTCAATCCTTCCGTTTGATGTTCTGACTTGAGCTACTAGACAGCTCGTTGTCTATGTTGTCCTCTAACAGCTTATCTGTCGAGTCTTGGAAATCTTCTTTGTCCGTTTGGTCAAGGTCTCTTACTGAGATCTCATCCACTATGCATCGGAAATCGACAACCCCCTCCTTGTCAAGGACTTCCCATTCTAATTTTGGATCGAGGCTGACATCCATCATCTGGAATGGAATGATATCATATCCTTCCTCATCACAGAATTTGGTGAGGGTCACCTCGTTTACACAAACATCAAGAGTGGCTAGTATCTATTGCCATACAAAAGGTTCGAACATCTCTTCTGAAAAAGGCTCTGGTATATATACCTCGTCTTGTGTAGTCCTATCAAGAATGCAATCTTCCCTTTTCAAACTACCATCTTCGGAAGCTTCTCCTGTCCAATGGTGAGCTTTGTTATGTAGACAAGTCGGTATTCCCCCTTCTTGGTCAGTTGTGGAGTTCAGGTCTTCTCCTGGGGTTTGTTCTACATCCTCTATAGCTATGATATGTGACACTAATTTTCGTAGTGACATCCTTGTTCCTTAGATAGATATAGTCATAACCCCAATCTTGTACCATTTTGAGCTGACGCATGAATGGTCTGCCCAATATGATATCAAAATTGCTGCTCTCATCGAAATTCATAATAGCGAAATGTGTGTTCATATGCAATTTTGCAAGAGGTTACCACAATCTGCTCCAGGATGCCAATTGGACTTTCCAGATACCCATCTGCTAATTGAAGTTTCATTCTAGTCTTTTGGAGAGCAGGTTTCCCCCATTTTTTGCACATTGCTTTGGTGGCTATGTCTATTCCAGCCCCTCTATCCAATATTGCTATTGACTTAACCTCTTTGTACTCCAGTGGCAGAGTAGTATTTCCTTCTTCACCTTCACAATAATCTCCTACCTTGTTCACTGGTACTGGCTCATGTTTAGCTTGTTTTGAGGGTTGTGTCTTCAGTGTTTTTGAAGAAGCATTGGGTGGCGGAATTACCAGCCCTATTTTTTTCAAATTTTTCTCGACCTCCTCCCAAAGATGCGGTCTTACTTGCAGTAACTCTGACAGAGTTAGCGTATAACAGATAGGGGATGACATTAGCTCATGCAGAGTTTTGGTATCCATCATCTTAGGATTGACCTTTCATTGAGATGGTACTTTCTTCACCTCCGATCGGGTTTCATGGTTACCAATAAATGAAGGTAAAGTCTTCAATGACTGCGGTTTGCTGTCTTTCGATATGGTTGTACTTGCATCTCCATACAATGATCGGATGTCATTTGGGTAGAGCTCATGTTCCAAGTGGATCTCTGTGATAGGGGCTAACAGAATTGTAGCACTTCCTTCTTTTCTATTCCTGATCTATTCCCATAGCTCTTGAGGCCATTTTTCTTCCACTTCCGAAATTGGCTGTGGTGCTTGCGAATACATTCCATTTGTTGTATTGGCTTCCACTTGTATCTAGTGCTGTTTTGTTTACAGAATCTGGCTGGTCTTCCTTTTCCATTCCCCACCCCTCTAACTCTTAAGTTTTTTCACAAATAGAAACTTAAGTTTTTGGAGCAGTAGGAACTGGTGGTTCCATAAGCACTTGAGTGGCTTGGATGAGCTCTTTGCACATCTTTAGCCTCTCTTTTTCATAGCCCGGATGAGGGTACATTAACCACCTATCTTGTTGGATTGGTTAGGCTTTAGCCTTGCATCGTAAGCTTTTAAAATTGAGTCCAAAGGTTCAAAAACCTTGTCTACCAAGACAGATCCTCCTGATGGTATAACCGATGGTTTTTTAACCTCGTTGCATCTGTTAAGGTCTCTTTCCCTTCTCAATTTTTCCTCTATTTTCAATAATTTGGTTTCCAAAGCCATTTTTTATTTTACTCTTTTGGCTTTCATCTTGTCTCGTTTTGCCTTCTAGGATTTCCTAGGGGTTCGGATAGACAAACTTTCTATCTCAGTTTGATTGGTTGGGGCATTCCTTGCAGCCTCATGTGCTTGAGCTCTAGTTATCCTGTTTATTGGAATGTTTGGTTCTGTTTCTGATCCACTTGAGCTTGGCACAATCCCCATCTTGTTCATCGTTGCTTTCCCTTTGTTGTTTTTTGGACAGTGTGGAATGAGATGATCAATGGTACATTCATCACAGAACCCAAAAAATTTAACCTGTTCTCCTTTGTTTGGACAAACCCTTGCCCAATGATCACCACCGCATTCATAGCATGGTACTATAGGTGATGGAGAAGCTTGTGGAGCTCCCATCGGTTGTCCTGCTCTAGGAGGATACCCCCTAGGTTTGTAATTCTGGTTTGCCATGAACAAAAGCAATGGTTTTTAGTTGGTTGTGCTATGTATGAGGCTCGGACATCTCTTTAGGAATTATCTATGGAGTTTGTTCCTCTGGAGCATAGCATTCCCATCAAATCCCCTCTCATAGGTATTGTCTGAATCTTCCCGATATGAGACTACGTGGACCATACTCTGATCAAAAGGTGTTTCTATGGGTTGAGAAATTTGTACCATGGCCCTATTGTCCTGGGGTGAAGGAGGTTGATGTCCCAACACCGGTTGAGGTTTTTCTTGTCCTTGGATTGCATTATTTGACCCTACTTGGTATCTTGGAGGAGGTGGAAATTGTTGCCCTCCATGTGGTCCGTATTGTCTCTCTCTAACATAGTTTCGATTATAGAAACATTCGTGGGTTTCATGGTTTGTCCATTTTTGTTCGGTAGCACACCTCTTCAATACTTGTGGTGCGTTTACTCCTGGCCTTTGTTGAAGGTTGCACCGCTATGTTGGATGATCTCCTCCACAAGTGTCACATTTTTGGGTGGGCGTTTGTCGTGTGTTTGGGTTTGTCATGTTTCCTTGGTTTATCCTTCTGATCACTTCCTCGATCATTTGATCAACGTCCAGCACAGTTGGGTTTTGCCTGCCCAATTTCATCGTGGACTCACTAAGAAGAGGTTCTACTCGTTCCCTAATCTGTGTCTTCAATCACCTCTCCATATGCCTTGCAATTATCTACCAGATACAACACCTCTTTCGTGACTTGCTCAAAAGTTACACATGCCTTTAAGCGCAAGTCCTTTTTGAGCGTGTCATTTTGCAATTCTTTTATGAAAAGGACTGACGGTCTCACATCCCAAGGTAGTTCTTGAGCAGGGCATCTTTCTATATACTGCTTGAAATGAAGCAATGCTTCCTTCACTTTTTCTTTCTTATGTTGCCTAAATGAAGCAATGCTTCCTTCACTTTCTCTTTCTTCTGTTGCCTAAATGCATAAATCTAGGAGATGGTGTTATGCTTAATTCCTCTCTTTGAAAATTCCTGAGCGAACTGTTGGAGAAGTTGCTCAATACTTGGGAATTCCAAACTGTTTAACAGTTGGAATCAGTTCAAAGCAGTCCCTTCTAATGTCAAACCAAAACCTTCATATTGAGTATGGAAATCAGTTACCTGTTCCGCTCTCAACACTTGTTTGAAGATTGAAACATGGGCATACGGATCTCCTGATCCACTATACTTTTTGGGTACGCATTTTGCCACTTGAGATGGTCGCATACTTCTAGCCTCCGCAACCATTCTGACAACACCAGGTCCTCCTGGTGTGGTTTCTCTAGGTCATAATCTCCTCTTGGTACTACCAGTGGTATCCTATCCACTATACATTCGTCGAGTCGATCTCGTGTAATGGTCGGAGGGATTCTAGTCGTGTAAGTGACATCAAGAACAATACTGCCCCTATGTGTGTTCATGGAAGCCCTAGACCCCGTTGATCCTAAAGGCCCTGTGTTTGGGACTTGTTCATGTCCAAAAGACTCCTCCGCCCTGGTTCTCACTGGGCTCACATGTACTGTCTCAGGTCTTGTGTGAGTAGTGGTGGTTTTCACCTCTTCCGGATTTACATAGTATTGGTGGAGTGGTCTCCCAAAATATGTATATCTCTCTAATTCCTTACGATCCATTGGAGAGTACTTTCGGCCATACTTGTCTATTATGACCACCTGAATACTTCTCCCCTCCGTGTACATGAAAATATACAGGTTTCTACGGTCAGTCAGTTCCTTGATGCAGGGTTCGTCACATCTGTAATAGAGTGTTTGTTCTCTATTATTAAACTTATATAGCCCCACATACGTGCTGTCTGTATTAAGGTGCTCTATCTCATTGGTGCGTGTGAGCACCACGTTTTGCTTCTCCATTTTGGGTGGCTCATTGGCCAGCTCGTGATCTACCTTATCCTTGGTGCCAGTCATCCCCCATTTATCCACAGTAAAGGGGTTATGAACCACTAGGTACATCATTCCCTCTTTGTCCAAATACCTATTCCGTCATAATCAACATCTACAAGATCTCTGAACTCGCTCGGCTTATTTTCCAACTTAACACAGTAGCGGTCCATTCCATCCTTATAGATTTTAGCCTTAAGCACATTTTCAAATTGAAACTTCAAATACAACAATTTTACATCAAATATAGGTTGAGAAGAACCTGTCCCCATTGAAGCTGTTCCCTTAGGGTTCAACTTGTTAGAATCCTCAGTCATGAGGCTATATGATCTTTCTGACAAAGTGTTAGAGAAGCTCTCCTCTAAAATGGGTTCTAAAGGTGGCAGTGGTCTCTGATTCACGCTCTCTTCTGTTGAGTGATTGCTCCCTTGGTCAAAAATGTTGGGATTCCTATTTCGATACAATCTTCCTGATCGCAAATTCATGAAGAATTGGTATTGCAGAATCCAAACCGGGTTCCGTTCTGTTAGTTCTAGCTTTTAATCTACAAAATTTAGCTAGGTTTTTCAGTAGCACACAATTCCTCACACAACATTAACAATTTAGGTCCAATTTCAATTTTGAAAGAGCTACCAGGGTCCTGTGGACTAGCTCTTTGTGTGGTGAAATTTTGCTTCTGTTCTGACTCAAAGGAACATGGATCACGATCCATGTTTGGAAGGCAAATGGACTTTTCTTGATACCATCGGGTTCAGCATGATTAGGAGGTCTTATGGTATCAAAATTTACAAAAATGAACCTCTGGATTGGAAGCTAGGTCAATTCTGTCACTTTGCCAAAGTTCCTGCGAGTTTTGGGCTATTGGTATGGTTTCTTGCATCCAAATTCAATTTTGAAAGGACCACTAGACTCTCTGTGATGCCCTCTAGCTATGGTGCAACTTTTGTATCAAAATGTGTCAAGGGAACATGGATCGTGATCCATGTTCCTTAGTGCCACAATGTTCTTATCTTGACCCACAGCTAGTCCTTGGCCTACTGATGCTGGCTATATGGTTTTTGAATGTTTTGGAGTTTTCTAGGTAAGCCAAAAGTCAGTTTTAGGGTCTGTTCCAGTGGTTTCCCCCTTGATCTGATTTTTGCCTCTTTTGCCCTCTATTTGAACTTTTCTGATAAGGGTCCCTTGGGAGAAAGTTCTTTAAATGTTATCCCTTTTCTACTTGCCCAATATCAGTTCAAAATTCCAAAAAGGTACATGGATCGCGATCCATGTTTGGAAAGATTTTGGATTGATACTTTGTGAGTTTGTGACAAAAGGTCTGGTGATGCTATTCCCCAAATCTTTTTGGATTTGATCAACTTTTTCCAAGTCAAAAGCAAGACTTTGTGTCTGTTTTGTGGTTTTTTGCAAACAACTCCTTTTTGGTATTTTGATCAGGTTTTTTCACTTTTTGTCTATGGCTCCTTTTGGAAAAATTGTTCCCTTAGTAATCAGGGATGTACTTGTCAAATTTCACTGTCAGATGCCCACCTGGTACATGGACCGTGATCCATGTTGGGAAGCATCTGGTCATGATTTTTGGCTCTGTTGATTCCCTACTTCCAATTGATCCCAATTCTCTTCCCTTTTTGAATTTGGACAAGTAAAAGTTCAATTTTTTCTTATTTTCCTCAATTTCCAAGGTTTTGCTCTACTCAACCCAATTTCTTGATTTAATTGATCTTTTAGCACTCTATTTTTGACCAAACTCAAGGTTCTGGTGCCTGAGAGCCTATTGTAAGCAAAGGAAATAGTTTTAGTCCATTTTGCCAAACAAGTACATGGATCGCGATCCATGTTTGACAGGAAAATCGGAATTTTTATGCATAGTCTGTTTTTAGCAAGTGTTTCTATCCCCTTTCTAAAGGTTTTGCTGGGTTTGGTTCAATTTTGAAGCTCTGACCATCAATTTTTCATATTTTCAGAGTTATGGTCTTCAACACCAAAATAAGGTTTTTGATAGTTTTTTCCTCGATCCTTTTGGGCCCAAATGATGGTGTAATTTGTTACCTAACCTACTCCTATAAACTGAAATAAATCTGCAAACATAAATGAATTTAACAGTACAAAAACAACAACGAAGTGTGTGGTGGAACGGTCCTTTCCAAGCATGGGAATATCAAAGAACAAAATACTCTCTTGTACTTCACTCAGCTTTCTTTGCTCATAAGGAGTAGCATTGGCTAGTCTTGGACTTCAGTCTCTACTAAGCACTAAACCTACGTCTAGCTGCTTCACTATCTATGTGTAAGCAAGATGGGTGTCGAAAGCTTTGGAATAAATTTTTTTGTACACTGATTCACTCACCACCTAAGGATTGGTCTCCCCGGCAGCGGCGCCAATGTTAGCGGGTCATCGATGGACGTCTACAGCATAGCTTTTTTGTACTAACATAATGTCAATATGCAAGGAAGCGACTTGGGATGGGGCACGGAGACTTAATAAGAGTGTCAATATCACCAAAGTGAACGCAGAGGGTTATTCATTTTACAACAAAAGAAAATCAACCACTTCTTAGTCAAAAAATCAGTATGCGTCCAATCTCACCGCTCTAGGTCATCACGCCTTTTCGGCATCCAAACGAATTTGGAATGCAACGAAACTTAAGGAGAAGTATTACAACACTTAGGGGCACAATCTTACCAAGTTCTACAACCATCTGGGAAGGTACATAAATCATGATCCATCACAAAAAATATGCAAAAAAACTGAAACAGAACTACTCGAAAAGGTCCCCCTTAAGCATAGAAACGCTTATCCATGGTCAAAACATAAAAAAACAACCATTTTAACCTTCAAATCAATGCATTTAGCTCACAAGCAACAGGTCCCGAACCACAGTGGAATTGAGAATGGTTATACTAGATTGTAGAGCAAGAGACAAGGAACGTAATGTGCTAATCAAAAATGAATTCTAATTACCAGTCTAGGAGAAAATTGGATTACAATTTGTAGCAGCAAGAAGCTCTCACAGTGAACGTTCAAAACTCCTTCAAGCTAATGATCCTTCTTTTGTCAAAAACTAAGGGTTTTGACTTAAAGGTTAAGGAAACTTTTCCACGGCCGCTGAGAGGATATGTCAAAATATATTACAGTTACAAATCATCATTAGCTGAATTACATGGCTTCTTTCCAAAAATTGAGCGAGTGTTTATAGGGTTTGGTCTACATCCGCCTGTCATGTGTTAGATTTCTGTATTCACCAAACAAAAATTCATAGACATCATGTTAAAGAGGCTGGATATTGGAAAGTCAGATTTGAGGATGTAGCCTCCACAAATTTAGGAACACCAACTTAGTCTATTGGTGATGTTCCTACCACTTGTAGAGCTCTTGAGAGAGCGGAATCTAGCAGTCAGGCAAGGAGGAGATCTACACGTGTATGTCATGTCCCTCAGAATTTGAGCTAGGAGTGGACTATGTGTTAGTCACTGACTGCAATGAGCCCACTTATTACAAAGAGGCTATTCAAATGGAAGATACCATGAAGTGGGAATAGGCTATGCAATTTGAGTATAACTTGATTTTAGCCAATGAAACTTGAAAATTGGCAGAGTTACTAGAGGGTAAACATGCATTGCCTTGCAAATGGGTGTAAAAGAAGAAGTACACAGCAGAAGATTGTGAGCCTAAGTATAAGGCTAGATTGGTTGCTAAAGGCTTCAAGCAGAAGAAAGACATCGATTTTGACGATATTTTTCTCCAATAGTCAAGATGAGTGCAATATGTCTTGTGCTTGGTTTAGTAGCCATTGAGGACATGGAATCGGTCCAAATGGATGTGAAGATGATGTTTCTTCACAAGGATCTTGAAGAAGATGTCTACATGAAGCAGCCAGAAGGTTTTGAGATAAAGCCTAAGAAGCCAACAAGGGAAAAACTAGTGTGTATACTCAAGAAAATTTTGTATGGATTAAAGCAAGGCTCAAGGTCACTAGTGATATATCAATTTTGATAAGTACATTCAATCTCAAGGTTATGTACATAGCCAAGAGGATCACTACTTATACACAAGGAGGTAGAACGATGGTTCCCTCATCATTCTAATCTTGTATGTGGATGACATGCTTATGGTTGGGAAGTCTAAAGATGAGATTTCTCTTCTCAAGGATGCCTTAAGCAAGCAGTTTTCCATGAAGGATTTGGGTTATCATTTTCTTGGTATGCGTATCAAGAGAGATCGTGAGCGTGAAATACTTGAACTATCACAAGAAGAGTATATTCACAAGGTCTTGCCATGTTTTAACATGCAAGGGGGAAAAGCATTGAGTACCCCAATGACTACATATGTAAAACTTAGCGAGAATGATTGCCCCAAATTGGATGGTGAAAAGGCAAAAATGGAAAAGGTGCCATATTCTTTGGCAATTGGCAGTCTCATGTTTGCCACATTTAGCACGCAACCAGATATTGAGATACATCAAGGGTTCAATCGGCAAGTGCTTACGCTTTGGGAACAATGATGCATCCATAGTCGATACATTGATTCGGATTATGCAGGTTGTGTGGATACTAGGAGTTCCACATCTAGCTACGTTTTCTTGTTTGCTGGAGCAGCAGTCTCTTGGAGATCATGTCTCCGAAATAGCACTTTGTCTTCCACTAGTGAGACTGAATATTATGTAGTTTCTAGTGCTAGTAAGAAAGCTGTATGGTTATCTCGCCTAGTGGGAGACCTCGATATACACCAAACTCGAATGTTACATTGTGACAACCAGAGTGCAATTGTGTGAGCAAAGAACACCGTGTTTTATTCCAAGTCAAAACACATTGACGTCAGGTATCATGTGATATGGAATATTTTGGCTAGCAAATGCATTGAGTTAGCCAAAGTTCACACGGATGACAACCCTGCAGATGCTCTTACAAAGAGCTTAGCCATATAGCGGTTTTCACATTCCATTGAGATGATGGGCATAGGGTGAAGCCTCATGATGCTTTGCATTTTACAAGCTTGTACTAATATAGGCCTCTTGGGCCACTATGGCCTTCAAGTGGGAGATTGTAAGGGTGCAGGCCATACTGACTGGGCACTGCCTATCTAACTTTAACCTTATTCTTTAATATATAAAGCAATAAGGAGTAGTGGTGTATAATCTACTATAGCTCCACCCACATAGAGTGTACACTCTCTTGCACGTGCACTCCTACACCCGCATTCGCATGCATTCACTCGCCTCACACATACCTTAAAACAACACTCCAAGAATTTGAAAAAGCGAGTAAATGGCCCATTCATGATTAATGACATATTATCAACTAGATCCATAAAACTTGCAACATTAGAGGGAGAAGAGATGTCCAATTGGATTATTGGCTACAAGTTGAAGAAATATCATCTACCTCTAACCACGAAAATACTGGAGATGAATCACCATGTAGCACACAGAATAAGCAAGCTCAAGCTAAGCAAGCACAGGCTTAGGAGGAAGCGTAAGAAAAGACAAACAAATGTACAATTTCAACAACCTGCAACAACACCTCCTCCCATTGAAGAAATTGAGATAGAGCCAAGTTGGCTTGGAGGTATGCATGTAGTATCAGGTATGTAAGTAAGGGAAAGTAAACCTCACCACACTTTTTTCAAATATTGCAGACTCTTGCTCTCTCACAAGGATTGGAATTGACCTCGGAGCCCCTCTCAGTGGCCACATCTCTTGTACTCAGATGTATTAACAGCTTGGATGCCTCTTAGCTAATATATGACTCGACTCTTACCTATGACAAGAAATTGTATGTCTTACATATGCTGTCTTTTAATGATTGGGTCAAGATTTTGGCTACTTTGGATAAAGACTCCATGGAAGGGGTGAATTTAATTTCCCAATACATAGCCCAGCTTCCCTTACTATCCTCACAATACCAACAAGAGCTTGCCCTATTTTCTTCCTTTGGTGCTGATCTGTCTAACTTTATAAGGAAGTTGTACGGTCTCAATTCCTCCTTTGTCTGTACACCGGTTACTCCAACTATTCCACAAACTGGTGGTATCTTTTGTCGGGATAGTGCAGCCCTTGAAGCAGTCAAGGAATTTCAGAGTAATCTTTGCTCCTTTAATGACTCTAACCTCCTGGAGATGGTGCCTAAGATATCCAAATTCTTTCCTGTCTTACCCATTAGAAAAATGGAAATTGACTCCCTTAGGGTTGACCATCAGCTTTGGGTCCTGCCCAACAAAGCTTTCTTAGCACTTATTTTGAGTGAAACATGGGTTTACCTTGCCAACCTCCCTGCCTCTACTGTGGAGGACTACAGACTCAAGATTTTAAAAGGAGGACAAGTTTTGGACAAAGGGGAGCTTATCAAAGCACCCTTCAACCTCAATGTCATTGAAAACTCCAAATGCCCCTCCAATACCGGCCTCTACATCCGTACTACAGGAAATATGGAATTTGCCGAGTAACCCAGATTTCTACACTGAATCCATCTGGAATGTCTTTTGACCTTATGTAAAATGTGCCTACAGATTTCTTGACCCTAAAGCCTCTTGTGAATCCAGCATCATGTGGTTCGATCATACCATTTGGTTTATTCTCAACCATCTGGACCTACTCTTCCCAGAAAAACCTGTGGATTTTCGTCTCTCCCTCATTTGCTCTTCGTTAGGTGGCCAAGCTAAACAAATTGCAATTGCACAGATTGCCTTTAACATCTTCCGCGGACTTATGTTGGATATCCTGAAGGAGTTAAAATCTGATGAACGTGGGATCTACTTAACGACTTATGCTAACTTTAAAGGTGTTAAGATCATCACTAGTTTACTTAATCCATGTATTGATGAAGACGACTCCCTTTCTCTTAAAAGACCCAACTCTTTCACTACCCCTAACTCCTTCACTTCCTCTGTAACACCTAGCTCATCCTCTAACTGGGGAAAAGCTCGTAGCTACACTAGGGGTAGAGGCAGGATTCCCTCTATTGAAAATTTTCTTGAAATGTAATCCTTGGTGATATTGCAGGTTACTACAAGCCCTTGTGGAAGAAGAACTCTTGACAAACTAGATCCGAACAAAGGATTTATCTACATACACTGTCTCTTTCACAATGTACTTCTTGATTGGATTCAACCAAAAAATCTTTTTTGTGAGTGCTTTGATCTATTTTTTGGCAATTACAAATTACTTGATAATATACTCATAGGATGGAAGTATCAACATCCCGTAAAGAATTTAGTCTATAGTAATGACTTTCTTTGGATGGATTCTATTCCTAATTGTACTTGCTTTCAATTTAACACCTTTTGTAGGAACTTTGAGTCATATGGAAAACATGTTTGTACTTGTGATCTTAGCATTATTGAAAAATACTAAGGTACGTAGAATCTTGGCCAATGGGCTCAACCACATACCTAACTTTCCAAAAACCCCTACCTTGCTCTATTAGCTATACTAAGTTGTCTCACTAACCTTGTCACTGGTCTCCAATTGGAGATGACAGTCCTACCGGACTTAATGAAAGTTGTGAAGGAATGCTTCCTTCGAAAAATATCACAAATACCTAGAAAATGGTTATCCTCTTATGAATCCTGGCTTACATCACAGCTAGCTTTTGAGTTTCAATTTTTTTTTTATAAATGGTTTATTGACGGGCTTGACAAAAGCTCTAACTATCCCACTCTTATTTGCAAATACCTTGCTTGGAAGGCTGCTCGCGATCGTGTATCTGGAAAGGAATTCTGTAGCATTAACTCTTCACTACAAACTGAGAGTTTTAATATCTCAAAATACTTAGGGAATCTAGGCTACCCTTTACAAAACACTAAGATACCTGTACTATTTCCCACCTATAAAATTCATAAGTATAAGTTCAGATGGATATCTGATGCTTCTAATGGTATCTTTACTGATATCACCAAGGATATTACGCTATTCCTTGACCTTATACTAGCCGAATTTGAACTTATTTGTGCCACTAAGAAAAAAATATGTCAGGACTTCTTTCATATTTTGTACAACCCCTTTTGTCTTACGAGCAACTCTATTGAAGTCTCGGTTAACCTTCCACAGCAAATCTTCCACACTTTATTGCACACATTACACAATGTTACGAAAACATTCCCCTCGATGGGGATCTTGGCCTTAAGACCATCCTTGCCAAAGTGATTAAAATGGCTTTCTCCAATGCTAGAAAGAAGAAACTTTTTTACATCTCTCTTTCCAAAAAACCCAGGTGGATAAAAAAAGCCCACTCCTTACACTCACTACACTTCAATGAAGCAAAGCTTTGCTCTTTCATCTCTTGGCTGCTTTGTAACTGCATTATAGTTTCTGGCAATTTTTGCTTCAAGCAATGCCTAGGCATCCCCAAGGGATTCTCTTGTTCTCCACTTATGTGTAATATTTACCTTGCTCTTTTTGAATACAATTGGTTCCTCAAAGCCATGGAATCTTGCAACAATAATCTTTCACAGTTTAGACATACCTATAGATATATGGATGACTTACTAAGTGTCAACAATAGAGACTTCCTCAAAGAAATTTGTCTGATTTATCCTCACTGCCTTAAAATTGAACCCACATCTTTACATAAGATCATTACACCCAATGGGGCTTTTTGCACATCAGTTCAATTCCTTAACCTTTCTATCTATTTCTGGTTCCGTCTGTCGGTGAATACAATCTGAGATTTGTTTGGAAAAGAGATCTCCTGAAACTACCACTAGTGGAATTCATAATAAATAATAGCAATAGGCCTCACAAGCATGCTATTAGCTCGTGTATCAGCCTGCTACATCTAATTTGCTATTCTTCCTCTGATATTTTTCTTGCCTAGGAGGATGTTATGTTACTAATCAAAAAGTATTGCATTACGCAATCTCTCACCCAGCATATTTGGCCTACACTTTAACCATGATAAACTCATTTCTCTTATAAGGCAGTAGGCCCATACACAATGGGCCTACTACCAACCCATTGTGTATGGCCCCTAGGTAAGGGCGGGTACACACACACACACACATTGTAGGACTTAAGTTATAGGTTTTTTTGGGTTTTTTTCACCACCTCACCATGGGACTAAGCTTGTACCTATTATCTACACATAGGGTTTTTAAGTAAAGTGTTTTTACTACCCTATTACCATCTACTTACCGTGATGGCGCAGTGGCTCTCTCTACAAATCGTAGGCGGCCGACCTCACCATCGTGTAATGCTGTCTGTGCACTCATGGCAATTGTACTCATAAACCAAGATCTCGTGGGCCGACTCCATCCTTCCTCTATATAAAGAGGTGAGGGCACTTCTCAGGCCCTCACTTAGCTTTGCTTGGTTGTTATTGTGCCTAGTGTAAACTTTGTTGTGTCTTGACATTGAAGCATGGAACTTACCGCTTCTAGTACACAGGTCTGCTCTCTTGGCCTCTTTTATTTTTTGTTGCAGGGTTAAAAAAGGGTGGTTGGATACTCTGCTTAACTATCATAACTTTTTCACTTCAAAATTATTGTTTTACTGTAAGAATAGTATGACATCATTTGCCTTATGCATTGGCTCATTGTGTTTTGTTTTTTACTCAGCATGGTAAATGTGGCTAGAAATTGGATGGTCGGTAAATATTGTCACTTTACATCCCCACTGGTAGTCAAAAATGAAACTTGGGATTGTTGCCGCTTGGCTTGCTTGGCCTAGGTTACACTTGCTTTAACCTACTATGGGGATGGTTGGCCCGGCTGCATACGAATGCTCACTATATGTTGTTTTTTACTAGCATGGTAAAAGTTGTAATGAATGGTCGATAAATATTGTCACTTTACATCCACTGGTAATGGAAAATGAAAATTGGGGTTGTTATCGCTTGGCTAGCTTAGCCTAGGGTACACTTGCTTTAACCTACTATGCACAAATATTAACATTTTTCTCAAATAGGAGTAAAATGGTGTTTTCCCTGGGTGCTAACCAATGTTGTACTGGTTCATTACTTGACTGGCTTAAATGAGGTAATTACATGAGCAGGTGTAGTTTGGGATTGGCTTGAAATTGTCGCATAAGCATGGCTTAATGGATCATTGTCAATTCAAAAACCTGGTAAGACCCATCGGATGGGCTATGTGAATATGAGGAGTACGGTTCCGACTTATTGCGCACTGTTTATTATGGTTTGTGGGGATGGTTGGCCAGACTGCATACAAATGTTGTACCAACTCACTAACTAGGTAGTTTTTACTGCTGTTGCATTCGCTTGGTGGGTGTAAATTCGTAAACAATAATCAAAGTTTTGTTGCACCTGCTGCTTAATAACACCTTTTTCATACTAAAGAACCTCTACCAATTGAGGTAAGTATACATTGGGGGACCGTTTTTGGACTGCATTATTTTCTGCACCATAATATGTGGGTATATGGTATGAGCCCCTTGGCTTGGCATAGGAATAATATGGTGCCGGGTATCCTCTTGTTTTAGAATCGGTACTGGTTATAAATGATTGCTCTATTTTGGCTTATGGTAAAATTTTGGAGGCTTGGCCCGCTGGCTGCATATGGGTATTGGATTGTTTTTTAGATTTTTTCCCAAATGCTTACGAATACTGGGCCTATTTTGTTACTGGTTGTCTTGTTAAGGTATTACAATACTTTTTATCACAAGGACAGGTAAAGTTGGAAACAAAAAACCATAATGGCACTTATTTCTCTAAACTTCATGATTTGAAATGAGGACTGGCTTAAAACTGCAAGGGCTCCTTGCCACTTGGTATGCTGAGAGATATATAAGGTTAATGATATACAAACTAAGGGTTCCATGTACCATGATGAGCATAAACTTTATTTGACCTAAACAAACATAAACAAGCTTGATTCTTTTAAAAGGAATTTTTTTATAGCTTCTTTTATTAATTGATATGGTGGAGTTTCATTAATCTTGAAGCATATTTTGATGGGGGATTAAGACACTTGGATTAGAAGGGGTGGTGGCCTTCTAATCAGAATAATATTTTTTGCTAGAAACTTGGGTATATAAAAAAGAGAAAAGAAGAACATTTTCTACACATAAATTACTTTGGACTAAGCTTGTTAAAGTAAATCTAGTTTGTAAGATGGACATGGATAACAACTGTATAGTCCATTGATACCTATAAAACACATCCAAGGCTAACATATCTGTTGTATTGCTTGGACGGATGTAGGTAAGGACTCTATCTTATCTTGGAAGGTTTTTTTGACTTTGGCAAAGCTGACCTACACTGGATGGAATACTCACTTATGACTTGGGAAGTCCTTTTACTATCTGTATACTGGAAGGGGACCTCTTCCTTACAAACATTGTACTTAAATAATTCTAAGTTGTTTATGTACTTATCTATTCTTTGTTCCATTGCCAGCTGACTTTTGAATGTAATAGTTCAATTATGTCTTATTATCTAAGATTAAATAGCCACACACACACACACACACACACACACACACACACACACACTCAAGGCTTCCCTTTACACAAAGGGCATATTAGACACATTTCAGGTTCCTAGCCCAATTGCCCTAATTCCCATTCATGGATGGCCATAGAGGTGGACCAATGAGAATTAGGCTAGAGTAAATTTAGTCTAATTGATTTAAAAACACTTGATAAAAGAACCAATGAAAATTAAGTCTCCTAGAAGATTATTGGACAACCTGCTAAGGGGTCCAATGAGAATTAAGCAGCCCAATGGCTTGCTTAATTCCTATTGGCCAAAGGGTAAAAAGGTCTAATGGGGATTTAAATGCAAATTTTGAATTACCTAAATTCTCACTAAAGGGGAAATAGGGACACTTTTCACAAGGCTCTCCATTTGACCTCTAATTTCCTATTGGCTAAGCTTGGCATGAGCCAATGAGGGGCCAGGAGGAGGAAATAGCAAGAGGGGTTGACCAAGAGTGAGAGGGGGCTGATTTTGCAAGGCATTATGGTACACACACTGACACAAACTCATGTGTGAAGTAAAGAAGACTATCTCGTTCTCAAGCTTTAATGGAAAGCTCGTCATCTACTCCAAGCTTATGAGAGGGAAGCCTACACCAACAACTCTTGGCTTTGTGATGCAAATCCAGCCAAGAGCCAAGCTCCAATGCATGCTCATCTCCTCTACCATGCTAATTACTAAGCTATGCTAAGCTATTAAGAGTGATTATGTGAGGAGAAATACTTCTTTCTGGTAAGAATACTTCTTCTTCCTCTAGATCTACTCTCATACCCCGCTAGCTCTCACCATCTTTGAAGGTGTGTGAGGTCTTGGGTCTGAGACCATGCGAGAATTGATGTTGTGTTTTCCAAGTGTAAGCTTGGTGCTTGAAGCTTCCATCTTCATTGCATCAGCAAGTTATTGAAGGAGCACAAATTAAGTATTGTATTGTAAAATGTCTCCCTTGATGGGGGAAACCTATCATACAAAGCCTTTTGGAGGGGGGACCGGCTCCATGTACGTCGGTCCTCAACTGTTGTCAATAGCTTAATTTCTCTCTCTTTTTGAATTATTGTTCATGCCTAATTCTAACGAGGTGTTATGCTTTGTTGCTCTCTCTCCAACCAAGCACTCTTGCTATACTCATTAGGAATCTATTCTTAATGAAATGCTCACTATGTCTATGTTAATTTCTGCTATACATAAGTTACTACCCCATTAAATGTTACACCTCCCTTTCTTCTTCTCCTCAGACATTAAAGAGTTGATGACATCTTGAAAATCTGGTGCTGGATCCTTCTCCTCAATGATGGTCATGATTTGGTCAAAGCTAGGAGGTAAGATTGTTAGAAGAATCACGATTTTATCCTCCTTTGGTACTGCACTGTTTACATAAGCTAGTTGTGTGGTCATTCTTTTGAGGCGATCGATGAAGCTTGCAATATCTTTGTTATGTTCCATTTTCAATTTGTATAAATCTTTCTTTAAGCTTACTTTGCTCTTCTTTTTCCTAGCTCCAAAGTTATTTTCTAGTGCTTCCCATGCAGTTGATGAGGTATCACAATCATAAATAAAGTTTACATAATTGTCATGTAGTGCAGTGATTATGATTTCTAATGCCTGCTCGTCCTTGGCTTGATTTTGTGCACTCATAGCTCGTGTCAAAACTTGTGCATCAGTAGTAGATGTCGGATCAGTGAGCATTGGCTTGACTATTCCCCACAACTGCTTTTCAATTAAGTAGCCTTTCAACTTAAAAGCCCACCCTGTGAAATTTCCCAAGGCCCTTCTCTTCCATTGCTCTAATAGAGGGGTCTTAGCTTAGGAGACTCTCCTAGCCAGTGTCTACCTCTTTACACGAGCACTATTTCTCCTTAGAAATGATTTATTTTAATTTTTTGTGCTTGGTTGCAAGATTTAAGAGTTTTAATTGTGAGAGAAAGAGAGAGATTACTAAAGCTCACTTTGATATAACGAAATTCTAAGTAGGTGCAAAGCGAGGCCAGGTGATTGAAACGAGCAGGCAGTTATGTCCAATTTATAGTCAGTGGTTATGTGTTCAATGTACTCAACAATGTGTGTGCATGCGCGCGCGCACGTGTGGGTTGTTATGGGCGTGTGGAAGATGCAACAAAAGAGGGTACTGAAACCAAGCTTGTGCGTGTAGAAACCATACCAACAGAAGTCGATTATGAGACCTTGAATCTGTAGAGAACTTTTCAAGTTGAAAAATGAAAAAAAAAGAACAATAACTGCATGTAGGCCGCTTGTGTCGTGTAGCCAATGATGAGGGAGTCTCGGGGAGGTGACGACGACCTGGGCTGCCACAGAAAAGTGAGCGCTACACTCGACTGCAGTGAGGCTAGCGGGCGGCGGGTAGGAGGTAGCAATGATGATGATGCATTTGTCGTGGTATGCGGCAGTTGTAGGAATCATCGATGAGTATGGTAGGGAGCATGGGCAGTGTGAGCTGCACGCATGGCAAATTGATCGGGTGGGCCCACCATTGAATCATCAGTAGATACAGATGACGCCATGTTGCCAGTAGATGCCGAGGGTGACTTGATGAGCTTGGGCGGCCTTTTCACATACACCCGAAACAAAATGGTCAAACTTCCCAACCACTTGCCCCACATGATCTTTTGTGCGAGACCTTTCCTCACAAAGTGAAATTAAATTGGGTTGCAAAATAAGCAGAGAAATCCGAGATTTTGCAAGCACATATCTTGGTCAAATGACATACAAATGCAGAGGTTGATAGCTCAAATGGAAGCTTGCGTCATGAACTTTCTCTGATGTAGGTACGGAAAGAAAATGTTGAGGGGAGAGTAAGGAATAGATGTGCCTAAAATGGCTCAAAATGACATTTAAGAATGAAATTTATGTTACCATATACATGTGGTAGTGATGTGTGTGAACACACTAGCACCGCCGGGGCATTTTTTCCCTCTTTAGGAGGTTTTTTCCCCCGTGCATTGTATATACGCCCATCACTCTAGGGCTATCTATCTTTCCATTGCACACTAAGTAACACACTCTCTATTGTGTGCCTTGAGCTTCCTTTGTCTTCTCCAAGCTGTGTGTGTTTCTTTGCAACACAAATTCCAACAATTGGTATCAGAGCAGGTCACGTCCTCTCGGGCTTAGTCGCCAGCTGCTCCAGTACACGCCTGCTCACTTTCTCCGATTTCAGTGAGCTTTGGCGAGCGTTCGCAGGTCGACAAAATTTTTGGGTAAGCTCGTAGAGCTTAGTCTGCTCAGAATTTTGATTTGGGCTCATTTCGGCCTCCGTTTCCACTACAGGCAGTACTGCACAGGCTATTTCGTCATTTTATGCAGAATTTTTGTCAGTGCCGTTTTCTGCATAACAGGTGCCTTATAGTCTTCTACGGTTTGTGCTATATAGCACAGGTTGTTCCCGCTCCGTTTCTCCTATTTTCGGGCAGTTTTCACATCAGGTGCAACATTTACCATGGCTGACAACAACAACATAGATGTGTTCAAGATGTTTGCTGTTGAGGACAGGTTGGATGGGGACAACTACCCTATGTGGGCTTATATGATGCAACATGTTCTTGTGTCAAAGGGTGTCTGGAACATTGTGCAGGGCATTGATGTACGTCCTGGTTCTGAGGATGTAGGCGATGTTGAGGATGTTGCAGGTCTTGCTGCAAGGATTGTAGCTGTTAGAGTTGTTTTGCCTACGGCAGAAAAAGCTCGTTGGGATGTTAAGGATGCGCAGGCTCATGCATTGATTGCGTTGTCTGTGAAGCGCACCATTGTTCCTCACATCCGTTCAGCAAAATCTGCAAAACAGGCTTGGGATATTCTAGCAGGTCTTTATGCAAGCCGCAATGAGGCTAAAATTGCTTTGCTGCGTAAAGAGCTGGAGTCGAAGATTATGCATGAGGAAGATGATATGGACACTTTCCTTGCTAGTGTCAAGGATATCAATTAGCAACTTATTTCTGCAGGTGAAGTCATTTCAAACAGTTCCCTTGTGCAGATTGTTCTTGATGCCTTACCAGATTCCTACCAGACTTTTGCTAGTACTTGGAGACTGATGACCCAAGGAAATCCTGAAGTTGTCAAGTTTGATGCATTATGCACATTGCTGTTGCAAGAGTCACTTTCTAGAAAAAACAGGACTAGGCAGCGTGCAGTTGAACAGGCTTTTATTGCTTCTCAAAGAAAGGGTGGTAACAGTAATGCAGCCACTTCTTATGGTTCTGCTGTGAGTGGCAAAAATTCTGGTCCTAATGCTTCTGCTGGCAGTACTTCGTCTGGCAATTCTGGTGATAAGGGAAAAAAGAAGATGCGTTGCCATTATTGTAAAGCCAATGATCACTTGATCAAGTCGTGTCCTAAGTTGAAGGCCAAAGAGGCTAAGAAGAAAGAGGGTGGCTCCAATGCAAATGCTGGTTCCACTACAAATGCAGCCATTGTTGAGTCTTCTGTGAAAGGAGACTGTGTTGCTGATGTTGATGCAGAATGGGCTTTTAGCGCAGAGTGCACTTACAATCCTGTTGTCCATGATGCATGCTTGTCAGTTGCTGCAGATTCACATGTGTGGTATTTCGACAGTGGTGCTACAAAGCACATTACCTCACATCATGAATTGTTTACCTCTCTCGAGTCTATCCCTCATGGGAATTCAGTCAGTTGTGCCAACAACGCCTCTTATCCAGTTCAGGGAGTTGGAAAGATTGTGCTCACTACTGCTAATGGCAGTTCCTTCACACTTGTTGATGCACTTTATGTACCTGGGATCAAGAAGAATCTCTTGTCTGTATCCGCACTTGCTAGACTTGGACTTGTAGTGAAATTTGTGGATGACAGATGTACAATTCATGATCTCAGTTTTGGTGATGAATGCATCTGGGCTTTTGTGCCGTGGGCTGTATAAGCTCACTTTGTATGACAAGTGTGGACAAAATTTTGCAAATGCTGTGGCAGATTCAAGGGCTATTTCAGATGCAAAACTTTGGCATGCACGTTTTGGTCATCTGAATTTTGCCAGTTTGCTGCATTTGCAGAAATCTGATATGGTTGCTTCTTTGCCGCCTCTTGAAGCACCTGTCAAACATGTTTGTGAAGGCTGTATTTTGGGTAAGATGCAGCGTAAAGGATGGTTCAGTTCGGGCCACATGCAGGTTGCAGCTTGTGCATAGTGATGTTTGTGGGCCCATGCAAACTCCGTCCTTGGGCAATTACCTGTACTTCATGACTTTCATTGATGATTACTCCAGGCATGCATGGGTATTTCCGCTTAAAGAGAAGTCCGAAGTTTTTATGTGCTTCAAACAATTTCTGGCTATGGCTGAAAATGTCTCGAAATGTACTATGGGCACCCTCCGTTCCGATCGAGGGGGGGAGTATATGTCTCATGACTTTAATGCATTTCTGGCTAGTCGTGGGATAAAACACCAATGTATAGTGCCTTATACACCTCAACAAAATGGTGTTGCTGAGAGGAAAAACAGGTCACTAACGGAAATGGCACGATGTATGGTCAAAAGTCAAGCTTTGCCGCATTCTTTTTGGCTTGAGGCCATCATGTGTGCCACTTATGTACTTAACAGGTGTCCTACGAAAGCTTTGCAGTCTATTACTCCATATGAAGCATGGCATGATAGAAAGCCTTCTATTGAGCACATGCATGTTTTTGGCTGTTTGGCATATGCTTTGGTGCCACAAGTGCAGCGCAGAAAATTGGATGATAAGGCTATCAAATGTATTTTTGTTGGTTATAGTGCTGAAAGCAAAGGTAACAGGTTGTATTATCCGCAAACAAAACGTATTCTGGTTTCTCAGGATGTAGTGTTTGTGGAAGATTTTGTTCAGCCCTTGCTGTCATGTACTAGAGACAGTAATGTAAGCTCACCGGACATTTATGAAACTTTGTTGCCTCTTTTCAGTGGTGGAAATACGAATGTAAGTTCCAATGAGGCAAATGTATAGCCTATGGGGGTTTCTGAAAATGTTTTAGATCAGCGTATTACTGATGCAGATGTACATGATGTACTTGATGAGGAAAGGGCTGAAAATGAGCAGGCTGGAGGTATGCCAAAATGGCTGGTGCACACTTTGCGTGACAGTAAATTGGATGCACCTTTGTCTAGTCGTACTCGTTCAGGCTCTCGCCATGCATCTTATGCATCAGATTGTTATGCTTTGGCTGTGTCTAGCTTACATGATGTTGAGGAGCCTCTGTCTTTTGATGAAGCACAAAATTCAGAAAATTGGATGGCTGCCATGCGATCAGAATATGATGCACTTATAGAAAATGACACATGGACTTTATGTGATTTGCCTCCTGGCAAAAAGGCCATTGGTACGAAGTGGGTTTACAAGTTGAAACGCAAGCCGGATGGTGAGATCGATCGCCATAAGGCTCGACTTGTTGCAAAGGGTTATGCACAGCAAAAAGGCATAGATTATGAAGAGACTTTTGCTCCCACTTGTCGTATGACTACTGTGCGTTTTCTATGTGCATTGGCAGCTCATTTTGGTTGGGATGTACATCAATCACACATTGTTACTGCTTTCTTGAATGGTGACATATTTGAGGAAGTTTATGTAACGCAGCCTCGCGGTTTTGTCATAAAAGGACAAGAGGACAAAGTGTGCAAATGTAACAAGGCTTTGTATGGGTTGAAGCAATCTCCTCGTGCTTGGTATGATAAAGCTGACACTCATTTGGTCAAACAAGGCTTTCGTAACAGTCCAACAGAAAGCACATTGTATGTAAAGCGTGAGGGTGATGTATTTCTCATCGTGGTTCTTTATGTTGATGATTTGCTGATCACTGGACCAAATGAGAGACATATTGTTGAATTTAAGGCTGATTTGAATGCTACTTTCAAGATGAAAGATTTGGGGCTGTTGCATCATTATTTGGGTATACAGTTTAAGCAGTGTGATGGTGGTATTGCCTTGTGTCAGAAAAGTTACATAGAGACATTGCTATGTAAGTTTGGACTTGAGGATTGCAAACCTATTGCCACTCCCATGGAAACAGGTTTGAAATTGAGTCTACATGATGCTGGTGATCCTGCTGATGTCACTCTTTACCAAACTGTTGTTGGCTGCCTCATTTATGTATGCAACACGAGGACGGATATTCTGTTTGCAGTCTCACAGGTCAGCAGATTTATGCATAGCCCAGGGTCTAAGCATTGGCAGGCTGTCAAGAGGATTTTCCGCTACCTTAGTGGCACTTTACATCTTGGCTTGTTTTATCCCAAGGGGGGATCATTGCCGCCAGACTTACATGCTTTTTCGGACTCAGATTGGGCTGGTTGTTTTGACACGCAAGTGTCCACAAGTGGTTTTTGTTTCATGCTTTTTGGCAGTTCATGTATATCATGGTTGAGCAAGAAGCAACCTACTGTGGCCACTTCGAGTTGTGAGGCTGAGTACAAGGCAGTCTTCATAGCTACGGTTGAGTGTGTATGGCTCAGACGCCTTATGGCTGATTTGGGTGTTGGACAGGACACTGCCAACACTATCTACACTGACAGTCAGAGCGCATTGGCAGTTGCGAGGAACCCAGTTTTTCATGCTCGCACAAAGCACATTGAGGTGCATTACCACTATGTCAGGGAGAGGCTCTCAGCAGGAGAGATCATCTTGGCTTATGTGCCAACACAGGACAACCTTGCAGATCTTTTCACAAAGGCATTGTATCGTGAGAAGCTTGAAGCTTTCCGCAAAGCTTTGGGCTTACTCCCCTTTGTGGACTGATCCTGTCCTCAGGGCATGGCACTTCCCTTTACTCATGTGCCAGCTCTCGTTCACCGCATCACTCCAGGGGGGATTTGTTACCATATACATGTGGTAGTGATGTGTGTGAACACACTAGGACCGCCGGGGCATTTTTTCCCTCTTTAGGAGGTTTTTTCCCCCGTGCATTGTATATACACCCATCACTCTAGGGCTATCTATCTTTCCATTGCACACTAAGTAACACACTCTCTATTGTGTGCCTTGAGCTTCCTTTGTCTTCTCCAAGCTGTGTGTGTTTCTCTGCAACCCTCATTCCAACAATTTAAAGCTTAATTAGGAACCTTGATCACTAATGAATGAAGCATAATTCTAATTAGGTTACTAACGATCAAAGAGTAGTGGCCCAAGAGTTCCAAAACTGAAGAACATGCACAAGATACCCATTAGAGCTCTAATTAGGCCTAGGGAGAGTAGAAGAGAGAGAGAGGGCTAATAATCAAGGATCTTAGAGATGATTAAAATGTGCTAATCATGCTATCAACTCTAGTACCACTTGATGGGAATGGATCAGGCTAGCTATGGTAAATGAAAGATAAACATCGTGCACACAAGTGAGTGTGTGTTGGCTAGATTATCAATCAAGCAAATTAGGTTCCAAGATCAATTAACTTTGACTCATAAACACGATCTTGAGTTGTTGCTAAGCCATCACAAGCTCACTGTAAACAAGAGAGATGTAATGCAAAATAGACTTGTGTTTATTCATTCATGAAATGAGATTTAAGTAGCTCTACAACCTTGCAACATTGCATGTGGGATAAATCCACTCTTCTCTCCTTGACTCACACTTTAGGACAAAGCTCACACTTTATAGAAATTTTGATGCGACAATTGTGCGGTGCAGTGCAAAGAGACAAACTCACAGTAGAAAGAAGAAGCACACGCCATAGTAAGGAAAACCTTATCTGCTCATTTCATTCACAATAATCATAACCAAACTTTACAAAGTTGCCTTTTTATACCCTAGCTCCGGGTTTTATGTACAAAAGCTGAATTTGCAGCAAAATGGTAGGAATTACAACTCGAGTTTACAACCTTGATTCCCTTAGAATTACAAGACGAGCATAGGGTACGGGTTTTGGGTAGAAATATTACAATTAGTTTGAATTACAAAGATAAAGATTCTCCTTGGTACACACTTGGCCTTCATTGTTGTCGAAATCTTTCAATAGACCACTAAAGGTGAATCCTCAATTCCGTCACAAGAAAATTAAACATGGATAAAGAGAAATTAGTCAAGGAGGTATCCGATACACTAACCTCTTCTTCTCCCAACCACTCCTGTATAGACATTGTCCTTGAGACCCCTAAACTGCATGCTTAGCCTAGGGCCTTTCCCAACACCATTGCACAACCTAAAAGAAACCTTTGGTTTTATCTTTTCCAAAATACCTTGGTCTTAGCTTGCAAACCCAAAATCTGTAGTCAGATTTTAAAAGGATACTGCTTAAACTACTAGGTAGATAGGTACCAACATAGGTTACCTTGCTATGAACAGTGATCGTAAAAAGATTCTACTACCCCTTGGCAGTTGAGAACTTCTTTCTTTAAAAGCATAAGTGTGAAGGGTCGCCTAATTGACCATCAACATGTATGGAGTAATTTTTCAATTATAAGGTGGGTCATATCCAAAAAAAATGCCACTTTATAAACACATTTTTTTCTATAGACTAAGTAGGAGATCCTCTCAAGCTGGAATCTTACTCAGAACGCGATCATTTATGTTATCACATGAACTTGCAAAACCATGCCTATCAGCAAGGAAGAGAAACAAATTCTATAGTGCATGCACCTTATGTGCATAGAGCCAAAAAAATGTGTCTATCGATGCAGTTATGTGCAATGAGTACAAGAAAATTCACGAACCTCAAGTTCTATTGGACAGACGGAGTCATCAGTAAACAAACAAGATCTTACCTATTATGAAGTGATGATGTGACTCCAGTGCATGCTGATACCACCTTAATGTGAATCCATCTTTTTTACTATCAACAAAATAACCAACCATTAGGTGGCAGTGATGCCATTGACATAGTTTCTTGTGCCATGGTGGAAGCATAAAAACTAGTCCACCTTACAAGCATGCTTGCATGACACAGATCATGAATAGATGGATAATCCCTTGGCGACAATGACGGCCTCAAAAGTTGGAGCCAATATCCCTAGTGCCTTGCACTATTTAGAACTATAAACAAATGGATAAGCACTTGGCGACAATGATGGCCTCAAAAGTTGGATTGCTAGTGCCTTGCACTATTTAGAACTAGCACGGATACATTCAATTATGATTTGACCTTGTCGTACATAAACGGTGAACTTGTATCTTAATTTCCCCAACCCTTGGAGCCTTGTCATAGAGCCTATCTCAATGAACAAGGCATTGGCATGTCGTAGAAGCCTTGCTTCCCATTATCTCCTCCAAAGCCCCTTGCTTAGCAAGGAATGCGATCTTTTGAAATTAAAGCTTAAAAATGCATAAAAGACAATAAAAACTTGAAATTTTCCAAACTTGTAGCCCGTCTTGTGCCTATTGCCTTCAAATCCAAAAGCAAATGTTCTCTTGAAAGTGAATTTTGAATCCATGATTTTGCAATGTAGTAACAAGTATCAACTAAAGTATTACCTTGACGATGATAAGCCTCGAGTTTGCTTCCAATCTAGCTCATAGCCATGGATTCTGACATACTTGAAGCACATCTTATGTTTTTGGTAAGCCCTTTGGCTTGGTAATATCGGATAACCATTCATATACACTTGCAAATCCCCCAAGTCCGTATGCTGATAGCATATCGCAAACTTTGGAAGCAAGTATTCTATATCTAAGAAGCTGAAACCTTGCTTTAGATAATGACATCTCAATAATAAAAACCTATTGTGCTTCTATGCTCGGAGCCTTTTGAGTTGTCACATGTTGTGCATTATAAAACTCTTCAAGGGCCAAGCTTGTCATATGCTTATGTTCTATTGTTGAGCTTTGCTTGACTGTCAAAAGATTACCTTGGATACTAATTGAGCCTTGCTCCGCTGTAACAATGGACAGTTGGCAAAGTGAAAATAAAATTGACCTCGGCGATCCTCGACAACTAATCGACCTTGCATGCCATAGTGGAAGCATAAAGAGTATCCGCAATTAATGCATGCCATAATTACACTATTGCACTGATAAAGTGTACCTTAGATGATCCAATGCTAAGAGTAGATATCTCAACAAACTTAGCTAGCATGCTTTTCCCGACTTCAAAACCTTGCTTACATAAGCAACCTTTGCTTTCTGTGCTTGAATTATGGAGAGATCTACAAGCTTCAATAAGTTTAGATTTCAAAACTTTAATTTTAACTTGCTTACTAAATTTGTGTCGAAGTCGAGCGGTGGCTACCTTAGCTTGGGCGTAACCGCATTGTTCTGGCAATTCTTGACTTGCATCTGAAGTTTAAAAGGCATTCTTGCTCTAAACAAGTACAAAACACGTCGTATGTTAAGGTCATTGTTTATGCCCTGTATGTTTAGCTTGTATGCTTGGCACTTTGCATGTATACTAGAATAGATGTTTTATGTCCTTCATTGCCATGCCCTCCGATGGATTTGAAAGACTTTGGAAACTTTGTCGATTGTCCCTTGATAAGATCTCCTTATTGAGAGCCTTGTCAAAATTGATTCCGTTGGATTTTTTTTTTTGTAGATTGGTGTCGAATTTTGATGCCCCACAATTACTTTGCAAGACCGTCCAAAGTAGTGAAAGGCCAAGGGCGGTCTTGCAAGCCATATAAACTTGCCAAAAACCAAACTTCTTGTAGAGATCGTAATGTGTTGCCAGTTCTGTGGCAAGCCACAACATGGAGAACCCACTACAGTTTACGAACTTCTACTGGTGTTTTGCTATGATTTATCATGCATTTTTTATTATAAAAAAATTCTCTAAGTACAAGGCAACCATCCCTTGGCCGCTTGTGACCTTCGAATCTTGTCTGATGTCAATTTTCTTGCTTGTTGAAATTTGATGCAAGGGAACCGATAGAGAGGACAGTTGGAAGTTTAGAGCTACGGAAAGAGAGAGAGAGAGAGAGAGAGAGAGAGAGAGAGAGAGAGAGAGAGAGAGAGAGAGAGAGAGTTCTATTATCGTCCTCGGAGGTCAAATATGACCTATGGGACCAAATGAACATGTCACGTGGTGTGAGTGGAGGTCATAAGTGACTCTCGATGCTCAAAAATGGCTGAAATGAGCGTCGCAATAGAGAGTCCACATCGTGGTTGGGAGAGAAAGGTATGTAGGGAGAGCTCATGGCTGAATATAAGGGGAAAAGAGGATGAGCACTCAAGTAGTGTGTGGTACTCACTCTTTCGCACTCGACGAAGGTATAAGGTGCAAAAGTCGATGAGACTCCTCGCCCCGAGAGAGAGAGAGAGAGAGAGAGAGAGAGAGAGAGAGAGAGAGAAATGAAATGTTATATTAACGTCTTCAGAAGGCCAGAATGACCTGAGAGAGAGAGAGAGAGAGAGAGAGAGAGAGAAGAGGGGTGCGAAAAGAAATAAAGAGAGATTGTGTGAGAGGGAGAGGGGAAGAGAGAGAGGAAGGGGGGGCGGTTAGAGGTTGACAGGGGGAGGGGTTGGAAGTTGGTGGTGCAACGTGGAAGAGCATGAAGAGTTGCAATGGCTCAAAGGAAAGGCCACTTGCCGTCGGTGGTAGAAGCAACAATGCATGCCATCAGGTGGTAGTGAGCGGGGGCGTGGGTGGGGGAGCTCGCTTCAAATCTATCCGCTTTCAAACTTTGTGTCAAGAATTATATCTCGAACAAGCTAGGCAATGCTTGAATTCTCAAAGCTTGGATAATATACATTTTAGACAAAGTCTTCACACATAATTTCTCGAAATTTCACACTGAACCTAGGGTTTAATGACTGATGGAGTTCCGAGCAAGATGAGACTTGGGTGCCATGAGTCATCGCCATATCACTGAGATGCTGCGTGAATGGAAGCTTGTCAACCTAGCCTCTACTATGATTCCCCACTTCGGCTTGATGCATGACGGCTCCTGCCATCAATGCACAATATGGTTTGACAGGGAATTGGCGACAGGTTCTATGATTTCTGCAAGAATTGTAGGTATGTATGCTGCGTCTGTTCTTTTCAACCTCAGCTTTATGAGTAAAAGTTTGATATCTGGCCAGTCTTTATTATTGCCTGGTCTCTTCTTTTAAGAGAGAGACAAGTTCGAATTCTATATGGGTCAAGTTGTCTTTCCAGGAGACTTCGTGTATTTGTAGATTTTCCAGATAACCAGACCTGAACAAATGATGTCTCGATAAGGATAAGGTGTCACTGCCCTTGATGCTTTTGACTAAGCATTGTTAAGATTGTTCGATCGGTGATGACATAGTACCGTTTAAAACTGAGATTGCAAATGTGTATGCGATTGAATTTGATGGCGAGTGCTGCCCTCAGGTGGTAGTGGTATGAATGGACTTTCTGACTCAAGTGGCATGGAGCCTTCATTTTTGTGACACTTAACTACCTAAGGCTCTCCAAGTAAGGGCTATGGATAAGAAATACTATTTGTATGTGAAGATGCAACTAGAGGATCTATCTTGGATAATAGGCTCTGTGTTTACATTGCTGACAGAGATATCCTTGCCATGTGGTAAGTCTCATGTCAGTTGTGCCATGGCCAAGTGCATGTTCGGTACTGATGGAATCAATAAGACTCTAATGGAGGAGTCACTCTATATAGAAGCTTCTGAACCCTATATTTATTACTGTGTCTGACTTTGAATTGAATGTGTTTTCCAATATGCCAATGTTCATGAGTCTGATGCCGATCCAACTGCTGACTTTTTCCAAGGTTTGTCTTCACATCAAGGCTAAGCAAGGAATTATCTGACTAGGAGCTTGTGGCTTTTGCATGTGTATCACACGCTTTTTAGTACTGCTTTTGGCTGCAGCAAGGACCAGTTCAGGTTTTGGGATTGTTCTTTTCAAAGGATGCTTGTACAAGGGAGCTAACTCTACTATGGATTTATTGTGATTGAACAGTCAAGGCCAGGTTGGCATTGTCCAAGTCTGCCTCAAAAGATCCTGAACTGCACTAATTATTAAATTCATGAGGCTGAAGTGAGTGCAGTGAGTGCATTAATTCTTCCTTGTGGCCCTATTTGGACTGTACTTCCATCTTGGGGTTTGTTAAACCTTTCGCCTTAGTTTTTTTTTCCGAGAAAAAGATCCTTCTATTAGTTAATGAAAACTGCCCATAGGGCTACATCCACCTCTGCAAGAGAGGGCTACAACAAGCATGATGGAGAGACTCTCCCAATGAGAAAACAGCATATATACAATAGGGCTAAATCAAGAGATGGGAGGAGGGAAAAGCCACACAGGTGGACAGTAGTGCCATCAGAGCACCCCCTGGACCATGGTGTAGAAAGGCCCAGGGTGCCAGAGTCGAAGGAAAGCCTCGCGGCGCTTCCGCATGCGGTCGGAGCTGCCTTGTAGTCCCTCAAGCTGTCCTATGAGAGTATGGATCAGCTCTAGCCAAAAGTCACGAACAGTCTTTGCTGGTAGCACAGGGCGAGCCTCAAAGATGCGGAAACAACGGGCCCGCCAGATGAACCAGAGAGCTAGGCCGCTGATGAGCTCCCAACACTCCTCTCACTCATTGCACCACTCCTGTGGAGTAAGGTCTGTAGCAGGCTGGAGTGTAGGTCGCCCCCCCTGTATCACTATCATCTTGCTGGTGGAAGATAGCTCAAACTGAAGTGCCGGGCCCGTGAGGGTGGACCAAGCCGCTATCCCCCAAGTGTACTGTCGAGCCGTGGAGAGGGCAGGCATCAGCCGAAGAACTCGTAGCCACACCTGCTGGGCCGAGGGACAGTCCCAAAGACAGTGTCGCTGACTCTCCACCAACTGGTCACAGGTTGTACATGTGGCCGAGAGACCACTATGCACAAGCCAGCTCCCTACTGCTGTGGCTCTGTGTGCAACCAACCACTGGAACAAAGTGACGCGCATCGGCTGTCTGGAGTCCCACAGCCTTTGCCAAAAAGCTGCCAAGAACTCAACTGTGAGGCCCTCCTCCTGCCAATGACGTGCTGCAGCTGGGCGGGCCTCTCTCTGTGCTGCAAGTATATGACGTCCAAGCCGAACAGTGTACTGAAAGAAAGGGACTCCTGGGCGGTCTGCAGAAGAGAGGGGGTCCCTCCATAGCCACTCACCAGGATCCCACTGTACTCGTGCCAGTGGACAGCACTCCCAAGCCCATAGCCTCCAGTGTCCTATCTCAAGAGCTGCTGGGACAGGGTCAACCTTTCGCCTTAGTTCCTTCTTAGCAAGAGGATTTTAGTTGCCAGGCCAGGGTTTGGAACCGTTAACGGTGTGATGTCCGACTGTGGTCATTCCTTTTCAGCAAGAATAATAGGTGAATATAACTAGAATGTGGAGCAATTACCTATGCGACATTACTTTGATGGCTTTTTCTGTTGGTCTGAGTTAGTTTCTCCACCTAGTATGTTCACGAGGTTGCTGCTTGCTCATTGGCATGAAGACTTCTTCTTGGTGGAGATACTTTAGGAAGGAGGTTGCCTGTCGTATCAGGTGGGAGCTCTTGGTAATGAATTTTTACTCAATTTTTCCTGTGAATCTTTTATTGTTTATTTTAGTTTGCTAGCCAAATTTACAACCTTGTTTGGCCTTCAAGTACTTCAAGGAAGCAAGAAAGCCACTAGAAGGCTACCGGAATATTTGTTACCAAGTCTTGTATGTTTTTCAAGTAATAATACTTGCACTTGATTGTTGACTTCAGAAGGATATCAGATGGATAAGATTTGCGAACAATCGGTGTATTATTTACCCACAGAAACCCATCGGAAAACAAAAGTATGTATGTATGATTACATGCAGAAACCTACCTGATAACAAAAATATGATACATAGAGGGTTCTGGATCAAATATAATATAGAAGGGGTGCTACTAAAGTCTGCAATTCTGCAGAGAGGACAGTTTAAAATGTACTTTCTAAGTAGCCAAACGTGGTTGCTGGTTGAACAGAGCTTACAAACAGTCCATCGTATGCCATCAGGAATTGACTTTAACCATACCTCTAAATCTGTATTCATTTTCTTTGTTACTTGCAGGTGTTGATATTTCAAGGAGCACATCAATGATTGCGGTTTAGGAATAAGTATAAGCTGGAGCCTGTCGTGGCCATGAGTAACTTCGGCAAATTCCTGCACCATTGTTAGAGATGGCTCCATCCTGAGTTGCTTGTTTAGGCTCCATCCTGAGTATGTGCTCTATCAGGCATTCTCCCTGATTCAGTGCATTCTCCCTTGCTGCCATCTCTACATTCATACACCATCTTCGTAAGTTCTGGCACACAGTGTTTGTTTCTGTGATTGCCTCGTTCCAAGTGCATGTCCAGAATGTTGGCAGGGCTGGTCAGAAGCTTTCTGCTGGCAGGACCTGTTGTCAGACCAGTTCGAGTTTGCAAAACCCATAACAAGATCGTTAACGAGAGATACAATGACTTGTGCTGCTTTTTGTACCTTCTCTTGTTGAGTAAGCATGACCACAACGATTTGTATTGCTTGCTCATATGCTTCCATCGTTGCCATAGTCCTTTTGGATGTTGGTCCCCATAGTTCCCCACATGCTACATAGCCACACCTGGGGCCCCTTTTTAATCTAAAACCTCATAGACAACGTTGTTTTTAACATAGCATGCTTGATTGGACAATTTCAAGATAGTCTCCAAGGCTTGGTTAGGTTTGCTTTTGGCAAAAACATAATAATTCTCCTACCAAGGAGAATTTTGGGCACAATGATGAATTAATGAAAAAAATTAGCAAACATAAACAAATTGGGTTCCACATTATGACCTTTAGAGTCGTGTAGAAAATGTTGAATGATAAACGATAAATTTGAAGATTATGATTAAATACTACAAAGTTAGCAATCTTGACAAAGTTATACTAGATTAGCTCTAATTCTTGTTCGATCAAAACACTAAACCATCTTTGTATAGTATGCTATATGGAGTATTAAGTGTCCCAAAACTCAAGGAAAAATAGTTGTATGTTATGCAAGCCACCTACGCAATCAAAGTTGCCTTAGGACTTCAATTATCTCAACAAAAAAATCATAAAAATGGAGAATTTGTTCGAAAAACAAGATCGAGTAATTCTTGTAATTTGGTCATAACTTTCAATCTGAACATTTGATTTTTCTTGAAATGGAGAGAACTATTTAAGTTAATCCTCTAGTAATCTAAACCTTACAAACATGAGTTTTAAAGTGGTAGTTGCAAAAAACATAACACATTTTTTTGTTAATAAATGATATGCAAGAGCAAGGTTAATGGCAGAATTGATATCTATAAAAAAATTTAAGGTTTTTCTAGCTCATAAGTCAACTTTGTGGATATGTAACACAAAAAAAATCATTTAAGAACTCCTTGAATAATTCAAGCAAAATGGTCACTAAACAAAACATATAAGTGTCCCATTACCAATCTAGTGCTAATTAGAGGGAACGAACTATTGGGACAATCAAGAGATATATCAAAGGGAGATCATAGTCGAGAACAAAACATATATGTTATGGTATTATCCTTTAAAGTAAGGGTGGCTTCACACACATTCACGGAAGTAGTGCCTTGGGACATTCATTGTGTAGCCCATATAGTGCACTTGCAATGGATGGCATTCTAGATCCTCGCACACATTATCTATGGACATATAAATTTTAATAAAATGCTTAGAAATGTGTTATTATATGCAATGCCATGTCACTCCGCTCCACGAGTGAAAATATGGTTAAAAGATGCTCAATTATATGCTAATTGTGAAATGTAGAATTTTGAAAAGATTTGTATAAAAAAAGATGTAAGACAAGTTGGGTAGTCTCCGAGGCCATGTGGGGTCCGTGATAGAAAGAAAGGTGGGTGAGAGATAATATGACGAAGGCTAAAAAGTGCTACTCTAAATTTTTCTTACAAAACACATTTTCTATAAAATTGGTATTTTTGTGTCTCACGACATAGACTAATTTTGCACCGATTGAGAGATATTGAGGTTTTCGTGCTCTGTTGTTTTTTGGAGGGATGCATGAAGAAACACAAGAAGAGAAAAGAAGAAGGTAAAACAAAGGAATGTGTTCCCCTAAGCTGATGGATATTACCAACTACTCATATCTCATGTTCCCAAGTTTGATCCCAACTCTGTAAACAACAAGAAGGTGAGATTATTTTATACAGTTATGGTAGGTTTTTGGTTTCTGTGTATGTGTGAGACATAGTGTGTATGTGTGTTTCTTTTTACAGATTTGACGCGCGTGGCATCTTCTCAAGCGTTTTATGCTCACTTCGGCAGCTTGTGAGTGCACTATCTCTTTCTTTTCTTGCATAAACACACACATACATGCACTTAAACACGTGAAGAAATAAAGATTTACATAAATTTACACATAGTTTAAGACACTACGCGCGCATGCTTACACACGAAAAAAACAATATTAAATTCACTATTTTCAAATTTTGATTAAATATTATCATTGAAAATAAAAACTAATAAAATTTGATAATAAGAATAGTTTGAAAAAGAATCAGTGAGTTATTTTGAATTGGTTTAGATCAATCTATACTCAGACAGAAGAACTTGTTACTTTCTTTGTGTTGAAATTAAAACTTAGTTCGCTTAATACGTTTGACCATTTTGCTTAGATTAAAGTGTTAGCGTTTGACCATTCTAATTATTTTAAAACTTGCCACTTAGGATTGACTAGTTGCATGTTTCAGTGGGCTTAAACTTAATGTTTCACCGTTTCAATCTGTTTAGGGCCGTCCTACTCTGCTTAGAGCTAGCCTTCTGGGGTTAGTGGCTTTTGGTTTGGCTAGTGATAGATGAACGTGTTTGGATTATTAGGGTAGACTATGTACAGCCGCTTAAGTTAGACCGCTCTAAATCGGATTATGACAACATTTGACCATTTTAATCTGCTTAGCACTAGTTGCTTAGGGTTAACAGATTTTGGTTTGGCCACTAATAGATGGCCGTGTTTGGACGGCTAGGGTAGGCCGTGTAAAACTGTTTAGGTTTGGTCGTTCCAAATTGGGTTAGGGTTAGTGGCTTAGGATTTGACTGTTAATAGATGGCCATGCTTACACAACTAAGGTAAGCTGTGTAAAGACACTTATGTTAGGCCGCTCCAAATTGGATTAGCACAGCGTTTAGCCATTTCAATTTGCTGAGGGCTAGCCACATAGGGTTAGCGGCTTTTGGTTTGGCCGCTGATAGATGGTCGTGTTTGAATGGTCAGGGCTAGTCACTTAGGTTTGACGGCTCCAAAATTGGTTAGGGCTAGCTGCTTAGAGTTAGTGGCTTAGTGTTTGGCTGCTAATAGATGGCCCTGCTTAGATAGTTAAGGTGTAAAACCGCTTAGGTTAGGCCATTCCAAATTGAATAAGGACATTGCTAGCATTCAGCCATTTCAATCTGTTTAGGGCTAGTCACTTGGGGTTGGCAACTTTTGATTTGGTCATTAATAGATGGCAATGTTTGGACGATTAGGGTAGGCCGTATAACACCGCTCAAGTTTGGCTGCTCCAAATTGGGTTGGCGCTAGTTGCTTAGGGTTAGCGGCTTGGGGTTTGGTCGCTAATAGATGGCCGTGTTTAGACAGTTAAGATAAGCTATGTAAAACTACTTAGGTTGGGCCGCTTCAAATTGGATTACGAAAATGTTTAGCTATTTCAATATGGTTAGGGCTAGCCGCTTAAGGTTAGCAGATTTTGGTTTGGCCACTAATAGATAGCCTTGTTTGGACGGTTAGGAAAGGCCGTGTAAAGCTGCTTAGATTTGGCCGCTCCAATGGGTTAGGGCTAGCCGCTTAGGGCTAGCGATTTAGGGTTTGGTCGCTAAGAGATGATCGTGTCTAGGTAGGTGACAGTTAAGATAGGTTGGGTAAATCTGCTTAGATTAGGCTGCTCCAAATCGGATTACGACATCGTTTAGCCATTTTAATCCGCTTAAGGCTAGCCGCTTAGGATTAACAACTTTTGGTTTGGCCGTTAATAAATGGTCGTGTTTGAACAATTAGAGTAGGCCGTGTAAAGCTTCTTAGCTTTGGCCGCTCCAAGTTTGCTTAGAGTTAGCCGCTAAGGGTTAGCAGCTTAGGATTAGCAATTTTTTGGTTTGGTTGCTAATAGATGGCCGTATTTGGAGCGTTAGGGTAGGCCATGTAAAGCCGTTTATTTTAGGTCACTCCAAATCAGATTAGGACAATATTTAGACATTTTAAAATGCTTAAGGCTAACTGCTTAGTATTAGTGGCTTTTGGCTTGGCCGCTAATAGATTGTCGTGTTTGGACGATTAGGGTAGGTTGTGTAAAGCCGCTTAGGTTTGGCTGCTCCAAATCGGGTTAGGGTTAGAAGCTTAGGGTTTGGCTGCTAATAGATGGCCGTGTTTGGATGGTTAGGATAGGCCATGTAAAGCTGCTTAGGTTTGGTCCCTCCAAGTCTGCTTTTAGTGCTAGCCGGTTAGGGTTAGCGTCTTTTGGTTTGGCTGCTAATAGATAGCCAAGTTCGGGGACAGTTACGGTATGCCGTGTAAATCTGCTTAAGTTAAGACGCTCTAAATTAGATTAGGGTAGTGTATTTGACTACGTTTTTGTTAAGGGTTAGAGGCTTAGTTTGACCGATAAGAGTTTTAGGATTGACTGCTACGTACTAGGGTTTGTCCTTGATCTATATACACTATCATGTCGACATGGATGTGTACTTATGTGGCACCAATGAATATAGGTATTGATCAATAAAGACAAAAGTATTATCCCATGGTCCTGATCTCCGTACATCTCTAGACCTACGTGTGCGAGGATTGGGCACGACTAGAGAAGTTGAGGTAGTTAAGTTACATTGTTATCTACTTTTAGTTTGGCTAATTAGGGATGTTCATATAAAGATGTTGTTGGTTTGGCCGATTAAGGCTAGCAGCAAATGGTTTCACCGATTGGGGTTAAGACGCTTATGGTTTGGCCGACTAGGGCTAGAGGCTTTTGGTTTGGCTATTATGGTTAGCCATGCGAAGACTTTTATGGTTGGTCGTTGGTCCGCTTAGGGCTAGCTAGCCATTTGTTCAAATTTATCTATTATGTTATATGCTCTAATAATAGTCAAGCCGTGTGCACTCACTATCACTTGTTAATTTGTTTGCAGTCTTTAGATTAATTATAGATGATAGGATAGCATGCCCTTGTATACTATGTAAGCATCAAATCTTTCAAAAATGAAAGATCCGTGATCAACATATATGCAACAAAGATCTTTTTCCTGTAGAGAATCTACAAGATTTGTGTTACCAATCTCATGGTAAAAAAGAGATTAGGTCAAATCTTAGATATTGATATCGCTCCAATCTCAACACGGACTCAACAAAGGAGGCAAATATCAATGGAACACCATTGGTGGAGTCCACCCCATCAACCATCATTGCTACTTTTCAAGAAGTTGAGATGGAATAGATGTTGGATGTATTCTTTGACATGGACCCCATCATTGAAAGGTGGAGAAAGCGCTAGCATTCAAGGCAAAACTACCTCTCAACCTCAATCATCCCATCAACAATGACGACATGACAATGACGAAGATGAAGGAGAGATGATGAAAAGGCTTGCTTGCATGCCGCTTTACAACGGTGCCAACATTTATGTTCTTTGTACAACTTTGGCAATGCTTAACCTACAATCTATTTATGGATGGTCCGACACAAGTGTTACAGAGCTTTTCAGGAAAAAAAAAATATATATATCATACTATTTTACCTGAAAAGACAAAGTTCTTGTTTAAAAACTTTATATGGTTTTGATAGATTGCCCAACAAGCAGATTTTGCTAGAAGGCAATCACATGCCCCCTACCCGACCTGCCGCCAAATAGTTGCTTACAAACTTGGGGATGAGGATCCAGTAGCAAGGAGAGTAGAGAGCGATACTATGCAAAGTAGATTAGTGGAAAATCAAAACTTTAGATTAGCACACTATTACAAAGTGATGGCATCATCCACCTATGCGCTCTCAGGTAGAACTTAGATGGAGATTTAGACAACTAGAGCAAGTAGGAATACAAGGGACTAACAATCCTTCAACAAGGATGTGTTGTGTGCATCAAGTGTGCACACCATTCTACCAAATTACCCATGAGAAGCCCTCCTTATATAGATGTAAGGGAGCCTCTAAACGCCCATGTGTAGCTGCCCTTAGATAGCCAAGTCAAAGTAGAACTTGGCCATGTGTCCATGTGTGTGGCCACCTTTGTGTAACTAAGTCCAAGTAGGACTCTCCCATGCGCCCAGTGTAGCCGCTTTTGGGTAGACAAGTCCTCCTAGAACTCGGCCACCTACCAAGGAAATCCGGTCACCAGCCAAAGACCACTAGCCACCGCCGACCACTGACCATAGACCTCGGACAACTGGCCAGTGGACGACCATTTTATGAATGTCTTCCGGCTGTCAAGATATTTTGGCAAAAGGAATATTTGGCAAATAAAAAGCCTCGGGGGTCTTGTGGCCCCTAATTTGCTCCGTACCATCCACGATCACAAATAGAGATCTCATCAGCGTGCAAAGTTGAAATCCACCATATATATGCCTTACAAACTGTGCAACATATATTGTGGTGGCAAAAATGAGAGAGGTGATGATTACGAGTATAAAATCCATGCATGTCCTAAAGATTTTGTACTCTTTCAAAATGAGTACGACCATTTAGAATGTCCCAGATGCCGATCAAATAGCTATAGAGAGGACACACAAGGGAAATTTGTCCCTACAAAGATTCTACGAATCTTTCCAATCATTCCAAGGATAAAGAGTATGCTTCAAGTGCAAGTCAATAGAAACTTTGATGACACATTATAACATTTTTGAGGTCTTTTGGAGGGCTATTAAGTGGAGAGAGAAAAACATGCGCATACAGTGAGAACACTTCAAACAAGATGTTCAAAAATTCCAAAAGTGAGCTTTAAAATGGCTATTTTACTAAAATTTGGGGCTAGAACAAGCCATTTGATAGTGAGAATGGCCTTTTCACCATATTCAAAATCCATTTTCCACCATTAATTTTCCTGGCGTTTTCAAAATTTGAAAAATTTTGGGGACCTGGATGACATTAGGGGTCTCTCCTTAGTAGGAAACTTGTCCCTACTTTTGAAGAAGCCGCTTCCTTCCCTCCTAAATCTTGATCTTCATCTCTATCATCATCTCCAATTTGAATATCAGCAGAATTACTTGTAGATGAACCTCCTAGGTATAGTACTAGTCGATGCTTCATGACTCTTAGCTCCACCAATAGTACATGTCCAACTCCGAGGAGGTTAAAGTCTTCTGTTTCTCAATTCTCATCTGCAACTCAATCAATGTTGCTAATAAATGGACAGAGATACATATAAGCAAGGGATCATGGGTGCTTATACAGCCTCGTAGAAGTAAGAGACCTCAACAATCCAATATGTACAGGTCTTCTTGGAAGGGTCAAGGATTTCAAAATTGAGGTTGGGAGAAAGACTATCAAAGAGGTCCTTGTGCAACATTCTGGACTCATGGTGATATTATGCAGCATGGTGGTGACTATTCCTCAATCAAAACTCCTAGAAGAAATTTTAAGTTATGCAGGTTCTTCCTCATTTAAAAGCCTCTTTATGTTAGTAATTGTTTCTAAGTTTCTTTATAACATTGTTCCAGTCTTGTACCCCTCTTCCTATCAAGAGTGGGAGCCTGGGGAGTGCATCATTGGCCTCATTTATGTTATACATGCTCACATTGGCCAGATTCAGTATGAGGGTAGAAGCAATAGGAGTCTAGCTGATGCCAGTATTTTCTTCTATGACCATTTCTATCAACTTGAAAGAAATTACGGACCAGGTTCCTTGGTTTACTTACCTTTGGAGGATTGGCCATTTCCTGACTATTTTGCTCTTGAATCGGTTAAAAGCAAGCTTTTCAAGGATGTTCAACGTTCACTAAGGCCTAATGTACCAACAAAGCTCATCAAGATAGTTTTATTCATCCCATTCACATTTTTCATTGAGTTGTTTGGTTCATAGTCCATTAGAATTTCTAGGAAAATGTTGTTGTGCAATGAGGCTCGATGCTTTGTTTTGCAATGGCCTTTTCGACAAGGCATACAAAGGAGTCAAAAGGTATTGCCACCGAGATTGCACTTGAAAGCTTAATAGTCAAGTGCATGATTGCCACACAATCCTTAATACTATCATTTTGGTATAATATCTCGACTTGTTGATGGTGGGCTTGTGTCGATGGATCAAGAGGTAGCTAACCTTGAAGGCAATAGTGTGATGTACATAGAGGTAACTGACAATGATGAGAACCTATTAACAACTATAACCATTCGAGATCTGAGCACGCTATCCCAGTTGCGGTATGATATTTTGCAGGAGAGCCTGGCAAAGATAGACACAAATTTATTTTTCATTTACGATGGACGTAAGTTGTTGTGGAGAAGGTGATTCAGTGCCGTGACATCTTAGACAAAGTGAAGATATCACAGCCGTAGGGTTTAAACGATTCTTTGTTCCAAACATACTTGAGGTGATCTACTAAGTGATTTATCTTTGGGCCATTCGTCTCATGAACCCATAATTTTTTGGTGTTTCAATACGTGCCATGATTAACGTCTTACAAAAAAAAA